>NC_138053.1:3998383-4654633 GCF_964194185.1 Rhinolophus hipposideros | reverse complement strand
CTATAACAGGAGGACACACACAACACACACAAGGGACACTCCTGGAAGACCCAGAGCAGGGGACAAGGTAAACTGTGCCAGGGTACCACAGAGCACCTGCTACCTAAGGCCTCCCGGCCAAGATTGAGGGACACAGAAGATCTACAAACTACATAGAAACAATGAGAGAGGTAGCCAAAATGAGGAAACAAAAAAATATGTCCCAAATGAAAGAAAAGGAGAAAACTCCAGTAAAAGAACTAAATGACTAGAAGCAAGCAACTTGCCAGAGTTCAAAACAATGGTTATAAGGATGCTTAAGGAACTTAGTGAGAACTTCAAAAAAGAGATAGCAAGCGTAAAGAAGGACATAGGAACCATAAAAATGAATGAGTCAGAAGTGAAGAATACAATAACTGAAATGCACTAGAAGGAATCACCGGCAGACTAGATGAAGAAGAGAATCAAATCAGCAAATTGTAAAACAAGTTAACAGACAACACTCAATCAGACCTGCAAAAAGAAAAAAGAATCAAAAAAGAGAAAAATGAGGGGTGTTTAAGACCTCTGGGGTAACATCAAGCATAACAATATTTGCTTTATAGGGATACTAGAAAGAGAAAAGAGAAAGAATGAAGTTGAGAACTATTTGAAGAAATAATGACTGAAAACTCTCCAAAACGGGCCAAGAAAATACATATACAAACACAAGAAACACAGAGAGTCCTAAACATGATGAACCCAAACAGGCCCACATCATGACACATCATAATTAAAATGCCAAAGGTTAAAGACAAAGAGAGAATATTAAAAGCAGCAAGAGAAAAGCAGTTAATTACTGTAAGGGAGCAACCATAAGACCATCAGTTGATTTCTCAACAGAAATTTTGAAGACCCAAAGGATTTGCCAGGAAATATTTAAATAACAAAAAGCAAGGACCTACAACCAAGATTACTCTACCAAGCAAAGCTGTCCTTTAGAAATGGGGACATGAAAATAAAAACCACAATGAGATGTCACCTTACCCCAGTCAGAATGGCTATCATCAACAAGACAAATAGTAACAAGCGTTGGAGAGGCTGTGGAGAAAAAGGAACCCTCATGCACTGTTGGTGGGAATGCAGACTGGTGCAGCCGTTATGGAAGGCAGAGTGGAGGTTCCTCAAAAAATTAAGAATAGAATTACCATAAGACCGAGAAATCCCTCTCCTGTGTATCTACCCAAAAAAATCTGAAAACATCATCCACAAAGATATATGTGCTCCTCGTGGATTGGAAGAATCAACATAGTTAAAATGGCCATATTACCCAAAGCAACATACAGATTTAATGCAATCCAAATCAAAATCCCAATGGCATTTTTTAAAGAAATAGAACAAAAAATCATCAGATTTGTTTGGAACCACAAAAGACCCCAAAGCAATATTAAAAAAAAAAAGAACAATACTGGAGGTATCACACTCCCTGATTTTTGCTTGTACTACAAGGCTACAATAATCAAAACAGCTTGGTATTGGCGGAAAAACAGACACATAGACCAATGGAATAGAATTGAGAACCCAGAAATAAAACCACATAGATATGGACAGATAATTTTTGACAAAGAAGCTAAAAACATACAATGGAGGAAAGACAGCCTCTTCAATAAATGGTGCTAGCATAATTGGATAGCTACGTGCAAAAGAATGAAACTGGACTGCTATCTGTCACCATGTACCAAAATTAATTAAAAATGGATCAAAGACTTAAGCATAAGACCTGACACAATAAACTGCATCGAAGAAAACATAGGTACTAAACTTATGGACCTTGGGTTCAAAGAGCATTTTATGAATTTGACTCCAAAGGCAATGGAAGTAAAAACTAAAATAAACAAATGGGATTATATGAAACTGAAAAGCTTCTGCACAGCAAAAGAAACTATTGACAAAATAATGAGGCAACCAACTGAATGGGAGAAGATTTTCGCAAACAGTGCCTCTGATAAGGAGCTAATATCCAAAATGTACAAGGAACTCATGAAACTCAACAACAAAAAAACAAATAACCCAATTGAAAAATGGACAGAGGACCTGAAGAGACATTTCTCCAAAGAGGATATACAAATGGCAAATAGACATATGAAAAAATGCTCAACATCACTAATTATCAGAGAAATGCAAATAAAAACCACGATGAGATATCACCTCACCCCAGTCAGAATGGCTATCATCAACAAGACAAATAGTAACAAGTGTTGGAGAGGCTGTGGAGAAAAAGGAACTCTCATACACTGTTGGTGGGAATGCAGACTGGTGCAGCTGCTATGGAAGGCAGTGTGGAGGTTCCTCAAGAAATTATGAATAGAATTACCATACGACCCAGCAATCGCTCTCCTGGGTATCTACCCAAAAAATTTGAAAACATTTCTCTATAGAGACATGTGTACTCCAATGTTCATTGCAGCTTTGTTTACAGTGGCCAAGACATGGAAACAACCAAAATGTCCTTCGACAGATGAATGGATAAAGAAGTTGTGGTATATATACACAATGGAATACTATTCCACGTTAAGGAAAGATGATATAGGAGCATTTGTGACAACATGGATGGATCTTGAGATTGTAATTCTAAGCGAAATAAGTCAGACAGAAAAAGCAGAGAACCCTATGATTTCACTGATATGTGGTATATAAACCAAAAACAACAAAAGAACAAGACAAATGAGAAACAAAAACTCATAGACACAGACAGTAATTTAGTGGTTACCAGAGGGTAAGGGGGTGGGGGGTGGGAGATGAGGGTAAGGGGGATCAAATATATGGTGATGGAAGGAGAACTGACTCTGGGTGGTGAACACACAATGGGATTTATAGATAATGTAATACAGAATTGTACACCTGAAATCTATGTAAATTTACTAACAATTGTCACCCCAATAAAAAAAAAAAAAGATATATGTGCTCCAATGTTCACTGCAGTTTTATTTATGGTGGCCAAGACATGGAAACAACTAAAGTGACCTGCGATAGATGACTGGATAAAGAAGATGTGGTATATATACACAATGGAATACTTTTCTGCCATAAGAAGAAATGAAATAGTGCCATTTGCAACAACATGGATGGATTATTATGCTTGAGATTATTATTATGATTATTAGCAAACTAATTCAGAAAAATTCAAGAACCATATGACTTCATTGATATGTGAGATATAAAACTGAAAGCAACAAAGGACAAGACAAACAAATAAACAAAACTTCATAGACATAGACAATAGTTAAGTGGTTACCAGAGTATAAGGGGGGAGAGGGGTGGTATATGAGGGAAAAGGATCAAATATATGGTGATGAAAGGAGAACTAAATCTGGATGGTGAACACACAATGTGATATATAGATGATGTAATACAGAATTGTACACTTGAAACCTATAAAACTTTACTCACCATTGTCACCCCAATAAATTTTTTTTTTTAAAGAAAAGGAAGAAAAAAGAAATTTAAAAAAAAAGAATCAAGGGACAGATAAAGAGCTTCTTAGACAAGAAAAAACTAAAGGAGTTCATCACCACGAAACCAGTATTACAAGAAATGTTAAAGTAACTTCTTTAAGAAGAAGAAAAAGAAGATCAAAATTATAAATAATAAAATGACAATAACTACATATCTATTAACAATCACTTTAAATGTTCAAATCAAAAGACATAGAGTCGCTGAATGGATAAGAAAACCAAACCCTTACATATGCTGCGTACAAGAGAATCACTTCAAATTGAAAGACACACAGAGATGGAAAGTAAAGGGATGGAAAAAGATATTTCATAAAAATGGAAATGGAGGGGGGAATAAAAAACTAAAAAAGTTGGGGTGGCAATATTTGTACCAGACAAAATAGACTTTAAAACAAAGGCTGTAACAAGAGACAAAAAAGCATCCAGTAATCCCACTTCTGGGTTTTTATCTAAATAAACCCAAAACACTACTTCCAGGGGATGAGTGCATCCATACAAGTATGTTCATTGCAGCACTGTTTACAATGGCCGAGATGTAAAGGCAGCCTGGGTGTCAATGCAAGAATGGATTAAGAGTAGGTCATATATATATATATATATATATATATATATATATATATATATACACACACACACACACACACACACACACACACACACACACACACAATGGAATATTGCTCGGCCATGGAAGGCAATGTGTTCTTGCCATCTGTGACAGCATGGATGAACCTGGAGGGTATTGTGCTGAGTGGAGTGTCAAAAAGAAAAAGACAGATTGAATGTGATTTTACTTACATATGGAATCTAAAGAACAAAATAAACAACAACAGCCAAAAAGCCAGAAACAAACTCATAGACACAGAAAACATTTTGATGGTTGCCAGATGGGAAGGGGTTTGGGAGAGTGGGTGAAAAAAGGGGAAAGGATTAGTTGTTACAATATAGTCATGGAGATGCAAAGTAAAGCCTAAGGAATATAGTCAATTATATAGTAATAACTATGTATAGTGCCAGGTGGGACTAGACTAGTCAGGGGCTCACATCTTCAATTATGTAAATATCTAACCATTATGCAGTACACCTGAAATTAATATAAAATAATATTGAATTTAAACTGTAATTGCAAAATTAGAAAACAGGGTAAATGTAAAGGGGAATAAGAGGTTCAAATTTCCAGATGTAAAATAAATAAGTCATGGGAATGTAATATACAGCATGGGGAACATAGTCAATAATATTGCGATAGCGTTCTATGGTGTCAGATGGTTGCTGGACTTATCATGGTGATGACTTCTTGAGGTATATAAATGTTGAATAACTATGATGTATACCAGAAACTAATATAATATTGTGTATTAGCTATTTTTAACAAAATATTAAAATAAATAATTGAGACTATATGGCCCTTTTAATTTACAAACCAATTTCATATGCATTATCTTCTTTGATCTATTCTGATTTCTATAGTACAGATACATACAGTAAGGTGCTTAATGTTTCTTGAACTCAACCTTGATCAGCTACAGCTAGGACTCAAACTTAGATCATTATTTGACTATAATGTACAATGTATACATAGTTATAGATTAACTTTTAAAAAGAAATTGATCAGAGATGTCATCAAAATGGTGGCGTGAGGTGAGCCTCTGTAAAGCTCCCCTGGAATTTACAACTAATCGAACAACAATAACTCAACAAAGGACTCCATGAACAGCAGACAGGCAAGACGAAGAGGCCCACTACTGAATTCACCTCCAGGTGGGAGAATCGCGTGAGCGGGGGAGGAGGGAAGAGAGAAGTGCTGGGACGGAGCCGCGCGGGCGCAGGACGCAGACCTAGCTCAGTGCTCCAGGCTCACTGCATCCTGGAACTACCGCAGCTGCGGGAGAGAGAAGAGCTCGGACTGCTAGGACTCCGCTTATGGACCACAGGGTTGAGGGGGCAGCATATAACACGGCTGAACCCAACGCTCATGGCAGAGACCTCGGAGCAAAGACTAAGGGAAGAAGGCTGAAAACGGTGGTGTAAGCCCTCACTGACAAGCAGAGAACGGAAGCCTTAGGCACTGAGACTAGCCACCCCCTCTCTACCCTCCCAGAGCTCCCCGTGCCCCCGCCTGCCCGGTGCTAGAAGTGGAAGAGTAGCAGTGTCAGATCAAAAACAGGATATTTGATGTTCTGAGAACAGTGTACTGCAGAAACAGATTTGCAGCCCAATTAGTTCCGGCAAAGGGGAGGGAGCTGTGGAAGTGGGATGGCTGTGGTATTGGTCCCCGCCATTGCTCTGGACCACCTCACACAACTCACCCCGCCCCTGGCCCCACCTATCTGGGTGGATCCCTGCAGAAGTAAACAGAACTGCTGAAACATACGGGCTCTGAATCTGGTGCAGAAAGAGCTTTGGAACTTCAAAAGCTCTCCGCACCCCCACAGGGACGTGGCGCCTATGATCCAGGCAAACTGTTAACAGAGGAGAAGCCTGTTTCCCACGGAATCCCCCCATTGTGTGAGAAGCTGAAATAGTGCAGAAAAAACATAGCACTACTGTGTGAGAGAGGAAAAAAATGGTTGCAGTCAGAGAGAAAATAAAACATTCTACCAACAAGTACTGGAAAACAAAAGAAAGACCTCTTCTGTTCAACCTGTTTCAGAAGCCACTCCTGTAGATTTCTAGGAGGAGAAATAAAAATTCAATAATTGCCATGATTAACCAAGGCAACAAGACAGCTCAAAAAGAAAGTGAAAAGTCACCAGAAAAGGAACTTAAAGATATGAAAATATGTGACTTACATGACAGAGAATTCAAGATTGCAGTTCTGAAAAAAATCAACGATATGCAACAAAACACAGAAAGGCAGTTTAATGAACTCAGAAACACAATCAAAGAACAACATGAGCATCTTACGAAAGAGATTGAAATTTTAAAAGAGAACCAAATGGAATTTCTGGAGATTAAGAATCAATAGAAGAAATTAAGAATGAAATAACCAGCTTAGGTAGTAGAGTTGACCAGATGGAGGAAAGAACCAGTGACATCGAAGATAGAAACCTGGAAATGACACAGATGGAAGAAGAAAGAGACTTGAGACTTAAAAGAAATGAAAGAACTCTACAAGAACTTTCTGACTCCATCAGAAAGAGCAATATAAGAATAATGGGCATACCAGAAGGAGACGAAAGAGGGAAGGGAACAGAGAATATATTCAAACAAATTGTCAATGAGAACTTTCCAACATGTGGACAGAACTGGATCCTCCAATCCAAGAAGCAAATAGAACACCTAATTACCTCAATCACAACAGGCCTTCTCCAAGGCACATTGTATTGAAGCTGTCTAAAAGTAACACCAAAGAAAGAATCCTCAAGGCAGCCAGGGAAAAGAAGACGGTAACCTACAAAGGAAAGCCCATTAGATTATCATCAGATTTTTCAGCAGAAACTCTACAAGCCAGGAGGGAGTGGAACCAAATATTCAAACTATTAAAAAACAGAAATTATGAGCCAAGAATAATGTATCCAGCAAATATATTCTTTAGATATGAAGGAGGAATAAAGACCTTTGCAGACATACAGAAGCTGAGGGAATTTTCTAATACACGACCTGCACTAAAAGAAATACTAAAAGAGGCTATTCGACCACCATCAACAGGGAAAATTTGTGGCAACATACAAAGGGGGAGAGTTAGGCATGAACCGGAATACGGGAATGGAAAAAGTAAGCGTGCTAAAGAAAATGAAATACTCTAAATATCACACTTGCTTTTACATAAACGTAAGTGTAACCACTCAAAAAAAAATCCAGAACTGAAATACATACTGTAATAAAATAAGAAACAAAGGGAAACATCATAGAATACCACCACACAGAAATAATAGACAACAACAAAAAGGCAAAGAAACAATGGAGACACAGTTTTACCAGAAAACTAAAGATAAAATGACGAAAATCCTCATGTACCAATAATCACCCTAAATGTAAATGGACTAAACTCACCAATAAAAAGGCACAGAGTATCAGATTGGATCAAAAAACTAAACCCAACCATATGCTGCCTACAAGAGACACATCTCAGCTACAAAGACAAGCATAGACTCAAAGTGAAAGGGTGGAAATTGACACTCCAAGCAAATGGTACCCAGAGAAAATCAGGTGTAGTCATAATGATATCAGATGAAACAGACTTCAGGGTGAAAAAGATAACAAGAGACAAAGATGGACATTTCATAATGGTAAAGGGGACTATACAACAAGAAGACATAACAGTCATCAATATTTATGCCCCCAATCAGGGAGCACCAAAATACACCAAGCAACTACTAACAGAACTAAAGGGAGAAATTCACCAAAACCCAATTATACTAGGGGACTTAAATGCATCATTGACAGCTATGGATACATCATCCAAACAGAAAATAAATAACGAAAGAGCAGCCCTAAATGACACATTAGATGAAATGGACATAATTGACATATATACAGCATTTCATCCTAAAACATCAGACTATACATTCTTTTTGAGTGTACATGGAACAGTCTCAAGGATAGACCATATATTGGGACATAAAATCAGTCTCAGCAAATTTAAGAAGATTGAAATCACACCAAGCATATTCTCTGATCACAAGGCTTTGAAATTGGATATCAACTGCAAAAAGAAAGCAGGAAAAAACACAAAGACATGGAGATTAAACAACATACTTTTAGAGAACGAACGGGTCAAAGAAGAAATTAGTGGAGAGATCAAAAGATACATAGAAACAAATGACAATGAAAATACATCCTACCAAAATTTGGGGGATGCAGCGAAAAGCAGTTTTAAGAGGTTAATTTACATCATTACAGGCCTATTTCAAGAAACAAGAAAAATCCCAAATAAATAACCTCATGTTACACCTTAAAGAAGTAGAAAAAGAAGAACAAGAGAAACCCAAGGTCAGCAGAAGAAAGGAAATAACAAAAATCAGAGCAGAACTAAATGAAATAGAGAACAAAAAGACAATAGAAAAAATTAATGTGACAAAGAGGTGGTTCTTTGAAAAGATTAACAAAATCAACAAACCCTTGGATAGACTCACTAAGATAAAAAGAGAGAAGACACTAATTAACAAAATCAGAAATGAAAAAGGATATGTTATCTCGGACACCACAGAAATACAAAGGATCATCCAAGAATACTTTGAAAGAGTATATGCCCGCAAATTCAATAACCTAGAAGAAATGGACAAGTTCTTAGAAAAATATAGCCTTCCAAGGCTGAACAATGAAGAACTGGAAAATCTAAACAGACCGATCACCAGTAACAAAATTGAATCAGTCATCCAAAACCTTTCCAAAAGCAAAAGTCCTGGACCAGATGGCTTCACTCGTGAATTCTACCAAACCTTCAAAGAGATTCTAATACCAATCCTGCTCAAACTCTTCTAAAAAATTGAAGAGACAGAACTCCCTAACTCATTTTATGAGGCCAACATTACCCTGACACCAAAACCTGGTAAGGACAACACAAAAAAAGAAAACTACAGACCAATATCTCTGATGAATACAGATGCTAAAATCCTAAACAAAACTCTAACAAATTGAATACAACAATGCATTAAAAAGATTATTCACCACGACCAAGTGGGGTTCATCCCCGGGGCACAAGCATGGTTCAACATCCGCACATCCATCAATGTGATACATCACATAAACAAAATAAAAGACAAAAATCATATGATTATATCAATTCATGCAGAAGTATCATTTGACAAGATACAACATTCACTTATGATTAAAACACTTAATAAAACAGGTATAGAAAGAAAATACCTTAACATAATAAAGGCCATCTATGATAAGCCCTCAGCTAATCTCATAATGAATGGTGAAAAACTGAAGCCCTTAGGTCTACGTTCACAAACACTACAGGGCTGTCCCATATCACCTCTGCTTTTCAACATAGTGTTAGAAGTCCTTGCCAGATCCATCAGGCAAGAGAAAGAAATAAAAGGCATCCAAATTGGGAATGAAGAAGTTAAAGTATCATTCTTTGCGGATGACATGATGCTATATATAGAAAACCCTAAAGACTCCACCAAAAAGCTGTTAGAAACAATCAACGAATATAGTAAAGTTGCTGGCTACAAAATCAACGTACAAAAGTCCCTTGCATTCCTATATACTAACAATGAAATCTCAGAAAAAGAAATACAAAAACAATTCCCTTTGCAATTGCAGCAAAAAGAATACAATACCTAGGAATAAACTTAACCAAGGATGTGAAGGATTTATATGCTGAAAACTATGAGACATTTTTGAAAGAAATTGAAGAAGACACAAAGAAATGGAAAGACATTCCGTGCTCATGGTTTGGAAGAATCAACATAGTTAAAATGGCCATATTACCCAAAGCAACATACAGATTTAATGCAATCCAAATCAAAATCCCAATGGCAATTTTTAAAGAAATAGAACAAAAAAATCATCAGATTTGTTTGGAACAACAGAAAACCCTGCATAGCCAAAGCAATCTTAAGAAAAAAGAACAATACTGGAGGTATCGCACTCCCTTACTTTAGATTGTACTACAGGGCTACAATAATCAAAACAGCATGGTATTGGCAGAAAAACAGACACATAGACCAATGGAATACAATTGAGAACACAGAAATCAAACCACATAAATATGGACAGATAATTTTTGACAAAGAAGTTAAAAACATACAATGGAGGAAAGACAGCCTCTTCAATAAATGGTGCTGGGAGAATTGGATAGCCACATGCAAAAGATTGAAACTGGATTTCTATCTGTCACCATGTACCAAAATTAATTCAAAATGGATCAAAGATTTCAGCATATGACCTGACATAATAAACTGCATAGAAGAAAACATAGGTACTAAACGTATGGACCTTGGGTTCAAAGAGCATTTTATGAATTTGACTCCAAAGGCAATGAAAGTAAAAGCTAAAGTAAACAAATGGGACTACATGAAACTTAAAAGCTTCTGCACAACAAAAGAAACCATCGAAAAAAATCCCCAAAATAAAACAAAATAAAATAAAATAAAATAAATAAAAAAAAAAGAAACCATCAACAAAATAAAGAGGCAACCAACTGAATGGGAAAAGATTTTTGCAAACAATGCTTCCGATAAGGGACTAATATCCAAAATATACAAGGAACTCATGAAACTCAACAACAAAAAAACAAACAACCCAATTGAAAAATGGGCAGTTGACCTGAAGAGACATTTCTCCAAAGAGGACATACAAATGGCAAATAGACATATGAAAAAATGCTCAACATCAATAATCATCAGAGAAATGCAAATAAAAACCACAATGAGATATCACCTCACCCCAGTCAGAATGGCTGTCATCAACAAGACAAATAGTAACAAGTGTTGGAGATTCTGTGGAGAAAAAGGAACCCTCATACACTGTTGGTGGGAATGCAGACTGGTGCAGCCGCTATGGAAGGCAGTGTGGAGGTTCCTGAAAAAATTACGAATAGAATTACCATATGACCCAGCAATCCCTCTCCTGTGTATCTACCCAAAAAACCTGAAAACATTTATCCATAAAGACACGTGTGCTCCAACGTTCATTTGAGCTTTGTTTACGTTAGCCAAGACATGGAAACAACCAAAATGTCCTTCGATAGATGAATGGATAAAAAAGTTGTAGTATATATACCCAATGGAATACTATTCGGCGGTAAGAACAGATGATATAGGTACATTTGTGACAACATGGATGGATCTCGAGAGTATAATGCTAAGTGAAATAAGTCAGACAGAAAAAGCAGAGAACCCTATGATTTCACTGATATGTGGTATATAAACCAAAAACAACAAAAGAAGAATACAAACAAATGAGAAACAAAAACTCATAGACACAGACAATAGTTTAGTGGTTACCAGAGAGGGTAAGGGGGTGGGGGGTGGGAGATGAGGGTAAGGGGGATCAAATATATGGTGATGGAAAAACTGACTCTGGGTGGTTAACACACAATGGGATTTACAGATGATGTAATACAAAATTGTACACCTGAAATCTGTATAATTTTACTAACAAATGTCACCCCAATAAATTTTTAAAAAATTGATATCATGGGGCAAAATGTTAGGGTCCTGTTCTAAATTAAGGAGATCAAAGAGACAAAATACAGAGCACAAATCTTTATTAGATTATGCTTCAAAAAAACCAGCTATAAAAGATATGTGGGAAGAAAACTGGGTAAATTTGAATACAGATTTGATATTGGGTCATACCTTCTTTCCCCCAAAATAAGACCTAGCCAGACAATCAGCTCTAATGCATCTTTTGGAGTAAAAAGGAATATAAAACCTGGTATTATATTATATTATGTTATGTTATGTTATAATTTATATTATATTATGTTATACCCAGTTTTATATTATAGTAAAATATAATCGGGTCTTACATTAATTTTTGCTCCAAAAGATGCATTAGAGCTGATTGTCCAGGTAGGTCTCATTTTTGGGGAAACACGGTATCAGAGAATTATTATAAATTTCACAGGTGTGATCATGATATTGTTATTTGATTGGAGAATGTTCTTTTTCCTAGGACATACGTGATGGAATAATTTGGAGTAAAATGTCATGATTTCTACAACTTATAAATGGTTCAGGAAAAACTATATGTATATATTCACACATATACATAGGCAAAGCAAATATGACAATCTAAGTGGTGAGTGTACAGGTATTCACTGTATGATTCATTCAATGTTTCTATGTGTTGGAAAGTGTTAATAAAGAAGATAGGGGACTGGATGACTCTAAAACGGAAGGTAAAAAATCTATGGATGGACAAAGAATGGCTGTAGGCCTATTCCTGCTGAACATAGGAATCCCAGAACTATGCATTTTCCTTCCTTACATCAATCATGTGCACAATTTCAGATTTGGGTAAGTGAAATTTAAAATGCATTTACTTTAAACTAGAAACCTATTGAGATTAAAGTATTATTAAAGTGAGTAAAGTAATATTTATGCAAATACATTTGGGTGATTTAAGCCTTCTTTGTTATATTAATAGCAACTCAGATAACTTTTATCGTAGAACCCACTTCCCAAAAGCCTGACAAAAGTAAAGTGAGAAAAAGACTGCAAAGTGAATAACAATCTTAACATGTAATTTACATGTTAGATATATAATTGGCTCTTGTTGGTCCCAGTAGGTATGTTCTATAAAATTGCCAGGAACATTGAATAAGCAATTGCTGAATCATTGCTCCAAGGGGAAATGTGTAGATGGATAGATACTTAGCTCATATGGATTATAATCTTAAATAATCTTAATGTAAATTTACATTATGACAAATATAAGCTATATAATATAGATAAAATCTTATATTATATTTATTATAATCTTATGTAACATTTGGTGTTATAAATAAATTTTAGCATGTTGGCAAATTCACAAATACAGAATTTGCAAACAATGAGAATCGATGGTAATTTACGATTGTGAACCTTTTCTACTAAATTGTAATGGGCAGTACCCATGTTAAGTTTATTGTTGTTTGTTCAACAGTACTTACTCCAGAGAAGGTACCTGATATATCTTTGATAAATAACTGAATGAATGAATGAACGAATGAATGAATGAATGAATGAATGCAAAGTTAATACCCTATATTCAATAGATGGTGTTTTATAGATAAGACAACTGAGAACTAAGATAACAAGACCGGACAAAGGTTACCTCTAATTCCTTCTTGGCATCAACCATTCAAATAAAGTTGAAAAAGCTTTTTGGAAGAAGTTAAAACTCACAGAATTGCCTCCCGACCTATGGGGGAGCGTGGGCAAGAATGAACGTTCCCAGTTGCCAGGCAGTTCCTAAATTACAAAATAGGTTATATGTCTGTCAAAACGGGAACTCACTATTTAAAAATCATGACAGATTTTCTCAGGTTCTGAATGGTGCTTAGGTCCCAGTCCACAGAATGTAAATAGGGCACAGAATGCAGCTTGTTACCACAGTATATTTACTCTGAGTAAATACGTAAAGCACAAACTGTACTGCTAGCCCCTTGGTCCACACGTCACATGAGCAGCAAACAAGCACCTCACAATTGGCCGCTGAATGTGTGCCATGCAGTCCATGCACAGACAACAAAATATGTAGTCATGTTGCTGCCTCATCTCCAGGGATAAATCTGTGTGACATTTTCTAAAAATGGATAAATGAAAGAGGGAGTGGACCAACAAAATCAAAGTGCAGTAAAGAAACAAGAAGTGACATTGCTGGAAGTGAAATTTGATTCTCATGTAAATGGAGTTATAAAAACCTGTGGGAATGTTGACACTGTCGCTGGACTCTATGTAGATATGCAGCCAGAAGAAGGTAGTGAAGGCAAACTTATTGACATAAATATGGAAGGATTTTCAAAAAAAAGGTGATTATGTGCCAGAGGAAGTGATGTTTGCAAGAGACTTCACGTTAAAGGAATGCTCAGAGATATTTCATGACATTGAAAGTGTGAAGAATGAAATGCTGAAAGCTGATGCGAAGTTAGAAAGGAGTGTGACAGTTCACCCAAATGCTCGCTGTCATGAGTTAAACGAAGAGAAGAAGTCAAGCACTGTTCAAACAACTCTTGACAAGTTTTTACAAAGACATTTTAATTCTCAATGTTTTGAATGTTTTCAATTATTTTGTACCAAATAAAGGTAGTTTTCCTATTTTTTAAAGTTTTCCTATACATTTGTAACTGACAGCAAAAACATTTTTTGATGTCTGACAAAAAACTTAAAGGTCATTGAACAATCATAAATTTTCCCATTGATGATTATTAAGGTCACTTTGCATGGTTTCAGCTTACAGGACCATTTTACCGTCCGCACTATCACAATCATGGAAAATGAGAACTGTGCGTATTTACAACGACAAAACAAGATGCTATTTAACATTAAACACGGCTGGTCATTAAACAAAACAGAATAAAATAATGAGGTAAAAGAATTTTGTCTGTAAAACCTATTGTATTATTCTATGAAAAATATTGTGCATTCCTATCAGACAAGCACCATACTGATGAAGTTCCAGAATTAAATTTTGTTTGGGAGTTGGACTCTTTAAACAAAAATTCATAACACTGACATTTTCAGTTAAAAAAAACAAACACCTAACTGTTTACATTTAGAAAAGAGAAGAACCTTTGTGAAATCTGTCAGGCCTGTGAACGGAATGGGTAGGGGCTAAGAATTGCCTCTGACAGTGACAGCCCCCGACTGTCCTGGTGACACTCCAAGGTGTCCCCATACCTGGGCTGTCAGGGCTTTGCCATCCCAGCCAGGCTGCTCCACTTGGAGGCCAGATTACATTTGGCTGTCTTAGGCAGCTAACAATTCAATCAGAACTTGTAGATTTATTATGAATCTTAATTTTAAAAAATATACACACATTGACTTGAGATAAAGTCACCACCACCCTATTCAAACCCAGCCTTCTCACTGCCACGGAATTGCCTCTCAGATCAGAACACTGCACTGAAATCCTTAATACCTTATATTTTACAGTGCGGTGGGGCAACTAACAAGACTTGCTCTCAGCAGAGGGATGAATGGTGTCTGTTTCACTTGACAAAACAAACATGGAGCATGAAACACCCAGTTTAGTCCCTACACGTTTGTTGAGCACCTACTGCAGCAGACATGATGTTGGGAGGGCAGGACACAGAGATGCAAGAGACTCTACTTGCTACAGAGCTCAGAACTCCACGGCCAGATGGACACATACAGGAATGACAGGAATAAGGCCCCGTGAAGGGCACAAGGATGAGCAATTCCTTCTGCCCAGAGATCTAAGGGAAAGTTACAGGGAAGATGAGGTGACCCCAGGACACCTATGGGGGCGTCCATCATCCAGCACATGAGAAGCCAGGCACAGAGTGGGGAGGAAAGTGCAGCGTGAGCCTGGGCAGCCTGGTACATGAACAAGTAAAGCTCAGGTTGTCTGGTGGGAATGGCTGGCAATGGGCACTAAAAGGCAGGCTGCCACCATGACGTCCAACAACCTATTTAATTCTTGGTCAAGGGAGACACTTTAGTTCCTTCAAGAGGTGCAGGCTAACCTGGGACAGTTATCAATGCACTCACCAGCAAGCTCCCAGCCCGACCCTGTCCCCCCCAACCCTGCCAGTGCTCAGAGAGAGGAAACCATGGGAAAGAGGGCAGGATAAGGAGACATGAACTGGATTGAATAAGGACCATGAGTGTGTATTTCACTGCTGTGCGCCCAGTAGGCAACACAGTGCCTAACAAAGAGTTGGCAACCAATCAACGCATGCAGACTTAGTCGCCAGGGACCTTTCAGGAGTCTTTGATTGTGCAGAGGAAAATCTGGAGGGAAGGGGCAGAAACAAAAAACTGAAATCTCTCTTCCTTAGTAAAAGGCATCTTCTTTGATGAAAGCATTCTAGATTTTTTAAACTATACATTTTTAATGTTAGAAGATTTGAAGTTTTTGCTTGGTAGGTGCAAAGAGTTTTACTGGGGGCTGAGGCAGCTGCAAAAGGTATTACTGAGTCTTTGCTCTAAGGAGGATTGGGCCCCCTCAAACTAACATTTGGCTGAAATCAAGGAGAAATATAGCTTTTAAGGTACTTCCTGTGGTGAGAGCTGGCCAATAAATTTTAGAAACAGCAGTATCTGATATCCATTTTTAACTTGTTTTCTGCCTTGTGTTGTCATTTCCTGCCATTTCTCCTCCCAATATTATTTAGGGAAGTCAGACGTGGGGCTGTAGAGTTGAAGGTGGGCACCTCTATTTACATTTGGTGTGAAATAGTGAGGAAGGCACAAAGTACAGACAACCAGAGACTTTGGGGGGATGTGGCAGTCAGAGCCACGCAGCATGCCCTGAGAGGGTGAGGGGAAACTCCAGACGTATGCAGTTAAGCAGGGTGGAGGCCTGTTAACTTAAAACTAAAAAGGCCTTTCAAAGCGAGAGGCAAACAAGTGTTTATTTGCAATCAAAGAATAGTTACTCAGGAATCATTAATTCAGACAGAAGCCCAAATAAATGTTCTGATTAGGAGACAAAGGCAATGGGTATTTATGAGAAAGGGAAGGAGAACAATTATATCAGTAGAAAGAAGACATTTTTATTGGTGCAGATAACATAACAGAGTGACGTTAATTCTGAATGGTGTTTTTAATTTTCAGTCTAGTACTCATCAATCCAGTTGTCATAATAACGGCCATCTTTTTATCTTTGCAAATAGGTTTGTTTTTTTAGAACATGAGGTTGCTTAGGCTCAGTCCTAAGGTTATTTTGCCCTGTCTTTAACATTCTGAAGTTTCAGATATAAGATGTGTAAGGTGGTTCCTCTGGCATAGCAGCTCCAGCTCCATTTTAAAGTGGCTCCCTCTGTATTAGTGTTTACAGGCTCCAGTTCTATCATTTGGTTATAAAAGGAAGGCTGGCAAACCTAGGACACTCAGGTTACCTGCCATGTTTCCCCAGAACCTCTCCTAGCATTTAGATTATTGCTGGTGGCTTCAGTCACTTTTTAATAGTTTGAGTCTCCATGTACTTGCCATGAATCCATGTGCAGGTCTCACCAGACTCACACCAGCTTTGTTGTTTAAATATCCCATTTCCACCTGCCAAAACTAACTGCCTCTTTCCTGCCAGCTGGGTACAATCAGCCCAGATTCCCTGATGAAATGGGAGAACTGTTCTGGGTTCTTGGGTCAGGCAAGAATTCACTAATCTGTTCCAATCCACATAATCTCTGTGGAGTCCAATCCACGCCACCCACTCGTCTCCTGGTAAGAAGACACTACCTCTGGAAGTCCTACTGGATTGTTCCTTTATCCTCTTCCCCTTAGAAAGCTTCTATCCTCTGCATTCAACCAGTCTCTTCTCCATTGAAATGTTTGTCCCCAGTAAGAAAAACAAATTATCTTGAAAGATAATTTGTACTCTATCAAAATAGAGTACAGCAGTCTGAAAAGAGTTTAATTCATTCATTTAATAAAGGTGTCTGAGCTATGTTCTAAGTGTAAGGAACACAATACAGATTTGGAAAAAAAATACACAGAACATGGTCACTGACCTGGGTAGGAAGAGAGAGCCAAGATGGTGAGTGGATAAACATTGTTCCTGCTTCCTTCCATTAACACTGTCATGTGGGTTCTCAGCTCCCACTCCCCACACAAGAACATAGGATATGGTGAGGCCAAAAAGGAACACCCACAGAGCCATAGATAGGGGGCTTCCTACCACTATATTCTTGCTGTCGGCTGGTTGGAGATATAGGAAGCAGGATCCACACGATCCGCAACCTGCCATCCGCTTCTCTGACAACCAACCAACCAACCCCCCTAACGTAGCCACGGCAGTTATATTAGTGGCTAATGGCTAACCAGTAACAGCTGATGGCTACCCAGCCACAGCTGATGGCCATCTGATAATCCAGCCAGCACCTTTCCATGTGAGGCCAAGAGCATGAAAACTGCTCTCTGGGACTCTGTCCCCATAAACACATTTAAATTACAAGGAAATTATAGAACAATCAACCTGGAAAACCATCTGAAGTCTAGCTGAACAGAAGTTTTATAACTAAGGACAGAAAGAAGGAACCACGTTGAGACTGGTAGAATGGGTAGAGACAAGAAAGAGGCTTCCGTGGGGGTGGTTGAGAACTGGGAGGGATATATTGGCCATGGAGTTTCCCCCTGGAGGAGCAAAAGACCCCAACCACACACTACTCCCCCAACCCAGAGTACTAGTTTCAGGAAGAGGAGCCCCCACAACAAACACCTGGTTGTGAAAAACAGTAGGGATTCTGACCAGGCAGGTGGGACAGAAGGCTGCAGGAAACATAGGCATCCTCTTAAAGGGCCCACACAGACTCTCTCACTCACAGGCACTCACCTTGGGCTCCAGAGTAGGGACAGTGTCGGGGGTGAGAGGGTGTCGGAGGCACATGGGGGACAGATTGAGGTGTGTTTCTTTGCAGTGAGGGCTGGAGGACAGTCACCATTTTCATGTGTGGGGTCTTTTTTTCATGCAGCTGGCAGGCAGGTGCCATCTTTCCAGTGTTAAGCCCTCCCCCACACTGCCAGATCTGAATCTGATTGGCCTGGTGAGCTCCACAGCTCCACCCTGAGACTCCGCCCACCCAACTAATCCAACACAAGAGGCACTTTCTCTGAGAGCACCCAACCCTGCCCGCATTGCACTCTTTCTTGAAAACCTATCGGAGTCCCCAAGACACCAGCAGGAGGCAGCTGGACACAGTGTATTCTGAGACTTTTGCTGAGTAATTCCAGACTCAGCACTGGTACCAAAACAGAGTCTAAATTAACCTGTTGACCACAATTCTTCCCACTCTAGTGACTTCCTGAAACCCTGCCTCACCCAACTCTTGTACCACACAAAGCTTTAACAGGGGCTGAACCTTAGGGAAGCTGGCAGGTGGCAGCAGGTCTCAGGGTGTCCTAGCTTTTTGTGGAGCTACCCCAGGCCCAGTGCTAGTGGCAGCCATTTTCAGTTCGCAGCATGGCCTCTTTCATGCACCTCCAGGGTTAGCACAGGCAGCAAACAACTGCAGATCATTTTGCAAGTCACAGGCAATAGCTGACCTGGGCCTGCACCAGAGCCCCTCCCAAGAGGCCCCAGAACCAACATACTTGGAGGTTGGCTTTAGACCACAGCAAAGCACCACCAAATTAGCCTCACATGTGGCACACCCAAAGGGCAGTCTCAATAAGCACCAGAGCCCGCTGGGACAAATCCCACTCAGTGGGGTAAGCCCCACACATAGCAGCCTATAAGCTGTGGATGTGGCCAATCAAACTGAGAGTCAATCTCACCTACTGCTGTGCCAACAGCAATCAAAATTCAACTATAACAGGAGGGCATGCACAGCCCATACAAGGGACACTCCTGGAGCACCCAGAGCAGGTGACTAGGGAGACTGTGTCAGGGACCCACAGGGCACCTACTACATAAGATCACCCAGCCAAGACTGGGAGACATAGAAGACCTACTTAATACATAGAAACAAACAAAGAGGCAGCCAAAATTAAGAAATAAAGAAATACATCCCAAATGAAAGAACAGCAGAAAACTCCAGAAACAGAACTAAACAAAATGGAGCCTATCAGAAAGTAGCCTATCAGAAAAAGAGTTCAGAACAATGGCTATAAGGATGCTCAAGGAACTTAGTGAGAACTTCAACAGAGAGATAGTAAGCATTAAAAACGTCATACAAACCATACAGAAGAACCAGTCTGAAGTGAAAAATACAATAACAGAAATAAAGAATGCACTAGAAGGAATCACCAGCCAAGTAGATGAAGCAGAGAATCGAATCAGTGATTTGGAAGACAAGGTAGCAGAAAACACCCAACTGGAACTGCAAAAAGAAAAAAAGAATCCATAAAAATGAGGATGGTTTAGGAGACCTCTGGGAAAACACCAAGCATAACAACATTTGCATCATAGGGGTACTAGAAAGAGAAGAAAGAAAGCAAAGGATTGAGAACCTATTTGAAAAAAATAATGACTAAAAACTTTCTTAAACTGATGAAGGAAAGAGACATACAAGCCCAGTAAGCACAGAAAGTCCCAAACAAGATGAACCCACACAGGCCCATATCAAGACACATTATGATTAAAATTAAAATGGCAAAGGTTAAAAACAAAGAGCCAATCCTAAAAGCAGTAAGAGAAAGGCAGCTAGTAACTTATAAGGGAGCTTCCATTATATTTTCAGCTGATTTCTCAACAGAAACTTTACAGGCAAGAAGGGATTGGCACAAAATATTTAATGTGATGAAAAACAAGGACCTACAACCAGGATTACTCTACCCAGCAAAGTCATCATTTAGAATTGAAGGACAGATAAAGAGCTTCCCAGACAAGAAAAAGCTAAAGGAATTCATCACTACCAAACCAATATTACAAGGAGTGTTAGAGAGACTTCTTTAAGATGGAAAAAAAAATCAAAAACATGAATAATAAAATGGCAATCAACAATTACTATCAACAATTACTTTCAATGTAAATGAATTAATGTTCCACTCAAAAACATAGAGTCACTGAATGGATAAGAAAACAAAACCCTTATGTATGCTGCCTACAAGAGAATGACTTCAGATTGAAAGACACCCACAAACAGAAGGTAAAGGGATGGAAAAAGATATTTCATGAAAATGGAAACGAAAACAAAACAAAAAAAATCTGAGGTAGCAATACTTATACCAGACAAAATAGACTTTAAAACAAAGGCTATAACAAGAGACAATAAAGAACCCAGTAATCCCACGTCAGGGTATTTATCTGAAGAAACCGAAATATGAAAAATATTTATCTGAAGAAACCGAAATATGAAGAAACCGAATATGTTCATTGCAGCATTGTTTACAGTCGCCAGGATATGGAAGCAGCCTTGGAGTCTGTTGGTGAAAGACTGGATACAGAGGAGTGGTACCTATATACAACAGAATATTTCTCGGCCATGGAAGGGAATGGATTCTTGCCATCTGCAGCAGCATAAATGGACCTGGAAGTTACTGTGCTGAGTGGAGTGTAAGACAGAGAAAGACAGATTCAGTGTGATTTCGCTTATATGTGGAATCTAAAGAACATAATAAACAACAAAACAATGAAAACAAACTCATAGACATAGAAAACTTTTTTTTTAATTAAAGTTTACAAAAACGTTTTGATGATTGCCAGATAAGAGGGGGTTTAGGACTGAGCAAAAAAGGGGAAAGGGTTAAAAAGTACAAATTGGTTGTTACACAATAATCATGGGCATGTAGGGTATAGCATAAGGAATATAGTCAATAATATTGTAATAACTACATATGGTGTCAGATGGGTACTAGATTTGTTGAGGTGATAGATGGCAGGGGGGTTGGGGACCAGGGTGAAAAAGTTGAAGCGATTAAGAAGAACAAACTAGTAGTTACAAAATAGTCATGGGGATGTAAAGTAAAGCACAGGGAATATAGTCAATAATATGGTAATAACTATGCATAGTATCAGATGAGTACTAGACTAGTCGGGGGACCACTTCTTAAATTATAAATATCTAATCACTGTGCTGTACACCTGAAATTAATATAAGATAATATTCAATGTCAACTGTAATTGACAAATTTAAAAATGGGGGAAAGGTGATTGGGAACAAGAGGTCCAAATTTCGTGGTATAAAATAAGTCACAGAGATGTAAAGTAGAACATAGGGAATATAGTCAATAATATTGTGATAGCGTGGTCCGGTGTCAGAAGGTTGCTGGACTTATCACAGTGATCACTTCTTTAGGTATATACATGTTAAATAACTATGGTTTTTACTTGAAACTAATGTGATATTGTATGTTAGCTACATTTTAATTCTTTAAATAAATTAAACAAACAATATGGTGACTGCTCTCTTGAGCTCATTCTCATGGCATCCATTTACCAAATTATATTGTGGCAAATGTGAAGCCAATCTATAGGTGATGCCATGTTGGAAAGGAACTCCCTGTTTGAGAGTTTTTAAAAGTCTGGCTGAGTCTTAGCAGCCAAGAAGGACTCCCTGAAGGAGAGTTGTGTGCATAAGGTCTGGGAATAAGTAGTAGTTCAAGCAGCCAAGGGGCAGCAACTGGGAGAGCAATATGACTGGAGAGGCAGGCCGGTGCATGTGGACCTAAGGAACAGGAAAAATCTGAGGAGCTGGAAGGACTCTAGAGTGAGGAAAACATAGAGCATGGGAATTGAGACCAGGTATGGCCTCTACAGGGGCACCGTCTCTGGGCAGGGGCTCATCCTAGCCTGGTACACAGATGGCTCCCTGGTGAGGCAAACGTCAATATCCTCCCCTTGAACCTCAGGGGACCCTGGGACTATGCTGGATCAACAGAATGTCATGAAAATGCCTTTGTGTGAGTTCTAAGGCAAGGACATACGCAGCCATATGTCTTCCACCAGGAGATCTTAGAGAGCTTACATTACCCTAAGACTTCCATGCCACGGGGGAGCCCAGACTAACCAGGTGGAGAGGCCACGTGAAAAGAGAAATGCCCAGGTAGCCCACCTTGCCCAGCTAGCCTAGCTAAGGCACCAGACATGTGAGTGAAGACATCATCTTACGCACATCCTAGTGGAACCTTCAGATGACTCCAGCCCCAGCCAATATCTGACTGCAGCTGTTTCAGAGACCCCAAGTGAGAACCACCCAGCTGAGCCCCATCCACCCACACAACTGTAACAACCAAATAAATTGTTGTTTTTAAGCCACTAAGGGTGAGGCTGATTTGTTCTGCAGAAACAGTGGAACAGAAATTGGACCTTGGAAGTTGGGTGCTGCCAAACAAACAAACAAACAAAATCAACAACACCCACACACACACAAACACACACACACACAAAAAAAAATCCCACCCTAAAGCAAGGCTCAAGACATGAAAATGTTTTAGTGGATCAATAGGGTTGTTCATTTCATGTCGTGAGCAGTGAATGGTACCCAGACAGGCTTAAGGGCATAAGGCCTGTTGGACAGAAGTCTGGCTCCTGTCTACCTGTTGAATTTCTACAGTCTTTAATTTAAGTCAGGTGTTTTCCTGATGGACACTGATAGTTCAGTGTGTCCTTCTGGGCATAGTGCTGTGAAATTGTAACTGAGTTGATTAATAAGCTGTCTCTATTTCCCCTCTTTCGATCACTGCCATTTACAAGAAAACAGCAAAAGTGGGTAGCAAAATATAGACCTGTCAGGATCCTGCCTTAACAGAAATAAAGAAAAATGTGAAACTGTCAAATCTCAAGTGTTCAATATCCAGAGGAACATTATTGCATCCTCTCTGGCATCCCTCAACATCCCATAATGTTTCCATCAGTGAAAAAACAACAATGTGATGTGCAGATGCTTCTTCTGGGCTTATTTTCATTAGGTTTGGTGATGCCCAGGGTGATTTTTGAATCCCAATAAGACAGTTACACACAGTATTCCTGCCTTCCCAAATGGACAGAAATATATTTTACTAATCACACCAGCCAGACTAAAATACCCAGAAAGTGTCACCTTGCTCTGTGAAAAATTTCTAGTACTATCGGTAGAGATTTTAGATGTCATTTAATGTATCTAACGAGGTGATTCATTTATTTCTTAACTCAAAGATTTTTTTTCTTGAATGCCCCCTATGATCCATGCACTGTACTTCTTAAGTCTCCTTTCTCCATTGTGGTGGGTGGCTGTGGTCTCAGGCTACAGAGCTTCATTAATTTTTAAGTTCTGGTGGAGCTTCTGGTGGAGCTACTTCTGAGCCCAGGTTTGCACACACAGTGTTCTGTGTGTGTCTATTGCTTAAGTTTCCAGAGTGGTGTTGGTGCCTTTCCCTCTGAATTTTCTTATTCAGTTCTTCCTTCAATTCCAAGAAGTTGCCCATTCTTTTAATGAACTCCTTTTCTTTGTTTAAATTAGCTGGAGTCCATTTTTAATGCTTACATCTAAGGAACACCATTTGATACATTCCTACTTAAAGCTCAGATGGCAAAGAATTTTGTTTTCTTCAGAACCTCTTTCCAGCTTCAAATAAAATAGAAAGCTCTACTTTGTATCAGTTTTAAACCTTTACAGATTTAATGTCACTCAGATGCAATGGAAATAATCACTTTGGGTCGTATTCCTTTAAGTCTGAGTAGCTGCTATACTCCAGGCTAAATGGGGGAGTCCAAATTGAAAAAGGCACAGCTCAGGAATCTGTGTATACATATCTCATCTGCCTTAATACACTGTACTTAATACTCTCCTTGCTGTGAGAGACTATGGTGTGTTCATTTTTGTATCCTCAAAAATGGTTATCGCTGGGCATTTGTGCTTCAAGGGCAGTAGACATGGCTTCCGAGACTCATTAGAATATGAGGTGTGATCAAATAATGTAGTGAATGTCTAAATAAAAAAATATTTATTATAGTAAGAGACACATTGCCATTAATTCTCCTCAAAATATTCCCCCTCACTTCAGACACATTTATCCCATCATTCTTGCCACTTTCTGAAGCAGTTCTGGAAGTCTTCTTTCCTGAGTTTCTTTAGTTGTGCTGTAATGGCTGCCTTGATGTCCTGAATCATTTTGACTTTGGGAAGAGCCAGAAGTTGCACAGTGCCAGATCCAGTGAATACACACCGTAGATCCAGATCCAGAGAGGACACACCGTGATGTTTTTATAAGACAAAAATTACTGTATGCCAGAAGCCATGTGTGACACAAAGCATTGTCATGATGGAGGATGACTTACAGCACACTTTTTTTTAAATTAAAGTTTATTGTACACCTGAAATTTATGTAACTTTACTAACAATTGTCACCCCAATAAACTTTAATTAAAACAAAACAAAAAGTTTATTGGGGTGACAATTGAAAGAAACCTGACTCTGCGTGGTGAACACATAATGTGATATATGGATGATGTATTACAGAATTGTGCACCTGAAATCTATGTAACTTTGCTAACGATTTATGGTGCACTTTAAAACACACCTTCTCTCAACCGTAGCTCACACTCGACTGACTACACCAAGCAAGTTGAAATTTGTCACACACTGTTACTAAGGTTTGACGTGCTGCTACCCATATTGAAGATCCCTGACTTTCTGGTGGATGGCACTCGGCAGTAGCATTCACCATATTTTGTGATCACAACGGGAAAGGCACCGTGTCACACATCACTTCTGGTACAGCAATTTATGTCAAATAAAAACATTACGATGTGTCCTCATCCATCTTATTCACTGGATCTGGCACTGTGCGATTTCTGGCTTTTCCCCAAAGTCAAAATGACCATGAAGGGTAAACATTTTGAATCGATTCAAGACACTGAGGCAGCCACAACAGTGCAACTAAAGACACTCACAAAAGAGGACTTCCAGAACTGCTTCAAAAAGTGGCAAGAATGATGGGATAAGTGTGTTCAAAGTGAGGGGATATTTTGAGGGGGATTATTGGCAACGTGTCTTTTACTGTAATAAATTTATTTTTATTTAAACATTCACCCTATTGTTTGATCACACCTGTCATAGATGGCCATTAGGCGGCTAGTAGCTTTGGAAAGAGATGACAGTATCTCAGGAAACTGGAGAGAATTTAAGAACTAAATTCTAGGTGACATTAACATTTAAGAAGAAGAAATGTGGAAAGAAATGCCAACAGTGGAGTCAGAGAAAGCAATCAGAGGAGTAATAACCCTGTGTGGTAACACAGAATCCAGAAGAGATCAGAGTTTCGAGGACTGGATAACAGTCAACAGTACCAAACACTGTAGAGCATTCAAGCCCATGGAACACTAAGAAGCGTTCAAAGAATTTGGCAATAAAAAAGCCACTGATGACTGAAAAAGGTCATTCCCAGAAGAGCGATGGCAACCAAAGCCAAATGCACTGGCTGAGAACCCGAGTCAAGACAGGGCTGTTTACTGTGATGGTGAAAGAGGAGGAGGAAGGATGGGTAAGACTGTGGCAAAAAAAAAAAAAAAAAAAAAAAAAAAAAAAAAAAAAAGACAGAGAGGGACTGTAGCTATTCTTTATAAAGGAACAAATTATTAAATGAATTATTAAATGAATAATTATTTTGAAAATGAAATGTCTTAGTTAATGTTTAACTCTCTGACTACAACTACACCCCAAATTCCATTTCAAAATAATTGGTATTTGTGTAGGACTTTGTGGTTTACAATGCTTGGGTTAGGGTTCTTTGTCTCTGATGTTTAAGTAAAACTGATTTACTCAAAACCCCAAACCAAGAATAGTCTTATATTGAATCTCAGACAAACTAAGACTCTAAAACCCTTCCTTTGATCAGGGACTGAGAGCACTTGAAAAGAATACTGTGGTAATCCTCCCACTCTCCGCCTCTAAAAAAAAAGAAAAAAAAAACAGAAAAGAAGAAAAGTAACAAGCAATGATGTAAATAGCAAGTGCTTCTTTGTGCTTTGAACTAAAAATCACATGATGCCAGAGGAGCAACAAAAGTGCCTACATGAAGATTTTCTCTAATGGAGACTAAGACAAAAAAACCACTTCTTAAGATGGTTCATGGGGCTTAGAATGGAAAGCCAAAGTCATTTTCATGCTACTTGGATGCCAAAACTTTTATCGCTGTAATAAGGCTTTTCTTTTTCTTTTTTTTTTTTTTTTTTCAGTTATTTCACTCTTAAAGAATTTCCTTTTAATGTTGGATGTGGACATACACCTCCTCAGGTAAGTATGAGTCGCTGTGGATCCCTTCCACACTCCATCCTCCGTGCCTACTAACCAGTCAACTTGTTGAGCAAAGGGGCCTTGTCTATCTAGTCCATACTGCATTCCCATGACATAGCACAGTGGCTGACATGTCATAATTATCTAACTAAGTAATTATTTAATCGATTGATTGAGTCATGCTTTAGCGAGGGATTTCATCATCTTTTGCCTGAACAATTATGCTCCGTAATAGATGCCCCTCTTCTTATTCTCTCCCCTTTTATCAGTTATCTGTTGCCATGTAGCAAACCATCACAAACACAGTGTCTTGAAACAACAGAAATCCTTTAATTTGCCTTCGAATGAGAAATTTTGGCAGGGCTCAGCAGGGCCAGCCCCTCTTTGTGCCATGTGCCATTACATGCAATGGCTCAACTAGAGGTTGGAGGATCCCCTTCCAACATGGCTCATTCTCATTGCTGGTGAGGTGTTGCAGATTGTCAGCTGGGAGCTTAGCCGGGCCAGCTGGGGTTCTGAATTTCTCTCCACGAGGACCTCCCGACAAATGCTTGGGCATCCTGATGGATTGGTGGCTGAGTTCCAAGATCAAGCACACCAAGAGAACTAGAGAGAAGCTGTATCTCCTTCTCAGATCTGGCTTGAAATTCACACAGTATCCTCAGTCTGCCCAGATACTCTTCCACGAAAGGATTGTCAGCGTCATATTGTAAGAAGAGCATGTGGATGGCTGATATTGTTACAGCCATTTATACAACCTGCCACATTCTCTCTAACCATCTTTCATAAGGCGTTTTGATTTTCTAAAGCACAAGTATGACTGTGACCCTTCTCTGCTTAAAAGTGTCCAATGTTGCCATTTCCTACAAGGATAAATGCCATACTCCTGGTGGAGGATAGAGACAGCATGGAGGGCCTGCAGGGCTGCAGTGATACGGCCCCTGGATCCTTCCTAGTTTCACCTCTCACCTCGTCCCCCCAGTTCACACCAGCGGCACCTTTTCCTCATTTATTCTTCCTGACATCTCCTACAGTCCATTTCCCTCATCTGATAGGAGCATCCTCACCTGGGAAGGATGAATGATCATCCTCAGTGTCATTCCTCTACCACCATCAGGGTTAGGGTACCCTCTGAACACCATCCAGAGAAGCCTTCCATTAACTTAGCATTCTCCATTTAAGTAACCACTTCTTTTTCAGTCTGTCCTTTAAAGTGACCTCCTGGAAAGAACAAATTTTGTTTTATTTCATATATAGTCGTATATTATAGTACATGTCCCAGAACTTCACGATAATAATTATCACTCTATTAAAAGATAAAACTGAGACACACCAAGAATAAGTAACTTGCTCAATATTACCATTAAATGGCAGAGCTAGACTTTTAATCTGAGTCTTTCTCTTTCTAAAGCCCTCACTCTGTACAGAAAGTGATCTACATGGGGCTTGAATGTACCACTTAAGGCCATATAAGGATGATAAAGCAGGATCACAGTTTCTTCAGTTCTCAAAACCGACAAAATAAATTTAAAACCAGCATAAAAATAGACAATAATCAAAAAGCAACGGGCCACAGCATATACCATAATCCTTCCTGAAGGTGTAGGATTCCTACTTCTTGTATCCAAAAGCTGAGCAGAATAAAGACAACCAATGGAAAAAAAAATCCTAAAATATCTCACAAATGCCTCATAACTTCTAGAGAAGCTGGTTGAGGGCATGTGTGAGCAGTCAGGGGAAAAGATATAGAAAATGCTTCAAAAACTGAAGCCCTCCCCCACAAGCTTAGTGTCTCACCTCTGCTTTCCCCTGGCTGAGAGGAAAGCTAGAGAGGGAATAGAGAATGATTATAATTGCTTAAAGCTAATTACTTTCAGCAATAACAGGGATTTAGCAATGCAGGAAAGAAAATAAATAAGACAAGATATCCTGAGGGAGGGAGAGACTTGGAAGAGAAAGACATACTGAGAGACCCAGCTTTGTCTACCTCTTCCCACAGATCAAAACATTGTGGCCAAAATCCTTGGGTTTCACCTTCTGTATCTTCCACACGCTGGGGACAGAGTAAAAACAGACACTGGGAGAGAGGTGGGTCAAGTCTAAGAGAAACACTGGGACTAAACATCTGTTTAAAGTGAAATTTCAGGACTCTGCCTGGAACTAGGGAAATGACCCAAAGCCCAAGAGTGACCTCAATGACAACCTAAGGACAAGACTTTTAAAGAAAATTGCATAAGGGAAAGCAGAATTCAGACCAGTCACCATAACGACCTACATCCCAGCTTCTCTCTCTCTTTCTCTCTCTCTCTCTCCCCTCTTCCCACAACCTCACACTCTGCAAGGAGAAGACAAAAAGATAACAGCATCAAGGAACCTGTATGCTTCTCTTATAGTCAGAAGCAAACGCGCTAAAAATACAGGGGGAGAGAAGAAGTCTTAGCACTTATGCTAAATAACTAATGCAAAATATATAAAAGAAAGATATACAGCACGCAAAACACTGCTATCAGTACAGATTATAAAATAACTGCATTTAAAATACTTTTTCAAAATACAAAGTATAATAAAAATGAGCAAAAATTAAGCGACTTTCAAAATAACCACACAAACTTGGAAAAGAACCAAATAGAAGCTCTAAACATGAAAAATACAATTATCGAAATCTAGAACTCAACATAGTTTCAAGAGCTGAGAAACACAACTGAAAAGACACGTCATGAACTGGAAGCAGACAGGAAGAGATTGTCTAGCATGTAGCAGACAGGACAAAGGGATGGAGAATTTGAAACAGCAGGAAGGAAAGAGTGATATGGTCTAACATACAAGTACATCTAACCAAAGTTTCAAAAGAAGAGAATGTGTAGAATACAGAAAAGAAAATATTAAAAGAGAGAATGGCTGAGCATTTTCAAAAATTAGTGAAAGATGTGAGTCTTCAAATTCAATAATCACAACAAACCTAAAGCAGAATACCTACAAAGAATAGCTACATTACAGTAAGTGCATTACATTACTCTAATGAGATACATTATAGTAAAACCACAGAACACCAAAGGTAATGGCAAACTGAAGAGTAGCCAGGGAAAATTTTCAGCTCACCTACAAAACAATGCCAATTAAACTGCCTCCAGATTTCCTTAACAGCAAATGTAAAACCCAGAAAGGCATAGAATAATAACTTGAAAGTGCTAAGAGATCCTTATTTTCATTAATGCCTCACCTCTGAGTGAATCTAAGAACTTTTAAATAGAGTCTTATAAAGATGGAAATGGGAAGACGCCCCGACAATAACTAACTTGGGATCTTTTACTAGCTCATCAAGATGGGGGCTTAGATTTGAAAATAAATATAAAAATAATAGGACATCAATTTAATACCAAAAAACTAAAGTGTTGAGAGAAAATATACCCAGTTAAACTATGATCTTATCTAAGAAGGAGCATTACCTAACGACAAGGTCAAAGAAATCCTGAGAGGGTCTGCAACCAACAGATCTCACTAAGGGACCATCCAAAGGATATATTTCAGGTAAACGGAGATGACCTACGAGAAAGTCTAAGATTCAAGAAGCAATATTAACTAAATAAAAAAAATATTGAAAGCAGGTGCTAGCAAATGATGGATTTGAGGCCAAATCCAGCCCACTGCCTGTTTCTTTGTTTTGAATAAAGCTTTATTGATACACAGCTACTCATTTGTTTATGTATTGTCTATAGCTGTTCCTACAGTACAATAGCAGAGATGAGTAATTGTAACAAAAATTCTATCGCCAGAAATTCTTGCCCTTTACAGAAAAAAGTTGCTGGCCCCTGATCTAAAGCATTTGCAAAATAAAACAACAAAAATAATAATGTGTGTGATAAAAGAAAAAAAATCAACACAAAACTAAATATTGATCTATAATAATATGTAAGACAGGATAAGTAATTGAATTTAAAGTCTTCTAGGGACTATTATTGTTTGGAGAGAAATTTTGGCTAACTCTGGAATTTAAGTTTTTTTTCAGCATATTAAAATTTTAAGAATAGTGACTAAAAAAATAGGAGTAAAGTGAAATCTTCCCAAATCATAGAGGGGAAATATGAAATTTTAAAATACCATCAATCTAAAAGAAGAGAAAGCACAGAAATCCACAAAGCACAGAAAAGGCAAATCAAATAGAAAGTAGAAAGTATGATGCCAGAAAAATCTTTAAATATAACAGCAATAAATGTAAATAGACTGACTAATATTCAGCAGTTAATAGAGAATGCCAGATTGAGTTTTTAAAACAAACAAACAAACAAACAAATATATGCTTGTATACAAAACAACAATTAAAGATATAGAAAAAAATCTGGTGTAGTTTACTGATATTAGATAAAATAGACTTTAATGCAAAAAAAAAAGTACTGTTATGAATAAAGAAAGTTGCTATCATGATCAAAGGTTGCCTCACCAGGGAGATATAACAATTCTATATTTGTTCATGATAAATAGCATAGTCTCATTTATAAGATAAAAATTAGAGAACTATAAGAGAAGTCAAATCCATCAACAGAATGGGATAGTAAAATGCATCTTTCATAGGAATAAACAAAGCAGACAATCTGTAGTTTATAAAAGGTTTGAACTACACAATTAACAGACTTGACCTGATGAATATGTGTGTGTTGCTACATCAATTAGGGAAATCAAAATTTCAACATTTACAAAGCATTTATAAAAATTGACAACACTGTAGGTCAGAGAGTTCTTGAAACTTTGCATAGAACTGGCATCTAATAGACCCCATTCAACTAAATTCAATTTAGTTGGATATAAACAATAAAAATCCATTATATTTGGACATTTCAGGAACACACCTTTTTAAAAAATCTTTTTATTAGCTGAAGCTGAACAACAATGAATGTCAACTACAAGTTTACATGTATACACATGTATAGACTTACAAGAAGCGGAGTACAGCATTAGGAATAGAGACAGTGGAAATGTAATGGCTGTGTGTGATGTCAGAGGGGCAGTGGATGGGGGGAGGGAGGTTGACACAGTGTGAGGGATATGAATGATAAACGTCTATGTATTACTTTGGTTGTGCACATGAAACTAATAAAAAAAAGTACATGGCAAAAAAATAATAATAAAAATAAAAAATCTTTTTATTTTGGAAATTCCCAAACATGCATATAATCAATCCAACATTTGCATCACCAAGTTTGATTATCAACATTCAAACACACACATACACACACACACAAACACAAATACACACACATTCAAATAACTCGTGGGTCAAAGAAGAAATCATTGTGGGAATGTTTAAATCCTTAAAACTGAATCATGATGTATAATAAAATCTTATACATCAAAACTTTGGCATGCACTAAAGCAATACTCACAAAGTTAATTTATAATCTTAACTGCTTATATTAAAAAAAGAAAGACTAAAAATTAATGGTCAACGTATCTAATTTAATAATAAGACAGAATAAACTCAAGAAAGGAATGGGGAGGAAATAGTAAAGAGACAAGCTGAAATGAATGAAGTCTAAAATAAAGATACAGTAGAAGGAATCATCAAGACCAAAACTAGGTTCTTTGAAAAGACTTAAAAAATAAACAAAAAAATATAAATAAATAAAGTATTCTCTTTCACTGAGAATACTTAAGAAAAAGAGAAAGAAGGTACTACATCATGATTGAAAATGTGTAACTCAAAGAGACAGATAAAGATAATAAGAGACATGATATACATAATAAGAGAATAAACACCCTGATACCAATAAATACGAAAACAGAAGAAATGGACATTTGTGGGGGAAAACAAAGTTTATCAAAGTTACTCAAAAAGAAATAGAAGACCAGAATGCTCCTCAAACAGCTAAAGAGATTGACTCAGTACCTTACCCAATAGCAAAGAAAAAACTCATGGTAATGTCCCCAAATTAAGTAGGCTTTTGGTTTCATGGGTTTTTTTTCCTTCTTTGGTCCCTATGTGTCACTTACAGTAAGGTTATTCATAACCTATAAAGCTATGGGCTTCAGCTGCCAAATGTAATAATTGTTTGAAGTTTCAGGGAAAACTTTATAACCAGAAAGACCTCTATACCTCAAAGACCAAGAAAATAGGTCATAGAACTACATAAACTTAGAACTTACGTTTTTTACATACTCCAAAACATTAAAAGTTGAGTTTCGAGTTAAATACAGGTATCCAAAGGGACAGGAGACATCTGTCAAGTCACCCAGATTAGGAAGCAAGACATTCCATCCCTTGAGCTTTCTCTTGAAATCCCAAAATGGATTTAAAAAGTGGCTGCACGTTTCCCGGAGCGGATGAGCACCATGTTCCAGGCTGCCATGTTTATAGTTCTCTGAGTTGCAGGGTCAACCTTTCTTGGTTTGATTTTCCATGTAAATGTTTCCCAGGGCTCTCATAGTGAACCCTCAATTCAGGCTTTACTGTCCCTTCTGTCAACTGTTTCCTTTTTTCTAGGAAACATGGAAGTCAAGAGCAGGCAGCTTTGGATCGTCAGAACAGAAACTAACTTGGAGGTTTGCAGTGGCGAGGGAGCGGAAGGACACACACACCCAGACATACACACAGACACACCCACAGACACACACAGACACACCCACAGACACACACAGACACACCCACAGACACACACAGACACACCCACAGACAGACCCACAGACACACAGACACACCCACAGACACACCCACAGACACACACACACATACACTCACACACACACACACACACACACACACACACACACACGACAGCTCTTCTGTCATGCAGAGAAGGAAAGAGCACTACCCCAGTTATCGGAGAGCACCTCTTAATCCTGTTACATCTGACAGTCCAGTGGGGTGGACACAGAAAGAAGGAAGGGAAAGCAATCCAGCCCTGGGCTTTTCCCACCTGACTCCAACCCGTCCACATTTAGCTAGAGCTTATTACCATCATTTGCTTCTCCGGTGAATGCAATTAAACACATCTCCTGCCCCATCCGCTGGGAACCTGAAATGTTGCTTATAAATTATCTGCCTTCCTTAGCCGTTAATGTGCCTGTAACAACCAGAGGGGAACTGTGGAAAGAAACAGGGTTTGGAAGGGGGAGGAACGTGAGTTTATATTCTGCATTGTGGTGGTCTCACATCTCACAGTTTAGGATGTGTTTCAGCAAAATTGAATTTTAACATACTGTTACCAAAGCTTTAATTAAATCCCCAGTCCCTTTGGAACAGCTATTTGTCCCGGATGCAGTGACATCCCAGACCCTCACCTTGCCTTGGTTTTGGGCTGAGGTGGCCGTAGGCATAGCTTGAAGTTCCTGTGGTCCTGGAACAAGGTCCCTGCTGCCCACAGTGACAGCTGCGACTGGTCTCCGATGTCAGAGAGCACGCCGATATGGGGGCTTGCCAGTGCACCTTCACTCTGGGGCTTCCACCTTGTTGCCAAGGTGTCAGATGTCTCAGAACCACTCACTTAACCTGGAAGGGCAGGGCAAATTTTGAACAATGGGTGATAGATGCCATAGATAAATTCTTTCCACCTTCCCCTCTCTGCAACATGGTCTCTCTGAAGGCTACTTGAGAGAGAGAGAACTATCACCCTGTGGCAACCACTCATTTTGTTTACTCCCCTCCTTTCAGCCTCACTCCTGCTACCCGGGGATTGCACCCCCCAACAAGGTGTTAGGCCTGAAGACTTTAGCCTCAGGCGCTGGTTTCTTTCAAAATGGGTTTCGTCTTTTTTTCCCTGTGCTACTACCTACAGAAACTGGCCTCCTACTTATGGGCCCTGGGCTGAAAACCAAAGCTGAACACACATGATACTCCAGCCTGCCCCTTGCCTGGCTCCGCTCACCCCCACCACCTTCTCCCATCCCCACCCCACTAAATCAGTCACAGAACTAGCAATAGATAATATACAAAGACCCGCCTTCAACTTTTGCAATGACTTTCTGCTTGAGAATTTCACAGCTGTATTTTTTAAATATAGCCAGAAAGTGGATACATTCTTTTTCAAGCAAAGGTTGGTTCAATAAAATATGAGGCAAGCAAAAGGGAACAATATCATTTTTCAGGCGGATTGTCATCACAAATTAAAGCATTTCAGCATTCAAATATCGTAGATTATTTTCAGACAGTTGGATGGTTTCCTTAGACTTTGTTGACAAGAAAAATTAATTATAAAAATCAGAATGTTTAAAAGTAATTTTTCTAATCACAGAGAAGAGTAATATAAAAAGAAGACATTACAGAAAATTTAAAATTTTGCTAATCCTCTAGGTATGATGTTACATTTTTGAATCACTAGATTTCAAGAAAAGCAAAACGTTATTACTATTATGATTCTGTTGCTATTGCTGTGTTAAAATAAATCATTTTTACATTAAATATTCATTTTTTTAAATGCTTAGGATTTTAATTAGTGGAGGAAATGACAGAATATTTTATATTGCCTAGTGGCCACTCTCTACTACCTCACCTTTTACCCTTTCATGCTTGGGAGCAGGGTAACCTTGCCTGTTGGTTTTTTCATAAACCACATTTTGAGGCCTGAGTTTTTCTATCAGAGCATTTCAGCCTTTTTATAAACCCCTCTGTTATCTTCTTTCAGTGATAATAAATATACAGCACAAATATCAATACTAAAGTGAAATTTGAAAGGAACTAAGCACTTTACATAAGCAAGTGTATTCACTCATTGAGTATTTATTCCACTTGAAGCCACAATTCAAGATTTTTCAGAAAAAAAACAACACACACAACAGACATGATTTGGCATATCAGGACTCAAAAAGATAACCTGAGAGATTATAACTAAACTAATGTGCTGCCTCATATTAGATTCAGCATAAGCAGATAGATATTCATCCTTCACTCTTTCAAAGGGACAAAAAAAAAATTATTCAGCACTGCTATCTGTCAGGTACGTGGCTCATCATTTTGCATACATTATCTCCTGTGATTCTGTATTAGTTGGGGTAACATTAGCTGCTGTAACCAATAAACCCTCAAATCTCAGTGGATTGAAACATTCTCTCCCCTAATTATCTACTGTAAGGATTCCTGGCCAACAGGTGGTTTTCATCCATGTAATGAATCTGGTGGCTCCACCATCTGTCTCCCGGGAGCCTGGAGTTTTCTTTACCCTGCTAGCAGGCAAGGGTAGATGTCGTGCGGGGTGTCCAGCGGGGCGGCCTGCGGGGTCTCTGCTCCCGCTCCCCACATAAGAATGCAGGACATGGTGAGGCCAAAAGGGAACACCCACAGAGCCATAGGTAGGGAAGTCATACCACTATGGTCTCACTGGAGGCTGGGTTTACACGACGTGCGACCTGCTGTCCGCTTTGCTGCCAACCGACTAACTCTCCTCGACTCTCCTTACTCTCCTTCAGTCTCCTCCTTCACTCTCCTCGGCTCCCCTCCGTAGCCGCGGCAGTTATATCAGTGACCAATGGCTTAATGGCTACAGCTGATGGCCAACCAGCCACAGCTGACGGCCATCCACTATGTGAGCCAGCACCTCTCCACATGAGGCCAAGAGGCTGGAAACTGCTTTCTGGGGCTCTGTCCCCACAGTAGAAGAGGTGAGAAAAGTACACGCATTTCCTAATTGCTTCTGCTCACATGGCAAGACCAGTCCAGGTTTTACCTAAATGCAAGAGGGGTGTCAGCAAATGTAATACCTGGCTGGGTAGCCCCTTCCCGGAGACAACTGTACACTGCACAGACGGAAACACACTTTTAGGGGATATAACTCGCCATCCCCTCTCTCACTCCTCACCTCCCTCCTTTTCTCCTTCCTCTCCCCCAGCCCCCCACACACGCAGGCATGCCCCTGTGCACACACACAAACCCTATGATGTAGGCACAGTTTTTCCATTCTACTAATGATGAAATGGGCTAAGAGAGGTTTTGCAAATTTTCTGAGGTCTTGGAGTAACCAGGTTGTGATAATAACCCAGGTCTATAGGTCTCTAAAACCCTGGATCTTTCTAATATATCATGTGACATAAAACAAGTATTTGTACACGTCTTTCAATATACAAAGCACTTGGGGTTCAGGAACTGGCATGTGAAGCAGCATGCCCCTCCTCAGGTTCTATAAACAATGTATTTCGCACACTTTTACTAATCAATCTGAATGAACTAGTGTATGACCCAGGTGACTTTGAAAAAAATTATGTATCTATTTCTGAAGTTCTTTCAGTTTCATTTTGGAAAATAGCATAATATTTTCATAGCATAATAATTTTTAACATGGTGAAAATTGTCTTATAAGATACATAGTTTTGCTTGTAATTTGAATGGGAAGCTTATATTCAAAAACTTTTAAATAACTGAGTTAGTTTGTGGTTCACTAAGAGCAAAAGTGATAGTTGGAACTGGTTCTGCCTGGGTTCAGTAAATTAATGTGGTTGGTTCTGGTTTACAGTTAAGTTAAATTCCTTGTTCCTACTAAACAAGAGTCTTATTTCAAGTAAAATAGATTGTCATGTATTTAAAAAAAAAAAATCAACTTTCAGTGTGGAGTTGTGTCCTCTTTCTTTGAGGCAACAAATCTTGAATGAGATGATTATTCCTTCTCCTTTCCTGTCATGGGCCTCCCTCCAGCTCTGCCTACCACTTCATTAAATTGCTATTTATATTGTACTTTCTACGGTTCATTATATTGATCATTCAGGTAATTAAAATGGTATTTCTGAGTTCAAGTTTACCATGAACCTCAACTGGACAGTAAACAGGAAGGGTGTTCCACGGATCTATCAACAAACCAACCTAAACTTAGTGACGTAAAACAACCATTTTGTCATGCTCATGGATTCTGTAGGTCTAAAATTTGAGAAGGACATTTCAGGGACAGCTGGTAAGCTGAGGGTGAAATGACAGCTGGGGGCTGATCTGAAGGCATCTTCACTCACATGTCTGGTGATTGATGCGGACCAGGACCTCAAGCGATCTGTGAGCTGGGACATGTACCAGCAGCCTCTCCATGTGGCCTGGGCTTCCTCACAGCATGGTGGCGGGGTTCTAAGAGTAAGTGGCCCAAGAGAACAAGGCAGAAGCACATGATACTTTAATGATCTACTTGAAACATCACATGCTGTTGTTTCCTCCATACTCTACTGGCTGAGGCAGTCACAAAGGTCTGCCCAGGTTGAAGGGCAGGGGACGTGAAGCCCACCACTTGATGGGACAATTGTCAATGTCACCTGGTAAGAAGAAGATGTGGAGTGGGAGATGTTGCTGCAACCATCTTGGAAAATGCAATCAGCCACAGAGAGTTCAGGAGACATACCCAATAAAATGGCAGCTTCCTCCCCACAGATTCTGAGGCTGCCACTGCTCACTGAATCACTGCATGTGTGGCTACAGGGAAGCAGTGTTGGCCAGACGAAACTGTAATGCTTGTTGGACTTTCCAAAAGGCTGGAGATTAACCAAAGAGAATGACAATACAGAGAACTTAATTCTCTAGACTACTTGTAGCTGTTCTCAGACGCACAGACCTGGCACTTGCAGACCAGGCCCCTTGGGACCAAGTCCCAAGGCCCATCCTGAGTCCTAGAAGGCTGCTAGGTTGTAAAAGTCACTTTGCTCCCCATGGTGGCAATGCCCGAGCTCATGTCTCCGCCACCCAAGGTCTAGGACACAGTTCTCCGAGGCGCAGATAAAATCTGCCGTATCCCTCCCACAGATTGACGATGGAAACATGCATGCCTTCACATGTGTGATCTCATTCTTTGGTACCCCAAAACACATCAGAACACATTCGTTCTATGTCAGTTTATTTCCCAGAGTATAGCATATTTAATACTGAGTTCACCACGTGAGGGCCTCCGAAGAACAGTCCAGGCTGGGTCTCAGCCATTCTATTCAGGGCCCGTTGTGTTGTCTTCCAGCAGAAAGGTGAGAATGTGCCTTCCTGTGTCTTCTGGGTTTAGCTCCCAATTCCCGGTGAACAGATGCATGAAAATACATGCACACACAGCTTCCAAATACAGTCACATTTGATACTCCAAATTACCTACTGGAATAGGTGTTAATATCCCCATTTTGCATACCAGGAAACGCAGCCTTGGCAGAAGTTAAGGGGGACACTCAAGTGTCTTAAACTGGGATTCATAATGCAACCTCCAACTCCCAGTGGGTCTTTGCTTGGACCACACTGCTGTGCAGATTCAGGAACTCTAATTTTGAGTCTCATGCACGTGAGTCAATATTCCCTACCTAATATTAACTCATTTATCATTTTCTTTACAGGAGCCTTTGCCAAAGTTTGAAGAGAGCTCCCCACCACTGTTCTCCCTCCTCCGCCTTCCCCAGCCCTCCCTTTGAGGCCCTCAATTTATTTTCCATCATTATCGTTTTTGGCTTGCATCTGCACCTGTATTCGCTGAGTGACAGAACACCCTGTATCCCAAAGAGAAATGCCACTACACTGTGAAGCAAACCTCTGAGTCTCTTTTAAAGAGAGTTCCACAGTGTGGCAGATTCTAATGATCCCCATCTCTCATGCCTGCATTGGGTCACCTGAGTCACACTGCTCAAAATGGTCTAACCACCTCATCATGCAGGCCGAGGCTGACTCAGGCTCACCGCGGGGCACCCAGCCTAATTCATTACACTCCTCAGAGCCATAAATCACAGGATTCTCCCCTTCTGCTGCCTTCCCTCCCACCAAAAGGCACACTCACATGAAATCTATTTACATGGGACGATTATTCAATTAATTTTTTTCATTACACTTGCCAGAAAGCATTGCCAGGATTTCTAAAACTGCCCTGTGTGTTTGTATTAATGATGACAGTGGTCCCTGCTATTTAATTTAGCAATCATGGGCCATTTGGAGGTCACACCCAGCCATATGCAGGCTGGAGATCATGAAGGGTTGGGTGCCTGGTCAGGAACACATGAGTGCATGACACGTGTTTAGGATAATCACAGAGATATTAATAGCTCTACATGCTGTCCGCACAGCTCCATCCCCACAGCAGTGGCTTTAGCACAGGCTTGGGGCCCTCATCCACTCTATCCCCGGTGGTTACAAGAACACCTCATTGCTCTCCCTGTCTCCATGACCCCTTCCAATCCATCCTCCATATGATCTGCCCCAGTGATCTTTCTCAAGTGTAAGTCTGAAATTGTTGCTCCCTTGCCACCTACACTTCAGGGGTGCTCAGTGACCCATGGAATAAAGCACAAGCTCCCAGCTTGCTTGCATACAACACCCTTTGTGATCTGGCCTGACTCATCTGGCCGGCCTCAGGTCTTGCTCCCTACTCCCCTACCCCAAGATGAGCCCATGCTCCAGCCATATAAATACCTTGAAGCCACTCACAATTCCGTAGCCAAACAAGCATTCCCTGACGCCCTGGACATTTCCTCTGCCTGAAGTGCCTTTTACTGCCTTATCCACCTGGCAAATTTATACTATTCAATACCCAGCTCAAATGACACAAGGTGCTAAGAAACTTTTTCTGTGGTTTCCATAGCACACTGTACATATTTTAATCACAGCCCTTACCTCAGGTCTTAATTCTCTGCTTTCCTGTGAGTTAGTTAGGTCAGAGTCCTGGTCATTCTTTCTTCATTCATTCTATTATAGAGATACTCCACTGAGAACTTTGAAATAGAAAATACACATTATTTGAAATTCGCCTACAGTTATTGAGAGGCTCCAGAATTGGTATTTTTAACAGTTTCCGAAGTTGTTTCTTTTGCTGCCAGCCTGACAAAATCGACAGGTCTTGAGTTATAACCCCAGTAGGTGGAATGCCTCAGAGCAGGTGTTTAATGACTGTTTCCTGAATGAACGGAGGAGTTAGCACTTGTTGTGCAGAATTGCAGAGTAGGGGTCAGCTGATGAAGGCAACAGGGCAGTGGCCACCCTTTCTCTCATCTGACCATTATAGGCCTACACTGATCTAAAAAGTGCCCCAGCTCTGCAAACCTGTTAGAAAAAGAACAGATGAAACATCGATTTTAGGACTCACCTAAGTGTGCTTTGACTTCTGGGCTTTAAGCACAGTGTATCCCAGCTGCCTGTCATCCACCCTTTCCCATGGGCTCTGAATGTGGGAAGGGGAGAAGGATGAGCAGGTAATGTGTATACAGACCTGGTCTTTAGCTGATGGAGCCACAGGAGTTATTGCTGAGCATTCAAGGATGCCTCTGGAAATCCAGCCCTCTCTTCTTTTGTCCAGGCCAAACTGGGAGAACCTTTGGATCCATTGGCTCTCTAGGCTGTGAGTCAGAGCTGTAAATGTCACCTCCTGACATACTGTTGTCCCTGTACTACTTAGTTCTGCCTTTTTTCTGGAGGGCAGCATCTCAGAGGGATTGTGTGTGGCTCCTGAATTGACTTTCTCTCCGGGTGTTACTTAGAAAACACAGTCTCATTCTTCAGCATTGATATATAATATTGAGAACATAAGACTTTAGCTGATCAAGCCTTCATGATCCATTCATCAGAATCTTCACTGGATACATAGCTTTCCCTGCTGGACCAGGAAATGGAGGGGAATTTGTCTCTCATTGTGGCTGTGGGAATGGCTGCTAAGTTTACGTCTGAAACTGCTGGTGCCTTTGTGAAAAGGACTGTCCCTCACTAGTATGCAGGTCTGGGACAAGCTCTGTGCAGTGTTGCCTTGAAGTACGCAGAATCAGCTGCCTGCCCGAAGCCTCCCCTTGGCTGCCTGCCATGTCACTGAAATGCCCGCCCTAGATACCACCCTGGGCTTCCTCACTTGCACACTACACCTTCCTGGGAGCAGCCAACATACAGGGTTGTTTGGGACTGGACTCACAGGTAAGTCATCATGAGCCATTGTGTTCCCACTGAAACGATTCTAGGAAAACTTAGAAAAATCTATGAAAACCCAGAAAATGAGAAAATGAGGAAGGGAACTAACATTTATTGAGACTTTACTACATGCTGAAGATTAAACACATAACATTCTATTAAATGCATACAACTAACTCATAACACAGGTAATTTTCTCTCGTTTGCAGATGAGGACACTGAGGTTTATGTGAGTTGGGTTACTTGTCCAATTTTGTATGGGAGTCAAGGCCATGGTTATCTGACTCCAAACCTTTAATTATTTTATTACCTGACCCTTTTTCCAATTGTACCGTTTAGGAGGGCCTGAAGTAAGACTTTGAGTCTTTGTGTGCCAGATTTCATTTTAATTTGGGAAAACCCTGTAAAGAAAGAGGCAATACTCAGAGTACCTAGCACCAAGGCTGGGGCAGCTAAGACCCAGGGGTTCCTAGAAGAGTGGGTTAAGGAGGGGTCCAGGGCCAAGGACCCCAGCCTAGTTACTAGCTCAAGAAGCTCACTATCCCGGGTCCTCTGAAGGAAGGGAGGCACTCGGCCAACCCATTTCCTTGGTTGATACTGTGAAAAGAGTCAGCTATGAAAATTCAATATCAAACACAATTTATTAAGAGGACAGGGGTGGAGGAAAGAAAAAGGAAATTTAAAACAATAATAGGACAAAGTTTGTCCTCAAGGAGATAGGAGAACAATAGACTCGCAAATGCAGGTTTGCAACAAGCCTGAGTCCCGCATTCTGATGGCTAGAAATGTGCTTAAAATGTGGGGTGAGTCCGCAAGGGACAAGTAGTTCTAGTGGGCAGTAGAGATGTAGGGAATGTGGACACGTGAAGGACGCAGAGAAGATCCCAGCCCTGTGGCCTCAGCCTGCGTGAGAGGAGCCAGCAGGGATGGGCCTCCAGAACCACATCAAGGTGGCAGCTTATTATTTTGTGTCCTGAGGCAGGAGATTTATTTAACTTCCTTTTGATGGAGACCTATAAATGTTATCATAGGCCTGCTGTAAAGTTTTGCTGTCCCCTTTAAAGACCCAGGCTCTCTTGACCACTGCACTGTACACCAGAAGCTGAAACTGAATAATATTGTATGTCAACTATAATTTTATATATATATATATATATATATATATATATATATATATATATATAGTCACGGGATATGGAGTGCAGCATAGGGAATAGAGTCAATGGAATTGTAATAGATATATACGATGTCAGAGGGGCAATAGATTAGGGAAGGGGGGGTTATCACTTTGTGAAGGATGAAATGTCTATTACATTGTTTTGTACACCTGAAACTGAAACAAAAAAAGAAAGAAAGAAAAAAAAGTCTCAGGCTCTCATTCACTTCATTTCCTACCAGGGACCATGATGTCCTCAACGGACACTGCAGGGAGAGAGAGGAGGTGACACTTTCATCAGCACCAGTCATGTCTCCTGTGCTCCCTTCCTGCCCTCCTCTCCTCTCCTCCCCTCCCCTCCATTCTCTTCTCTCCTCTCCTCTCCTAGAAGTCTGAGTGTCAAAGCCAGCCACGAAAGATACAGGAGACCTTTGGAATGTGTAGGCTGGTTTTACAAAGGTTCTTCTGTTTTTCTCCTGTTAGACTTTCCAGCACTTTCACCACCAGCCTCTCAGGTACAACTGCCTGTCGGCAGCCATTTTAGCTCTTTTCTCAGGACTAACAGTAAATTCTGTCATTGGGCCCTTTGACTGTCTTTAGACCTTTTTACCATAGACTAAGTCAAGAATTTAAATGCTAGTCTTTAAGCTACGCAATTGCTATGGTTCCTTTTCTATTTTCTAACTAAACACCTGCAACTTGACCTCACTAGTCTTCATCTGAAACTGTGTTGAGTCTGTGAAATGTTTGTTGATGTTGCAAACAAAGGCCATATGGGGTTCTGCCTGTGCCACTGAAGAAGAAGGAAAGCCAGGAGGCTTTTTTTTATGTTCCCTTTGTATTATTATTAAAATGACTACGTGGGCTTTTTGGAAAACTTGAAATATTCCAGAAAGTACTAAAAATAAATTTTTAAAAAGCACCCTCATAATTTCACAATTCAGAGATAATTGTTGTTAACATTTTGGTACATTTCTTTACACATGCACACACAACTTGCAATTTATGACTTTTTCCTGCTATTTTGGTCAACTAGTTTATATAAGCAGCCCATCAGTTAGTACTCTTATGGTTGTGACAGAAAATACAACTCAAAGTTCCTTAAGCAGAAAAGGGGATTTATTGGCTTGCTTAGCTAGAAGTCCAGGCATAAGCACACGTCAGACATGGTGAAATCTGGAGATGCAAACTGTCCCTATGCCTGACCTCTCTTTGCCTCTGCGCTGCTTCCCTGTGTGGTCTCCACCTCAGCTTGACTTTCTCCTCATTCTGCAAAATGGCAATTAGCAGTTCTGGGATTTTCTTCACAGCTTCATAGCAAGTGCTAGGAAAAGTCCCATATCATTAACTCTGATTCAGTCACCTGCTCGTCTCTGAGCCAATCCTGTGTCCAGGGTGATATGATGCTCTGATTGGTCAGGCCTTTGCCACATGCCCACTCCAGAAGCCAATAAGAATAGTCTCTAGCTCCATACTTAATGGACTGAGAAGGGAGAAGTGGTTTCCTGCAAGGAATTCAAGTGTTGTCACCAATGTCACAATGTTCTGGTGGAATTAGTATCAGTGATACTCTCCACTGCTGTTGTTGCTGCCATGTAGGTTAAGGATTCCTACTGCCCTGTGGCTAATACCTTCATTGGCACCAATGCAAACAGGAGTAGGAGGAGGGAAACATATCACATGACTTTCCATCTTTAGGTGAATCTGATACTTTGATATTTTTTCACATGCTTCATTAGTTACTTAGAGTAACATCTGACCCTCTTACTCTTAGCCCCAAATTTCAAAAGCCAGGCTAAATACTCCACTTAATTCCATCTGCTTTGTGATATTTTATAAAGTTCATCCTCTGCTCCCACCCTCTGATGCAACCATGGGCTTCTATAAGTCATCGTGGCCCAGGATAGTCCCTGATTGGTCTTTGTGTAATTTGTCCTTTATTGTTCCTCTTCTCGTACCCTATTAGTGGAAGCATAGGAAAGTCCGTAGGAATCAAATGCTTGAAACTTTAGGTTTGGGGGACTGAGTAGTTAGATTTAAAATTTTGTGGGTTCTAGACTGGTGAATTCTTGTGCCCTGTAGAGCATAGGAGGGCTCCCATCACAACAATCAGAATAAAAGGAAAGGACATTAGGGAACAAAACTAACCATGTGCAAACACTTTCCCATGTCCATTAACATTTCTTGAAAACATGATATTTAATGGTTGTGTGATACTCTGTTGTATGAATGTACCATATTAACCAGTCATTGATGCATGTTTTTCAGTTTTCTTTTGCACTCTTCTAATACAATGCTATAGGGAATATCCTCTGCATATAAATCTTTAACTGCTTCTTTAGTTATTTCCTCAAGATAAATTCCCAGAAGTAGAATTATTAGGTCACAGGCTCTTGTTACACTGGTCCAAATTGACTTCCAGAAAAGCATTGAGTCATAGGACCACCTAGAAGGTGTGACCTGGGTCTCACCTTACCTGGACAGCGTTGAGAGTCTGAATCCTGGTCATTCATTTGGACAGTCAGACATTCACTCATTCTCTTATTTTGTGTATGAGAAAAAGAAAATAGGGATTAGGGAGAAATGGTAAAGCAGATGCAGACTAAAAGTGATATCTGTCATTCAACCTTAGGAAAACTAAAGTCGAATTAAAGTAAGAATGTGGAGCAAAAAGTTATCCTCCTTGGAATATGTAGGTGGAATGGAGCCATGAAGTGTCCCGCTAGACTCCATCGTGACGTGGAGTAGCCCTGAACTGTGCAGTATTCATAGACCCCTGGATCTTGGATAATGAGCTAGAAATACTCTTTTTGTCAGCCGTTCAGTTTTTATTAGAGTCAACTAAGTATGTTAAATAAAGTCTACTTTTTTATCTAATCATCCAAGCTATGTAGAGTCAAAGTTAACCTAGTTGCTCATTCATTCAGCAAATATTTAATGAGCTGTTTATTTACAAGGCATTATACTAGGAATTTGAGGCTACGTATATTTAAATGAGAAAAACAAATCTGCTCTCTAATAGCTAAGCAAAACCTTCCACACATAAAGAAACAAATCTGAAGTACAGTATGTGCATTACCCTTACTGAGATAAAATGATTCCTAGGTGAAAACAAGACCTGATGTTGAGTTAACTGATTTTATTAATGTATCCAGAGAAAGAATGTATCAGATAGAAGAAGGATGTGATTACAAAACACAGAAAAGAGATAATGAGAGAGATTCGTTTTGGCAGTGCTCATGAAACAGTTCTTTTGGTATCCTAGGAAGTCCACAGGAACACATGATTTGTTGCATTTCTCTGTGGACATAGATGTATCAAACTATCAGAGCCTGATGATATTAAACATTCAAATCTGCCACCAAAGCCCCTTGCTCTGATCTCTTATAATCCATGCAAACTACTGACAATTGGGCTTTATATGTAGTTTTCCTAGGTGGAGAAAATGTGCAGATCAGGCTAATGTGAATGTCTGCTCTCTTGCGAGTTGTATTTCCCATTGTAAATTAGTGAATTGACATTTTGATTTATATACATGAGATTCTAGTGAGCTGGGTTAATTTGCACCCTGAGAAATTGGCCCACTTTATGTGCTGAGAGAATCATGCTCTTAAGCCCCCAAGGCTGATTCAACAAAGTAATACCATCCTGTATTCAATGACCAACCAACCTGCTTAGCACAGTGCTTGGTATGTAGAAGTTGTTCAACAAACACTTCTTTACTTAAATGGATTTGAATTGAATGGATTTGATTTAATTAAGGTTGGGAGAGAAAGAGAAAAGGACAGGCTCACAGACATGTGAAATCACCAGTGTAGGTCAGTTGAAGCTAAGTGAATGAATGCAATCATCCAGGAATGATGGAAATGATAGAGAGGAGGGGCGGAGAGTGGATGGCAGTAATTTAGAGAATTCCCATAAGAAGTAGCTGGAAGAGGAAGAATAGTTACCGGGGCATCTGAAGGTCAGTCAGGGAGGAAAGCTAAGAAGAGTTGAGGATAATGCAATGTAAACAGTCCAAGTTCTAGTTTACGCTTCTCTATCTCTAATCTCTTCATAGATTAGCTATATCACTGGCTTTAAATATTACTTATGAGTAATCTTTAATAATAATCCAAACTCCTATATCCGAGGGATTATTTGCCATCTATCCTGAGACAATGTCTAATAAGTTTCCCTAATATAACGTACCTGAAACAGAACTCTTGCTTTGCCTCCCCCGCCCAAAAAAAGCTTTTCCTCCTCCTGTTGCCTCAGCTCAGTAAATGGTACTCCACTAGTTCAAGTCAAAAACCAAGGCATCACCATTAATTCTTTCATTTTCTTCGCACACTTCCTCTCTTACCTCAAATCCGTCATTACCTCCCATGGCTCAAACTCAAAACTATGTCCCAAATTTGTAAACCTCCCTCTGTCTCCACGACTCTTAGTTGATCCACCAATATTCCTTACCTTCTAGGCGGTCCTCTTGATTATATCATTTACACCTCTGTTTTTATGTTTTTTAAATACACATTGGTTTGTGTCGCTCCCCTGCCTAAAAACATGTGATGGTTTTCCACTGCAACTAGAATAAAACACAAAATCCTCACCCTGACCTGAAAGTTCCACATGAGCTAGTTTGGAATAATCTTTCCACTCCATGACTTACCACCAACTCACTCACTGTGGACTATGACCCCGCCACACTGCCTTTCTTTTCCCCTTGTATGAACACACCAATTCCTCCTGTTCTGAGACTCGGCACTCGCCACTCCTTCCGCCTCTATCCCAGTCTTTTCAGGACCGCCAGCTGTTATTCAGATACCACTAAATGTCTCCTTCTAGCCACTCGAGGATCCTACCAAAGTGTCCTGTCCCAAGCATAGTTACGCTGTAACACATCACCTTACTCCATTTTCTCCATGGAACTCCCTTATTTTTTAACTTGATAATTGTCTTCTTTACTCTATCTCTCTTCCACACCCATCCCATCAGAGCAGGGACATTTTCTCCCCACCACTGAATTCTCCAGAACATATAAGACTACCTAGCACATAATAGGTGCTCATTAAATATTTATTGCATACAAAATGAAATAATAGAAGGGAAGGAGCTAAGGGAAACTCCATAGGAGTAGGAAGAGGCAATTAGCTGCTCACTTTTTACCAGAATATATTCTTTCCACCAAGTATCCCCATTCAAGAATTTAGTTCCATTTATAAGATTTTATCTTTCATTCAAAGACCCAAATACTTGATCTCTGACTCTTCATAACAGCTTCAAGAGCCATGCAAAAAATAAATAAATAAATAATCCACCCATCTTGTTGAAATATCAGAAAGAGAATTTTCATGCATTCAAACTCAGTATTTATACTGGAATACAGAAAGAAGAATCTAAGAGGAAAAATGTAACAAGAAGATACAATTCATTGCAATCTAGCCTCACTTTTTATTTTTTCACCTTGAACAAATGACTTAAACTCTCTGAGCCTTAAGATCCCCGGCTCTAAAGTAGGTATACTGATACCTGACTCTTCTTAACTCTCAGGTCTATTTTAACTCATAAAATGTGAAAAATATATAACAATGGCTTAAGGTTAGAGATTTTATAGGTTATAGAGCTTGTGAATTTTTTTTTTGATAGCTTTGGAGAAAAGAGTGAATTACTATTTTATGGTCGTAATTCAGAGACAGTTTATCACATTATATAACTTTGAAAAGAATTGTTCTTTAACCAGAGAAATAACATGTTTACATTACAGACTGTTACACTAGTAATAGGATCTGTCTCTATAGCATCAATAAAAAGGAAGACGCTAGAATGAGAGGAATGGAAAATCAATTTATCTACTTTTGCAACCCAACATTTATATGCTGACACCAAGTGCTGATAGTTATTGAGTCAAGTATCAGTTGTTTATGTAATGTCTCAAACACTACAGGCTGCCAAGATTTTCTTCTGCAAATTCCAATTGCCTGACTTAAGTTCCAAGTAGGATTTCTTTCTTCCTTTGCACATCCAAGTACACTCCCAATATTTAGTATTACATTGAATATTTTCCACCTGTGTTTGATAGAGATAAATGACTTAATAGTTGTATTAATTAGAATTGTCTTTTGTTTGAGGGGATGATTATTATTATTATTATTATTATTATTATTATTGCTGAAAATGCCAAAAGAAAACAACTAATTTTGGCTTGAAAACATTACTTGTTTATCTCATCCAACAAGCATTATGGAAGAGGGCAGTCTAAAGCCGACATGATAACTCAATGATGTCATCAAGAACCCATCACTGATGGGCTGGTAAATGTTTAACAACCATTCTGAAGTTCAACCTGATTTGTCGTGTTTGCATAGTGTACCTACTGCCACCATGGTTTGATTTTAAGCTACCAATGTGGCATAGCTGAATGCAACGTCAGAAAGAAATACTCAGTAGCACGTCATTAGAAAGTATTTCCACCATACATATGAGTATCATAGATGTTAATAACCTCAAGAGCATTAGATAATAGTAAAATGTAATCGAAGAATTAGGAAATGATACGTTTGGAGGATTATCTTTGTTTTAATTTAATGTATTTAATTGTAAGTTTATATAAAGCAATTTTTAATAATGGCTGTGCTGAACAACAGGCTTGCGAAATTCCTGAAAGTTTAATAGTCAACTCTTGCAAGCTGGTACACTCCACATCCAACACATCGCTGAATGTAGGCTTTTTACATCATTTTGCTCTGCCCTCTTTAATACGTAGTCCTCCATGTGCATGCTTGCTGCCTCGTGGCCACAAGACGGCTGCTGTCCTTCTAAGCTTCACATATGCACCAGGAAAGAGGAAGAAAGGGGGTAAAAGCTAAAGTGACATGCCAATTTTTAAAAAATACTTGCCCAAAGCCCCACCCAATGGCTTCTGTTTACAACTTGTTGGCCAGAATTGTGTCACATGTGCCTAGATTAAAGACAGCTAAACAGAAAGGAACCTTGGATGAAGGCTGGGTTGGCCAACCCAATGGATCTGCCATAACATTTAAAATATATTTATGGAACTCCAGTGTTCAAGACACCATGTCGTGCTCAGCACAATGACACAGGGATGAAGATAGAGTGGTTCAAGACTCAGCATTTGCCCCTAAATGTTCTTAGAATACAAGATATGCACTCATGGAAATATAGCCAATAATTCCAGGTGAATTCTCTAACAATACACTAACAGCCAAGAATTGGTTCAGAAGCTAAGTGCCTCTGGATTTGGCAGAAATAGGCATCACTCTGGGCTATATGGTCCATTTCAACAGAAAGGCTCATCATCACAGCAAAAGAAGTCATGTCAAACAAGTAACTGCCGACAGGTTTATAAATTCTGCTTAATTTGAATCATTAATTAGAGTACATGGGCATGGCCTTTGTACACTCCCTTATTTCAGTTATTTTATATAATTGCATGGGAGGTTTAAATTTGCGTTGAAATACATGGATGAAAATTAAATTGCTCTCTCTGCAATGACCTACCTGCTTTCTCTAGGTAACAGATAATTATCATTTTTCTAAGCTTAGTCCGATACTCTTCAAAGCCCTCTGGAATCACATGACTGATATCAAGTGGTTTGTTTTTCAAGTGTTCCATTTTTTAAAATTCTATTCTTTTTACCCAAGAAAGAATACTACCACAGTGGTTTAAAGCATCATGTGACCATTTTCAAACAATGAGCATAATACTGATTTGAATATTATCTCCATCTCCCTGAAAATTTCTATTATCAAAGTTGTATTATATTATGTCTGTATTTCTTTAAATGTTCTGAGCTCCCCCCTGCACCTGGGCAGAGCAAGGAACCCACACTCCTGGCATGAATGAACTTCACCTAATGAACAAGAAAGAAGGTTGCTCCAAGATGCTGAGCTTTACAAGCCTTCAGGGCTGTGGAATCAGGCTATCAATTTTGCCTGATGTAAAAGGTTATTCTCTTACTGCCTTTCAGTTTTGCCCTTTTAGCTCTCTATGGGTCACCACTGAATTCCTGCCTTAAAAAACTTTAGCATAATGGCCTGTCTGACACAGTGATAGGTCTGGAAAGTTCAGAGAAATTCTTGCTGCAAGATCTTTCAGGACCTGTGATAGAAAACTAACAGTACCTTTCTCTCCCAGGGTAACCTAGAAACCTTTCTCTTCCCCCACTCCCCGTCCTCTCTCCCTGTACGACCCACTTTACCCCATATAGAAATAATATATTAATTAGCTATTGCTGCAGTAATGCTACATACCTAATGTCCCTGACACATTGCCTGACAGCACCAAGGATATCTTTTTCTAGCTCCCAGGTTCGTGAAGTTTCTGGGACAGAACCAGGATATAGGTCAGCTTAACTTGGCTGCAGACTTTCAGTGGGCTTCAGGCCCACTCCACGTCTCTCTACCTTTCTTTGGACCAGCAGCAAAAGGACAAGCAAAAGCACACAAGGCCTCCAGAAGGCTGGGTCTAGGCTCAAAGTTGTCATATGTACTCATTTTCCATTGGCCAAACCCAGTATGGGGGTGAAATACGCTCCACCCCTCTCCAGTGGAAAGTAAAGTCACATGGCAAAGGGCATGAATGAATAATTCTAATTCAGGGAGGACTTGAAGAATTGGGAACAAAGATTCCATCTTCCACGGATACCTTCCCTTTCTGAATCATCTGTTTGCTCACAAGCAGTTCCCAACTCTCAGCTGCACAAAAAGCAGCTTTCTGTCCCCTGACTTTGTTCTTTTGTCAAAAAATATACATTGAATGCCTATGAGTCACCTGGGGGCTAAGAGAAGGGTGCTGCTCTAAAGAAAAGCTTAGTAATAAAAACAACTGGCACAAACACACTTGGTTCTGTTGGTTGATGACACAAAGCAATATGTTAGGTTGGTGCAAAAGTAATTGCAGTTTTTGCAATTATTTTTAACCTTTTAAACCATAATTACTTTTGCACCAACCTAATATTAAGGGCAAGGATTGGAACAGGTAGACGTATGATTGACATAAGTAAGGGCATTTACAAAAGGAAACATGTATTGGAAGGAGAAAATTTCTATATGGGAATGAGTATTACTTCAGACATAAGTCATCCTTTTATTAATACAAGGTAAGGTGTGAATAGTCATGTTTAGCCAGTCAGTAGTCTGGTTATATTTTGGCCCTTTATCTCTAATTTTTAACTAATTTTTCATTATTCAATTTGTTAATAATAATAATGATTGCAGAATGTCTTTGTAATGCAAACATCCACAGCAACTAAACAATCGATCAGTGTTATAGATTCAGGTTTCTTCCTTTATAACCAGAAATACCTTCCTACAGAGACTTTTATTTCCATGTGAAGAAGAAACAGCACCCAAAGAAACAGTAACTGAAAGATTTCATTCCAGGCAGGAGGAGACCTCGGTCACTCAGTTCTGTAATCCCCTGACAGTGCTGCTGCATGAAAAGATTGCTTATGTCTTTCATCCATTTCAACTGAAGAAGATTGGAAGAACAGACATTTGAGCTTTGCACCTGTTTGGATCCACTTCCTAAGTTTTTCCTTCAGGATTCAGGAACTCTGGCCACTGGTCGGAATTGGATTCTGAGAGCTAGAAGGCCACTGAGCCTTCTCTCACTTTACAGGTGCTGAAAAGGAAGCCAGGAGTTTATTCAAATAAATTTAAATAAAATTGGGATTAAAATCCAGGTCTCCTGATTTTCCAAGAGAAGGCAAGTTTCTGCCAGTCACCTCCTGGGTCCCTCTAATGCTCTTAGAGCATACCTGTAAGCCATCTCCTCTCATCAGCTTCTGCAAAACCAACCTCTCGGAACAGTTACAGGGGTCTTGACTTCAGGCAAAGCTTGTTTCAAATCACAACTCCCACTTATTTGCTGGGTTTCCTTGGGCAAATTGCATAATCTCTCTGTGCCTCCATTTCTTTGTCTGTAGAATGGGCCTAGTGATACCTAACTTGCAGTGTTATTGGAGGAGAAGGTAGAATAATGCATGGCACAGTGTCTGACCTGTAGGAGCAGAGCAACAAATAGGACAATGACAACTGCGTGACTCAGAAGACTGTCCAGAGAGGACGCAATGCACAGAGTACTTGGTAGGGGGCTACAACATAACCTTGCCTGAGACCCAGAGGGGTTTCTCTACTGTTTCTGTCCTGGGACAGCAGGATTCAGTCAGCTGAGAGGGAAAAGATATGGAGGCTCCCAACCCCGCAGGTACCCTGTTTAGGGACTTGGGACAAGCAATAATTTTCCTGCTGCACATCCTCACCCACCCTGCCCAGGGTCTTGTCATTCATTTAATGACTCGGACATGGAAAAATGTACTCTTGGAGTACCTAGAGGAGATTGGTAATAGATCTTGAGATTCAGAGATTTCCCTGAGGATAGACGGATAGATTTCCCAAAAGGTACATAGAGATTCACTCCATGGAGGCTGGAAGAATGAGATGCTTGACAAAGGGGGACCTGAGATAGGGGACCAATAGGGGAAGAAAAAAGTGCCACAGGAACCCTGTGGAGAGTCTATGTTCCTGAGGGCTTTCTTGGCGAGCTATGGGAAATTATACTGGACAGTCTGAATTTCCTCCTCCAGTGCTGTAAATCCCTGAATTACCCTTATACCTGTGACGGCAGTCTAATCCAAGTCTGAGTGGTAATATGGTAATGATGAAAAGTGGGATCTGCCTAAATTGTCCCTGAGCTAAATATTGAGCTCTACCCACATACATACCACCCGAAGACAAACATAAATCCAGACAGAAGACAAATATATCATATTTTGCTGTGTATAATGTATTCCCGTATATAATGCGCACCCACATTTTTGGCTCAAACTTTCAGGGGAAAAAATCTTTTGTTTTAGTTATTTAATTCGAATTTGTATTTAGGTACTTGTTTTTTGTATTGTAAAATAATTTTAGCATTTTTTAAACATATTATTGTACAAGAAATATTATGTAACAAATAATTACAAAGCACAAGAACAGTTATAAGGTACAAGAAATTTTACATACTGGTAACAAATTTATGATATTCATGCATCATGGAAGAACAAGAACTTTTCATCATTGCAAGTTTGTCGTAAGTTCAATAAAATCAATTATCATATTCCAGGATATTATTTTGCATATGGATAGCATTATTGATTTTTATAGTCACACTTTTAACTCATAAGCACAAATAAAAAAATTAAAAACATTTATATCGATATGGAATTAGTACTACCCATGTATAATCCACATCCTTATTTTCCCCTCACAATTTTGAACAAAAATGTGCACATTATACACGGCAACATATGGTACTTTTTTTTTTTTCTCATATGGTACTTTTCTGTCTCATTGTCTCATCATTTGAGAGGTTCTTTCTTGCACAGTGGACACCATGCTCCACATTATTGTACAGAAACCTGTTAGGTGTTATCCTTCACCTCCTCTTTTCAGTGGCACTGGATGGCTCATTGCTAATAAGAAAGGGTGCATTTCCCAGCCATGTATCTCTCAGTGACTACAGAAAGACCAGGGAGAAGCCTGGAGTTAGCATTAGGTAATTACGATACCATAGTGCTCTCTCTCTCACAGATGAGTTACTCTAAGATTGATAAGCCTCAGCTCCCCCATCTGTCAAATGGAAATGATAACTCCTACCTCATATGGGTAATCACAGGGCTTAAATGAACAGCCCCGTTTTGTTAAAGCACCTGTGTACTGTTTGGCACGTGGCAGGGTTAGTGTTAGTTTCCCTCTTTGCATCTTAGTAACTCACCAAGGTTGACTCTCTTAAGTTCACACGTGAAGAGTGCATGCTTCCAACAGCACTCTGGCAGATGCCTACTCTTGGGGCCCCAAGAAAACTTCATAAAGAGCACCTGTGCACAGAGGGACACTGCCGGGACATTGCTTCTAGAAACACTGCACAGCATCATTTCCAGGAAGAAAAGTCACTAGTTGGAAAACTGAGGCAGATGGACATTGTTCAAATCCCCCCAAACTAGGTTGGTTTCCACCCAGGTGCAGGGCCCCGGGCAAACATTGATTGCAAAAGTTAAGTTAAAACAGACTGAAAGAAACTTCGTGGGAAAAGAAGCCCCAAATTAGCAATCTGAGGTGTGAACAGACAGAAAAGGCACAATCCACTGCCAGGGCTTGGTGATGAGCAGTGGGGGGAAGATCTGGGGGTCAGGGACTAATGAGACGGTGCTATGTGCCCCGACTTCTGGGTCCCATTTTAACAAAGGGTTGGCAAAGTAACCTTGGTCTCTTCAACTTTCATGAGCTCAGACCGGATGCCAGGAGGTTAAGAACTCAGGATGACGTCACTGCAGGCTAGCCAGTGTTGCCAAGGCGGGCAAGAGGCTGCAAACTCCCAGGGACTCAGCTTTCAGGTAACTCCATTCTGGAATTACTAGTGATGGGTTCTCCAGTGGAACTCAGCACACTGTCCTCTCCCTCCCTGTAGCTGGTCCCCCTCAGCTGCTGAGTGCAGGAAAAGAAAGAGTGGAGCAGTTATGGACACTGCTTTGAGGGTTTTTCATCATATAAGGGTTCAATATTTAGAGCAATATTGATTCTATTTATCTAGTGTTGTAATGTTCCATTGGTTGCTAGGCAACAGAGTTCTTTCTTCTCTGTTGTCTGGGTGGCTCATGGGAGTTTGACTACCAAAGAGATTACTTTGTGTATATGAAACTAAATGGACCGTAGGTGCCATACATAAGTGGAGGAATACTGTTTTACTAGGCAGTGTTAAGACCATGTTTCCTATCACATCTGGGTAATTGCAATTCAATGTCCAAAACAACGGGGCCATTCATATCCACATTCCCCTACAAGGTACCCACTGAGAACAATTTAACACAAACTTGTGCTGATGCATAAAACCCTGTGCTGTGTGCTTACTATTCCATCCTCATAAAGTTCAAACCTGCACTGGGGCAAGGATGGATTTATTCCTCCCCACTTTTCTCCCCTCCAAATCCCACATTAATAACCAAAAATAGTATCCGGATTATAAAGGGCAAATTCTGGCTTGCAGTTAAATCCTGGTGTGGCAGGGTCTTTCCTCATTGCTCTTATCCCGTCTTCTCCTCAACTCACCCCCACATTTTCTTCCTTTTTGGGAGGCTCTTTTGTAAATCCTTTCCACTGATATTCACTGTCTCTTTAAAATGCCAAGTCAGAAGCAGCAGGCAACGAGGTACAGTCAGCTTGGGCTATATGGTTCAGTGACTTGGCATGAGTGACGTTTATTTTGGAACCTGAGTGGTGGCCTGACCTATTTTAGGATCTCTGCTTTAACCATGCTTCCCTCCCCGTTTTTCCAGTTAGAAGAGAAGGCCAAAGGGATGGTGGGACGGTGGGGGAGGGGAGAGGGAAGACCTAGATTGGAGCTCAGTGTTCAGGAGTTATACCTGAAGCTGTCCGACTTGGCCATCCTATTTTCACCACAGTCATAAAGGCAATTTGAAGCCCCACTGGAGAGACTGAAATTCACTGCTCTGTGCACAAAACAGGAAGAGAGCCCAGAGGCACTTCTTTGCCCAAGTTCCTGGGTGCAGCCCCAGGAAACACACAAACCAAAGGCCACATTTGGTATTGTTCAGCATTTTCCTGTATGGAAAGACCTGTTCAGAGGAGAAATGATCTTGTTCTTCCAAAGAGAAAAGCTATCTGGAGGAGGCAAAGGAAGGGTAGGAGGAGGGAGAAGCAAGTGCAGGCAAATAGCCAAGTACGCACATTTATGAAGAGCTGGAATGTAAAACAGATGTTGTGCAGGAAAATAAAACATTGCCCTGGGAGCATCCGCCTCTGGAGAATATGGTTTCTCAGATCCAGGCGAATAACACAGTAAGTCATTGAAAGCTGCATACTCATCATAAATAGGTCTAAGGAATGGCCCTTCTGGGTTGCCTGGTCCCTGGTCTCCACATCTTTTTTGTGGCTGTGCAGTAGCCAGCATTCCTTTGAATCGATGTTATTATTCTGTCTCTTTAACTAGGAATAAAGTGTTTTCACCACCCCAAAGCTTTTCCCTGCAACTGAGGGCAGGAGCAGCAAGACCTGGAGCTCCAAGAGGAGAGGTGGTAGTTCCAGTGGGATGACAGTTAGAAGGAAACAAAAGGACCCCGGTCATTACATGGAGATCCTAACAAAATAGTTGTAGTGCTCATGGAGAAAGTGGTGATGTCAAGGTCAGTGGTACAGAGGACCCACGGCAGCCACTGGGCAACTCAGGGAATCTTCGATGGCTATCAAGAAGCTGTTCCAGTTGAATCACCTGAGACCTGCCAAAAGAAAGAAAGGAAATTAGAAGGCGTGGGGTCCCAGCACTGTGTAGGATCAAGGGCAGAGGTGGGACATCTCCTCCCACTTGGTTGGGGTCTAGAAAGCAAGTCCACTAGAGACAACTGAGCTCAATTCTACCTGGGGCCCCAAAAACATAAAGGGCCAAGTGAGTGTTAAGAGAAATAAAATGAAGGAACAAGTTTCTCCTGTGGTAAGTTACTAAAATTGAACATAGTGTTAAGTCCAGCCAGCAAATTGTTCCCTGAGAACTGAGCCCACACAGCAAGTCTTGTAATAGATTATTTAAATCAACAATGTCGATGACCTGTGAAATGTATTGACAAAATCAAAATAGTCCTTTTTATAGAAACTTGCCTTTGCCTTTCTGAATCTTCGTTTAGAATTTCACATGGCAGGTAGGCACGGCAATATTTTGGGTCCCAAAATATGTTTTAGGAAAGCAAGCTGAAAATATCAACCTGTCAGACATTGTCTAAAGTTATTAGCCTGTCTGGTGTATGTCTTGCAAAGGCTGGCTGGAATTCTGGCCAGGTATTTTTTCTCCTTCTCTATATATTTCTTTCCTTTACCCAGTGTGCTTTCCTAAGACTGTGGTTCACGTACTTATAATTAGAGCAGAAAAGGAGGGAAATAGGTGATTCGTGTTATTTTCCCATTCCTGGCGGTGCTTTTACCTCTGGAATCTAGATTAGCAATGTAAACACTGAGGACCTAGAGAGAATATGGTAGAAGGAGGAGGAAGAGAAGAAAAAGGAAGACGAGGAGAAGGAATAAAGAAGCTCACTGAAAATTGTATTTCCCGACCCAGAAAGTCACTGAAACTGAAATTACTTGCTCCTATAAAATTCATATATTTTTCTAAATGGAATCAGGCTTAACAAAGGAATGTCGTGTCTTAAAATTAATTAGAATAAATTAATTCCTTAATGAATCATATCATCAAGCATGAAAAAACTAAAGGGTACAAAGTATTAATGTACTGATTAAAAGGCATGATCAAAGGGTGTCAATTTATGGAAACTAATGCTGCATCTATACATACAGATGGCTTTGAAAGACATCAACCCTTCTGATGGTTGGATCACAACCAGCCAGTTAGTAACTACTTGGTGGCTTGACTGAATTTAGCTATTTGAAAGCAACCTACACGCTGCCTAACATACTCACTTTTAAACAAAATTGCTGGGTGCTATCTTCACTTGTCTGCCCAAGCTCAAACAGTGGGGTGGTGACAACTGTAAGTTTAAACTGAGCCAAAGAAATTGGTTGAAGGAGAGACTTAACAGAAAGTCCAGCAGCCAGAAGAGGATCCAACAAGCACCGCTGATCAAGAGCTAACTCCAATTTAAGAGAGATACTGAATTGAGACAGTGGAACTGCCAGAGAGAAAACCAGGCGATTTTAGAAAATTCCATCCTAAAATGTGTCACAGAAGCACAGAAGCAGGCACCAATGCTTAGTATGCAACCCTAGAAACGAGGAAGAAGGAACCAGGAAAGCAATCTGATCTCTCCACAGGGGGATTTGGCAAGGTGAGATTCAATGACACGTCAGCACTCTCCTCCACACGCAATGGCATTTCTATTTTCATAATCCAGAAGTTTTCGAGAAGAGCACGCTTGATGTACTGCTCAGCTGAACTTTTGTTAGTTCCAGGAGAAAGGCAGAGAAGCCCAAGGAGACCTGGCTGCTTATTCTAAACAACTGGGCTGGAGTTGGAACGACGTAAATATAGACATCATTTCTAGCACCTCACAATAGTAACACAGCTCCAGGGAAAAGCAGGGGGACTGACTCCTTTCTAATTAGTCAGGGAAGCTTTTGATAAGAACCCCAGGAGTTCCTTATCCCAAAATAGCACTTGTCACATGAGCACAGGGCCCACGAACGCAGGCTGGATGAGATGGATGGGGGGTGCCAAGTCCTGAATCTCCTGTGGGGTTTCCCTTGGCAGGCTGCTGTGATGATTTAGGGCACCGTCAGTGGCCCTGTTTTGATTCATCACTGGGTGATTCATCTTTCTCAACAAGCTATGGCTCCTGTTATATAACGCCCTTTCCACTTCTCTCCTTTGAAGAGAGAGAGAAACAGATGATGCAAACCAGACTTTGGAACAGAATCCTAGCTTTTTTCCTGCCAGAATTAGCCCTCAGTAAAGAGACACAAACAGGCTATCGGATCAGCTTCATTGCGTGTTGACCAAACTATGCATATTGACCAAACAATGCCTATTTATATACTATTATTATGTCACATATCGGTTGGCATGAGAAGTACAGTGAACAGCCATGGCAACATATGAAGAAGTGAGTAGATTTTTCTACCGAAACATCTTAATTATTTAAAAATAAAAATATTTGTTTTTTTAAAGGAAAAATATTTTTTGGTGCTTAAGCATATATATTTATTAATATATGAAACCTTATCTTTCTGTTCTAAAATATATTATTGCCATTTTGAATTTTGTTACATATTGTCAGTTTTGGCATACGTGTATAAACCCTTACATTTCTTACTTTTACAATATTGTTAAACATTTATTGTGTTTTTATGACAAAAGCAATGCATATGCATTACAGTGAGATTAGAGAAATTATATTTCTGGCTATTATAAAGAAAAAAGTACCTATTATACTACTACCCAGAAGTAATCATGGTTTATAACTTTGAATTTCATAAATTGAATTTCATGAATTTCATAAGTATATGCAACATGCTTATTATAGAAAAATATATAAATTAGGATCGTCTAATATAAAGGTAACATAGCAATATTTTGTCTTTTTCTATGAATGGCCATCATTCTAGTCACCCTTCATCAGCCTTTAATACCTATGTATCTAGTGGGAGTTTATTAGAGAAAGAAAGCAAAAGGAAAACTACAGTAAAATTCAGCTTCTGGAATTCAAAATTAAGATTTGGTAGCAGATGATATCTTGCAATCCCAGGCATTTTCTTAAAATCTCCCCCACTCAAACACATCCCAAGCCAACTGTTCTTATCATCTATATTATAGATCTTTATTTAAGAGGCCCAAATATAGAAAGACTAAAGGGGAAATCCCACCATCCCATGTAGGTGTGCCAATTGGGTGAAGGTAATATGGAGAGCAAAGGAGACTGCCTTAGTACATTCGGGCTGCTGTGACAAAAATACCATAAACTCGGTGGCTTATAAACAACAGAAATTTATTTCTCACAGTTCCAGAGACTGAAAAATCCAAGACGAAGATGCCGGAAGATTTGGTGTCTGGTAAGGGCCCACTTCCTGGTTCATAGACAGCCATCTTCTCGCTGTGTCTTCACATAAAGGAAGGGCCAAGGGTGCTCTCTGTGCCCTTTAATAAGGGCACTAACTCCACTTATGAGGCCTCCACCCTTATGAGCTAATCACCACCCAAAGGCCTCACCACCTGATACCATCACATTGGCGATTAGGTTTCAACATAGGGTTGTGGAGGGTTGCAAATGTCCAGTCTACAGCAGAGGCCTCAGCTTCATTGCTCATCTAGGACTCTGATAAACACTTGTCTCCAGCGCTGCCCTTGCTCCATCTTGGGGTGCAGTCACCTCCGTCATGTCAGGAGACATCAAGGTTTGGCTCTTCTGAGCTGTCCTGGGTTTCTGAACAGCAAGAATACACAGTTAGAGAGCCAGATGTACTACCCAGGGAGGTGGCAGAGCAAGGTAAGCCTGCTGCAGAGGCCGGGATGCCCCCACCACACTCCGAGCCAGCAGCCTGGATGCAGCATGGGGCAGAAGCTCAGAGACCAGTTTTTAAACAAAGGATATACAGCACTGACTTTTTTGAGCTCAAAATATTGATTTATCTCTAGGTGAATTGCACAATGTCTTCAAAAAACAATTATTTTTTCCCAACAAAGGGCAAATAGTCAGTAAATTTCCTAGATCCTTACATTCCCTGGAATATTTTGCTTCAACCTTCAACCATAAATGAAAAATTAGCCAGGTTTAAAATCCATGGATCGAAACAATTTTCTTGTAAAACCTCTGGATGTTATCCCACCACCTTTCGGCATTTAATGTTAAAGAGCAGAAGTCTAGAGCCAACCTGATTTTTTTATTTCTGGTGGTGAAACTGAGTTTTGTGGAGTTTTTTGTCCTTTTTTTGGGGGGGGGGGTGTTTTTTTTTTTTTTACCTGGATATATGCAGAATTTTGAAAATCTCATTTTAATTCTTAGAAATTTGGAAACATGGCCAGGATATCTGTGTGTGTGTGTGTGTGTGTGTGTGTGTGTGTTGCATATAACACAGCAAGCTACTTCAATCTTTAAATTCAGACTTTTTTTCAGATTCATATAGATTCCTTCAATATACTTTCAATTTTTACATTTTGTTCCATTTGTTGTTGTTTTTCCTAAACAAATTCTCTATCATTCTTTTTTTCTTTTTATGTCCTCCAAATCTGTTTAATTATTTTTGCTTTTATTAGGGTATTTTCTGCTGAACTTTGAAAGAGCTTTTTCCACATCACTGTGAATTTTAATCTTGGCACTGCATGTCACTTTTCTTTATTTCTTCCTTTCACCCTTTTTTTTTTTTTTTCGTCATGGGAGAATGCTTTTAATACATTAGAATACAACTTATATGTGATAGGATACTTATTTTGCAGAATATAACAAAATCATGCTTGTAAAGAATGTACAATACCAAGGAACAATGTTTGTTGCTTAATATTTCTCTTCAGAGAAAAGTCAAGATCATACTATGATTTTACCACTATTGACTGTATCAATTAAATATGTGAAATAAATACATATTTTTCAGCTAAAAATGGGGATAAAATAATCATAATGCCTTACCAATTATTTTGAAGATTATATGATGATTAATTAATGCATACCTAACATATGATACTAATTATTAGTTCTATCATTGGCTAAGCTTATTTTCTAAATTGTACTTAAACATTATCATATCTTAACCATCCTTTATGGAGACTTTGTAATGTTTCAGGCACTAAACAAGATTCTGGGAATATACAGATATTTAAATAGAGCCCCTGAGCATATGAAGCTCACATTCCAGTGAGAAGAGAGGTATGTCATGGAAGAAATAGCGGACCTAGAGCTAATTATTTAAATTCTAAAGTCATGTCCTAAAGTGGCCCCTCTCTGGACAAATGAATTGTAAAAAGGTACTGCTCCCTCCCAGCCAAATCAGCTACACAGTAGGGCCCAGGTTGGTTTTCAGCCCCCATCGCTCTCTCAGCCTGGCATGTTTGTGCTGGGTTCAACCCGCTCAAGTTCATGCAGAGGCTCTGAAAATACCCTTGAAATGTCCTGAAATTGACCATGAAGCACAGTAAGTAAGATTTGTTGTTTATAACCCTGGTCAGTGATTATTTTGCACAGTGAGGTTGGAGAAATACTGAACTAGATTAAATGATGGAACAAAAGAAAAATCTATAGGCAGTTGTCAGGATAATCTCTAGCTTTGAGTGAGAGACGGGCCTTTCACCCTGTTTTATCCCTTTTATCTCAGCTTGATAAATCTGAATCTCATTCCATTAGGCCCTTCACCTCTTCCATTTCCTTCTTATTGTTTTGTTTCTTATTTCATCAAGACCATGTCTTTTTGCAACTATTATAGTCACCAAAGTTTTCTAAAGTGTACTTTTTGCTCTGGCAGTTAATATTTCCAGAACTACATTTCTATATTAACTAAATGAGAAATATTCCCTTTCCTGATTCTGCAGCATGGTTTCCAACTAGCCTATGTTAATTTTTGTCATAGCCTCATCTTGAAAACAAGAATGTAATTAGGTTCTCTCAATAGATTCAGTGTGAATTTCTTTGGGTTCTACTCACAAGCCCCATAAGCAGCAGGAGATCATCTTTGATCTAACCCTGGATGGAATATTGGTCAGTACAGCTCTCAGCTCATTTTTTTAGGATCTGATATGTATTTATCTGGTCCTAACCTTTTATTGTTTTGTCACATCCTTAGAGCTTGGTTCTATAATATTGAGAAATAATGGAACATATGTTCATCGATGCAGTAAAAATGAAGCCCAAAAATGTATAATGACTCAAATACATTAGATACACTGTATTTCTAACTCATGGAAGAATTCAAAAGTTTCTGACTAACAGTCAGCTCTTCTCCATGTGGTAACGCAGGGATTCAGGCTCCTTGCATTTCCATCCAGATAGACAAAGAGAAAGAGAACAAGGAAGAGCCACAGTTCTTCTAAAAAGTCTTGACCTGAAGCCAGCACAAATCACATCCACTCACATTTCATTGGAAATAACTAGTCCATGGCCACATCTAGATGCAAGGAAAGCTGGACCCGCAGTCTAGCTGTGTGTTGAAGAGAAAGAGAAGAACACTAATTTTGGTGAACAAGTCTGCCACAATGTTTGAAACTAGAGTCACCAGTGCACAGCGCTATGTGGACTTTTTCTGCTTTCCCCTTTGTCCATATTATTTTTCTTGGTTGCATAACCCTCAGTATTCAACTATTGTATGACTCCTCTGGCTCCTTCTCCTCCTGCTTATTTTAAGTAGAATAGCCCACTCATCCCGACCTCAATCCCTGGAATACAACCCTTCAATGACTTTTAATAAGCCCTTCAGGGGATCTCGTTACACACTGAAGTGTGAGAACCACTGCTAGGACTAAAGCTTAGTTATGATCTGGGCCATAGTAAGGCACCCTATGTAACGTGAACTGGTACCACATCATTTTAGTTGTAAGCAAAACACTGAAGAGGCATATCTGGAATTCTAGTCTTGCGAAACGAAAAGTATAGAACGATGATAGTAACACTCAAAGCTCTAGTCTGACTGATTAGGACAACTTGAAATTAAAGCCTTGTTAAATAGTCTCTATCATTCACAAAATGTTGCTTGTCTGTTTTCTTTGACACTAATTATCTAATTCTCTGTGCTAGGTCAAAATGACTATCAGTGATGAACACAGAGTCACAAAATATCTGATGTGGAAGGGATCTCAGGGACCTTCAAGTCCACCCACCCATTTTATAAACTGGAAAACTGAGGTCTATGATGAGTGAGTGTGTCTTCCAAGGAGCTCTGGTTGGAGAGAGAGAGTCAGAACTAGAACCCAAGACTCCTGATTCCTGATCCAGCCCTCTTTCTGCTAATACCATCTCATGAGATCATGTTTGTAAAGCCCTCTGAAACATATAAATTGTAAAAGTGGTTGCATTATATTAACATTGAATTGGGTTAAGATCATTTGAATTCCAAATCTTAAAAGAGCCAAAGTTAAATGTGTGTGCAAATTTGTTCTCTAAGCCCTGTCCAAATGCAAATAAAAAAAATGAATGAACAGTATTGCCTTAGAATTAGGGAACACTTTGGAACATTGACATTGGTATTAAGAAATGTAATGTAAAAGAATCAGGTAGCAGCCTCTGATACCTCATTTTCGTGGTTACCTCTAAAACGTCTGTGGAATCATAGAAATCTGAGAAATTTCTGCTAACTGTGAGGCCAATAGACCTGAATAGAGAAGGGTAATCTGTGGATTCCATATACCTTATTTCACAAAGAGAAAACCCCAGGCATCATAAAAGGAGGTGGGAAGCCACTGGGCCCTTCCCTCACTGCCTTTCCCAAGAAACTATAGCAAAGCAACCAAAAGAGTGGACAACACAAATACATTATGGATGATGTTAGAGAGCACACTGCCTTCCACTTCCCCAGCTTCCCACATCCCGTCATTGAACAGCCCTTCACAGATTTCAGCTCCCAAGATCCCACAAGGCTGACCAGGTTAGACTTCCAGTCTCTGAATATAAGAGCCACACACTACTCCAGAACTAGAACATTTCAGAGACTGAAAGCAAGTTAAGTAGGGATTGTGTCCCAGGTCACTGGTAAATGCAGTCGGGTGGCCCTAGGTGGGTTTTATCAACGACCTGATTTTTAGTGCTGATTTGGCTCAGACAGGGTTGGAGTGGACATGGCAGTCCCATATATCTGGGGTAGCCTCTCCCCCGGAGGAGACTCCCTGATAGTTTATTTTTTAGGGCACGAGCTGAGATAGACTTCTCTCTGCCTTAATTTCATAACTACCTTAACTGGGTCTTTGACCTGGGAATCTTTTTTAAAACAGATTTATTGATATATAATTCACATGACTTACAGTTCATCCATTTAAAGTATACAATTCAGTGATTTTTAGGGTACTTACAAAAAAGTGCAACCATCACCACAGTCAATTTTAGACCATTTCCATCATCTTGAAAAATAAAAGAACCTTGTACTATTTATCTTCACCCTTCTCTCCCCCATCCCTCCCGGCCCTAAGCAATCACTAACTTACTTTCTGTCTCTACAGATTTCCCTGTTCTGATATGAATGAAATCACATAGAATTTGTGATTTCTTCTTTCACTTAATAACGTTTTTGAGGGCCATCCATGTTATAGCATGGATGTAGTACGTCATTCCTTTTTATGGCTGAATAATAGTCCATTTTATGGGCATATTACACTTTATTTATCTATTCATCAGCTGATGAACGTCAGGGTGTTTCCACCTTATGAGTAATTGAATTGGGAATATTAGGTTTGCCATTTGGTCTGTGGGAAAATAAATTTTGAATAAAGGAATTCCCTTAATAATTGGTACTTTTACGTTCTTTAGCAAAGTAATTCAACAGATATTGAGCACCTGCCATTTGCAAAACAAGGTGAAAGCTACTTTGAGGTTGTAGTTCTTAAGAATATTTATAACAGTAGAGTAAGAAGACTATCTCTTACAAAGTCCTTTAACATCATCTTAGGTGATCCTTATTATTATAAGAATATGCTGTAAACCTGATATTACTAGTCTCATTTTGCAGAAGACATAAGCTCTAAGGAGTTAGGATCACCCATCTAGTAAGGAGAAGACAGACTGGAGAACTTCTAGTCTCTTGTTAAGATATATTTGTATCTAATTTTGATAGGGGAGAAATCCTTTTAGAAACGTTTTCCCACAATAGTTGAGTCTTGTGCAGCCCCGGGGGCTGAATCAGACAGTCACATTTGTCCTCATCTAATTTCCAATAGCTCTTTTTATACTTTAAAAATCTATCACCTTTTGCTGTTTAGCATCATATTTTTGTTAAGTGATATCCCCTTCACTAGCCATTCATAGTGGAAAGACTGGACCAGAAGTTCTCTGAGATATCTGCTAGCCATAAAGGGCCTGTGGCATTTTTCCTTTAATGATGTAGAAAGATTCCATCATTTAAAAAAAATGTTTGTGGTTTTGTTGTCAGCGGCTCCCTTTCTTTGAGGCTGGGCAACCCCAACAGAAATGCTGGCCACATGGGCCCATGTTGGACGGATCTGGAGCCACTGGAAGCCAGGGGCCTACAAGTCAATACTGAGGAGGGTCCAATGTTTGCTAAAGGAGAAAGGGAGCCCCCCGCGGTAGGAAATGAGTAAGAGGTCAGAAACCAAAGACATCAGACAGAGGTTGGAAGTGGAGAGAAATGTGGGATGCGTCCAGTGGGTTCATGACAAGAACTGTGGATGAATCAAGTGCCTGAGGTCTTATTTATGTTGTATTCTTGCTTCCTGGTAAAAGGCAGCATGCTCCAGCTGAAGGGAGAAGAGCACAATTTCATATACTGTGCTATCACAGAGTCTAGTTTTTAGATTTCTCTCTGAGGGTGTCATTATTACCGTCTTCAGTGCAGAATTGTCACCTTGCAGGCTGCAAACAAATGAAAACAATCTAAATGGCCATCAATTGGGACAAGTAAAACTAAGGTAAGTCCACATAGTGGGCTATTATCCATTCTTTAAATAGTGGTAAAGAGTTATACATTTTTTCTGGGAAGATATTCATGACAAAGTATTGCATTTTTAAAAAAGGTATACAACACCGTGAATATTATGCCAGTCATGTAAAATTGTGTGTGTTTATGTGTGGTGGGTATAATTTTATGTCTCCAGGTATAAAGAGACATAGAGACCTTTTGCATCTTGAAAGTGTATTTACAAAAATTAAAATACTTTCAGGATAAGTAGATTGTTTGGTGATTTTTTTTTTCGTTTAGCTCTTTTCTGTGTTATTATACCACTATACTTGTCATTAAAACTTACTAAATGACCAAAATTCATAAAAGAATTTCACAGCAATTCTTGGAAGTATAGTATTATTATCTCTGTGTTTTTAAATGAAGCAACTAAGATTTAGAAATGTTAAGAAATTTGCCCAAGGTCACACTGCAATACAATGGCAGCGCTGGGACAGTAGGTTAGGACTGTAACTCTACAGCAGATGTGCTCAATCACTATGCTGCTATGAAAAAGGCAAAAATCACGGGCCTTGTACAGTAAGAACTACGAATATCATGCACCATAATTTCCCACGTTATTTATTCTCCAAAGCCATTTTGAGCAGATCGTTATGAACTCAGATTCAGCCTTGACAAGAAATGTTCGGAACTCAAAAGCTATTCAAAATTGAATTACTCAATCCTCTTCATATACCAATATCAGACACTGAAACTTGTCTGTAAGTTCTTTGAAACTTTGACCATAGAAAGGCATTATCTGTGCCCCCTTTTCTTAAATCTGGGCTGGTCTTTGTGACATAACTAATAGAAGTCAGTGAAAACGATGCTAAATGACTTCCAAGGCTTCCACCATGCTCACGGGGACGCTCAGTTTTGAGCCCTGGACCACCCAGGACCACCCTGTCTGAGGAAGCTCAGGCCACGCGGAGGTGCCCCAGTTGACAGCCCTGCTGAGAGCCCTGCTGACAGCCAGCATCAACCACCAGAAACTTGAGTGAAGGTGTCTCTGTATGACTCTAGCCTCCAGGTGACAAATCACCCCCAGCTATTGAGTCTTCCCAGCTGAGGCCCAGATTCCATGGGTCAGAGGCAAGCCATCTATGTCTAATTCTTAACCTACAGAATAATTCATGAGCATAATAAAATGGCTATTTGATGCCACCAACCTTTGCTGTGGTCAATTATGTGGCAATAGTAACCAGAATAAATCTCAGCTCCAACTCTAGCTCATTCTTTCAATAGTTATCCATTTTACTAAATTCTTATTAGTTGGATTTGAGCCTTGGAGTTTATTTAGATAGGAGTTATAGGCTCTAATCTCTTTGTCCAAGATGCTAGGACAAGTTGCATGCTCCCTGAAGACAGGAATGAGTTTGTCATGTTGACAATTACAGTTCAACGCTAGCCACAGTATGAGTAGGCTGTTTCAGTTATCTATCACATGGAAGCCACCCCAAAACTTAGTGGTTTAACATGGGGGTCGGCAAATTATGCCCCACAGCCCAATCCAGCCTGCCAGCTCTTTTTGCAAATAAAGTTCTGTGGGAACACAGGCCCACTCATTTATTTACATATTATCTACAGCTGCCTTCACTCTGCAGTGGCAGAGTGAAAAAGCTTGCCAGCTCCTGGCTTAACACAATGACGATTTATTATTTTTCCAAACTCCGTGATTGGCTGGGCTCTGCTGAGCAGGTTTTTCCCCTCTGCACGGTTACTGATGAGGCTGCACTCATCGGAGAGCGTGGTAGTGCTAGGACATCCAAGATGGTCGGCTCACACGTCTGGGGCCTTAATACTGTCAGGAGGGCATCTCGAATCTCATCCAGGCAGCCTCTCATCATTTGTTAGTCCATCCCAAGTTTCTTTATGGAACCTTCTAAGAGAGAAAGCAAAGGTAGAAGCTACCAAGTCTCTTAAGATCTAGGCCCAGAACTTACACAGCATCAATTCCACTGTGTTTTATTGGTCAGAACAAGTCACAAGTCAGTCCAGACTGAAGGTGAGAGAACCCTCCATTCATGGTCGGAAGGGTAACGGGGATGTAGGTACACAGAGGACAGAAATGGGTAGTGGTCATCATCAGGGGCTATCTACTACACAAAGCATGCAGTAAATATCGGCTGAATGAGTGCAGAAGAACTCACAAAGGCATAAAAGTATCAAGAAAAGGGAGCAAGTAAAAGGCAATCAATACCTTGAAGGATATGTCCAAGCTTATTCACGTAGGGAGGCAAGGTCTCCACGAGCTGTCAGCGCTGAGAGAGGCCAGTAGAGCTGAAGAAAAGCACTGGTTCCATTTGAGGACAGAAAGAAAGTGAGAGAAATCAGGAATGTAGTCAGTGATGTCAGTGGGGATAGGAGTCCACAGGGGTGAGATGGAGGGGAGATCAGAGACTGGGTCTACACACCAGGACACAGCAAATCTCCTCAGAGCAAGTACAAGAATTAGACTTTGTGGGTCAATGCCAGACCATAGCTAGCAGCAACTGAAGAGGAGGCAAAGCAACAAACTTCTGTATCTGCAACATCTGGATCAATGTATTGGACGGCCTTCTGTTGTAGAGTTGTATGTCAGAGCAATGGCTGACCTCAGTGGATATATCTCCCCAGGCTTATGAGTTCTGTCACAATAGCCCCTGATAAAAACGATCTAAAGAACTTAGTTAATAGGATTAAAGAATTTGTTACAACCCAAGACAGGAACATGGCATCTTCAATAACAACAGCTTAGCTTAATAACAAGCATTAGCTTCCAATGGTATATATGGTTACAACTAATAGAGCTGACAAGTCAGCAGGTGAAATGATTGAAAGGAAATGATTCTTGTTGATTATTTCACTTCATCCTGTGAAAAAGTGAAAAATTCCCCTATTTCACAACAGAGGAAACTGAGGCTTGAAGACGTCAAAGAACTCTCCCACATCTATGTAGTTAACATGTAGAACAAGTAGATTTAGACCCAGATCTGCCTGAATCCAAAACAGTTATGTGCTTCCCTGTGGAGCATGGGAAAAAATAAAAATATGAAGATTCACCTGCTTACAAAAGTGTGTCTAAAAACATGTCCATTGCAATATTAGGACCTTGCAATGATCCTCAAGGATAATGATCCCTAGATAAATAAATGTGAGTGCTCATGTGAGGCAGAGCCCCTTTCTGAAAGTCGCATGAGCATTCAAATATTTAAATAAAATCTGTCAGAAATCCAAATCCTTTTTTTCATGTACTGTGCACTAATACCCTGAAGAACTAGTGTTCTAAGAAACATACTTTGGGAACATTCTGTCTAGGAAGAGAAAGCAGTGAGAGAGTACTATTTTTATAATCTCATTAAATATGTAACCATTGAGAACACATTTTTGGCAACCACTAGAATTTGGAGTACCCAATGAAAGTTCAGACAGTTTTAAGACAAATAAAAGGAGGTCTTATTCTTCACAGTCTTAAGAAAGCTTATGAACCTTACTACTCTGCTAAGTTAAAATATAAAAAGTGAGAATTGTGTGATTAAAGAATAGATCCTCTGGCCTCCCAAAAGTCACTGTAGGTGCCTGAATTACCGACACAACCTTGCAATAATACCCCAGCATTTTGTAGAGCCGCAGAACAGTTCTGAGCCAGCTGATCTGGCCTGCCATAGCTGGCTCTGAGTTAATTTCTCCTGTTCCTAATCTGCAGAGGGACCTGAAGAAGCCAGTCTCTTTCGATCTGGCCGTGTTGACATAATGCCAGTAACTCAGTACTGAGGTGGCAGTTACTTGTGCGTTGCTGGTGCAGATGTAAACTGGTGCAGCTCCTATGGAAAATAGTATGAAGTTCTTTGAAAAATAAAAATAGAATTACCATAGCATCTGGTAATTCCACTTCTGAGTATATGCCCAAAAGATTTAAAAGCAAGGACTCAAAGAGGTATTTATATACCCATTTTCACAGCAGCATTATTTGCAGTAGCCAAAAGGTAAAAGCAGCCCATGTGTCCATCAACACATGAGTGGATAAACAAAATGTGGTCTATACATACAATGGAATATTATTTAGCCTTAAAAAGAAAGGAAATTCTGACATGCTACAACACGGATGAACCTTGAAGATATTATGCTCAGTGAAATAAGCCCATCACAAAAAGACAACCACAATATGATTCCACTTATATGAGAAACCTAGAGCAGTCAAATTCACAGAGACAGAAAATAGAACAGTTGCCAAAGACTGGGGGAGGAGGAAAGAAGGTGCTACTGTTTAGTGGATACTAAGTTTCAGTTTGCAAATGAAAAAAGTTCTGGTTATAGGTGCTGGTGATGGGTGCACAACAATGTGAATGCACTTAATACTTCTGAACTTACACTTAAAAATGGGTGAGACGGTATATTTTGTGTTATGTATATTTTACACAGTGAGAAAGAGAGGAGAGAGAGAGAGAGAGAGAGAGAGAGACAGAGAGAGAGAGAGAGACAGAGAGAGAGAAAAGGAAGGAAGGAAGGAAGGAAGGAAGGAAGGAAGGAAGGAAGGAAGGAAGGAAGGAAGGAAGGAAGGAAGGAAGGAAGGAAGGAAGGAAAGAAAGAAAGAAAGAAAGAAAGAAAGAAAGAAAGAAAGAAAGAAAGAAAGAAAGAAAGAAAGAAAGAAAGAAAGAAAGAAAGAAAGAAAGAAAGAAAGAATTGAGGTGGTGGATAGATGACAGTCTTGTATTTTGCATCTCACAAAGAGCAAGGGGGTCTTCCTACCGCAGAAGCTGAGCACACACCCTTGCACTCCGCTCGCTTTCCCCAGCACTCCTGGGTTGATTAACAAAGGGGCAGAGCAGGCCCTCTCCAGTCCGGGACCTGCTCTTCTCCCACAGGGAGGAGGTGAGGGGCCCACAGCTGCAGCTGGTTAATCACCTGTCACCCAATCCTTCATTCACACCAGTCAGGAGCTAGGATCCCACACATCTAACTTACCACTGGGCCCTGTGGCCCTCCTTGTCCTGAAAAGAAGAGCGGGCGGCAGATTTCAGACTGAACAAAAGAACCAGTTTAAACTACAACAAAGAAGTGCTTCAAACCTAATGAAAATCAGGTACCAAAAGAAATAAGAACCCTGTTTCTCCTTTCTATTTCCGTTTTTTTGCAGGGAGGGTAAGAGTTCAAGAGACATGGCTCTGGAGGGGAACGCAGAATGGTCGTCCTCCAACAGCTCTGTATTCACTTGCCTCTGGCATGATAACAGGTCCTGGGAGCCTCTTAGATCCCACGTAGTTTATATTAACCCTACTCATCCTCCCCACTGCCACTTGTTTGTCATTTCCTCATAACTTCCTCCTCTTCAGGCTACACTGGAAGTAAAGAACATTTCTGAAACAGTGGTAAGATAAGGGTAAGTCATCAAAGCGACACATTTTACCCTGTGGAATTGGAAGGAAGGGAAGGAAGAAAGAGATAATTCTAGTGAAATTGTGTTGAAACCAGAACACTTGAGCATTTGCTGATAGCATGTTTCACTGGTACAACTATTCTGGAAAACATGACAGTGATACAAATAAATACCCCCATTAACCCAGTAGCTCCACATAAGAGATTTGTTCTAAAACAATAACTTAAGAGAAAAACATATTTGAGAAAAGCTACATATACTGAAATAAAGATTTCAGAATTATGTCCAATATTGGAAAATTTGCAAACAATCTAAATAACTAGTAATAAGGCAATAGCTAAGTAAGTTATGAAAAATCAGCTTGTTGATAGCTATTAAAAATAATTATGGAGAACATACCCCATTATAGATACTTTCTAATAAAGCACTAATTAAGGAATGCAAATTTTACATTTATGTGTATACTATGATTGTAAGTATATAAAATAGATACTAACCAGAACAGAATTTAAAACTGAAAATTGTTGCCATAGTACAGTGGTAGAATTATCAGTGATTTTTTTCCTTTATAAAGTATTTTGTTTAAATTTCAAATTAAACATTATTAGAATGACTTAAAAGCCAAGAAGTACCACCAAATTTATTATCATTTTTTTCATCACAAAACTCAATTTTCAGAGATTTATAACCCAGATCTTTCAATCAATATGTATGGGTCAGGAAGAGAGAGAGAGAGAGAGAGAGAGAGAGAGGAGAGAGAGAGAGAGAGAGAGAGAGAGAGAGAGAGAGAGAGAGAGAGAGAGAGAAATATCTAGCAAATACATACCTTTGAAAAATTGATTGATATTTCAAATACCATGTCTGAGGCTGAGCTAGGTAGGCATTGGAAGGAAACACAAGAATGTAACAGTGTGATACCGGGAAAAACAGCTTGGTGGGTCTTCAATAAATTACATACAGAATTACCACATAACACAGCAATTCTGCTCCTAGATACATACCCAAAAGAACTAAAAACAGGTGGTCAAATACATACATGTTCATAGCATCAATATTCACCATAGCCCAAAGATAGAAACATCCCAATGTCTGTTAACTGATGAACAGATAGAGGTGGTCTATCCATACAATGGAATGTTATTCAGCCATGAAAAGGAATAAACTGTTGATACATGGACCAACATAGATGAGCCTTGAAAATAAGTGAAAGAAGTCAGACATAAAAGGCACATATTTTATGGTTGATTACATTTATATGAAATATTCAAAATAGGTTAATCTATAGATTAGATGGAAATCAGTTTAGTGGTTGCCAGGGTCTGCAAAACAGGAATGAGGTGTGACTGCTTAACAGGTATGAGGTCTCCTTTAGGGATGATGAAAATATTTTGGAACTAGATAGAGGTGATAGTTGCACAACATTGTGAATGTACTAACTGCCACTACATATACATTTTCCAATGGCTAAAATGGTGACATTTGTTGTGTATATTTTACCACAACTTTTAGAAAGCACAGCACTGAGTCTGTGCCCTCAAAGAGTTCAGGACCCCATGCTGAAAGTAGGCACCCAGGCCGAAAGCTAAGAGTAGTAGCTGTGGTTGTGTCCACAATGCCCAGATAATGCTTGGCAAATTGTGGTGACTAGATATGTACTTGTAGATAGATGGGTTGGAGGGGAAAAGGATAAGAAGGGAGGGAGGAACAGAGGAGGCAGGGAGGAGGGAGGGCGAGAGAGGGGAGCCTGGCACATATGTTTATTGAATTAAGTACCTTACACAAAATGTGCCTCAAAGCCACATATTTTTTCTGAGTAGTTTCAAGGTTGTATTCACATCTCCTGCCTAAAGAATGCCTTTATTAAAACCCTAACCATTCTCTCCTCCTAGAAGTGCTGGCCACTTGAGTTGAATAGATAAGTTGTTTTTCCCAAGAGACATGCAAAACAACTATAAAACGCAGCTGTGAGTACTAGTGCATGAGGAGTATAAGGGATACATTCTTAAAAGGTGTTTATGCTTTTAGACAGTGATACTGAAGTAGAAAGACTGCAGGATTGAATGAAATAATTTGACTGAAAATATTTGGCAGAGAGCCTTATAGTAGATGTTGAATAACTACATGTTGAACCTTCACTAATATGAAACTCAAGACAGCAGGCCTGTAGATGCAGGGAGACTGAGGTACATGACTAAGCAAATCCTAGCCTGCTTCCTGACTCCATTTTTCCCATCTATCTTCCAAACGGCCTTTAATATCCTCTTTAGCCCTTGTACATATCATAGCATAAAGGTTAAAAACACCATCTCTGGAATCTGGTTCCAGCCCTGATTTCTACCAGAAACTTCAGGCCTTCACCTAGTGGCCAAATAGGCATCTCAAAATCAACAGGGTCAAATGAAACTCTACTGCCCCATCAGCCTGCTCCTCCCCACTTTTGCCATCTCTGTAAATGGTATCGCCATCTACCCAGTTGCTCAAATCAAAAATCTAATATTCCTCTGAATTTTCGGTTGTTCTCTCTTTATCTCACCCAGGCTATCCAGCAGGATATCCACACACATCTTGCCTAGCTGCAATCCATTGTCCATACTATAGTCAGAATGTTCTTTTAAAAATTAAATCTGATTGCATCACTCACTTGCTTCAACAGCATCCCATTGTACTTTCAGTAAAGTGGAAACTCCTGAAAATGCCCAGGCCTTTGTCACCCTGTCTCTGCCTCCTCTTGGACCTCATTTCAACCCTGCCCCCTCAGTCTTTAATGATCAAGCACACGCGCCTGACTCCCTCCTTCATCTGGGTCGTTCCCTCTCCCTACATGCTCCTCACCTTCCTGCATCCTCCATAAATTACTGGATCCAGACTACATATTACCTCCAGGAGTAAAATAAATGACTTTGTCAACTCACACTATTTGAAATATCAGCATGAAACTTCATAATTTTTCTTAAATTATTATTTATTGAATTTATTGAATTATTTTTCTTTATTTAGTTAACGTTCTCCAGAGAGATAGAACCAAAGGAATATATCTATAAATCCTATTGGGTCTAATACATAAAATTGTATTATAGATAGATAGATAGATAGATAGATAGATAGATAGATAGATAGATAGATAGATAGATGAGAGAGAGATTTACTTATGAGGAAGTAGCTTGTCACTATGGAAGCTGAGACATCCCACAATCTGCTATCAGCAAGCAAGAGACTTAGAAAATGTGTGGTGTAATTCAGTCCAACTCTACAGGCCCAAGAATCAGAGCAGCCAAGGGTGTAAATCCCAGACTGAGAGCAAAATATGAGGTGAGATGTCTCAGCTCAGGCCATGAAGCAGATAAAAAGGGGCACCACCTCAGGGATACTGTGGATACCTGATCACGGCATTGTACACCAGAAGCTAAACATTAATGAATGCCAACTATAATTTTATATATATAATGTGATGGTTCAGTGTGAGGTCGGAGGGATAGTGGATGGGGGGAGGAGGGTTCACAGTATGAGGGATATAAATGATGAACGTCTAAGTATTACCTTGTTTTGTACACCTGAAACTAATAAATAAATAAATAAATTTTTAAAAAAGGGGGCAAATTCCTCCCTCCTTTGCCTTCTAGTCTATTCACACCCTCCTCGGATTGAATGATGCCCATCTGTAGTGAGGAGGGCAATCTACTTTACTAAGTCAACCAATTCAAATTCCAATGTCATCCAGGCACACTCAGAAATGTTTAATCTGGGCACCCCATGGCCAGTCAAGTTGACACAAAAAAATTAACCATCACAATTGGATTATTATCCCTTTCTTTCAGAGAACTTTAGTCGCATGAGAGCAAGAACCTTCTCGGTATTATTGACTTCTACTAGGTCGGACAACTAAGTTTGCAAACTTGTTGCAATGATGGTGCTAACCTTTTAGGAGTTTGTACCAACTGAACAAACAATTAATTACCAAGTTGACTATTTGAAAGTGCTGAAAAGGCTGCATGAAAAAGTTAGATGACTTGAAATTTTTGCCAACAATTCATGGCTCTGGCATCACGACAATGCACCAGCTCACACAGGAATGTCTGGGAGGGAGATTTTAGCCAGTAACCAAATAACTGTATTGGAACACCCTCCCTACTCACCTGATCTGGACCCCCAATGACTTCTTTCTTTACCCTAATATAAAGGAAATATTGAGAGGAAGACATTTTGATGACATTCAGGACATCAAGGGTAATACGACAACAGCACTGATGGCCATTCCAGAAAAAGAGTTCCAAAATTGCTTTGAAGGATGGACTAAGTGCTGGTGTTGGTGCATAGCTTTGCAAGGGGAGTACTTCAAAGGTGACCATAGTGATAGTCAGCAATGAGATATACAGCACCTTTTCTAGGATGAGTTCACGAACTTAAATGTCAGATCGCATACATCCCCAATACCTAGAATTCTGCCTGACATACATATACTAAATGTAATAGTTATCTATTGTTATATAATAAACTACCACACAGCTTAGGAGCATAAAATGACAAGAAATATTAATTACCTAACACAGTTTCTGTGAGTCACGAATTTGGGAGCAGCTCCACTGACTGGCTCTAGTTTAAGGTCCCTCATGAGATTACAGTCAAGAGTCAGCCAGAGCTTCAATCATCTGAAGATGTGACTGTAGCCTTCAAAGATTGCTCACTATCATGGCTGGTGGCAGGAGATGTGATCCAAGAGAGCAAGGCAGAGGCACAATTTATTTTATAATGTAGACTTGGAAGTTACACGTTGTTAGTTCTACAATACCCGCTTGGTTGGATAGGTCAGTCCTAATCGCTGTGAGGAAAGACTGCTCCTGGTGAATACTAGGAGGCAGGGATCAGTGGGGGCCATCTTGGAGGCTGGCATACCACACTAGTGTTCAGTTAATATATATTGATGAATAAACTCATGATCAAACAGTGAAAAGAAGTCCAACTGCTTGTATTTAAATTCTGCCTCTGACACTTGCTAGTTGTGTGGTTTGGCCAATTAATTTAACCTCTCTAATCCTGTTTCCACATCTATAAAATAAAGATTGTCGTAAATATTAAAATATATATTCAATGTAAAAGCATTTAACACGATGTGGAATATATAATAAGTGCTCAATAAATGTTGCCTATTTTTTTTATTATAGTTACTATTAATTTTTGGCCATAAGTTCTTCTCATTAATACTTTTTATGTGGGTTTATCCTTCAAGGAAAGAGAAACTCCCTCATCTAGGAAAAAAAAACACTCAAATTATTTTACTTGTGCCAGGAAAATTCAAAACGTTTTCAGGATTGCCCGGGAAGCAAGATAATTGGCAATAGACTATTTTAAGATTTATTGAAAGGAAAATAACAAGGCACTGGAGAAAACTTCTTTTTGGGAAAATTAGATCAAGATGGTAGATGAGTAAGTACATGCTTTGGTCATTCCTCCTACCCGGGAAGAAGAGAAAATTAATACTATCACTAGAATATAAGAAAGTGCACCATCAACACACAGAAACTTTTAGGAATTCGTAAAAAAGCCAAAGCAAGGTCGGTGCAGCCATACGTTGCTGATGGAGACGGCAGATTGTAAAGCTTTGATGGCACTGGGTGCATGTATCAAAAAAAAAAAAAAAATGTAATGAGCATTTTATTTAAACTGTTGCCATACTAGGACTCTATCTTAAAGATATATGTACTCAATAGTCACTGAAGAATTACCTATATGTGATTGTGTATATTTTCCATAACATTATCCTATAATTTCAAAAAATTAGAAACAACCAAAAGTTCTATAACTGGTCATCAAACAAATTATGAAACACTATGCAGACATGAAAAATAATTATAAAGAAGCCTCCTATGTACTGACATGGAAAGCTCTTTAGACCATATTGTTTCTTACATCCTCTTCCTATTTAAAATTAGATGAAAAGAGCAAGTTGCAGAACAGTGGACAAAGAATATAGTGCCACTGTTATAAAAATACAGTCATGTACTTATGATTCAACATAATACGTGTGTACGCACATGTATGCATAAATGCAGAGAAAAAAATCAGAAACTTAAAAATTAACCTCTTAATAGTGGTACATCAATCCGATTCCAGTCAGGAATCAGAAATCATGAAAGTTATTTCAACACAGAGAATTTAATAAAAGGAAATTATTAATTAAGTATAGAGTTTATAACAAAGTAGCTGGAAGTTATTACAGAAATAGCAACTACAGGAAGCAGCTACGCCTCTAGGCCTGGAGGAACAAAGAAAAGAGACTGGAGTTACTAAAATTTAGGGAATCTAGAGGAGAAGCCGTGGAACCCCGAACCCCTGAGAAGGAGAGAACGGTCTGCTGATGCTGGTCGCTGCGAGGAGAAATGATGAAACTTATCTGCGAGAGCTGAAGAAACTGCAAATTGGAGTCAGCTACTGCTACAGGAAGAAACCATCCCTGCTGGGGTGGCACTAACAAGAATAGCAAGTCCACAAGGAACAGACAGGAAGTCCACAGGACACCGGCAGACGTCGTCTGTCTACAGGAAGAAGCAATTCTCTATTTCCTCCCCACTTTGCATTCTCCCTCTAGCCCGCCGTTGGCTGAGCCTAACAAAGCCAAATGTGGTTTTCAGAGCTCCTGCTTCAGGGTCATGAGCTCCTGCTTCAGGGTCATGCTTCAGGGTCATGGAGTCAAGGACTCCATGCAAAGAGCCAGACTTCCAGGGGTGAACGGTCATCGTGAGATCATGTTGACAGGGCTTTGAGACTCCAGGCAGATGCTTTTGCAAACTCTCTGAGATGTAATGAGCAAAAATATCTTCAATGATGTGCAAATTTCTCTGAATCCATGGATCATTATTCAGAAGCAAGGTGGGGCTGGAAGCAAGTAATTCAATTATTAGAGGTAGCACTTCTCAACTCTAAACAGCAGATATTCCTATTTATGTGGAACAGGAGAGTCTTTTATGTTTAATTTTTATCAAGCTGTGAAACGAGGCTTTAGCTGTGGGTGCCTCATTGATGCCAGCATGCTCAGGAGGCCGTGTCTCTCCAGTGTCCTTAAGAGTATGCTCTGCAGTGTCCCCACAGACAAGCACACACAGCCCAGATAAGACAGCAACTTTTTTCCTTAAAAGTTTCCCAAAAAGGTTTTCTTTCCTCACAATTTTTTTTTTTATTTCACTCATATTTCGGAATGTCCCATTTAGTTTCAGCTCACCAAAAGCATGTCTAAACCAATAAAATACTCAGAGCGGCCAAACTGCCTTTTTAGTACTGAGGGTTTCAGGGGCTTATTGTGCGTGTGTGCGTGTGTGTGTGTGTGTGTGGAGAGAGAGAGAGAGAGAGAGAGAGAGAGAGAGAGAGAGAGAGAGAGAGAATGAGAATAAATGTTTTGCTTTTCCAAGTCACCTGAAAAAGCCTACTGGGACTTAAAAAAAAAAAATCAGTTCAGAGTTATGTGCATTGCTTTTTGGGAAGCAGGATAGTGGAGAATCTAGTGTCATTCACACCATCAAGCACAGACCCAATAAAGAATGAAGAATATCAGGAGTGAAAAGACTTCTCTTGGCTCTTCCAGAGATACTCTTTGGATCTAAGGTTTATAAACTGACATCCAGAGAAGAGAAATAATCTGCCCAGTGTCACACAGCTACTAAGAGGTTGAGGTGGGCCTAAAACCCAGGTCTCCTAGTTCCCTGGTCATTCCTGTGTCATCACCTCACAATGCTTTTCCACATCAGTGAATGCATACAGAACAGGATGGAGAACATGAAATGCTCACTGGGAATTCCCTTGGGATCAGCAGGCCAGGTGTTCGGAAGAAATAGTTGATGATCCATTTAAAATAGCATTTAAAACTCTTAAGGTAAGTTCAAGGAATTAGAGGTAGTTTCCCAACTATCTTCAAAGAATGGGTCCTGTTAAATGGAGATTTTTTTTTCTGACTTCTTTCTTGAGAAAGGAATGCAATTCAGGGTCAGGAACTGTGACAAATAGCTCTCTTTATAGAGTGGTCAGAAAAGTAGAATTCAGATTAGAGGGTCATAATCCTGGGAAAAGGGAAACTAGCAAAACTGCATTTTTGGGAAAGAATTAGGGATGGACTTTGGGGGAAAATTATCTAAGAGGGTCTCTTAGATTATTGGCTGAGTTTGTATATAATTTCAACTCCTACCAGTATATTAGTTAGGGCAATGTTATCTGGTGAAACAAGTAAACCCCCAAGGTTTAGTGCTGGACATAATTTCTCCAGTATGTAAAATTCCAATGCAAATGTTCCTAGTCAGTGAGTAGCTTTTCTCCACATGGTTCATTCAGGGACTCAGGCTCCTTCTATCTTGTGGGCCTGCCACCACTGCCCACCCCCAAAGTCCTATGAGTTTTTTGCTTCCAGCTGGTGAAAGTGAACAAGACATTGGAGAAGGCACACCCACTTAAAAACTCATGCTCATAAATGATACACATCACTTCTACCCTCACTCCACTGGCTAAAACAAAATTCATGGGGCCTCCTGCATGCAAAGGAGCTTGTAAATATCAGGTCCCTATGTAGGACCTGCCAGCTATGAAAAGGAGATCAAATTTTAGTGTATAGCTAGATTATCTCTGTAACATCCTCTCCCCCATTCCTCCTACAAAATCTTCACTGAAGGCTATATTGCTTCTTAAACTTCTGAGATGTTGGATTCTTTAGAGAGAACTTGGAATTCCATGACTGGAGTGGAGTGGGAATCCATCTGTCCAAGGGACCAAGGAACAAAGCAACAGCTAACATCTGGCTTGCACATATGTTCAGAACACACCCATTAGGCACATCTGTGTGGACATGTTTGTAGCAGCTTTTCCAGATGAGCTCGAACTGGAATTCAGAGTCTGGCAATTTCTGGAACTGCTTCATTGGACCACCTTTCCAAGCTTTCTTATATATGAGTTTATATGTGTAGGGGAATTGAGCTGTAATTTTGACAAAGAATTAGGGAGAAACTTTGTTCAAGTTCTCCTATGGAGAAGTGGGTGGAAAAGAGAACAATGAAGAAGATGATATGGGACCTGGCCCTACCAGCCTATGTGGACAAGTTTTTAACCCCTAGAAAGAGAGGAAATAGGATCAGTGCTGAAGACACTGTTTCCATAAAAGTTGTGTTTCACAGATATTGTACTTGCTCGATCCATTTTGTCTGAGTGGAGTCACATGACTAGTTTTGACCAGTGAACTAGGAGTAGAAGTGACACGTATCCATTTCGGGCTAAGCATTTGTTCCTGGTGAAGACTTGCCCTGGCCTCTTTCCTTCTGTCACAGTAACCTGCAATATTCAGACTGTGGCTACTTCAGCCACCTGGGCCCTTGCCTGATTAAATGAGCAGGGCATTACTGCTGAGCTGCAACGGACATGCAGTGAGAAAGCAATTAAGCTTTGTTGTTCGGGCCTCTGGGATTTGGGGGTTGCTTGTTATTGTAGCATAAACTAACCTAACTTGACGAATACAAAGGTCCTCGTGAGACTATAGGATAAAAATGTGCTGTTTTCACAGCAGGAGGCAAAGTACAACATGGAGTAGATAAATGAGAAGTCTCCACATTTTCTCTTCAGAACACAGAAATAGCAGCAACTCTGCAGCAGCAACAAAATAGCAGCAGAGCCCACCATTCCTAGCAAAAGGGAGGAAGAAAGCCAAGAAACAGATAAAACAACCATCTTTGAACAGAATGATGTGGCCAGAACACCACATTGCTAGTTGAGTACACTGCTTTAGACACCTCTACAGCTGCTTCCAAGCATCCGTTCTAATTAATCCTTACCTGCTTCTCTTGCTTCTAGAGGCCAAGACCCAGGAGAGGGCATCCAATTGGCCGAGCAGAAGCCACATGCCACAACATGGCCACCAAGAGACCAAGAAAGAGAGTCTTCACTTTCTGTAGACAGTGCACATCAATCCTCTAGCACCACACACAGTGAGAGAGTTCTCCAAGACAGGAAATGGGGCTGGGTGCTAGAAAACAAAAGCCAAGATGACAAATACCTCCACAAAGGGATAACAGGTTTGCTTGGACCTTGGCCACGCCCTCCTCCCATCCAGCTCTACTTTTTCACAGTTGGAATTCTCAGTCTCAGATTCTCCAACCACAGTGTTTTTCTATAAAAGCCTCTGTGATTGAAAGGAGAATTCTGTATTCACAACAGTGCAGAAGATCTTTTGACCAAGAGTTTCATGACTCGTGTTAAAGAAAGCTTTGTGAGATACTCATTTGGTCATAACTCTGCCAACTGGTAAATGCCTTCTTGCTATGCAGTGGGTGTTCTGTGAATTGCTCCACCCCCAATGCTTCCAACTGCAGGCCACGCTACTTTGAAGAAGTCAACTTTCCAAGCCCTGGAATTTTGCACCTGTAAAGAGAGGTTAACAATTCCTGTCTCATAAGGCTGTTACAAGAAGTAAATGCTATAACATGAGAAAGTGTCTGGCAAAGTGCCTGGTACACAGCGAGTCTCTAATATGATAGTTCATTTTTCCTCTCCAAAATTTTATCAGCTAGTTAGATAAAACAAACACATCTTTTCTGTGAGTTGAAAAGGACTTTTAAAATCTTGTTATCCAGGAGTTTTGAAAATAGATTCAGTTACATAATTCCCTTTTCCTTCAGAAAATACATGGAAACCCAAAATATAAAACAAATAATGCCAAGCTGTTCTGGCTGAAGCTAATGGGGAGCCTGGAGCCTGGCCTCCTCGAATGACCCACATCATTTCATACTCTTCCTCTTGCCTCCACAGAGCAGGCCTCTGACCCCTCCACAGAACTGGAGGAATTCGTGAAGACAGATATATACTCTGTAACTAGTATTTACTCCAAACACATCCTAAAAAGGAGGAAAACAAAGTTCAAAGAAGTAATATGCTCAAATATTCCATAAGAAGTTTCTCCTCTTTTGAAAGTCAGTCACTCCTAATAGTAAACATCCCATCTGGAGGATGAACAGATAAGCAATAAAGCAAGTACAATGAAATGTTAATGATAGACTCTCAGTGGTGGGTTTATGGGTGTTCACTGTAAAGTTCTTCCAACTTGGCAAAAATACCTAGCACAGAAGATTGGGAAAAATCTGGAGGAGACTCAACCTTCCGGGTTAAGAGGCTAGTCAGGTTTCTAGAAAGCAAAATTGTCTCAGGTTTACAGTTTATCAACTTAAAGCTGTTGAAATATGTATGTCTCTAAATTATGTGGTCATGTGAGGGTAGACTTAAGTAGGGTAGACTTTTTCCTTTTCAGGACATCCAAGGAGGTAACAGAGCATGTGCTGGGTATGAATTTCTCTTGGAGGCCAAAACTACCAAGATAAATGTGAAAATACTTTAAAAAGAGTGACTTTAAGAAGAAATCATATGAGCAATTTAGAAAAGCTGCAGTTTCTGGGCAAAAGAACCACTGTAGGATCTAGAAAAAGTACTCTTATTTGAAGAAAAAGGGAAATTTTTCATATATTTGTGTTGATAATTTTTACCTGAAGTGTAATCTTTCTATACAGACACACGAATGGACACACTTCCAGGAGGTGGCTGGGAGAGACCAAGGGCAGAGGTCCAGGTAGTGAGGCCCATGCTGGGAGTGGAGCAGAGAATAAGAAAAACAGTGGAAAAATAAATCAGTAAAGCTAAAAAGCAAATAGCAGTTTCCATGTCAAAACAATAGATTTCAACAAACAGCTCTCCATTTTTCAAGAGGAAAAATGTAATGGCCTTAAAAATAGAATCAAGATTATCCAAACTCTGACTAACAGGAATCCCAGGAGGAATAGAAAAGGTAAGTAACCTTGAAATTGTAATTAAGGAAATAATTGGGAAAACATTTCCCAGACCTATAAAGAGACCTCAGCAGACACATGGGAAGACTTCTCAGGATTCTGGCCAGAAATGTCCCTAAAAGAAAAAGTCCAAATTGTGTAATTACAAACAGGGTAAAGAGAAAGACACAGAAAGAAAACAGGATGCCAGGAACACAGGATAATTAATGGAAAAGAGAGTTAAGGGAACAGATAGGCAGACAGTGCAGAGGGAAGGCACCAGGATTGGGGTGAGCTGACTTCAGCTGGTGTCTGAATCTGCCACTTTCAGCCATGTGGCTTATTCATCTCACCATCTTGTCTTAGCCATTTACTCTATCCTGTTGTTTGCCTCATCAATGAAATGGGAGTGATTATATCTGCTTCCTACGATAGTTATGGGGATTGAGTGAGATAACCTGTTTCAGTGGTTTTCAGACATGCGCGGAGACTGCCATGAGGGGCTGAAGGACTGAAAGCTGCTCAGAGAGAGGGGTGCTTCCTTGCCCAAGTTCTCACCTTTCCACTCAATCAGGTCACTCCACTTATATCAGTTTTGCATACTAGTCTTCTTCATAAGACAATTTGCATAGAATGTTCTATAGCAGAGAAACAATTTGAAACTACTAACCAGAATGCTGTTATTTTATAAACTGGAAAGTATAAACCTAAAGTATTAGTATTCCTTTATTTATCATTAAATATAGACTGTACTTGGAGCTTTTCTAGCACTGAAGATATAGTAGTGAGCAAAATAATGAAGAAGACAGACAGGAAACACATAAACTAATAAATACAAAACATGTTGAGTGTTCCAAAGAAACAAAATGAGATGGAAGGATTGGGTGGTTGAGGGTATTTTAACAGGGTGGTTAGAAAAGACTTTGCTGATAAAGTGACATTTGAAGAGATTTAAAAGGAGGGACGGAGCCATGCATGTGTCTGGTGGAAGAACAGTCCAAGCGTAGAGAACAGTAGGGGATCAGATAGCTCAAGAGGAGGATCCAGCAGCAAGATCACATAGGACTAGCTATGGAGAGGATTGTGCGTTTCATTCTGACTGAGATGGGGAGCTACTGAGGGGAGAGGGTGGAACAGAGGACGCACACGATGAGATTTGCATTTTAGATGGAACATTTTGGCTGCCAGGGGTAGAATAGACTGCAGAGAGTCAAGAGCAGAAATAAGAAAGCAGTTAGGAGATGATGGTAGAGACAGAGAAATAGATATGTTGGTGGTGAGTGGTGCACAGATTCAACATGTGTTTTAAATTAGAGCTGGCAGAATTTGTTGATGGATTGAATATGATGTGAGAAAGAAGAGTCTAGGGTGGCTCTAAAGTTTTTAGTTAGATGACTGGTATAATGAAGTTGCTGAGATGAGAACAGAGGAGATGTAATACAGTGAAATTGTGGTGGGAGAAAGGAGAAGAATTAAGGGTTCTGCTTTGGTGTCTTTCATTCTGAGATGTCTCTTAGACTTAATGAGAAATCTCAGCCAGACAACCTGATATGCAAGCCTAGGGTTAGGGGAGAAGCTAAGTTAGAGCTCTACCTCATCATGCATGGATGCCACTGAATAGTAGGGGACTAGAGAAATCTCTAGGGAATAAGGACAAATGGAGAAAAGGTCCAGTTTCTGTTAACATTACTTATCACAGACTACCTTAGAAGTATAATTTCTAACCTAGTGTACCCGATCATGTAATAAAAGGACAAAGGTTATCTAAAATAAGTAATTTAAGTATTGTACTGTGTCATTTTACCCTGAGAACTTGAAGGGATAAGAGGGAAAGAAGGAAAAAAAAACAAGGTTCAGTGTCCAAGATACAAACGTATGACAAAACGTAGGGATTAGGAAGAGGGGAGTGAGCCCAATAGTGCATCTCTAATCCACTCTAAAATTAGGGTTCAAAATAGAGTTGTCAGTTCAAATATATCATGAATTAAAACACACACACAATTTGACTTAATTTAATAGGCTTAATTATGAAACAATATTAGTCTGATAGAAAAAAATCCTTCTGATTGTATTCAAATAGAAAAATTCAAAGTATTTAACAGAAATCATATTTATGATGAGAGAAAACAAAGAACCTCATTAAGTAGAAAAGAAGACAGGTTGGGGGAGATAAGGATAAATACAAAGATTTAACATTAAGCAATAATCGGTTGTATTCACCTTCTAATGTTAAATATCATCTGCATAGCCACCCACTAACAGCCTTTCCCAACTTTAATTAAAATGCCTTTAAAAAGAAACAGGAAAAAATGTAATTCATAACTCCATGAAAAACCAGGACCAATAGTCAGCCTATTTCTAGGTAGAACTGGGGAGATTTTCCTCTAACAGGCGATGGAACTAGAAAGAAAAACACAACTGATGGCTCACTTAGGCTGAAAGCAGACCCATATCATTCCTCCTTTTCCCATGTTTGCTCTTCAGTTAAAGGCACAGAGCATGGGAAACCTGAGCAGTATCACCTCTCCTGCAAGAATGCTGATTTTTGAGGCTATTAGAGTACAATTCCTCTTCCTCCAAACTCCACCTTTCCTCACCCAAATCGAGGGCTCATTCAGTCAGAACCCACCACTCCCAGAAAATAACTGGTTTCTGTAAGTGGGCTGAGCTGCTGGGAGTACAGGAGTGTGATGCACCCTGGGAGGTAAATCCTTGGGGAAGGAGGTACACAGGAAGAGCTACTGAAGAGCGATTAAAGCAGTGTATTCTGGGAGTTGTAGGCAGGGTTTTACTCCCTACACCTGTTAGAACCTTAGGCTGTGAAATGAAAAGTCCCATCATGGCTAGCAGAACCTCTCTAGAGTTAACTTGCCGTACAATGGGGAGTGGTCTTGGGAGCTGAATCTCTGAGAAGGGGGGTTAACCCAGTACATAAGTTAACCCAGTAAGCAATGCACATATCCAACCATTAGTAAAAACCATGACTAAACATATCTCTCTTCTGTCAAGGATAAGTAAAGAGATACCATCACAACCAACTAAATAATATATATATTTAGTAAATATATAATATATATTATATGTATATAGATAGATAGATAGATACACACACACACACACACACACACACACACACACATATATACATATAGTAAAGGAGAGATCCAACATGGCAGAGTAGATAAACATGGTACCTGTGTTCTTCCATGAACACATTAAAATTACAACTAAATTATAGAACAATCTGGAGAACCAACTGAAGTCTAGCTGAACAGAAATCCTATAACTAAAAATATGGAGAAGAAGCGATGTTGAAACTGGTAGGAGGGGTGGAGACGCGGAATAGGCCCCAAACCTCCCTGTGGCAGTTGAGAATCAGGAGGGATATCTCAGCCATTGAAGTCCCCCCCAAAGGAGCGAGTGACCCCAAAACCCCACACCAGGCTTCCTAGCCTGGAGTACTGGTGCCAGAAAGAGGAGACCCCACAGCATCTGGCTGTGCAAAACAGTGGGGATTCCAACAGTTAGGGTTGTACAGAAGGCTGCAGGAAACCAAGATATCCTTTTAAATGGCCAGTGCACAGACTTACTCGCTCAAAGGCACTCACCTTGGATTCCAGCGAGGGGATGGTGAGTCAGGAAGCCTCAGAGGCATAAGGGGCGGGGGGTGGGGGGGCAGACTGAGGTATGTGGCTGCAGGAGGGAGGATTGGAGGACAGTCAGAATTTTCCCAGTGAGTGGTCCTTCTTCCATGAAGCCAGCAAGCAGGGGCCATCTTTCCTAGGTTGAGCCTAACCCCCACAGGCCAAGTCTGAATCTGATTGGTCTGGTGAGCTCTGCAGCTCCACTCTGCTGACTCACTGAGATCCCACCCCCACCAACTCTTGCACTTCCAGAGGCACTTTCTTCCGGAGCAGCCAGCCCCTCCCATATCGCACTCTGTCTTGGAAAACTATTGAAGTCCACAGCCCCAGGCAGACAGAGACTGCCCTCGGTGCACTCTGAGACTTTTGTTGAGTCACTCCAAGCTCAGCACTGGCACCAGACCAGAATCTACATTAACCTGGTGACCACAACTCTTCCTATTATAGTGATTCCCTGAGACTCTGCCTTACCCAACTCGCATACCACATGAAGCTTTATCAGTGGCTGAACCTTAAGGGAGCCGGCCGGTTGCAGCAGGCCTCTAGGTGTCCTGGCTTTTTGCAGAGTTACCCCAGGCCTGATACTGATGGCAGCCATTTTCGGTTCATAGAGTAGCTTCTCCCACATGCCTCCAGGTTTAGCACAGGCAGTGAACAACTGCAGATTGCTTTGGAGCTCCTACGAGGTAGCCCCCAGCCAGTCCCAGGCAGTATCTGAACTGGGCCTCCATGAGAGCTACTCCCAAGAGGCCCCAGAACCAACATACTTGGGGGTTGGCTTCACACCACAGCAGAGCACCACCCAATTAGCCCCACAAGTGGCACACAGAAAGGGTGGTCTCAACAGGCACCAGAGCCCAATGGGGCAAATTTCACTCAATGAGATAAGCTGTGGATGTGGTCAAACCCCATCGCCAGTCAGCCTGAAGGTCAATCCATCCACTGCTGTGCCAACAGCAATCAAGCTCAACCACAACAGGAGGGCACACACACCCACACAAGGGACACTCCTGGAGCACCCGGCTTAGGTGACCAGGGAGACTGTGCCACTGGGCCCCACAGGACACCTACTACAGAAGGCCACCTAGCCAAGACTGAGAGGCATAGCACATCTGCCTAATCAATAGAAACAAACACAGAGAGGCAGCCAAAATGAAGAAACAGAAACGCATCCCAAATGAAAGAATAAGAGAAAAATCCAGAAACAGACTAAGGCTATAAGAAGAGACAAAGAAGGACCCAGTATTCCCACTTCAGGGTATTTATCCAAAGAACCCAAAATGCTACTTCGAAGGGACACATGCATCCATTTGTTCACTGCAGCCTGGCTGTCCATCAATGGATAAATGAATAAAGAGGGGGTGGCCCATACCTCTACACACATTGTATACAAAAAAAATATATACAAGTGGACACTTTGGTCATCGTTGCTCAAGCAGTAGTTCGCCATAATCAGAAGTGTCTAGATGCTGATCGTAACCACTTTGAGCACCTCTTGTAATTGCAGAAGTCAAACGTGACTTGTATTCATCTTTTGTTATCAGTTTATACTGAGTATTACAGTTTTAATAGTTTTTTTTTTTTCCTTTCTTAAATGTGTATACATTTTTTGACACCCTCTGTGTATACAATGGAATATTGCCCAGCCACTGAAGGCAATGGGTCTTGCCATCTGTGGGGGCATAAATGGACCTAGAGGGTGTTGTGCTGGATGAAGTATATCGGACAGAGAAAGACAGATGCAATGTGGTTTCACTTGTATGTAGAATCTAAGAACAAAATAAACAAATAAAACAGAAACAAATTCATATATGTGGAGAACATTATGATGGTTGCCAGATGGGAGGGGGTTTGGGGGTGTGGATGAAAAAAGAGGAAGAGATTAAGAAGTACAAATTGGTTGTTACATAGTAGTCATGGGAATGTAGGGTACAGCATAAGGGATATAGTCAATAATATTGTAATAACTATGTATGGTGTCGAATGGGTACTAGATTTGTTGGGGTGATAGTTGGGAGGGGGTTGGAGGCAGAGTAAAAAAGGTAAAGGGATTAAAAAATATAAATTGATAGTTACAAAATAGTTATGGGGATGTAAAGTAAAGCACAGGAAATACAGTCAATAATATGGTAATAACTATGTATAATGCAGATGGGTCCTAGACTAGTCAGGGGGATCACTTCCTAAATTATATAAATGTCTAACCACTATGCTGCGCACCTGAAATTAATATAAAATAATATTGAGTGTCAACTGTAATTGATAAATTTAAAAGGGGGAAGGGGAATAAGAGGTCCAAATTTCCAGGTCTAAAACAAGTAAGTCACAGAGATGTAATGTACAACATAAGGAATGTAGTCAATGTTGTGATAACATGTACAGTGTCAGACGGTTGCTGGACCTATCATGGTGATCACTTCTTTAGGTATATAAATGTTGAATAACTATGGTGTACCCCTGAAGCTAACATATTGTAAGTTAGCTATATTTTTAATAAAAACCTTAAATAATAATAAAATAATAGGACACCTGGTGAAACAAAAATGCAGAATCAATGGGAGAGAATGTCACTACCTAGACTAAAAGAAGAAACAAATCACTGAAATACAGAAGGAAATTTGAGAAAACGTATTCTCGATAGGCCACATCTGACCTCCTTGACTCAGAAATGGAAAGCCAAAAGTAGACAACAGAGTAAAATAAAACCACAACAAAATAAAAAGGGAACTAAGTGACATGAGAAAAACTTGTTGATAAATTGAAAATGTCCTTTGTCAAGGAGCAGGACTGTTTTGTGCATCATTGTATCGCCTAACGACACAGTGCCTCTAGGCTACCAGCCTATGTCCTAAAAATTGCCAGAAGCCTAACCAGAGCACCAAAGGGCATTATGTCACATCATAAATATGAGAATATATTTCCCTTCATGAAAAAATGGTTCTCTAGTAGTAGTTTGTATATTTTGATTTTTTATCTGATACTCTGATAATCTAATCACAATCTAACAGATTAATAATCATTAATAATCAACACTTCACATTTCTGATAAATTGGATGCAGTTGGGGAAATAGGAACATATATACTGACTGTTTGTGTCCCCCCAAAACCTGTATGTTGAAACCTAATCCCCAACCTGATAGTATTTGGAGATGGGGCCTGTAGGAGGGGATTAGATTACGAGGGTGGAGCTACTATGCATGGGATTAGTGTCCTTGTAAGAGAGCTTCTATCACGTGAGCTTATGGTGAGAAGATGGTTGTCTCAGAACCAGGAAGAGGGCTCTCATCTGACAGCAATTCTGCCAGTGCCTAGATCTTCGACTTCCTAGCAGTGAGAAATAAATTTATGTTGTTCAGTTGTTCGTAAACCACCCAGTTTACGATATTTTTGGCATGGTATTTTGTGTGGTATTATTCAGCAGCCTGAAATGTTCTGACGTGGATGTTTCTCCATGACTCTAGCCTTGTTACAGTTACGCCCCAAAGATTGAAGTTAATGGCACTTCTCCAAATTCAGAGAAACATTTAGGGCCATTTAAAACCATTAGGATCAGTACCTCTTTAGGTTTGGATACATGTGCATTTGTCTTCCTCTTGTACAAAATAACCCCCTCTGCTAGCAATGTCTCTCCATCACATTGGTTAAAGGATGTAACAATTGTACAGTACTTTGCCCTGCTCAAAGTGTTTTCATATCCATTATGTCATTAGAACCTCATAGCAACCCCGAGAGGAGGTAGATCGGGTGTCTACCTGTGTTTATGCCGATGGGGTGAGTAGCAGAAGGAAAGACAGCACTGTGGCTTCCCAGGATGTGGGAGGGAAAGGATAACAGATTCATGTCTTCTATCACAACACGTTTTTCCCCTCCCAGCCACTACTAAACTCCAGGATACTGTGCTCAACTCTAGCATGTGATCATGGAAATCCTAGTCAACAGGCATACCAAGGATTCCTCACAAGGGCCTGGCTAAGAAACTTCTAGAATGACAAGTGGCCAAGAACTTTAAAAACAAATAAACAAAACTATGAGATAGTACTTACTTTGGGTGAAGAAGGCATGCAAGGGGCATGGGAGTGTGGTCCTTGGTTGTTGCTTAGCTCTATTTCTTGGCCTTGGTGCTGGTGCACGGATATGTTCAAACTGTGATCCTTCGTTGCATTGTCTTCGTTCCCTTATGATTTGCATACTATTCTGTATCAAGCTCACAGGATCAATAAAACTGAAATTTTTAAAGGCACAGATACTTTTCTAATTCCATGCTTGCCTTTTTCTCTCTTTTTGTCTCAGTGTTTTGCATTCTTTTCCTCTCCTCTCCCAGGGTGATTCACCCTACTTGTTAATTGGGTTGTTTGTTTTTTTGGAGTTGAGTTGAGTAAGTTTTTTATAGATTTGTGATATTAATCCCTTATCAGATATATCATTGGCAAATATCTTTTCCCATACAGTAGGATCCCTTTTTGTTTTATTGATGGTTTCCTTTGCTGTGAAAAAACTTTTTAGTTTGATGTAATCCCACATGTTTATTTTTTCTCTTACTTCGCTCGCGCGAGGGGATATATCAGTGAAAATCTTACTCCGGGTAATGTCCATGAAGTTTCTTCCTATATTTTCTTCTAGATATTTTATGGTTTCAGATCTTACATTTAAGTCTTTAAGCCATTTTGAATTTGTTTTTGTATATGTTGTAAGGAGGTGGTCCAGCTTCATTTTCTTGCATGTGTCCGTCCAGGTTTCCCAACACCACTTATTGAACAGACTATCTTTACCCCATCGTACATTCTTGCTTCCATTGTCATAGATTAGATGGGCATATAGGCATGGATTTATGTCTGGACTCTCTATTCTGTTCCATTGATCTATGTATCTATTTTTATGCCACCCTACTTGTTAAAATTGCACTACCGCAAATGTTGGTAAATGATGTGCCCTGTGGTGGTGATTAAGTCAAATCAAACACATTTGTCACTGAAGAGATGGCCTCCAGCTGTTTATCTGGGAAATATAATTGAATACTAATGGGATAAACACTATAAGTTGCCAGTTTTATTTTCACCAAAGGTATGGACTAAAACATGAGGGCGAATTTCTCTAAGTTTAAAATACAAACCGAGTTTTTAAAGTACACCACAAGTCTTTCAAAGAATTTAAGACAGGTGATTTCACCATCTTTTCATCTCACTCCCTCCAAAGAGGAACAAACACAGAAGATATTCTTATTTACATGGTACAGTTGATACTTTATTTTAACCCCAAACTTACTATGCTTGCTACTTACATAGGAACTAATCCATGCATTTCATATTGCAATTTACTCAATTTGCACTTCCAGAAATGCTTGTTATATCCTTGAGCCACACCCACCATCAAATAGCAGTTACCAAGACTTGGCCATAGTGAAAATGAGCTCTGAAAATTTTTGTTAAACATTAACTCAAAAAGTAGATTTCTGATGTACAAGACTATGATATTGCAATTGGAAGTGAAAAGTTTGAATGAAATTGTTTCACACACACACAAAAAAACACCTAATAACACTCTATAATACTGTGTTGCCCTCAAAATAAAACCTAACCGGAAAATAAGCCCTAGCGTGATTTTTCAGGATGACATCCCCTGAAGATAAGCCCTAATGCATCTTTTGGAGCAAACCTTAATATAAGACCTGGTCTTATTTTCAGGGAAACATGGTACTTCTAAAATATCCTAAGCACTCTCCAAGCTGAATCATGAACTCAAGTCCCACGCTGAGGATGCCTGGTGTCTCAGAGGTGAAATACACTCTGGACAAACCAGCAAACAGACAAAAACACCAAGACATTATTACTACAGCTCATTTTTATCTAGCATCTTTTGATTATTTGGTTTACTAAGTAGCAAAGGTGTAAAGTCCAGCTACCACGGTTCCCTTTTTTGGAGGCAATCACTGACAGAGAGCACTTAAGCAACATATCCACGGTACCATAACTGGAACCCAGGTTCCCAGGCTCGTTTTATGACTGTCCATGAAGATAGCTGAAAATCGTACAGTCCAAGCATTAATGAGTCATAGGGGATGCTGGCATGACCATGCACCATCTGTTGGGAATAGACCTGACCAAGACCCAGGGACCAAACAGACCGACAATGGCAGGGGCCTCGGGAGGGGAAGTCAGTGGGGCAGGCAACAGGCTGTCTATGCAGGAGGCAATCAGTATCTGGGAAGTCTGGCAATGGGCCATCATCAGGCAGCTTGTAGAAAGGTGGAGACAAGGATCAGGAAAGTCTGTTGGCAGGTAATGAGGACCAACTTCCAGAAGTTCTGGGCACCACAGACCTTGTAGGTTTCCAGGACCTTCCATGGTCAGACACCACACAGATTTAATTAAATGAATGCATTCAGGTGCCCACTTCACTCTCTCCCATATATTTTTGCATGTGACCCAACATTTTCCTCTATTGAGAAAGGTTTCCCACAAACAAACCAGTACCAGGAAGGGAAAAAAGACAGTGAATTGTAAAGCCTCCTCCCATCTCTCCCGGTGACCTTTTTCTCTCTGGTCAATGTGAGTCTTCTTCACTGGTCAGCAATTTTTGGAGAAACTCCTTGAGTTAAAACCAGAAAAACACACCATTAATAGACATTTTTTGTTCTATCAAATCATTTTTACCTTTTCCTTCAACTACCTTTCCATTCAAAATTCTTTAAAAATACACTCAAGGGGGGAAATGGGTTGGCACGCATGCTAATGACATCACATTCACTTCTCCTCCAGCGTAGCATGCTGCCAGAACCGTGTTACACTTTTGTTCTACTCTGCTCTGTTCTGTAGCACACAGTTGTCATGCTCTCACTTGGCAGGCACAGCAGAACCAAAGGGATTATACACTTGGCATCTGGAAATATTCCACAATCATCGTAGACCAAAATCTGTACCCTGCCTCTTCCCTCCTGCACCAAGCAGGTAAAATAAGAAAGAGAGAAAGATATGTTTGCACACCAGCAGCCCTGTTGGAGGAAGCCAGCAGGCTAATAGGAATCACAGGTCCTAAGAGTTGGTGACTCATTCTGGAAGTGAAACCTGCATGTGGCGTGTAAGTGAGGAGAAGACTTGGAAAGACTTGGGTGAGCTTTTCACATTGTCAAGGGAAACATTCAAATCCTCAAACTCATGAGCACTGTGCTATCATATCCTTTCGCTAGAAAATGGGGCATAATTTCTGACTTTTCAGGAGGCAGATAAACAGAGATGAAGGAAACAGCGCTCAAACTCTGGGAAGTTTGCTGGGCTCACTCATGTCTCTGCTCCCACTGTATCTCTCACACAGGTTAGGTTTCTGATCCCTGCCTCTGCACAGGTTTCTGGGAACCATGGAGCTGCGGGCCCATGCAAGGATAATCCAACCCCCAAAGTGAAATTGTCACAAGCACGATATTACCTTCATGGTTCTCAATCTTTGATGTGCTTCAAAACCACTTTTGGATGCCTGGGCTGCTCTGCAAAACTACCCAGTCAGAATCTCCCAGGCTGGGACCCTGGCAGGCCTAATTATGAGTAGCACACACGTGAGTTAGCTGTGCCCCTCCCCCTCAGAACAATATCTCCTCGGGAGATAGTAGTTTGCAGACTCCTTTATTTTTATATCTCACTCTACCATCTGGGGTAATGAGTGATTTCTTCTTAGGAGAGGTTTTCATCACAGAAATATTCCATGGGAGGATATCTAATTGTAAATTCAAAGAGAAACAAAATGCAAGGATCTTATCTCTACACAAAATCCATTAGAGCTATTACCAGTCCTTTCCCACCTCATCCCAGCTCCAGTTGATTCCTTATCAATATGGAAAAGGCAGTAGCTTTACCAAATGCGTTGTCCAGGTCTGCAATGTTCCCTAAGAGAGAGGACCACAGATTGTAGGACCCTGTAAAAACTGCCACGTGGGTCCAGGCCAAACATAACCCATGGCCTGACCCTATTTGGAGAGCTGACTATGGGCAGGGGAAGAGCCCAGGCCAGGTTGCTCAGAGACCACAGTGCTTCTGCCTTCGCCACTTAGTAGCTTTGGGTCTCTGGGAAAATCACCTCTTTTTGGAGCCTCAGCATCTTCACCAGTGAAACAGGATTGTAACAGAAGCAGTTGGCTCTTCCAAAAGAATATTTACACACCCGCCTTCTCTTACCTCTGCCCTCACCTTCCTCCATCCTCAGACCGGGGGCCTCAGCCAGGAGCATCAGAAGAGCTTGTGTGTGAGGCCGTGCTCACACCTGGTTTTGCTGTGATTTGTCCTTTCTGTCTACCCCACTTTCTTGACCTCATTTCTAACTCTCTGGCAGGCTCTGTCTGGCCCCAACCTCTGCCACCCTGTTTTGGATCCCCTATTGCCAAGCCCAGACCTGAGCGGGAAGGACAACTGAACCCTTCCAGGCCAGCATCCTGACATTCAGCTTTGATTTCCATGTCCTAGGCTCCTCTGCTCCCCTTCTCTGGAACATGCTCTGAAACCTAGATTAGCACCTGTTCACCCAAACCAATATTTATCTGGAACCTCACCGTTTCATTTGTTTTCAGCTTTAGAACCCCTGTGTGGTATTTCAGGCCTAAGCCCTAGGGCTGAACCCCACCCTAGTCAATCACTTGGTCTGTTTCCTACTGAGAGGTGTTCTGGAAGCCAAGAGTCTACTGGCCTGTCTGACTAGGTATGCCTCTTCTCCTCCCCACTTGCCCATCTTCCAGCGCTGCCTGGGAAGCAACTAGAGATTGCCGCACTCTTCTTCCATCTGCCCCTAGTCCCTGCGCTGGGGTGATTGCCCCAGAATCCAGCTCACTCAGGAGGTAGGCTTGGTGCCAAATCCTAACTCCTGCAGGCCTGGCTCATCACTCATCTCCCAGGTAAACGAAGATCCACCCCCTCATCCTGAGCCTGATCCTCAAACCACTGTCCCCATCCCCTGTGGAAAATCCATGTGCTACCCTGACTTAGAGTGACACCCACTCTGCTGCCACCCACGCGCCTGGGGCTTTGAACACTGTTGAACACTCCCACCTCCGCTGAACATTTATTTCCTTGGGTTATTACTAGTTTTCTTTTGCTGCTGTCACAGGTTACCACAAACTTAATGGTTTAAACAATACAAATTCATTATCTTTATTTATAAGTAACCATTTATTTTCTTGATGTCAGAGTCTTACTGGGCTAAAATCAAGGTGTAGGTTGGTTCCATCTGAAAGCTCTAGAGAATCTTCGCCTGTTCTGGCTTCTAGAGGCTGCCTACATTCCTTGCTTCCTGCCTCTCTTCAAACTTCAAAGCCAGCAATTGCATTCCTGACCTCTGCTTCCATCGTCACATCTCTTTCTCTCACTCTCCTGCCTCCCTCTTTCCTTACAAGGACCCCCGTGATTACACTGGCCCCACCCAGAATAATCTCCCCATCTCAAGTCATTAACTTCGTCACATCTGCAAAGTCCCTTTGCCTGGAAAGGAACACAGCCGCAGGATCTGAGATTAGGACGCAGACATCACAGCGGGGCCATGTTTTGCTAACCCCACAGTCCATGGCATTTCTCTCTCTCATGTTTTCGCCCTGTCTGACCATCGGCCTCCTTTCCCGTCACTGGACCTTCACTCCCCAGGATCTCTTCAATGTCGCTGCTCCTCCTGATTTCACTATGGTCGTGCTTCCATTATACACACTGTGCACGCTCAGCCACAGCCACGGTTTAGCTCATTCACTGATGACATCCTAAATAGAGGTTTCCAGCCCAACCCCTTCTCCTGGGATTCAGAGCTAAACATCCAACTGTCACGCTCTGGTGTTCCGCCTGAGTCAAGACCAGTGTTCCTAGTGGGTGGTGGGCCCCAGAACAAAGGCAAGAAGCAGCCAGTGTGGACGCCTCAGCAGGGGGGACCCTGGGGTCGGTTTATCCCTCTTTGGTATAATGACTTCAGAGACAAGCTCATTCTTACAGAAGCAATAAACATGGACAGGCAGAAGGAATAAACACAAACATCTCCAACGTATTAATCTTACTTCCTCGATATGTAAAAAGTCCTACTTTCCACATCTTGATTCTCCTAGAACTTTATTCATGAAAGAAAAAAAAAAGAGTTTAAAAATAATACAAGGAAGAAAGCACACAGGACGACAATGTAAATGATTATCATTTACTGAGAACTTGCCAAGAAATGTGTTAAGAACAGTACATGAAATGTTTTATCTCATTTAATCCCCATGACCTGCCAGTGAGGTAATTAATACCAAATGAAGAAGTTGTGGCTTAGGAGTTTCAGTAAATCACCAAGGTCACACAGTCACTAAGAGACAGAGCCTGGACTTGAACCAAGGTCTGCCTGACGCCAATGTCCATTCTATCAACATTCCAGGTTAGGAGGAAAGGGAAGAGAGATGCCCACAGATTAAGACAAGCATGTGAAAGCAATATTTTCTTCATAAGGCAACGCATGCTTTCTGTATGATTTTTCTGTGCGTGGTCACTCCAGAATTCTGCAGGCAGAGGAAAAAGAATCGCCGGCCCCCTGTTAACAGGCACACATGCTTTCCTAAGCTCCAGGGTCAGACTATCCAGCCTATCAGCCCCCAAAAGAGTCAGAGTAGTGCGTGTGCCCAGAAGCAGCTTGCCTGGGAGCCGCCTGCCCCCTCACGCCTGTGTACAATACACACTGGTCCGAGGAAATCATTGCTGGCTATTGATTCCAAAAGAAGTTGAGGCAAGAGGAACACATACAGCCCAATACTAAGGCAGTGAGGGAGAAAGCCAAGAGGAGGGCAGCACAGGTTCACCTAACTCCTCCCTGTTCAATAGGTTGCGTGTTGAGACGCATTCCTCTGCCACTCCTCAATCCCAAAAGCACAGACATCCCCTAGGAGTCTGTGGCTCCCAGCCCCTCCTCACTGCTACATTTGTCTTCATGGATGCAGATACCATGAGGACGATGGCAACCTGCTGGAGGGGGTAATTGAGAGAAGGTGAATGTCCATGCCGGGGAGCTGGACCCCGGGCAATCAGAGGCTTCCCAACACCCCCATCCCTATCCTTGGCATGTCCTTTCTGCTCACCATTCCCACAGCGAGACACACCCTTGAGAGAGTAAGGTGTTGCTGAGTCCACCTGAATGGTATTCATGACTGAACCCAGTTGAGGCCTCTATATAAACTTTTAAGATTCTGGTGGATGATTCTGGTGGATGGGTGAAAAGATCTTGTCTTGCAGCCACCCAAGACAAGCCTTGTGGGTAAGTTTACTTACTTGTTAAAACTGCCACCTACCAATCTGGAGTTGCCTGCTTCTTTCTTCAGTCTCTCCCTGCCCTCTGTGTATGAGGCCCACTTGCAAACAAACATAGCCCCTAAATAAAGCCCCAAAGAGCACAATGAAGGGAGGTAGCTCCATTCTGTAATCCTCCAAACTAGAACACATGTGTGCTTTCTAAGCGCTGGCCCCCCACCTTCCTCCTTCTGTTTATGACTTTCTTTTCACAAATGTTAAATCAGATGATTCATTCTGCTACAAAATGTTTTTAAGCAGAAAAAGAATGAGAGAAAGGGACAGAGAAAAGGAAACAAAGATGGGAGGAAGGGAGAGAGAGGTGGAGGAAGGAGGGAAGAGAAAGAAAGGGAGGGAGGAATGGAAAGAAAGAAGGGAGAGAGGAAGAGAGAACACCCCCTCCTCTGCTTTGGGATAATATTTTTTCATTATCCGAACACCCACTTGAGTCTCTGAGTACCTTATAACTGCAGTGATGATCAGGAAGAAAGGGGAAAACAGAAAACTGTAGAATTTGAAACAAAGTCTGCTATTCCTTAACCACAGAGAAGCTTTTGTTATGAAGGCAGATTAAGATTAAGGTGAGAGTGCAGTTGTGAGACTCTAGAAGGCCTTCTGTCTGAAAAGCAAAGGTGTGGAGGTGTGGAGGTGAACAGGATCAGCAGGCATCAGCAGATTGTGGCTGAGAAATCCCAATGGTTAACTGCAAACTTCAGTATTGGCCATATCCCAATTCTTTATTTGATAGGTGTCTAGCAGTTCCTTAAACCTGGAGTTCCAGAAAGATTTGTGGCAGAAGGAAATGCATAATTAATCTTTCTTTCTTCCTTTCCTTGGGTAAGGCACCAAGTTTGTGAGTCCTATGCATGATTTTCTTTAACTTCCATTACAAATAATTGCTATTCCTGGCTGTTAATGTCCAAAGATATTCCTCCAAAAATACCTTGAAAGAGCAAGGGCTCACCACGCTACAAAATTACCCATAAATCCAAGAATGAACTTGTGACCACTGTATGGCAGGCAAGTGACAGAGAGGAGGCCAGTCTGTAGGTAAGACTGAGTGGCACAGTGTTGACCTCTTCCTGGTCTTCATAGGTGGTATCATGAATGACCAAGGATTTCTACCCCATGTCAGACCAATGGTCCTTCCAGGCCCATGTCTGGCTCTGACAGTAACACCCAAAACACCCAAGGAAAAATTGGGTAATCACAAACACTACCTTTAACATTCGAAGTTCCCTTGAGTAACCTGGTGATACAAGGCGACTGCACTTGGCGTGATGCCTGGCACACAATAGGTCCCACTAAACGAGGCCAAGCACGGAAGACATTGGAGATCAGGCATGAAAGTCTATCGTGTGGGTTTAAAGGTAGTCACATGCTCATTCTATGCCCAACACTGTGAGAAATACTTTACATACATTATATCTTTATAGCTCTCAATGGCCTCATAAGGTAGATGATTTTATACGTGAGCAAATGAACGCAGGAGGTAAAGAACTCAGTCATGATCTCTGATGCTTTCCTGCTCCTCTTAGAAGCAGCATTGATGTTTCTACCTGACTTTGGGGAGAGCCTGGGTGCACTGGAGAGTCAGGTAGCTGAGTCCTGAGAGAGAGAAATACTGAGATAACACCTATGTCTGCTCTTAGAAAATCCCTGAGTGCACAGACGGAAGAGGATTCAGGGTGATTTCTTATCCAAACCAATGAAACAATAAGGCCTACTTTGCCCCAAAACTCCATCCAGAAGGAGCTGAAAGGAGTCCCATAATTCCGTCACCAGCTAAGTATGGGCAGTTAGTTAACATTCATTATCATTAGTATGTACAAAGAACCAATTTCCTACCCTAGAGGACACAATAATTAAGAGAGCTACAGCACCCAAGTCCTTTTCTTTTAGTTCATTTGTTTCATACTTTTTGGTTAAGAGCCTATCGTGACCAGGGCAGTGCCAGGCATTAGAGATACAGGGATGGACAGGGATGCTCTCTGCCCTCACAACTTACAATCTAGTATTCATTCCATTTCAGTAGGGACACTGCCTATGTAGAGACAGCCCCAGAGGAAGGCAGATGGGAACAAGGTCAAGAAACCATCGGAAAATATTAGCAAAAATATTGGTGATTTTTGAAGCTAGGTGGTGAGCAAATGGTGATTAATCATACTTCTCTCTGTTTTTTAATGTGTTTGAAAACTTCCATAGCCCAAAAGGTTAATGAATATCCCTGAAATTGTTTAACACTTTCAGAACCAATGTAGTCACAATCAGTCCTCACAGGAGTGGTGATAAGTAGCCAGAGGAAGTAATAACTACCCATATTTAATGAATGGATACAAAGACTAGACTCACAGAAGCTCAGAGTTGGAACAGACCCAAAAATTCAATTTTCCATCCTAATGTTTGACTTGATTACAATCCCAATCACCACAACACATTAATCAAAGGTACAAGGAGGTATGTTTGAGTCCAATATGAATGAGAACTTTCTGATGTCTGAAAATGATGCAGGCATCCTTGATAAATAGTGAGTCTTTTGCCGTCGAAGGCTCAAGAAGGTGGAAGCTTCTTCTAGCAGAAATGACTTGGAGAGATTTTCTGCTGTAGATGGGAAAATGGATTGAAAAGCATCAAGGTGACCCTTTATTCATTTCCCATGGTGCTGGAGATTTCAGAAGGTTTCTATAAACTTCCTCATTGGTTCCCTCCCAGGAAGAAAAGGAGAGAAGTGTCATCCAGATAGGACTTTGGCCCCTCCATGTATATTGGGGGAAAAGAACAGCAAAATAAAAACAACTCCAGTTAACGAACAGGAAAGGAACAGTCCCACATGCATTCGCTGAGTTCATATACATTATCTCACCTAATTTTCACATAAAACACTAGTAAGAATTAGGAAAGATCACCTAGAGCAAAGATGTGTCGTTAGAGGCCAATGCTAAGATCATCCATATTCTTTTATTCCCAATTATTATGTACAGATGCAAAAATTGGACAGTGAAGATGGTTGGTATTAAGAAAAGAATGAATCATTTGAAATACGGTGTTGGAAGAGGGCTCTGCAGATATCCTGGGCCACCAGAAAGACAAACAAGTGTGTCCTAGAGCAAATTAAGTCTGAAACCTCCCTGGAGGCAAAAATGACCAAACTGAAATCTTCTTACTTCAGGCCCATCATGAGAAGTCAGGGCTCTTTGGAAAAGACAGTAACGCTGGGAAGAATAAAAGGCAGCAGGAGAAGAGGGAGACCAAATATGAGATGGATGGACTTCATAAAAGAAGCCATAGGCTGAGTCTGCAGGTGCTGAGCAGGGCTGTGAGGACAGGACTCTGTGGATGTCACTCATTCATAGGGTTGGCAGGAGTCAAAGCTGACTCAGAGTCACGTAACACACAGGTAGCATGATTACACCAAAATTGAGGCATGGAGAAGTAAAGTAACATCTGGCTGACAAAAGATTCTTGGTGAGAATCTCAATAGTGAACCTTCAGTTTATGGGGAGAGACAACACCACTCCCGGGATGGTTTGCTCTCCTTTCCTTGTTTAGAATTCTCTAGCACCCAGGGAGGCCAGCCCAAGACAGGCACAGGCACTTAGGGAATGGAAAGGAAAAACAAAGGCACCTGCAGAGCCAATTAGCGAGTTGAAATTCAACTCCAAAATCTAACTGTTGGTTCCTAGGGCTAAAGTTGTGAGCTTTGATCACAGTGCTGACTGGCCTTGTTCCCCGCAGGGAAAAGTAAACATTCTTGTGGAAATGCAAACATATCTTTAATGGTCTAAAATGGCCCATAATGGAGGCATAATTTCTTTGGGAAACAAGCCTCCTATAAAGGTAAAGATTGTTGTTTTTTACCGCCCGAATGAATGATCTTTCCAACTGCAGCCAGTACTGTTTCTCTGGTAGTGACAGCACCCGCAGGGCAGATAAAAAATGAAGTACTAATTTGCCATCCCAGACTCCTGCTTGCTCTACTTAGGGAGTCAGCAGCTGCCCCCACCAGGGAGGTGTCACCCACTATAGTTTTCCTCTGAAAGGGAGGTGGATGAATGAGGTTGAGAGGTATAATTACGGGTGGAGTCTGGAACATCTTGGATTGTGATACAAGCAATGCTTTCTCTGCTGATCGTACCCCTGAAAGAACCTTTCCCACCACCTTTATCAAAATCGCTGTCAGGGGAGCACCCCTGTTATTAAATGTCGCTTGGCAGGCACGTCTGCATGGCGGCATAATCACAGGTGGTGAACCTGAAAGGGAAGCTGTTTGAGGGGGGAAAAGAGAAAACAAAGGATGAGCTGACTAAAAACACACAAATGAGGTGTAAAAATTCGATTAGAGACCTAGGGAAGGTGAGAGGAAATGAAGGAATGGGAGGAAGGGCTGGACTCTGAAGTTTCTTTAGTTCTTGTGTGGGTGGTCAGTCTTTGTTTTCCAATCCTTGGTGGTGGAGGGTAGAAGTTGCTAGAAAGGTGAGAAACATGGGCGAATGTGTAGTCTTGGAATGGCCATGTCTCCCTGACCCACCTGTTACGCATTTCAGTGAGTAATGGAGTGATGGAACAATACACCAGAATGCTGTTGTTGGCAGTGTGCCTGACTGGGCTGTTGGCAGGGGCACCAAAAGCACAAATGACCTCACATGCTCCAGGCACTAGGACATTAAGTAGGGTTTGTGACCCCAGAGTCATCCCCATGATGGGCCAATAAACTAAGGGCAGTTGCTAGGAGTGTGTCTCAGTCACCAAATAACAAAATTATCCCCACTGCCCAGTAAAAACACCTCAAAGCTCAGACCTCACTCCAGGCCAGTTAAAGCAGAAGTTCTGGCAATGGGGCTCAGGCATCCCCATTTTTAAAGCTCCGCCAAATGATTCTAATGTCTAGCCAGGGTGGAAATACAACCTCAGAGGAAGCAGGGCCCATGCCCGGCAGCAGCGTTCAGGACAATAGCCATCCCCCCACCTAAATCCCCCTCCTACCTCCAAGGTACAGCTCAAATGTCACCCCAGGTAAACAACCATTACTGAGTCCTTAGCCAGTGCAAGGTAATTAGCTAAGTGCTCTAGGGGACACAAATAAGGGTAAGGCAGCCTCTGCCCAGTTTATAAATGCAGTGAGGGAGAAAGCTTGTGTCTGGTAGAGAGGAGCTCAAGAAATATTTATGAAATAAAAGAATGAGTGAATAAATAAGTGAATGAGTTAACCATAATAAAACAGCAAATGAAATACATGAAAAACAGAGAAGCAAGTATTATGCACAAAGTAGGGAATGATCAGTGAGATGGGGGTGAGCCGAGACTCTATTAAGGTGGTAGCATTTGAACTGAGCTTTGAAGGATGGTTAGTAATAACATTGAACATTTATTCAGAGCTTTAAAATTGATACATGTTTTATATACATTAACTTACTTAGTGCCTTTCAATAGCCCTTGAAGTTGGCATTTTAATCCCTGCCATAGAGGTGAGGAAAGGTCAAATGGCTTAACCAAGGTCAGGTAGCCAGTGAGTGAGGCAGCACAGGATGTGGTCTGGAATTCACTGACTGTCTGTGACACTGCTGAGGACTTACCCCCATAAGACACATAGGGGGAAGGACATTCCAGGCCAAGACAACAGTACAAGAGTGACATAGCCGCTCCATTCGGAAGGTGCTGTTTGTATGGGGAAGGGTAGGTTCTTTTCTAAAGGAATCCTCCTTTTAGGAAGAGAATTATAAATGCAAGGAGAAGGGCAGACTGCAGAGCTGGGGTGTTGGTACAGGTGTCCCCAAAGACCCTCAGATCAATTGGTTAATATTTCTCTTGAGGGCCTTCTTGTACGAACATGTCTTTTCTCCCCTCCTATATGACAAGCTCTTTGGCCTGACACTGACCACATTTGTGTTTGAGTTTCTCTGAACACCAGCCAGGGTGGATACAGGTTTTGTGAATTCCATAGTTTGTATAATTCAGGATGCCTTCTTTAAGAAAAATAATATAAAATTGTAAACACTAGATTAGGTTTAAAAAAAGTGAATACTTATTCAGAAAGAAGAAGGCGCTCACAACACAATGCAAATTTTAAAAACTGACAACAATAACAAACCAGAAAATAGCATATATTTTTATACCTTAGCTGCCTGATACCCCTCTGTAATACTTTCAACCTCCAGTTTTGTGGCTGCATAACCACTAATCGCCTTTTCATGTGATAAAAAGCTTGCAATCCCCTTTTGGATAGTGAGCATGGTTGACCAGAATTTGTTTGTATTGAGCTTTGAAATGTTTATTTGTGCATCACAATGTGTTAATGGTAATGTTATGTTTATCAAATTATTTCCTGTAATAGCTCTACTGTTTGGGGACATTTCAAGTGCTCTTGTTCAGGGACGAATCTTAAATAAATACTCTTCAACTTGATGACCCTCATTTACCAATGTGTCACCAATGTCCGCATTGCAGGGCTGTCGTAGGTTTCATGCCATCTTACAGGAAGAAAAGCCCATTTTGTCTAAGTATGGACGAGACTCGATCCTCAAATTACAGTTTTACTTGTCTGATTCTTGGAAGAATTCTCCATAGACTAGATTATGGCTCTGTACACTTCAAATCTGGTTTCTCCTCCATTTTCTGCTTGTTTGTGTTTCCTGACTCTGTAGGACCCAGTAGTATCACTATATGACTTCTAGCCTTGTACCTCTGTGTCATGATGACAGGTAAATCAGTACCATGGAAGGTAAGAGTATTCCTTGAAGCCACACCTACAACAGAAGGTTAGCAGGAGCCTAAATATACTTAGAAATGCCAGCGAACTGCACACCATCAAGCCACTGAACTCAGTTGAAAATGTATGCCCCCTCAACTTCCCCTTCAGAAGATCAAAAAAAATGCCAACCACCCCTTCAGTGACACCCAACACAGGTGGAAGGAAATGTGATGGATGGAAGGAAACTCAGAGCAGAAAGAGAGTTAACTGACTACAGTGACACTATCTAGGTTTACAAATTTAGCAAAAATGTACAACCGTGCAAAGAGATTACCAGGGCTCATGCAAAGCCTTAGAGGCACCCAGGCAAGAGAGGAATTTGAAGCTGCAGCTTCATCAGCCTTGAAGTAGGTCCACCTCTGGACACATTCCCATGCTTTTCAGAGTGCGCACTGAATGACTTAATGCCTTTTTCTCTTCATGTGAAAGCCTAGGCTGGATCTGGGATGACAGAACCCTCCAAACAACTGGGTGGTGGTGGGGGATTAGCGGCGACCTGCCAAGAATCCCTTCCTTTGTGCCCCAGGATGCCACATCCAGCTCCAAGCCCTGCCCAGAACTGAGTGCAATATTCAGAAGTGATCTGACTCGGGCAGCCCAGGCAGCGTAGACCCCTCACCTTGCTCACTCCAGACAGTTTGCATCTGTTAATCCAAATGAAAGCTGCTTCATTGTGCATTCTCCTTTCCTTCTCTTTTTTGCAAACTTCTCATGATATTGATGTACACTGAGCTGTAGTCAACTACACCTTTTAATTTTTCACACTTGCTAAACCAGTTCTCTCTCAGGCTATAAATGAGCAATTTAAAGTGCCTGTGATGGTTAATTTTCTGTATCAACATGACTGGGCTAAGGGAAGCCCAGATTGCTAGTAAAACATTATTTCTGGGTGTATCTGTGAGGCGTTTTGAAGAGGCTGACATTTCAGTTGGTAGGCTGAGTAAAGATTGGGCTCACCCATGCAGGTCTGCTGAGGGTGTGAATAGAACAGAAAGACAGAGGAAGGGTGGATCGCTCTGCTTGCCCGTTGTGGGACATCTATTTTCTCTTGTCCTTGGAAATTGGTGCTCCTGGTTCTCGGGCCTTTGGACTTGGACTGAATTACACTACCACCTTTCCTGTTTTCCAATTTGCTGAGAGCAGATTGTGGGACTTAGTCTCCATGATTGCATGAGCCAATTACTATTTTGTGTGTGTACATATATGTAATGTATATATGTATGTGTATATATACATATATATCACATATACCACATATATCATATACATATATATTTATTGGTTCAGTTCTTCTGGAGAGCCTTGACTAATATAATCCCAATGTACAATGCCACAGTGATTCCAATTAAATTTCATATTCTTATGTTTAGTCCACTCTGGTTTCATGAGGTGGCTGTGACTCCCCTGGGGTCATCTAGCACACTGACTATCACTGTCCTTTCTATAATGTCCCAGTTACTGGTTCCAAAACATAGAATGAGATGTGATCCTGAGTGAAGCTCTGTTGTGCATCCCCCTAAACTCCCTCTCTAGCCTGACACTAATATGAGTCAACTTCTTTGGGGTCCAGATGTTTAATCTATGTTTAATTCATCTGATTATAATACCCTACAACCCAAATTTCAAGTTCACAAGGATATCAAGTGCCTCAGGAGAATCCCTGAGTCTTTCACACTTCCACAATCCAAGAGTCCAGGGATCCCATCAAAAAAAAATTAAAGTTGGTGTCAGATATCTGTTTTTCTAGTGCGTCCTTTTTTTTCCTGTTGACCATCACTTCTGTTTTTACAGGATCATGACACTGGCCTAAAATCATGTGCTTATGAGCATCACCCTGTCTCATTGGACTCACAGCTCTCACCGGAGAGCAGGACTCTCAATAGGTAGGAAAATATCTTTCAGTGCTTTTCCTGAGGTCAGTGATTCCACAATGTATTTGTATGCAATTATTAATTAATAATAATAATACCTTGCCCTTGATATCAGGCTGTATAGTTACAACATTCTCTCTTGTACAATCTCATTAAAAAAAAAAAGCTATCTAGGAAAAAGGCAATAATTCTGCTTTATAAAACAGAATAATGAATTCTAATCATTAATGACCCATCCAGCCCCAGGACGTTTGATGCTGAAGAGCCAGGGGAATGGTACTCTCCATTTGATCATTCCAATATCCAGCTACCATGATACCAGGCTGCTAGAAGCCATCATCTCCATGTGACAGAAATCCTCAGAGCAAGGAGCAAGTTTTACAAGGTCCCTAACAGCATCGCAGCCTCTGTTAGGACTTAGAATGTGTCTACATAGTCCTTTCCTAGCGATCAACACTTTGCCTCCAAACAATCATATCAGATTGGAGGTAGGATGAGGTGTTAACTATAGACAAGGAAACTGAGTCCAGAAAGACGAGAAGTGACATGGCTTATATTAAGCATAATGCTCCTCAAAATCTAAACTTGAATTTGACTTCTTACTCACTGCCTGGAATAAAGTGTATTTGATGAGGAGATGGAAGAAAATAAATGGAAACAAAACAGAGATCTGGCATGTGTAGATTTCTCCAGGAGCTAAGAAGATAACCATTCCAGGTTCCTCAAAAAATTAAAACTAGAATTACCATATGATCCAGCAATCCCACTTCTGGATAATTATGCAAAAGAACTGAAATCAGGATCTCAAAGAAATATCTCCACTCCCATGTTCACTGCAACACTATTCACAAAAGCCAAGATGTGGAAACAACCTGAATGTCCATCAATATATGAACGGGTAAAGAAAATATTAGACATATACAATGGAATATATTCAGCTTTAAAAAAGAAGGGAATTCTGCAATATGCGACAACATAAATAGACCTGGAGGACATTGTGTTAAATGAAACAAGCTAGTCACAGGACAAACTCTGCATGATTGCACTTATGTGAGGTATCTAACATAGTCAAATTCATAGAATCAAAGAATGGAATGGTAGTGCCGGGGGCTAGGGTGAGGGGGAAATGGGGCGTTATTTAATCAACAGGCATAAAGTTTCAGTTACAGAGGGTGAATAAGCTCTAGAGATCGGCTACACAACATTGTACATACAGTCAACAACATGTATTTTCTTTGTTTTATTAGTTTCAGAACAACATAGTGATCAGACTGTGACACAACTCAACATGATAACCCCAACATGTCTTCTACCCTCCTGACATGTACATAGTTGTTAGAACATTAGTGGCTATATTTCCTATGCTGTACTTTACATCCCCGTGATTATTTTTTAAGTTGTAGTTGACATTCAATATTATTTTACATTAGTTTCAGGTGTACAGCATAGTGGTTAGACATTTATTTAATTTGTAAAGTGATCCCCCTGCCTAGTCTAGCACCCGTCCAACACTTTACATAGATTTTACAATATTATTGACTATATTGTACTTTACATCCCCATAGCTCTCCTGCAACAACCAATTTGTACTTCATAATCCCTACACGTCTCTCACCCAGGCGCCTCCAACCCCCTTCGCATTTAGTAACCATCAGTTTGTTCTCCGTATCTATGGGTCTATTTCTGTTTTGGTGTTGTTTTTTGTTTATTTTGGTTTTAGATTCCAAATGTAAGTGAGATCATATGGTATTTGTCTTTCTCAGTCTGACTTATTTCACTGAGTATAATACTCTCTAGGTCCATCTATGTTGTCACAAATGGCACGATTTCATTCTTTTTTGTGGCACAGCCATTGTATATATGTACCACCATTTCTTTATCCAATTGTCTATTGATGGGCGTGTCGGGTGTTTCTATATCTTGATTATTGTAAATAGCACTGTAGTGAACATAGGGGTGCATATATTTTTTTTGAAATTAGTGCTTTGGATTTCTTTGGATAAATACCCAGGAGTACAATTTCTGGGTCATAAGAACAATAATGTATTTTCCACTTAAACATTTGTGAAGAGGGTAGATCTTGTGTTCAGCATCCTTACCACAATAAAATAAAATTTTAAAAATAACCAAACCTCAATAAATATGTGAGATTTTTTTTTAAAGGAACGCATCCCCACTACGCCTCCCCTTTAAATGGAAGAAAGCTGAATGAAAGCAAAAGAAACACTTGGAGACGAGTTTAAATTCCAGCCCTGTCACTTAACAGTGGCCACTTAGGCAAACCATTTAGTCTCTTGGGTTCCATATATACCCTGTCTGTAAAAACAGGAATGATTCCTGCCTTGATGGGCTTTTCATGAACTCTCAGAGTGCCTGGTACCTAATCCAGTGGTTCTCAAACTGTGGTACCTGGACCAGCAGCACTGGCAGCACCGTGGAACTGGTTAGAAATACAGTCCTCAGGTCCTTCCCAGAAGTGCTGAATCAGCAGCTCTGCAGTGGGGCCCAAGAAGTCGTGTTACTACAAGCCTTCCATGTGATTCTGATGCATGCTAACATGTGAGAACCTGACCTAATAGAAGGTCAGCAAACATTTAGTCTGTAGATGAAGCACTCGATTGCCCACATGTTCACGTCACCATCAGCAGAGAACTGGGGACAAAGGACTCTCAAAACTTAGATTCCTGTTAAAAGGACCTATCAGAAGGGTCCAAATTCAGAAGCTGCTGTTACCAAGGGCACCGGAAGTTTACTTGGGAAGGCAATTAGAAGGGTCATTTGCAATGGCACCATCCAGGGACGTGTGGAAGTGGCTGAATCAGCCCTGCCTGATTTGGTTGTGCTGGAACCCTCTTCACCCCCACAAGCAGTGTCACAGAGCTTGATTCAACTCTTGATCAAGCACAAGCTGATTCAACTCTTCATTCTGACCCAAACTGAGCTGGATCCCCAGAAGCTTCCTTTCTGTTCTAGGGTGTATCTGCCTAATCATCTACCCACTCCTTACCCTTAGGTAGGGGCGAAAAATTAGGTATGTAGCGTGGCTAACAGTCCCAGTTTGCCCAGGACTGAGGGATTTCCCAGGAGATGGGTCTTTTAGCACTAAAACTGGGGATGTCCCAGGCCAATCAGGACAGTTGGTCACCCTACTCGGAGTGACAGACCTAGGCTGCTCCGAAGGTATGCACCGCACCCATCCGGAGCCCTCTCTAATCCAGAGGATTTACTCATGCTAGCCCTGTCTCAGGTTTCATTTCAAACAGTTTCTGGTTCTCTGGACCTGGTAGCTGTTGTTGGCTCACTGAGCTTTGACCATTCGTTTCCCTGTTACACTTTGAGTAGATCCACAGCTGTGGTTCGTGCCAGTGCCTTACAGAATGCAAACCTGGTCACTATTTATTAGGTCAAGCACTCTTTCTCACTCCCACACACCCCCGAGAGGGATATTTTGGCAGTCATGGATGAATTGGGGGTCATGGAGGAGAAGTGATTCAATTCAGATTCTTTAAAAGGAGATGCATTTATAATTAACTGCTTTGTTTTTTAACTAGTAATAGCATCAACCAGTTCCTTGCCCATCCTACCACACCCTCAACAAGTTTGCATGTTTAGACACTTATGCAGACTGACTTCAAATTGTGAAACATGAGTTGGAGGCTTGTGATTTGAAGTTGTCAATGTGTTGATAGCACAAGAATCATAAAGCAGAATTCTAAAATCAGTATCTTATCTACCTTTCCCTGAGGGCCTCTGACATATGATAGGTAACCCGATTAAAGAACAGAATCAAGCAAAGGAACCTGAAGGACCAGGGACAGGGACGGATGGTGCAGGGGAATTCTGGAGCTGTGATCACGAGAACAGTCAGCCTCCCTCACATGCAGGGAGCATTGAGACTCACCCTTGAGCCTGCCAACTGTCCTACCTTTCTAAGCATTCCTAACCTATAACAGGACTTTCACAGACATTATCTCAGTATGACCTCACAGCAACTCTGAAACTAAGCCTATGAGACAGAGAAAAAGTTCCCATAGTCACTTTTCTGACAGAATAATTGAGGCACAGAAGGAACAAGTGAGTCAACATCTAAAAAACCATTTAAGTTGCTCCCAATTTAATGGGTCAAGATGTCTTGGCTGAAGTGCACCTCTGCTCCACGTGGCACCAGCTGGGGAGTAGGGACTGGAGAACCCACTGCCAAGGTGTCTTCTTCACTCACATGTGGTACTTTGGTGCTCCTGGGCTTCTGCCACAATGTATCACACCCTCCAGGGCCTCTTCATGTGGCTTGGACTTTGCACAGCATGGTGGCTTCGTGGTAGACACAAGGCTATGGCAGCTGTCTCCCAAGAGGCAGGAAGTGGACGCTTCTAGGCCAGCAAAGGGGTATGCCCAGACAGGCATACAGTCACTTCCACCGTATTCTATTTTTCAAAATGGTCACGGGCCCACCTGAAGTCAAAGGGGTGGACACTCTCCATGTCTTAATGAAATAGGGCAAAGCCACATTGCAGAAGAGTGTGTAGAATGAGCAGTTGTTAGGGCCACCTTTGCCAAGACCAGAAGTTTGGTTTCCAGAATCCTATTCCTTTGTGTTTTCCCATAGACAATACTTCTCAATAGGTACCAAATGTGCATGATACACACATACTCACCTTAGCACAACATACGTACTCCACACACAGCTACATGCAGCCTTTGTGTAACATTTCCCCAAAAAACAATTGGAATTTAATGCCATCTTTGGCAATTATAGATTCACAAGTTGGTAGTAACTTAAAAAACAACAACAGTAAAACATATATTCAGAATCATTTGGGATTTGTAGTGATTTTAGAAATATGTTTGCAAATCAAATTATCCATCCTAACAAAATTGGAAGGGGGTTGTTTAATCTGGTTAAGGAAATTAGCTCTGGATATTTGACAATCACTTTATCAGCATCATTTGCATGTAAACATTGTGCTTATCAACAATTCTTATCTGGTCATTAACATAGGCCTTGTACTTGGCTAAGCACTTGTCATAATTTTACCACTTGCACTCATGAGGGCTGGCCACTCTCCAAGATATGCCAGTGAAGAAGTTATTACTCTGTCATACTTTCAGGGGCCTGTGTAGACATACAGTTAGATTCTACCTAAAGGATATAGCCCAAGCTCCAGTTGCTCTGTTCCTGTGCGATTTTTTGTCTTGTTTTTCTAATGAAAATTATCTATTGACCCTGTTCATAAGAAGAGCACACAGCTCCAAATCATTACCTCCTGGCAATAACCAATTCTTGAGTCCTTGCTATTTCACCACACTCCTTAATGGCAGTTGAATAAATATCTAAGATGCAGACTTCTCAGTCCTTTCTGAAGAACAATATCTTCCAACAAGGGGGGCAAACAACATCAATAAAACCAATGCATGTTTACTGAGTATCAAACTATGTGTTGAGCACAAAGCCTGATACCTCAGTGTCCCGCCCTTAAGAAGCCTCCCCACAACATTGGAGACAGTATAAGCCACACTCAGGTAACTCCGCTGCCTGGAAAGGACCTCCATCCAGCCATTTGATCTGACCTCCCACGCACTCCAGTGACAGCTCATAGGCCTAGGGATGGCTATGTGACTCAAAGATAATCAGTGTGAACTACAGTGTTGTGGCCTGGGTCAGGAAGATAAACTGATCCAATCCAATTCTCACCAGAATTTGCACTAAAAGGTTTAGAAGCGTTTCCCAACAGGATGATAAGCACTGTAGTTGAAAAGTCATATAGATTTAGGGAGTGGGGCAGGCATTTTTCAGATAAGGCCAATCTACCAAAAGAATGGAATTGGGCAAACCAACAACACATGACCACAAAGAGATACAGAGATAGAAAGAGAACAAAATGTCGATTATCTTTCTTGTTCCCAGCACAATTCCCAAGAAGCTGGTTCTATTTGGATTTTTTTTTTCTTGGATTCTGTGAGCTCTCTTTACAATACAATAACCACCTTTGTGTTTGAACTGACTTGACTATGTTCTGTACCTTGGAACCCAAAGGGCCACAAGAACCTCATGTCTTCACGTCCTAAATGCCACATGAGTAATGTTGACAACTCATGCAACCAGTGTTCATCTAACAGAGATGGCTTTGAGCTATAGTTGAAGAATAGAATAAAAAAGTTGGGCACACCTTGGAACGATGCATGTAAAACTGGTTCTTTCTGAGCCAAGAAACCCTTCTGATTTTAGCAAATCTCACAAAACAAAAACTCCTAATAAAAGTTGTTGGGAGCGACTGTCTTCAGGAAGAAGAACAGGATAGCTGCGGACAAGGGTTGGGCAAGAGGCTCAGTTTGTTCTCCATACATTTTGTACCTTTTGGATATTTGTAACACACAGAGATTGAACAAGTTAATATGCAATTTATGTTTTCACAGACCTCCCTGGCATTAACAAATCGGGTAGCATTCCTCTGTGTGCCTGAAAACAATATCTCGCCCTGGAAAAAATTTCTGTTTCTTGACGTGGCTACTGGATACACCACAGTCTGGTTCAAACCAACTTATCCAATTCTACTGTCAACCACTCAGCTTCCAAAACCCTCCATTCCAGCCACTCTGGTCTCCTAATACAAAATTTGGCTTTTAATTTTATTTTTGCAAATAATAATAGTCTTTTATGGATATATCAGTATAATAAATCAACTTGGGGTCAATAAACAAATATTTTTTAAAAACAACAAAATCAAACACATATGCAAAAAAAAAGTAGTCTTCTACTTCCCCTATATGAAGTTTTGCTTTTGCTGCTCTACCCAATTCATGCCCCCTCCACTATCCCTGTTGACCTCACCCACCTATGTCACCCACATATTCTTTAGGCTTAGTGTGAGGTAGGTTTTTCCTTTCTGAAGCACTCCAAGATTAAGCCAACCCACTTTTCCCACAGCAGCTATAGTTCACATAAGCCATTTGTCAGGTTTTTACATCTCTTCAATTAGTTCCGTTGCTATATCCCCAGATCAACTGAGGGAAGCCCCAGTCTATACGTCCTCTTGTTCCCTGTGCTGTTGTGATCTTGACATGTCTCAGACCTGAGCCTTCCCAAAATGCCATAGCGACGAAGCTGAAAAGAAATAACATGGCTGTGATAGCACCTCATGTTCAATAAATGTGAGTGGAGTCGGAAGATGCATGGATGACAAATAAGACAACTGAAAAGGTACTGGCACTGAGTCCTGGCTGTGCTGGTTGAGGGATCGCGGCCAAGTCACTTATCCTCCGAGCCTCAGTTTCTGTACCAATAAAATAAAACTAATAATCTCTACCTCACAAGACTGTTGAGAAGAGGACAGGGAGACAACACAGGGGAAAGAATGAGGCACTGTGCAGTCTGCAAAGTACACAGTAGTTCATTCTTGGTTTCTACCATTGTTTTGAATAGGCACTCGTTCATTGCAATGATATGTAACTTCTCATGGGCAGATCGTGTTTCCCTGGAGGTCAGAGACAGTGTCCAACTAATTAAGATTCCCAAACTTAATATTGTGAATAGAAAGTTCTCAATAAATATTAATTGATTAATTGAAAGCTAGGTACTGAATACTTTTATTAACACACACACAAAATCAGAAGATCCACATTCCCATTCATTCAGCTACATAAATCACGTACTGCAAAGATCTGTAATCTTTTCAAAGAGCTAGTACAGTCAATTTCCATTTATTTGTGTCAGTAGGAATAGGAATAGTCTGTATAATGAAACCCACACATAATCCATACATTTAATTTTAGGAGTTGCTTCCAGCCTGTATGAAAATTTCCCATCGTGAATACCACCGTTCCACCTGCCTCTCCTTTCTCTATGGCAGGGGCAGATTTGCCAAAAGGCATCCTCGGTGGGGAGAGGGGAAACCTGAGTCCAGAGGATGAGAGGGCTGGCTAATTATCCTTCAGATAACGAAGCCCAGCTCTGCTTCACAGGAGGCACTGCCTGCTGAGGTGGCAAAGGACAAAGTGGGACTGTAGGACTGCACCCTAAATTCCAATCATACAATACCCTCACCCTTCATGGTCACAGTCATTATGACCCTTGGCCAAATCATCCAACATGGAGTCAACGCTTCATTCTGAGACCCTAGAATGGACTCACAGGACAAATAGCACAAGAATCACATGACACAGTGCCAGATATACTTCATTTAATTAATAAATATCAGTGAACACATACTGTGATACGTGCCAATTATACATGTGTATAGTATGTGTGTGTACAGCATGTGGGTACACATTATGTATATATGCAATGCGATTACTGTGCCTTTGAAATAAGAGATGGACTCAAAAAGATATAGGCCTGATCTGAAAATTATTCCATGGGGCCACTACTCACCAGAATCTCCAATGCAAATGTCATTTGGGTCTACTCATCTCAGAAGATGACTTTCTTTAATGACAGCCAAAGGTAGATTGTTGTTGTTTTAACTTGGGCTTAAAAAAATAAAAGAACTCACCTGAAATCTATGTAACTTTACTAACAATTGTCACCTCAATAAACTTTAATTAAATACATAAATAAATAAATAAATAAGAACTAATTGATTTCCTCTAGTCTCTCCTGTGTTGCAAGCAGTTAAACCTGAGGTTGCCAACAAGAGATTCTGATTCTGGCCCCAAAAGTGTTTGTGTGGCTCTCCCGATGTGGGTGCCCTCCAATTCACCCACGCCACCTCCAACCCCTGCTTCTCCCTGACACTGAGGGCACGTGTCAATTGCTCTTGTCGTCTGACACCTGACCCCGTCACTAGCTTATATTATCCACCTGGCTTCTCTAGGCATTAGCAACTATAGTCTGTGGTCTATTATACTTTCTAAATTACAGCAAAAATACCTCCTATCCCACAAGTTTTTCTTATAAATTGACTTCAATACTCTTCCCATGAAGAGATGGCGTCTAAGTTCCTTCCTCTTGAATTTGAGCATGTCTGAGGAGTACAACAGAAGTGACATTTATGTGCCCTCTAAGGCCAGGGAAGTTTCCAGCCACGGGTGCTAGAGTCAGCTCATACCAGCTCCCGAGAGCTGACTGCACGTCTCTTCCCAACTCTGTGTTCAGTGCCTTGAAATTGACCATGGTGGGGGTATTGACACCGTGGAAACCAGCAAACATTACAAATTAGAGCATTTCCACCCAGTAGCCAAGTGTTAAACATTTCCCAGCGCACTGCTTCCTCACCTGGTTCTCCTGTGAGGCTCGCTCTTAGAAGCCTCTGCGCGGTGGGGAGCCAGAGCAGCCTGTGGAGAGGCCCACGTGGAGGGAAGCCAAGGCCCCTGGCCACCAGCCATCTCTGAGCTCCCAGCTAACAGCCAGAACCCACTTGCCAGCCATATGAGAAAACCATCTGCAAGTAGATCCTTTAGTCCCCAGCTGTGTCACCCCAGCTGACACCACATGGAGCAAACACAAGCTTTTCCCAGTGGACCTCGTCTCATGGCAGATTTGTGCGCAAAATTGCAAATTCATGGGTCCCTGTTGAGGTGAGGCTTGTCTGGCAGCAATACTGACCAGAACACAGCTGCTGGTAGAATGGAGTGGCGTGGCTCTGCCCCGCATGGATCCCTTTACCTTTGGTCCACTAACTTCATTCTTATTTGCTGGTTCCCATGCTGTTTCACAACCTACGTTCATTTAGACAGACTTGGCCATTTCTCTGTATGGGGGCTGACATCCACCCCTCAGGCAATTCCAGCATTCTGTCCCTAGCTGATCACAAGTTCAGCTCCCAGCAGCCTGAGCAGGAGCTAGTCTGTTTTCCTGACCCTCTTGCTCTGGCAATTCCTCCTTTGAGAGTGCATGCTGCCGGCAAAGCTGAAGCCTAAGGAGTTTCACTCTTCTGGACCCACAGCTGTCATCTGAAATCCCTTGTCTCTGAGTGTTGCCACGTTCCTGACATTTTGGACAAAACTTGAAAACATCACTGTTTAATGTTACCTGAAAAGTCTCCTTCTCTGTCGTCATTACCGAGTCACCCTCACTGCCCCCGTGGTGGCAGGACAGGGCTTTCTAACCAGCCGCTTCATTCCTGCCCACATAGGCTGACAGACGCATGGTGAATGAGACCCTATCCTTGCTGCAGGAAGGCCGTCTACCGGAGTATGCACTGAGGGAACTGGCAAGGCTTCTCTCAATCTGGGCTTTCAAGTCGGAATAAGTGTTTACTTGGCAAAAAAGAAAGAAGGGGGGATAAAGAAAGGAAGGGAGAAAGAGGACAAGAATGAGAAGTGGAGCAAGGAAGGAAGGGAAGAAAACTAATTCTATGCAGAAGGGAAAATATGGATGGAGGTAGATTTGGAGGAGAGTGAGAATTTGGATGTATTTGGAGCAAAAGATACAGAGGTAGAAAGTTCACAAGATGGCTTGGGGTCAAACGAAGTGTGAACTTCATTCCATGGGCAGTGTGGAGTTATTGCAAGTAAGACAAAAATGACATGATATGATTTGCGTTTTCTAAAAATAACTCTCTTGGAAGGGGAGTGGAAAGTGGCTCAAAGAGGGACTTAATTGCCAAAGGAGGCCAATATGAACGCTATTTCTAGGCAAGAGGTGATGAGAGCTACAAGGGACATAGGACATTTGGAAGACAGGAAAGGAGGTACTTGTGGAGTACAAACATTTGGCGAGTGCTTGCATCTGGAGGCTAAAGGGAGGTTTAGAAGAATGGAGCGTACGGTGCAGGTGTGTAACAGCAGTAATACCAGCAGTAGCTGCAGACACTTACATGGCACTTACTGTGTGCCAGGCAGTACTTTAAGGGCTTTACTGTACTAAGTATTTAATCCTCGCATCAGTCTTATGAAGTAGATTTTATTATTATTACTATTGTTATTATTATCTCACTTTCACAATGAGCTAACTGAGGCATAGTGAGGTTCAGCACTTGCCCACTTGATCAAAGAGCTGGGATACCAAATCCGCTCTTTGGGATTACGCAGCACTGCCTCTCCAAGGACTGGCTCTGGGAAGAGGATGCAGAGGACAGTCACCAAAATACCCATGGGTGGGCCTGGAGCCAGAGCAGGGACAACAGAAACGTGGAGGAGAGGGCAACCCAAAGGTTTTTTTAAAGGAGGAAGCAAAGCTAAGTGATAGGTTGAGTCTAGAGGATCCCAGGCTCTGCTTCTCTTCTCAGCCTCAGCTTCCCAGCTTTCAGGGCTACTGGCCCCAAAGCTTCCATGTAAAAGCTGAAGCTCTTGTTGGGCCTTGAGCCAGTCCTGAGCAAGTCACGGCAGCCATCAGTAATGCCAGTGCCACCGCCCGGGAGCTTAGCCTGAAGTCACTCTCCTACCTCCAGGACACTGTGTCCCAGCCCCTCTGCTGGGTTCCCCGTGGCTCCAATCCCACACGGAGGCCCCACGAAGCAGCCTTGCCTTCCTCCCACTCCAGTGCCCCTTTCTGCAAAGCCAGCTCACAAGTCCCATCCTTGGCTCTGCGTGCTCCAGGGCCTGCTGCTGGCCTGAACCTGGCCCACAGACTCTCCTGCTGTTCTGCCTAAAACCGCTGCCACCTCCTGGCAGCTACCAGATGCCCTGCTGGTGTACGACCCTGACTGATGGGTTCTTGGTCGCTCACCTCTTCTGGGATTGAATTGGAAACTGCCAGATGCTCTCAGACACTGTCTGGAGCTAGGTCAGCTGTCACCCAGGCCCTCCTTGTCCTGGTGGCTGCCCTGTCTCCCTCCTGCCCCATCCCGCCTGAAGACTCCGTGTTGGTAAAGGATACCAGGCCTCTGGATAAAGCAATGCCGAGCCACAGCTACAGGAAGGAGGCAGGTGACAGCAGAGTCAGAGCAGCTGCAATGTTTCTGGCCCGGCAGGAGGATGACCACACAGGCAGAACACAGTCACTGCAAGGACCTTGTGCTCCCTTCCCTCTGGGTCGGTGCGACCCACGACATTGCCACTCAGGTGCAGGCAGCTGCGCCCACCAAACCATCTGCATCACAGAATGCCGGGGACTCACGTGGGGCCTGCATCTGCGTGGGGGTGGGGACACTGCACGGCACTGATCACACTGGCCCGCCCTTGCAGGAGTGCCCATTTGCCATCACGCAAGCCCAGGAGCTGCTGATCTGAGGTCATTGTGGGTCACGGGTGCTCACTAATGAGGATTGGTTGTTACTGAAGGCACCCCTGATTTTTATAGCCAGACGTTATGCCTGCACAGAATTCTAAGAATTTCCACAAAACCTAAGAAAGACACAGGACACACTATTTCAAGATGTATCTTCTAACCACATCAAGAATTCTTAAAGCATCCAGGACACTGGACGCAAAGGGCTGGGCTTTATGGCCTCCCACGAGTGGCTGTTTGGGGTGTTTCTTATGGTACCAGTGTTTTGCCATTAGCGATTGCTGTCCCACGTGGAGAATGAACACTCCTTCCTATAGGCTTCCTTCAGAGCCCTGCCTTCCATCTTCATGGGAAAGTTTAGCAACATGTGGCCAATCCCAGACTGTCCCGAGCCACAGCAATTAGCAAGCCAGTGTTCCTTAACAATGAGCAAAGTGCTAGATGTGTGTGTGAAGAGGAGTGTGGGCAAGTGAATGATGGTGGAAAGGTAAGTAGGTAGATAGATAGATAGATAGATAGATAGATAGATAGATAGATAGATAGATAGATAGATGGTAGAGCGTTCTACTGATGGATAACAATCTCTATCCAATATGCGAGGCCTTACCATTTAGAAAGGGTAAAATGGTGTCACATTATAATGCATCCAAGCCCCCAAACTAACCCTTGTCAAAGGGCCTTGCAGTTATTGCTGGTAACCCACAAAGGGGGTACGGTGTAACATCCTTAGTCCCTGTGTGGGAACCTAATACAGGCCCCAAGGCATTTCCTCAGATGCCCCCAAAGTTGTCATCCCTCAGCCTGGCCAGGACCGTTGGGGGTTGAGCAGACGCCTCCCCGTCTCCGCATTGCTCATGGCCCCTGCTTGTGACTGGAGACAAGAACATTCTCTGGAATCTTGCTGCTATAGGTGTGGTCCATGGACCTGGAGCACCAGCATTGCCTGGGAGCTTGTTAGAAATGCCCCAGTCCCACCCCCAGACATTCTTATGTCATGGCTATGGGGCATAGCTGGCCTGCTTCTCCAGCTGCAGTGTGCTGAGGGATCACGTAGGGATCCAATTAAAATACAGGGTTTGATGGTTAGGTCTGTGGCCGGCCTGACATTCTTCATGTCTGCAAACTGCAGGGAGGTGCTGATGCTTCTGAGCCCGAGACCATCCTCTGCTAGCATGAGGAGAACAGTTCTCTCAGCCTCCAGCCTCAGACACTGCTGCCAGGGGCCCCAAGCCCAGCAGAGGGTCAGAACAGGAAGCACCCAACATACCAAGTTCTTCCTCCCCTCCTCTCTCCTCCCTGTTCCTCCAGTTCAAAAACAAATGTTTCATAAGAATTTAATGCCTGGAGTGCGGAGAGGGCGGGCCGGACGTGCAGTGACTGTGTTTGGTGGGATGTAGAATGTGTTGTCTGCATGAATATCATCTCAGCCAGCCTCTCCCCCACCAAACAAAATGTGACTATGAGAGAGAGGGAGGGGACTTACCAGGGTAAAACTGTGCAAAGGGTTAAAATGATGTTTGCATTTATTCTCAAGTTCTCAAGGAAGCTTACAGAAAATTAAAAGAATGTTTAATAATCCCTAAAGAGATAAACCATTAGTTGGAAACCAGACATTCCAACCCAAATACAATTTGGAGTTGGCTAACATGTGATGCATTTTAGACACAAACAAAATCAGGGTGGGTTTCAGTAGCAGCACTACTGGGAACTACAAGCTGCTGAAACCTGACTGTCAGTGCTGTGTTCCTCATGGTCAGGGTCCCTACAGAAGAGCTGTGTGTCACCTCCAGGCACACCTCCTGCGTCTCCGTCCCATCCTCCCCATGCCTGCAGCTGCCTCCTTCCCAGACTCCTACAGAAGTCCCGTAATGCCTCTCCCACCTCCAGCCCCCTCACTACCGTCCACAATGGACCGTGCACATGCACAGAGCTCATCACCTCTCCTGCCCTAATCCAACACCCCCCTCTAATTCTTCATGGCCCCAGAATGAACCCTACATTCCTTAGCCTGACACTCAGAGCTCTGTGTGCATTGACCCCAAATGACCATTGCCCTCCAAACCTCCCTCCCTCCTCTGGACATACATGAGAAGCCTGGAGTCCAGACTGGCCTCTTGCCATTCTCCAAATGTCTCCAAGCATTAGCTCATTCTATTGCTTCCACCTGAAATGCCCTCTATCCTCCCATCTCCTACTTTGTTCTTTTGTACCTGTCAGGGAGAGTAATCTTTGTTCTGAAGGAGGCAGAATGAGCAGTGAGAAGCAGGAACCAGAACTCAAGAGAGGTGGACCCTGTGACCCAGCACTCAGGACTGAAGGTATTAATCTCTTGAACTGAATGCACTCCACAGGGAGTCTAAGAACTTCTTAATTAGACAGTTGAACCAGGAGCAGGGGAGGCAGAGAGCAGAAGATGGACAAGTTGAGTTCCACTTCCCAGAAGTGCCAGGGCAATATTCTTTCTATTTGACAAGCTGCTAACCAGAAGACAGCACTGGCACAGAGTCCTACAGGGCCCACGATGGGCTAACTTTGGAGCTGGAACATGGGGATGACTGAGGGACTTGGGGGAAAGGCCAGGGGAGCCAGGATGGAGGTGGGGACTGGACCCTCCAAGGGCTGCCTAGTTCCTCTTTTTGAAAGATTCCCTCACTCGCACCCCTAGAATTGACAATGTGTCTTGCTTTCGTCAATTTTCTAAGAAAACAAAAAGACTGGACTCCTGCCTCTCAACCCAAGAGGAGTACAAACAAGGATTCATTAAGAATTCTGTGCCAGGTTGGCCTCACATCTGGTTTTCCTGATGGGTATAGGACTCCTTGAGGCCAGGACTCCACAGGACCCCGTGGATTTGGGGTGCAGCCTTGTTCCTCCACACATGTAAGTCTGCTTCCTCCCCATCTGGTCCCCTCCCTCCACCAGTACCGAGGACCAGTGCTGCCCAGAAGTCCAAGCCTCACCTCCTAGAGTGCCACACTGGGACATTGTTATTGATTATCTGCCCTGACCTTGTGCCCCTGACCTCATGACCCTGACCTCATGCTCCTGACATCGTGCCCCTAATCATGCCCCTCACCTCATGCCCAAGTTCAGAAAATTGCTGTCTCCCCTGTTTCAGTTTCAGTTCAGGGAAAGGGACCTCTGACCCTGGACCTGAACACCTTTTCTAGCAAGCTGCCTAGCACACTGGGCCCCCTGGCCCAGGTCTCACCTTGCTTTGCTTTGGCAAGTCTCCCCAAATTCAGAAACCCTGACTCTGAACCCTAAAGTAATTACTAGGGCTCTGCCAAATGACAACCCCAAAGCCAATCACCGCCTTACCCATCTAAATCCTCTATCAGGGCCCTCGATTTGCACGATCACTGTGGTCTCCTGCTCCTGGCGATCTGGGCATCCATTACTAACCACTTGCCTGGACTGCCGCCAGGCAAGGTGCTGTGTGTCCCTCGGCTTCTGATGTGGATATGCACCTGATCACCGGGTCTGGGTCCTTCTCTACTCTTCCAGCCCTTCTGCAAGTAACCAGGCCAGGTCTGGCCAAAACCTGAGAGGAGAGACAAATCAGAGCAATGTGGTCAGGATGGAGTATTAGCTTCAGCAAGGTCTCCGTAGTCTTTCCGTATATAAGGAAGACTAGTTGTTAAAATAAAATGTGGTTTCTCTTCTCACTGGAACAGTTTTATTGAGACATAATTCACATACCATACAATTTATGATTTAAAGTATACAATTTAGTGGCATTTAGAACATTCAGAGTTGTATAACCATCACCACAACCAATTCTAGAACATGTTCATTAACCCAGAAAGAAACTCTATGGCCATTAGGTGTGCCCCTCAACCCCCCATTCCCTTCAGCCCTAGACTATCACTGATCTTCCTTCTGTCTCTATAGATTTCTCTGCTCTGGACATTTCATAGGAATGGAATCTTTTGTGATTGACTTCTTTCACTTAGCATAATGTTTGTGAGGCTTATCGTGTAGCATGGATCAGTACCTCATTCCTTTTTGTGCTGAATAATAGTCCAATGTATGGCTACTGCACATTTATCTATCCATTCGCCAGTTGATGGACATTTGGGTTGTTTCTACTTTCTGGATATTATGAATAATCTGCTATGAACATGTGTGCACAAGTTGACGTGGGCATGTGTTTCCGTTTCTCCTGGGTGTAGACCTAAGAGCAGACTTGCTTAGTCATCACCCACCCTGAGGATGATGTCCGAAGCCTCTGTTACCTGGCCTCACTATCCCCCACTATGCAGTGTACTTCTACTATTTGCCATGCATGCAGGTTCTTCAGTGCACCATGTTTTCTCTTGCCTCTGAGCTTTTGCGCTGTACCTGAAATAGCATGTGCCTACGTTTTCTGCTCTCCTCTTTTTCATGCAGGATTTACCCCTTACACTCCATGCCATCCTCCAGGTCTGGGTTAGGGACTTCTTCTGTGTGCCACCATGAAACTCAGTGCCTCGTGTATCACATCCCAAGCTCTGCATTCTATTTGCTCTTTGCATGTCTGCGGGCTCTCTGACGGCAGTGACAGAGTCTGAAACATCTCTATATCCTCAATACTGAGAACACAGCTGACACAGAAAAGGCATTCAAATATGTGTAGATTGATGAGTGGAAACTTGTGGGAGTACAGCGTATATTTTGAAAAACCTAATAAGGGCTCCAGGCATTTTTGACAGGATAGAGTGATGAACTGGGTTTAACAAGATAAAATTTAATTGGAACAAATGTAAGGTTCTGCCCTTGGGTCCAAAAGGCGCATGGGCAGGAAGAGGGAGCCGTGTGTCGTTGTAAGTTTATATGAAAAGCCTGGGGAGTTAGAGTTGTCAGTGAGCTCAGTGCAGGTCAATAGTGTGACCTGACTGCCAAAAAAATTAATGCAGTCTTAGCCTGCACTAAAAGTGTAGCTTCCAGAATGAGAGGGGTGATGTGTGCATTCTAGTCAGACCTACTGTCATTCTGGGTTCGTTCTGAGCGCACACTGCAGGGGCCAGACTCTAGCAGGTTCTGAGGGAAAAGGTCAGAGTGGTGAGGGAACTTCAGGTAAAGTCAAACGAGAAACAGGGTGAGGGTCAGCGGGTGCATAGCATTCAAAAAGCATGAAGGTGTGTGCTAGTTATCTTTGAACATCCAAAAACGTGTGGCCTTAATACAAGGAATTATTTTCTGACCAATAGGGCTGTCCAAAATGGACAAGTAGGGAGTCACCTGTCAATGGATGCATTTCAAAATGTAATGGAATCATCTTGACTGTCTCTCTCACACACACACACACACACACACACACACACACACCCATACACACCCATACACTCATACTCACAGTCCCTGTATTGCACACACATCTCCCCTACTGCTCAACTTCTACTCAAACCCCTGCTTTAAACCCTTCTAAGGCTTCCCAACGTCCTTAGGATACAAAAGCACCACTGTCTCTGCGGCCTCTTAATCTCTGCTCCTGCTGGCCTCCCCTTGTCCCCCCTGCTCTCCTTGCTCCCTCTGCCGTCTTCAGAACCTCTCACCAGAACCTCCTGCCTCAAGACCTTCACACAGGCAGTTCCCTTTGTCTGGAATGCTCTTCTCGCCCTTCATTCATCGAGTTCATGCTTCCCGTTTCTTAGGTGCTCATAGGCTCAGGGTCAGCCCCTGCAGAGAGCAGACCATTGCCCTTGGTCCAGGCTCTCCTAGTACCAGGGAACTCCTTGACTTGGTGCCCTCAGAATTGCACATTTGTTCATCTGTTGTCTCACCCACTAGACTGCAAGCACCAGGCGGATGGGCAGGGACGGCATCTGGGTTTGCTCCCCATCTCACCCCCTGCTCAGTGCTGAACACAGTATCTTGCACACACAAGAGTTTAGTCCAATATGAGATGAGCAAGCAAATGAATGAATAGATGAGATGCCCGGATGAGATGAGTTATTTGGACAGATGCTGGGAGGGAATTGAAAACCTCCAGTGAGTACTTGGACTAAATGATCTTTAAGGTCTTTTTAATGCCAAAATCTCTGATCTTCACTATCAAAAATCCCACTCATCACTCAAGAAAACCTCACACGTTAGCCTTTCCTACTTACCAATGGGCCTCCCAGGAGGTCCCCACACCTTCCACAAATAAATTTTAACGCATTTGTCATTTCCCACCCAACCTCAAAGAGATTTGAGGTTTTATCTTAATTTCTCTGCTCAAGGAACTTAGAATCTTTTAGGGGAGATGTCACATTCACCATTGCACCCCTCCCAGTACACCCAAACTACACCCAGTGGTTGGCACATACCTGTGCTTTAGAAGTACATGGATAACCTTCACTTGGCATTTCATTATGTTTCACTAAGTCTTGTTTTTCAGTTAGAAAAGTGTGTTTGCATGCATTAAATGTCATGTAATACAGGTTAAATCCCACTGTAAGGAGATACAGAAATCCTTCTGATCACACCAGCACTCTGTCATATCAGTTTGAAACGGGGAGACAGTAGGCACGGGACTTGGAGAGCCTAGGCACTTTGAGATAAAGGCATTATGTCACACCCCTTTTTTAACCTGTGGATGCTTTAATGAACTTGTAAGTAATCTTCCTTCAGGTTGCCAATTACGGTCAGTTTTCACTCATTTAAAAATCATAAACAGTCAATTAAGCTGAACATTACTCATTTTACACTCCCCTGTGGGCTTTCCATTTTTCCCTCCCCCAATTAAGGAGACCCTATTGAATGTGGAAGCATGAATTCACAAGCCATTTACTCAGAAGAGTACAAGAAATTTTAACTTTGTTTTCCTAAACTGAACTTAATTTCTGTGCCAAATCCCAGTGCTCCTGTCACTGTCTGCTCTCAGATTTCTGCCCCAGAGCTGTGTGCTCTGCATGGCAGTATCCCCTTTGTGTGACCATGAGCCTACGGGCGTCCCTCAGCTATCTGCGACCCTGACCTAGGACCCTGAGTCTTCTGCTGCTCTTGTCTTGCTGGTCAGGACCCCAGCACATGGTTTCGGATCCTCCTGCCCACTCCTCCTGCAGCTACTCCGGCACCATGCCATGGACAGCTGCTGCAAAGCAGATGCCCTCTCTTGTCTCAGGGCTCACACTTATTAGAGGTTCTGTCACCCACCTTCCTTTGGCCATTGAGCCTAAGGAGGGTATAGCACCAGTACCCCCCTCACTGCCTTACAAACCATCTTCTGCCCCACCCCAATGACAATCCTCTCTTTCAAAATCTCATCTTAAATAGAAAAAAGCAAATACTGGTACCATATCTATTTTCCAACATCTCTCTGACTTCCACCAGGATTGCATCTTAAAAGCCAAGCATTTGAAGCCCACTTTCTCTGCCTCTGTTCTTGAAGCAATAGAAACCTCAAATACAGTGAGTGGTCTGTAGGAGGTAAGGGTGGCGGGAGTGGTGCAGAGGAGAAGAGACAGAGAGGGAGGGCGGGAGGCTTTGAATACTTGACAGCATCCTGTCAAATCTAGAATGACTTCATAAACACCAACTGCTGTTTTCAGAAAGAAAAAAAACATCTTTGGAAGGGAATATTGTACAGATGTTGGAGTGTGTTGGTGGGGGGGTGTCACCCGTAATGCTGTGTCTACAGAGTCCAAAATAGCAGTATGCAAAGAAATCTCTCTCAAACCCAGTTATTTTGGGAGGAAACCTAGTGGAGTGGAAGCAATAGTAAGATAAGAATGGAAAGAATTCGGTTTTCTATCCAGATCTGTCACTTTCTAGCTGGGTAACTGCAGCCAAGTCACTTCATCTCTTTGAATCTCGGATTATGTAACCTATAAAATGAAAGGGAAAACACCTGCTCTGCCTGCCTGGTGTTTCATACCCATTTTACAGATACTAGTGGTTATAAGGGTTAACTAAAGTAAGGCACATAAAAGTACTTTTCTTATTGAGGTATAATAGACATTTAACATTATGTTAGTTTCAGGTGTACAATGTAATGTTTCAACAATTGTATATTGAGGAATGATCACCGCAATTAAGTCTAGTTAACATCCATCACCATACGTAGCTACAAAAAATTATTTTCTTCTGATGAGAATTTTTAAGATCTACTGTCTTAGCAACTTTCAGATATGCAATACAATATTAACTATAGACATGATGCTGTACATTACATCTTCTGGACTTATTTATTTTAGAACTGGAAGTTTGTTCCTTTTGACCCCCTTCACCCATTTCACCCACCCTCAGCCCCGACAGAAAAATAATTTAAAATAAAGCAGTGATTATACAAATTAAAAGTCATATAAATACCATTATTTTCTGTCTTATAAACCAAACGGGGGATAATTATTTGCTCTAATAGAACCAGTTTTTTTAAAAAAAACAAATTAAATTCCAGTAGCATTGCTCGATTTGCCCTATGGCTGTCTCTTTAGACATTTCAAAGAGGTTAAGGAAATAAAAGATAAAAGAAAGTATGTTTTCCATGTAACCCAGCAGGTTATTTTAGGTCCGATATATCCCTACTGATTTTCTGCCTGCTTGATCTACCGGTTACTAAAAAAAGGGTTGCTGAAGTCTCCAGCTGCAATGGAGGATTTGTCTACTTCCCTCACACATCTATCAGTTTTTGTCTCACATATTTTGATAGGTTATTAGGTACATACTCCATTAGGACTGTTATATCTTCTTGGAGAATTGATGGTGTCATTATGCAGTGTCCCTCTTTATCCCTGATAATTTTCTTCGTTCTGAAGTCTGCTTTTGTCTGAAATTAACATAGCTACTCTGGTGTTAGCATAGTATACCTTTCTCCATGCCTGTACTTTTACTATGAGTCTTTATAGTTAAAGTGAGTTTCTTGTGAATAATATATAATTAATTGGGTCTTGTTTTGTATTTTAATCCACTTTGACATTTTTGTAACTGACATATTTAGACCATTCACATTTTTCTTCAGCCAGTGGATACCTTTATTTTCAAGGGTCTTGGAATATGTTGCCACCTTTTTCTCCCAATCAGAGTTCTGCCAATCAACAAAGCCATCAGCAATTCAATATAATACATGCCGACCACGAGCCTATCCCTGGAAATAAATGGTGAGTCCACATGTAAATCTCAGTTTCATTACATCCTTGCCAACACTGGGTTTTAGTTTTTTTTAGACTCAATAAATCTAAGACTCATCTTAGTTTTCATGTCTCTGAAATTAGGAAAGCAGAACTTCCATGCATGTCTGCTTACTAATCGGAGCATCTTCCTATTGTCCATTTACCCCTTGATGTATTGATACGATTCTTACCTACTTGAATTTGTTCTTTATACAGTAGAGATAGTTGCCCTTTGTCATTTACGTGTCAGAGACTCTGAGAGCTGAGTGAGACCTGGAGTTTATTTGGTCGAAACCCTTTGTAGTGGGTTGAATGGTGGCCCCAAAAAAGATATGTCCATGAACTAACTCCCAGAACCTTTATTTGGAAAAGCAGTGTTTGCAGATATAATGAAGTTAAGGTAGACCATTCACATTTGAAGTGTTTATTGATATAGTTGGATTAATGTCTACCATGTTTTTAACCGTTTTCCTTTTGTTACATCTTTTCTTTGGGTTTTCTCTCCCTCTCTTTCTGCCTTCTGTGGTTTTAACCGAGAATTCTGTATGATTCCATCTTATCTCATCTCCTAGCATACCAATTATCCTTTTTTTTTATTTAAGTGGTTGCCCTTGAGTTTCCAATAGCATTTTAACTACTCGAAATCCATCTTCAAATAACAGTAAACCATTTCACATGCAGTACAGATACCATCTAACAGAGTATCCTCAGTTTCTCCTCCCATTCCTTATGACATTGCTGTCATTCATTTCACTTCTGCATATGCTGTAATCACCTAATACAGGAGTTTCTATTGCTCGGGCCAGCTCACACTCAACCTCCAGCAGTCTGTCACAATTGTCATTTAAGTGTTTCTACCGGTTATGGCCCCAGTGGCTTCAGGTTCAGATTAACAGATCTGGGCTGTGACTCTGGATTTGCCTGTCTCTCCAGATTGGAAGGGGGCAGTTTGCCTGGCAACCTCTGGGCGGCGGGGGGTTGGGGGGCGGCAAGAGGGGGAGGTCTGAGATAAGTCATTCATTTTCATTTTGTTCCACTTTTATTGTTGTTGTTAGGGATAGGAGTGGTGACTTGCAGTCTCTCCTCATGTCAGAGCAGAAACTGAAACAGGTCCGGCAGATTATTTTACATCATGGAGAGTACAGTCATGGTTGCTGATTTCTGAAAGCATCCAGTTCCTCAGCTCAGTCATGCTCTGTCCAGATGGCCAGTTCTGGACTAAAGAGAGAGAGCAGTTCCCAACTCAGATGGCAGACACCAATCTTCCAATCTGATCTGAGGCCCCTATCATGCACAGTGTTACTTGCACAAAGCAAGAAGAACAGTTAAGTCCCTGCCCTGTGCAAGCTTACAATCTTAGTGACACTGGTGTAATTGTTCCAAGAGTTGGCTGCTGGTTTTCGATGCAGAAACTTCAACTGCCTACCAGAAGCAAGAACTAGGATGTAGGAGCTCATTTCCCAGATAATCCCTATTAATTATACTCTCATCCACCCGACAGCTCACCAGAATTAAATGGCTCGGTCCAAAACAATTTTTTTAATCAAGATTCAATTATAATATGCATTTTTAAAATAATTCAGCAAATTGTTGATTTAAAAAAAGACGACTTCCGATTTCTTTAGAACTCTATCAATCTGAGCTCCCTGACGGACAGTACCACCCCATGAGAACTGATGTTTGCATTAATGATCATGCAACCCTACTAGACTCTGGAGCTTTGGAATCATCCAAGAGAGATTGAATTATGTTCAGTAGCAGTTTAGTGGCAAGTGCATGTTATACCATATTCCACATCTGATTATTCATATGAGGCACAAAGTGACTCTCTTCTTACCCATAAGCCAATCTTTTTAGTTCCATCTGAATTACAGAGGTTTACTAAACATCTACCACACATCCCACAGCATGGTACCCACTGGAAGGCATACTGCATTTATTTGTGGAGCTCACAATTTTATGGTTAAGGAAAAACAAACAAGCATGCAAATAAACAAACAAAACAGACAATACACACATAACTCCAGCACCCAGCACATACAAAAGTTGATTAAATAAGTGTTTGTTCAATGACCTGTAGACAAGCACACAGACATGAACAATCAGAGACTGTGACACAGGGAAGAAGTGGCTGAGCTCAGCTATGGAGGATTCTTCAGTCTCTGGGCGTCACTAACGTGGAGGAAAGTGTGCTGGCCAAAAGGAAAGTGATGAGAACTTTCATAGGATGGAGACAAGTGTTGTATTTATGGAATATGTGGGTGGAAAAATGCCAGGAAACGATGCTGGAAAAGTAAATCACAGAGGCCTTGAATGTCATGCTGAGAAATTTGAATGTTTTCCTGTAGGCAATGGGACAACAGCAAGAGTTTTGCACGTGTGTTTTGGTCAGATGTGCTTTAGAAAGATCACTCGAGAAGCACTGGGGAAGATGGATTTGGGTTAGAGGGGAAGGTAAGAGCCACAGAGGCCAGTTAGAAAGCTATTGCATAAGTTCCAGCAAGCGATAAGGGATAGCAGTGATGGAAAATGGACAATGAAAATTGGCACATGGTGCAGGAGACACTGCAGAGGCAGATCAATAGCACTTGGTAACCATCAGGTGTGACAGCTTGAAAGAGTTGAAGACAGCTCTGGAGTAGTTTGCAGAAGGAGCTACATTCTCCAACCCACTCTATCTCAACACCCTTTGCAGCTCCTACAATCAAGAGGTGGAGTCTCTTTCTCTACCCCTTAAAACTCAGTTCCAGCTCTGACTGCATGAGTCCTGAGCCAACACTGAACACTTAGGGTAGTGTAGAGGAAGAGAATGCTGAAACCAGGTAAGTTACTTTGAGTACTCCCAGCAACAGTCCCTGTAACAAAAATTCAAATGCACACAGTTTATTTAGCAGATGATCTGAGGAAGCATTGGTAGAGGAGAGAAGAAGCAAGCCTGGGAGAGAAAGGAAGCCAACAGTGGATACGTCATCAAGGAAGCTAGCGCTTTGCACATCTGAAGCTCAATCCTGCTGAGTTACCCTGGGACGAATCTCGTCTGAGGGATGAAGGACTGTGGGAGTTTATCAGTCACTCGTTGCTTGGGGATTGCTGGGGACAGGAGCAAGAACATCCTGTGGCCCACCTAACATCCGACACAAGGGTCACCAGCCAGCGCAACTTCTGCCCAGATGGCCTCAGATGAGATAACTCTCAGACAACCAGCGAAAGTGCTTGTAGTTGGGGCCAAGTTGCCCAGAAATCCTGCAGGCCAAGGGGATGTGGACAGTATACCAACTGTGACTCTTACACCAAGCAAATGAGGTCTGGGGTTCAGGGGGAGAGCAGAACAAAGAGGAAAAGAGAAGAGACTCTGGAGGATGGATGTGCACAGTCCTGAGGAGTATGGTGAACCCCAAACCCATTTGGGAAACTTGTACACTGACATGAGTACAGCAGCTAGAGAGCGGGGTGGCTGTGAGACCCTCAGGAGTGAGCTAGGCACCGTGCATTGCACACCTGATGTGTGCACTTCAGAGGGCACGTGGCACCCTAAGGCCAGCCTGCATGTGCTTACCCACACGTCTCTCCACTTGCATTCCCCCTAATCCCCACTGTCCTTACCCCGTTCACAGCACTGGCTCTCATTGCTGATTTACTGACTAACAATGTGCTTTCGAGGTAGGGCCAGACCTGTCTTACTTAGCTTGGGCTGCTACGACAGAATGCCGCACACTGGGTGTCTTCAACAGCAGGGATATATTTATCACTGTTCTAGATGCTGGGAAGTCCAAGATCAAGGTGCGGGCAAATCCAGTGTCCAGTGAGGACCCTGTTTCTTGTTTGCAGAAGGCTTTCTTCTCCTTGCATCCTCACAAGGCAAAGACACAGTTCTTATCTCTTCCTCTTTTTTTGTTTTAAAAATGTATTGGGGTGACAATTGTTAGTAAAATTACATACATTTCAGGTATACAATTCTGTAATACATCATCTATAAATCCCATTGTGTGTTCCCCACCCAGAGTCACTATACATTTGATACCCCTTACCCTCATCTCCCTCCCCCCACCTCCCTTACCCTCTGGTAACCACTAAACTACTTGTCTGTGTCTATGAGTTTTTGTTTCTCATTTGTTTGTCTTGTTCTTTTCTTGTTTTTGGTTTATATACCACATATCAGTGAAATCATAGGGTTCTCTGCTTTTTCTGTCTGACTTATTTCGCTTACAATTATACTCTCAAGATCCATTCACGTTGTCAATAATGTTCCTATATCATCTTTCCTTAACGCCGGATAGTATTCCATCGTGTATATATACCAAAACTTCTTTATCCATTCATCTATCAAAGGACATTTTGGATGTTCCCATGTGTTGGCCACCGTAAACAAAGCTGCAATGAACATTGTAGCACACATGTCTTTATGGATAAATGTTTTCAGATTTTTTGGGTAGATGCCCAGGAGAGGGATTGCTGGGTCATATGGTAATTCTATTTGTAATTTTCTGAAAAACCTCCACACTGCCTTCCATAGCGGCTGCACCAGTCTGCATTCCCACCAACAGTGTATGAGGGTTCCTTTTTCTCCACAGACTCTCCAACACTTGTTACTATTTGTCTTGTTGATGATAGCCATTCTGACCGGGGTGACGTGATATCTCATTGTGGTTTTCATTTGCATTTCTCTGATGATTAGTGATGTTGAGCATTTTTTCGTATGTATATTTGCCATTTGTATGTCCTCTTTGGAGAAATGTCTCTTCAGGTCCTCTGCCCATTTTTCAATTGGGTTGTTTGTTTTTTTGTTGTTGAGTTTCATGAGTTCCCTGTATATTTCGGATATTAGCCCCTTGTCAGAGGCACTGTTTGCAAAAATCTTCTCCCATTCAGTTGGTTGCCTCTTTATTTTGTCAATGATTTCTTTTGCTGTGCAGAAGCTTTTAAGTTTCATATAATCCCATTCGTTTATTTTAGCTTTTACTTCCCTTGCCTTTCGAGTCAAATTCATAAAATGCTCTTTGAACCCAAGGTCCATAAGTTTAGTACCTATGTTTTCTTCTATGCAGTTTATTGTGTCAGGTCTTATGCTTAAGTCTTTGATCCATTTTGAATTAATTTTGGTACATGGTGACAGATAGCAGTCCAGTTTCATTCTTTTGCACATGGCTATCCAATTCTATCAGCACCATTTGTTGAAGAGGCTGTCTTTCCTTCATTGTATGTTTTTAGCTTCTTTGTCAAAAATTATCTGTCCATATTTATATGGTTTTATTTCTGGGTTCTCAATTCTATTCCATTGGTCTATGTGTCTGTTTTTCTGCAAATACCATGCTGTTTTGATTATTGTAGCCCTGTAGTACAAGCTAAAGTCAGGGAGTGCGATATCTCCAGTATTGTTCTTTTTTCTTAAGATTGCTTTGTCTTTTCAGGGTCTTTTGTGGTTCCAAACAAATCTGATGATTTTTTGTTCTATTTCTTTAAAAAATGCAATTGGGATTTTGATGGGGAATGCATTAAACCTGTATATTGCTTTGGGTAATATGGCCATTTATCTATGATGAATCTTCCGATCCATGAGCACGGAATGTCTTTCCATTTCTTTGTGTCTTCTTCAATTTCTTTCAAAAATGTCTTATAGTTTTCAGCATATAGGTCCTTCACATCCTTGGTTAAGTTTATTCCTAGGTATTTTATTCTTTTTGCTGCAATTGCAAAGGGAATTGTTTTTGTATTTCTTTTTCTGAGATTTCATTTTTAGTACATAGGAATGCGATGGACTTTTGTACGTTGATTTTGTAGCCAGCAACTTACTGTATTCGTTGATTGTTTCTAATAGCTTTTTGGTGGAGTCTTTAGGGTTTTCTATATATAGCATCATGTCATCTGCAAAGAGTGATAATTTAACTTCTTCATTCCCAATTTGGATGCCTTTTATTTCTTTCTCTTGCCTGATGGCTCTGGCAAGGAATCCAACACTATGTTGAAAAGCAGAGGTGATAGGGGACAGCCCTGTCGTGTTCCTGAACGTAGAGCAAAGGGCTTCAGTTTTTCACCATTAATTATGAGATTAGCTGAGGGCTTGTCATACATGGCCTTTATTATGTTAAGGTATTTTCCTTCTATACGTATTTTATTAAGTGTTTTAATCATAAATAGATGTTGTATCTTGTCAAATACTTTTTCTGCATCAATTGATATAATCATATGATATTTGTCCTTTATTTGGTTTATGTGATGTATCACATTGACAAATTTGTGGATATTGAACCATTCTTGTGACCCAGGGATGAACCCCACTTGGTCGTGATGAATAATCTTTTTAATGCATTGTTGTATTCGATTTGCTAGAATTTTGTTCAGGATTTTTGCATCTGTTTCATCAGAGATATTGATCTGTAGTTTTCTTTTTTTGTGTTGTCCTTACCAGGTATTGGTATCAGGGTAATGTTGGCCTCATAAAATGAGTTAGGGAGTACTGTCTCTTCTTCAATTTTTTGGAAGAGTTTGAGCAGGATTGGTATTAGATCCTCTTTGAAGGTTTGCTAGAATTCACTAGTGAAGCCCTCTGGTCCCAGACTTTTGCTTTTGGGAAGGTTTCAGATGACTGATTCAATGTCGTTACTGGTAATCTGTCTGTTTAGATTTTCCAGTTCTTCATGGTTCAGCCTAGGAAGACTATATGTTTCCAAGAACTTGTCCATTTCTTCTAGGTTATTGAATTTGGTGGCATATAGTCCTTCATAGTATTCTTCTTGGACGATCATTTGTATTTCTGTGGTGTTTATGATAACGTCCCCTTTTTCATTTCTGATTTTGTTAATTAGTGTCTTCTCTCTTTTTATCTTAGTGAGTCTAGCCAAGAGTTTGTTGATTTTGTCAATTTTTTCAAAGAACCAGCTCTTTGTCACATTAATTTTTTCTATTGTCTTTTTCATTTCTCTCTATTTCATTTAGTTCTGCTCTGATTTTTATTATTTCCTTTCTTCTGCCAACCTTGGGTTTCACTTGTTCTTCTTTTTCTAGTTCTTTAAGGTTTAATGTGAGATTATTTATCTGGGATTTTTCTTGTTTCTTGAGATAGGCCTGTAATGATATAAATTTCCCTCTTAAAACTGCTTTCGCTGCATCCCAAAAATTTTGGTAGGATGTATTTTCATTGTCATTTGTTTCTATGTATCATTTGATGTCTCCTCTAATTTCTTCTAATTTCATTCTTTAAAAGTATGTTGTTTAATCTCCATGTATTTGTGTTTTTTCCTGCTTTCTTTTTGCAGTTGATATCCAATTTCAAAACCTTGTGATCAGAGAATATGCTTGGTATGATTTCAATCTTCTTAAATTTGCTGAGGCTGATTTTATGCCCCAACATATGGTATATCCTTGAGAATGTTCCATGTACACTAGAAAAGAATGTATAGTCTGATGTTTTAGGATGAAGTGCTCTATATTTGTCAATTATATCAATTTCGTCTAATGTGTCCTTTAGGGCTGGTATTTCATTATTTTCTTAAGGATGATCTATCCATAGCTGTCAATGATGTATTTAATTCCCCTAGTATAATTGAGTTTTGGTCAATTTCTCCCTTTAGTTCTGTTAATAGTTGTTTGGTATATTTTGGTGCTCCATGATTGGGGGCATAAATATTGATGACTGTTATGTCTTCTTGTTGTATAGTCCCCTTTACCATTATGAAATGTCCATCTTTGTCTCTTGTTATCATTTTCAACCTGAAGTCTGTTTCATCTGATATTAGCATGGCTACACCTGATTTTTCTCTGGGTACCATTTGCTTGGAGTGTCAATTTCCACCCTTTCACTTTGAGTCTATGCTTGTCCTTGTAGCTGAGCTGAGCTCTTGGAGACAGCATATGGTTGGGTTTAGTTTTTTGATCCAATCTGATACTCTGTGCCTTTTTATTGGTGAGTTCAGTCCATTTACATTTAGGGTGATTATTGATATGTGAGTATTTCCTCTCATTCTATCTTTAGTTTTCTGGTAAGGCTGTGTCTCCATTGTTTCTTTGCCTTTTTGTTGTCTATTATTTCTGTGTGGTGGTATTCTATGATGTTTTCCTCTGTGTATTCTTTTATTACAGTATATATTTCAGTTCTGGATTTTTTTGAGTGGTTACCCTTAAATTTATGTAAAAGACAGTTTGATATTTAGAGTATTCCATTTTCTTCAGCACGCTTACTTTCTCCATTCCCATATGCCAGTTCAGGTCTTTACTCTCCCCCTTTTTTATGTTTTGGTTGCCTCAAATTGTCCCTGTTGATGGTGGGTCGAATAGCCTTCTTTAGTATTTCTTGTAGTGCAGGTCGTGTATTAGAAAATTCCCTCAGCTTCTGTATGTCTGGAAAGGTCTGTATTCCTCCTTCATATCTAAGGGATAGCTTTGCTGGATATATTATTCTTGGCTCATAATTTCTCTCATTCAAAAGTTTGAATATTTGGTTCCACTCCCTCCTGGCTTGTAGAGTTTCTGCTGAAAACTCTGATGATAATCTAATGGGCTTTCCTTTGTAGGTTATCATCTTCTTTTCCCTGACTGCCTTGAGGATTCTTTCTTTGTCATTGATTTTAGACAGCTTCAATACAATGTGCCTTGGAGAAGGGTTGTTGGGATTGAGGTAATTAGGTGTTCTATTTGCTTCTTGGATTGGAAGATCCAGTTCTGTCCACAAGTTTGAGAAGTTCTCATGAACAATTTGTTTGAATATACTCTCTGTTACCTTCTCTCTTTCTTCTCATTCTTGTATGCCCATTATTCTTATATTGGTCTTTCTGATGGAGTCAGAAAGTTCTTGTAGAGTTCTTTCATTTCTTTTAAGTCTCAAGTCTCTTCTTCCATCTGTGTAATTTCCTAGTTTCTATCTTTGATGTCATTGATTCTTTCCTCCGTCTGGTCAACTCTACTACCTAAGCTCTACTACCATTCTTAATTTCTCCTATTGAGTTCTTAATCTCCAGAAATTCTATTTGGTTCTTTTTTAAAATTTCAATCTCTTTTGTAAAATGCTCATGTTGTTCTTTGATTGTGTTTCTGAGTTCATTAAACTGCCTTTCTGTGTTTTCTTGCATCTTGTTGTGTTGTTTCAGAACTGCAATCTTGAATTCTCTGTCATTTAAGTCACATATTTCCATATCTTTAAGTTCCTTTTCTAGAGCTGTCTTGTTGCCTTGGTTATTCATGGTAATTACTCATTTATTATTTCTCTTTCTAGACATCTACAGGTGTGGCTTCTGAAACAGGTTGAATAGAAGAGGTCTTTCTTTTGTTTTCCAGTACTTGTTGGTAGAATGTTTTATTTTCTCTCTGACCGCAGCCTTTTTTCTCTCTCTCACACAGTAGTGCTAAGTTTTCTCTGCACTATTCCAGCCTCTCACACAATGTGGGGATTCCCTGGGAGACAGGCTTCTCCCCTGTTAATAGTTCACCTGAGTCTCAGGGCGCAGTGTCCATGTGGGTATGCGCAGAGCTTTTGAAGTTCCAAAGCTCTTCCTGCACTAGATTCAGAGCCCGTGTGTTTCAGCAGTTCTGTTTACTCCTGCAGGGATCTGCCCAAATAGGTGGGGCCAGGGGTGGGGTGAGTTGTGAGAGGTGGCCCAGAGCAATGGCGGTGACCACCACCACAGCCGTCCCGCTTCCACAGCTCCCTCCCCTTTGCTGGAACTAGTTGGGCTGTGAATCTGTGTCTGCGGTCCACAGTTCTCAGAGCAGCAAATATCCTGTTCTTTTGATCTGACACTGCTACTGTTCCACTTCTAGCACGGGGCAGGCGCGTGTGGGGCGAGCTCTGGGAGGGTAGGGAGGTGGCGGCTAGTCTCAGTGCCTAAGGCTTCCGTTCTCTGCTTGGCAGTGAGGGCTTAAACCACCATTTTCAGCTTTCTTCCCTCAGTCTTTGCTCCGAGGTCTCTGCCGTGAGCATTGGGTTCAGCCGTGTTATATGCTGCCCCCTCAGCCCTGTGGGCCGTAAGCGGAGCCCTAGCAGTCTGAGTTCTTCTCTGTCCCGCAGCTGCGGTAGTTCTGGGATGCAGCGAGCTCGAAGCACTGAGCTAGGTCTGCATCCTGCACCAGCGCGGCTCCGTCTCCGTCTCCGTCCCCGTCTCCGCACTTCTCCCTTCCCTCCTCCCTCACTCACGCGATTCTCCCACCTTTAGGTGAATTCAGTAGTGGGCCTCTTCGTCCTGCCTGTCTGCTGTGCAGGGAGTCCTTTGTGGAGTTATTGTTGTTCGATTAGTTGTAAATTCCAGGGGAGCTTTACAGAGGCTCACCGCACGCCGCCATTTTGATGACGTCAATCATCTCTTCCTCTTCTTAAAAGGCATTAATTCCATCATGGGGCCCCACCCTCATGACCTCACCTAACCCTAATCTTACCTCCCAAAGGTCTTAGCTCCAAATATGATCACACTGGATATTAAGGTTTCAACATGTGAATTGGGGAAGGACATAAACCTTCGTAGTAAGACTGCTTCTTGAACTCCAACTGTTTTGGTTAGGTCCTACCCTCCATGCCTAACTCTTGTGAGACCCATACTTCTGAGGTCAGGACTCTGCCCTGAAAGCCCTGGTGCTGCCTAGACTCCTGCCAGGTGGGATAAATCATGTATAACCAAAGGTCTGTCACTCACTGTGGGAACAGAGGCAGGAATGCAGTTTCCAGGCTCTGAACCTCACATGGAAAGGTGCTGGCTCAGGTAGTAAATGACCATCAACTGATTGGATGGCCATCAGCTGTGGCTAGTTGGCCGTCAACTGTAACCAATGAGCCATTGGCCACTTATATTACTGCCGTAGGTACACTAGCAAGAGCGTAAAATGGGGGCTAGCAAGAAGATGGTGGCTGAGCTAGCAAGAGCGGATTGCAGCTAGCAAATGAGGTTGGTTGGCAGAGAGAAGTGGATAGCAGGTTGCGGATAGTGTGGCTCCTGCTTCCCATGTCTCCAACCCAGCCACCAGCGAGACTGTAGTGGTATGACTCTCCTATCTATGGCTCCGTGGGTGTTCCTTTTTGGCCTCACCGTGTCCTGTGTTCTTATGTGGAAAGCAGCACCAGAGACCCCGCATGATACCCTGCATGACACATGGTGCAGCGAGCAGGGTACCGTGCCTCCTAAAGCTCTCCAAAGGGCGGTGGAGCAGTTTGTGCATATGAACACTCAGTCTCAGGAAGATCAGAAGGAGCAGCTGCCAGAGAGCTTGACCCCCATGGAAGGGTGGAAAGACGTGAACGGTTCCCCAACCAGCATAGGCCAGATAAAGCAAAGGTCGTTGCGGCCCTGTGGGCTGGCAAGTGCTTGCTGAGGCCCTCACCCCCAGGTTGGGGAGGGCACACATTGTGAGGCTAACGCCCAGCCCTGGCGAATGACTGTGGACTATGGGGAATGGGCTCCATCCCTAATTTAATGGACCTTGACTATTTGCTTGGGAATGTACCACCATGCAGTGGATTTGGCAAATGTTTGCTTTTGTGTCTCAACCGGCCGCTGTCGAGAATATGTGAGAACCCTGGCTTTGCCCAGAAAGTCTGGCCGTGCCCAGAGAGAGTGGCAGTGCCTTGAGAGGCCCTGGCTGTGCCCAGGGAGACTGGTGGTACCCTAAGAAGCCCAGGAAGTCTGGCTGTGCCCAGAAGGACTGGTGGTGCCCTGAGAAAGCCTGGCTGTGCCCAGAGAGCCTGGCTGTGTCCAGGATATTGCATTCACCTCCAGGCTCCTCGCACAGGGACCCTCGTTTAAGACACTTGTCACGTAGATTGAGGCGAGACCCTGTAGGGGTGGAGTGTGGGGACAGAGCCAGGAGTGCAATTTCTAGGCTCCCGGCCTCACGTGAAAAGGTGCTGGCTCAGGCAGTAAATGGCCATCAACTCGGATTGGATGGCCATCAGTTGTGACTAGTCGGCCAACAGCTGTAACCAGTGAGCCATTGGCCACTAATATAACTGCCATTGCTACGCCAGTGGAAAAATGGGGGCTAGCAAGCAGACAATGGCTGAGCTAGCAAGAGCAGATTGCAGTTAGCAAGTGAGGTTGGTTGGTTGGCAGAGAAGTGGACTGCAGGTTGCGGATAGTGTGGCTCCTGCTTCCTGAGTCTTCAATCAAGCCACCAGCGAGACCATGGTAGTATGACTCCCCTATCTATGCCTCCGTGGGTGTTCCTTTTTGGCTTCACTATGTCCTGCATTCTTATGTGGCAGCAGCACCAGAGACCCCGCATGACATCCTGCATGACACTCACCCAACTTTAAGAAAATGTCAGTCTCCAGAGATTCCTCCTGCAGCCCCACAACCCTGCATTTGGAGATTTTTTTGTGTGTATAAACTAAGGGCAGCTAAACAGAGCCAGAGCTCCCCCCTGTCCCTTGGGCTTTGTTGTTTGAATAACCAGCTCTCCTGTCCCCATCCTCATACCCTTGTGCCATTCCTGCACTTACGTTTATTCATCGCACCCCCTGTCCCTGCATCATCTTCTCTGACCCCTTTCCAATTTGGTCTATTTTGCAGAAGAACCAGTTTTTGTGCGCTCCTACATTTAGCCCACGGTCATTAGCACTTCTCTGTGCCAGGTACTGCGGAAGCTTCAGAAGTGAGTTGAACAACACGCCTTGCATGTGCCCCCAAAGCAGAGACCCCTGTCATCTGGAAGAGGCCAGAGCATGCACACAGCAGAGCTTTCTTAGTGGAAGAGCACTGCATGCTGGCTCACCACTGACTAGGCAGCTGGCACTGGGCAATGGAGTCAGATCCTTACCCAGCAAAAAACAACAAACAAAAGCCTTTCTACCACCCAGGACTGTACGGCAAAACTAGGGAAAAGGCCAGACGTTGGCTTAATGATCCCAACCTCATTAGTGGTTCCCAGTGGCATGACAGCAGGGTCCAACTTCACAATGTCCAGGATCTGAGGACGGTGTACATGCAGGGGGCAGCTTTCCCATGGTGAGGCTCTGGGGAAGCTTTGGCAGCATCCTGGAGCTCTTAAAATGCTAAGTTTGAGGAGCTGCCAGGTGTTATCTAAAAAGCCATGTGCTTGGCATGAAGTCTGGTGGGGCCTGATTCATAAGGAACTCTTGAGAGTCATGGATAAAGGCGTTTACAGACCTAGAAAACCCTACATGCTCTTTTAATGTTTTTCTTCTCCCCTGAGAAAAGGTGGAGTTAAGAGATTTATGGAACCTCAGTCAGGCCTCCTCCCCACTGACAGTTCCCACTGGTTCTGACACAGCCCTCGTCCTGGCCACAGCCAAGCAGCCGAAGTACAGTGCTCGTGTGGGGGAAAGGCAGCCGGTGAGAAAAAGGGCATTTCCCCTGAACATGCAGGCAGACATTGGCCAGAAGTCGTGCAGCAGTTCTAAAGCCATAGCAATAACAAAAGCGTCCCGCGTACCTCTGACAAGCAGTTGGCCAGCCTCCATTCCCGCGTTAAACCAGCATAGCCCAGCCCCTCCCCTTGAGTTGGCTTAACTTGTTCCTTAAGATACTGGATCCCCACCCCACCCCCCATCTCCAGCCCAGAATGCTAGCTGTATCTGCCTGTCCTCACCCCCTAGATAGAGTCCAACACCTAGTGGTGCCCAGTAGGTCTGTGACACCTATCCTCCCTTGAAGATGCTGCTGGGCATAATGTCAGTGATGCAGAGAAGACCCCCACCCATCCCCCAGCAAAGAACCAAATGGGACTTCCCCAATTCTAACAGCAGCATCTTAGTAATGCCCGGCACTGTTCTAACTAAGCATGAGAATACCGTAACTCATTTAATCCCACAACCACCTAGGAGGGATGTTGGATTGTGCTGCTCCTTTTACAGATGTGAGAACGGAAGCACAGATTGCTTCTGGCATGCTCAGTGTCACGCAGCTAGGAAAGGATGGGGCAGGATTCAACCTCAGCACATGGTTCAGTACACATCCCTCTGGCCCTTCTCTGTTCCCAACCAGCCCTCTGTCCCCTGACCACAGGAAAGCTATTCCCAGGGTCCCCACCTTGGAGCCAGCTGGTAGGTCTGACGTCTTCCAAGGGCTTATAAGTTCCCTCACCAAGCCCAAGGAAGCCCTGGGATCAAAGGGATTATGCTAAGCATGAACATTTTTTTCTTGTTAGATTGTCCATTTTTTCCTTTCAGCACGTTTCTCATTTCAATCATTCCTTTTCCTTTCCAGACCCCAGGAGCCAGAAATACACACAGGCAGTCTTTGCATTGATGTAAATAACCGGGGCTTATTGAACCCATCTGCTCAGGCTATGGGTGGAATCACAGTTCTGCAGTGTTTTCCACCAAGCACCCCTTGGGCATCAGGAAGCTGAGCTGCTGCCCTACCCAAGCAGGGCTGTTCTGCTCCCTTCAAGAAGGACCCTCCCTATGGACATTGTGTATTCATTTTCTTGGTGTCCTCATAGCTCAAAGTCTAGCCAAAATTTTCTCCTCACTAACAGTTACTTTTTCTCCCACCTCTTCTCTCCCGTCACCTCAAAAAGATGTCTCCTCCCTCCCAGCGCCACAGAGATTCTGTCCTGGAACCTGGGGTCTGAAGGCAGACAGAACCAATGGGTGCAAACAGCCAATGGTGCCCACCAGCTCCACCCTGCCCCCATGCAGCTGTCCCATGCTTCTCCTCCTTGAACTGGGGCTCCTTTTTCTTCTAATAACAATAACAGTAACAGCTAAACGTATGTGCTGGGCACTGCTGCAAGCCTACGCAAGCGCAGTTGTGCACCGCATAACGTCGCTGTGGTCAGTGACGGATGCATGCGCCGTGGTGGTCCCATAGATTAGAATGGGTCATGAATCCCTGGCCTCGTGACCTCAGAGTTGCCGGAACATTGTAGTGAATGCATTTCTCACATATTTGCAGGGATGCTGGTGTAAACAAACCTACTGCACTGCCACTCAGATAAAAGCAGAGCACATGTAATTATGTACAGTACACAGTACTTGATAACGACCATAAAACACTGTGATTGGTTTATGTATTTACTGTGCTATACTTTTTTGTTGTTATTTTAGATTGTGCTTTTTTTACTTATAAAGGAAAAAAAAAGTTTCTTATAAAGTAGTATGCCTTTATTATGCCGGCAGCAGCCTCATACATCTGATGTTTACTGCATCTCTTGATTGAATCATTTTCTCTTGTGCTGGATTGAATCTCGTGTTGTTTTGTATAGTACCATGTGGTACAGGCCTGTAGCCTCAGAGCAATAGGCTACCCCATACAGCCTAGGTGTGTAGTAAGCTGTACCACCCACGTTGGTGTAAGTGCACTCTATGACGTTCCCACAATGACGCATTTCTTAGAACACGCCCCGTTGTTAAGAGGCACGTGACTATATTATTTTGTTTTATCCTCACAACCACCCCAGGACACTGAGGCACAAATAGAGGTGAAGTAATCTGTCCAAGATCATAAAGCTAGTAGGAAGTAGAACCAGAATATAAACCCTAGAGGTGAGGCTCCAGACCCGGGGCTCTTCACTACCACACACAATCAGCTCTCCAAGCCCCACTGATCTGGAAGGTGTGGCGGTCAGAAGAGACCAGGTGTTCTGCTGTGTGCAGTCCATCTTTTGTCTTCTGGTTGAGTTGTTCTTTGTTTTCTGGTTTTTGTTTTGTTTGTGTCTTTATTTCCTGTATTCCGTGTTTTCACTTATTAGTTGAGCCTTTATTGTAATCAATTGGCTCATCCTTACTTCTTTCTTCTTTCTCTACCCCCCATCCAATCAGTAGCCAAATCTTCTGTATTCTCTCATTCCAGAAATATTTATTGAGCACTTCCTATGTTCCAAGCACACAGTAGGTGAACAAGGTGGATAGAGTCCCTGTGCATGAAACAACTCCCTGGTGATTGGCATGTGCTCCACAGTCTGATACCCAGTGGCCTGCGTGATAGCCACTGGACTACTGGGCTCACTCTGTCCCACTCACTAGGACCCACTTGCCAACCCCACCACCAGATCTCCACGTCCAAATCCTTCCTGTGTTCAAGGCCCATCTCAGTGGTCCTTCCTCTGTAGCACCTACTATGATGCCACCTTCCCCTCAGCCCAGCTGAGATCAATCCCTCCTCTTTAAGAATTAGAGCCCTCAGAGGATCTGAGTGTCTTTCATTTCATTTGCTACTTTCCATCTTGCATTATTTTTATGTATGTGCCAGTCTTATTGCCATGATTAGATTGCAAACATTTTTAAAGACCTATCTCTTAATCAACTGTCCAGATGTTCTGAACACAGCAGCCAAAGCAATCCTTTCAGAACGAAAGTCTCAGTATGGTACTCTTTTTTCTCAAAACCCTCCCAGGGCTCCCCATGGCACTGGGAGGAAAGCCAAAGTTCCTGTGATGCTCTGTAAGGCCCCATGTGGTTTGGGCCCCTTTACCTTTGTGACCTACCCTCTACCACCCTGCCTCTTGCTCCTTCCACCCCAGACATACAGCCTCCGTGCCAGACCTCAAGCATACCAAGAACACATCTGCCTGCAAGGACTTTGCACTGGCTGTTAGATCTGCCTAACTGCCCTTCCCCCATATAGCAGTCTGGCTCACTCCCTTACCCTGTTTGGAAATTTGTTCAAATGTCCCTTTCTCAACAAGGCCTACCCTGTCCACCCCATTTAAGCCTACAATTCACCATTATGCTCCTATTACCCTGCTATATTTTTTCCATAATGATAAGCATCACTAATGTATTATAATTGAATTTACTTGTTATATATACTGTTTTTTGTCTTTTCCCTTCACTATATTATGAGTTTCTTGTGGGTAAGAATCTTGATTTTTCTCACTGATATATCCCAAGCATCTAAAATACTACTTGTCGCATAGAGTGTGCTCAATAAATATTTGTTGAATGGATGCATAAATGACTGAGGGGGGGAATGAAAAATGGAGGGAAGTGCAAAAGCAGAAGGCGGCATTGAAGGGTTGAGTGGGGCCCACCCAGCATTCCCACAAGTCCAGGCCAGGAGTCAGAGATAGAGAACAGATGGAGTGTGAGGGTTTAATATGAGCCATATCGCTTCAGTTCTGTCCTAACAGGGGTGAGAGAATGAGGGCAGGCCAGTACCTGAAGTAATAAAGAAGGCCATTATTATCATGTGAACCTAATTCATTAGACCAGACAGCTACGAGTCCTCAGCTGCTTCTGGTCGACTTTCCCAAGCTTGAGCACAGAAGGGAAAGTGGGTATATAGAGTGGTGGGGGGAGGCAGAGAGGCCCTCACTGTCAGGGTTCTATCCCATGTGTTAGTTTCCTGTGGCGGCTGTAACAAATTACCACAAACTCAGTGCTTCAAACAACACACGTTTACCATCTCACAATTTGGAAGTCAGAGGTCTGAAATCAGTCTCACAGTACAGACGTTAAGACGTCGGCAGAGCTGGTTCCTTCTGGAAGCTCCAAGGGGAGAATCCATGCCCTTCATCCACCCGTTCAGCTTCTAGTGGCAGCCTGTACTCCTTGGCTTAGAGACCCTTCTCCCACCTTGGAAACGCATCCTCTGACCTCTGCTTCCTTCCTTCAGCCCCTCACCTCCTCCTCTGACTGTCCTGCCCCTCTTTCAGGGTCCCTGTGATCATATCAGGTCCACCAGGAGAATCTCTGCATCTCAAGATCCCTAACTTCATCACATTCACAAAGTCCCTTTAGCCATTCACAGGTTCTGGGGATGAAGCCTTGGACATATTTTGGTGGGGGGTGGGGGCGGCAGTTATTCAGACTCCCACACCCAACATGGGGTCAAGCACATCTCATCTGATAACGGAGTCCACTCATGCCTTCCTAGGTTTTTCTAGGAAATTCTGAGTGAATGTCCAAATTAGAAAGGAAGTAAAGTCCCCAGAGAACCTCTCAACTGAGGGACCTCTGAGAGGGACGGGGAGCCAGCCCAGAGCTCCTGCTCAGGTTTAGGGAAATCTCACATGCTCACTTTGCCGTCTTGCTTCAGCATACCTTCTCTGGGAGGACTTCCTGTCCACTCCATGCTCTGCAGTGGCTGCCCTGTGGTCTTGATGGAAGACGAGGCCCACCAGCCACACCCTGCTTCACACTGCAAATGGAAGGTCTCTCTGAGGACGTGACATCAGGAGAGACACCTGAAAAAGGAGAGCAAAACAGCCATCAGAAGAACGGAGGATGCGGCACTCCCGTCTGCGGGAATAAAATCACAAAGGCTCGAGGAAAGAGAGACTTGACAAGTTTGAGGAACAGAGAGAGGCCAGCATCATGCCTGATGTTAGGGGCCATGGGAGGAGTCTGGGGTTTTCTACGAGCAGGTAAGTTGCTGAGAAGAACAATCGCAATAACAACAATACCTAACCATTATATGCATAGTAACATATGTATGGACACCAAGACTTCCATGTACAGTATCAGGCACTGTTTTAAGTGCTGTATTTACATCAATTTAATTCTTAAAATTTGCACAAGTAGGTACCATTATCCTCATTTTACAGCTAAGGAAACTGAAGCACAGGGAGGTTAAATTATGTTTCAAACCCACAGACCTACCGTGTTTCCCCGAAAATAAGACCTAGCCGGGCCATCAGCGCTAATGCATTTTTTGGAGCAAAAATTAATATAAGACCTGGTATTATATTACATTACATTATATTATATAGACCTGGTATTATATTATATCATATATTATATTATATTATATTATATTATATTATATTATATTATATTATATTATATTATATTATATTATACCCTGTCTTATTTTAATATAATATAATGGATTCTCCCCTTGGAGCTTTAATATTAATGTTTGCTCCAAAAGACACGTTAGAGCTGATGGTCCAGCTAGGTCTTATTTTCGGGGACACACGGTAGAAGGTGGTAGACACCAGAAATCAAGCCCATCGGTTCCCCAGTCCCTGTTGTAAGCGTTGGGCTGGACTGCCTTTCCTGTTCAGGACTTCACACAAAAAGATCAATGTGTGTGTGGCAGGAGAGGAATGAAAGCTGATTCCTAGGTTTTGAGCTTGAGCAATGGTGATGCCTTCACTGAGAGAGGAACAGGCTTGGTAGGGAGGGTCCCCAAGCCCAGCATCCTTGCCCCTGGGGAGCCCTTGAGCCCATGTCAACCCTCAGTCCCATTCTAGAGGGAGCCCAGCACACAGATCCAAGGTTAGCCTGCACTGGCAGGCCGATGCCAAGAACCACAAAAGCCTTGTTTTATTTAAAACACAGTGCTTGGCAGAATTCCTGACCCAGATGGAGACGAGTCCATTACTTCATCTTATGAGTTGCATTACAGCCTCTGTTTTCGTATATCTATTAGCAAGGCCTCTCAGCTGAAAATCCAGTCAGCCCATCCATCACTCCGCTGAGAGGCCCACAGACCAGGCAGCAGAGGCCGGGATCCCAGCAGACATCCGTAGACATGTGCACACGGGCCTAAGTCCTGAAGACTTTCCTGTTTGTGCATAGGGGGCCTTCTTGCTTTACATTTGTAATTAAAAGCAGATTTTTATCAATTCCTCCAAAATCTATTGGGGGAACTGTAATTTTGCTTCCAATCTTCCTATTTAATACTCCCCTAATGCCCATAAAAAGCTTTGGAGTTTCAGTTCATGATTTGAATCTTTACAGATAATGAGCTGGTAGAATGACTTGGAGAGAAGCAGGTGTATATTTCCACAACTTGGTCCAGAGTGAGTGGTAAATGGTGGAAGGAGATCCCCAGGCAGTCTTGGCACATCTCCGTTCTGAAGCACCAACACGCAATTCATTTAAAGGCATACTCATTTATGTTCTTTCATTACTACCATAAAAAGTGTGTTTCCTTCTTATTACAACGCTACCTGGCTTCCCCTCCTTCAACACTCCTCACAGGACCCTAAGTCATTTCACTGCTCAATGCCACCTCGGCCCTACCCACTCACCTTGTTTCGCCAGGCAGTCCCCGTTACACCTGGACAGGTCTTTCCTGCAGTCTCTCCTGTCTTCTGTTCCTCCTCTCTCCTGCTCGCCCACTCCTCATGCTTCCCTCCCTCCCCTCCTTTTCCTCCATTTCTGCTCCTTTCAAACTCCTTTCAGCTACTATTACCATTAACTGACCACCTTCTACATGGGTCAGAAACTGTGTTGTGACACATATACTCACCTTAAAGCCTTATAATAATTGTGTGAAATAATAGTGTTACACACACAGTTATACAAGTACACGCACACACTTCTTTGACATTTAACCCTTTTCTCCTTTATTTTCTGTCGCTTTCCACTCCCCTTTGTCAGATGATAGATAGATAGATAGATAGATAGATAGATAGATAGATAGATAGATAGATAGATAATCACTTGGAGAACCACTGCAGTAAAGTTATGTTCAGAGGTTAAATTTGGTTATCACAATGACATTCAATTAAGTCATATTACTTGGCATATTTAAAGACAAAAGAAGTGATCTGTTTGTTTTCAAGGTTGGGTGAAGATTTCAGAAGATGACTGAACTTTAAATCATCCACTGAACATCCACCCCACGTTTTCTGACACTACCTGCCACTCTCATCTCTGCCAGCCACAAGCCTGCCCATCTGCCTCTCATCCCGCATGATGAAAACACAGACTTTGTCTGTCTTATCTGACATTAGAATTCTAAGACCTGAAACAATATCTGGAATTCTGGATGTGCATGTGTGTCTCTATGTGTATGTGTAGATATATGCCTGTAAACATGTACAAGGTCTGACACAAAGCTACTTACCTCATTGCTGAATATCACTACGGTCACCTTTGAAGTGCTCCCCTTGGGAAGCTATGCACTGACGCCAGTGCCTAGTCCACCCTTCAAAGCAATTTTGGAACTCTTTTTTCTGGAATGGCCATCAGAGCTGTCGTTGTATTACCCTTCATGTCCCAAATGTCATCAAAATGTCTTCCTTTCAATATTTCCTTTATCTTCAGGTAAAAATAGAATTCATTGGGGGCCAGATCAGGTTTATAGGGAGGGTGTTCCAATACAGTTATTTGTTTACTGGTTAAAAACTCCCTCATAGTGCCGTGTGAGCTGGTGCATTGTCGTGATGCAAGAGCCATGAATTGTTGGCGAAAAGTTCAGGTCGTCTAACATTTTCACGCAGCCTTTTCAGCACTTCCAAATAGTAATCCTGGTTAACTGTTTGTCCAGTTGGTACAATTTCATAATGAAGAGTCCCTCTAATACCAAAAAAGGTTAGCAACATCATTGCAACAAGTTCACGAACTTACTTGTCAACCCTCGTATACATATACATGTAAACATGTATATGTGTGTTTGTGTCTGGTGAATGAACCAGTGAATAGATGATTACCTTATATGAAATGGGCAGGAGAATGAGTTCAGAGCTGGACCAGGCGGGTTTGAGACCCAGCTCCCCCGTGTAGACCAACTGTGTTACTCAGGAGATCTCTGAAATATCACTGCTCGTTACTCTAACAAATCCCCATCTCCAGGCAGGGAAGTAGCTTCCCAAATGGCCCTCCCTGGCCTGACAGAATACTCAAACAGCTTGGTAAACAAAGCGCCTTAGGGAACTGCTCACACCGCCTTGCCCCTCCACACTGCACGCTAACTCTTTATAAAGGCTGTGTGATTCTCTTTCAAGAGCTCCCAGCATCTTGAAATTGACTTGACCAGAGGTGCAGGCAGATGCCCATGGAGATGGGCATTTCCTTTTCAAGCAAGGGAGACTGTGAAGTCTTAGGAGCCACACCCTGTTTCTAAAAATGGGTCAGCTCATTATTGGCAGGCATTCTCAGAGGCCTCAAGGGCAAAATAAGTCAAATACAAAATGACTATTAACTTCCTGAAGTTTCAAACCAGCTGGGGAAATTAGAAAAACTAATAGAAAAGTAGATCTTGCAAGTCTGAAAATGAGGTAACTGAAAAATGTAAAGATGAGATCAATCACAGAGGAAGGATGGTTTCCCCAGTACAATACTCTCTAGCAGGAGTGAATTCCAAACTCCCTGGGGAAAGAGTAAGGAAAATTAAAGGAGATTCTGGAATTGGGACTGCACATTAAAAGTCACACACTGAACTTTCAAGCTGAAACAAAAGCAAAACTGAGCCCAGACACCACTGCAGAAAATTTAATAAGAATTCTTTCTCTATAAATTTTGTAACTCTTTATACAGGAAATGTTAAGCATACGCAACATAGAACACTCATCTAGTTTTAGTAATTAACAGCTCAGAACCAATCTTGTTTCATCTCTGCTCCCACCCACTTTGTAGCCTCCAAATATAATTATTTTGACTCTAATCCCAGATGTCAAACTTTACGATGTATCTCTGAAAGACAAGGACTCTTTAAAAAAAAAAGAAGCTCTGTTTATAACAATAATTCCTCAAATACCTCAAGTAATTTGTCAAAGTCTAATTTCCCCTGTTGTTCAATATATTTTTTAATTATTTGTTTCAGTTGGAATACAAATAAGGTCCATGAATTATAATTTGTTGATATATCTCCTAAAATTCTTTTAATCTATAAGCTCCTGCTCTCTTTCTTTTCATTATGTAATTCCCCTTTTTTTTTTTAATGAAAAAATGAGAACAAGTGTCCTATAGACTTTCTCACCATCTGGATTTTGCCGATTGAATTCCCATGGTGTAGTTTAACATGTTCCTCGGTCCCTGTGTGTCCTACAAATTAGTCATTAGATATGGAGGCCTAACACAATTCACGTTTGAATTATTTGATAAGACTACTTCATAGGTGGTATTGTGTACACCCATCAAAGATATTTAATATCTAGGTGCCTCTTTTTCATGATATTAGTTGTTAATAATCATTGCCTAGATTCATTAATTTATTTGGACTTTCAAAGCAGTAATTCCGACTCTGATTCCTTCTTATGTTAGCTGGTAAGAGCAACCTCCGTTTGCTTGCTCTGTGGTTACCCAAGATACAGTGCAAATAGCAAAGGCAGCATATGCGTACATGCTTGATACCTTCTCTTCATTTGCCAGGTTTTAAACCAAAGAGCTGGTTCTCTAGCATCCTCCAAGACCTAAGGTTTATAGTGGTGTTTTTTTTTAATTATTAAGAACTCATTAATATAAACATATTTGATGTGTTTTAATTCTTTGCCATTATTATTATTATTATTATTATTATTATTATTATGCTCAAATGATCCTTCCTTTGGCCAGTGGGAACCTATTCAATTTCACTTCTGAGTGCTCGGGAGATGACGCTTGTCATCCTGTATAGCTCCCTCGCACTCCTGTATGACCAGATGTTCCAGGCTCATGTGCACAGTCCTGCCTCAAACTACAATTATCCATTTCTCTAAGAGGCCCTGATTGGGTTTTGTGCAAAATTGTATTTAGAGGCCACAGCCTAGGTGCTAAGTGTGCTTGTTGCTGCTGAATTGGTTATTTGTTTCTTGGCCTTTTGAGTAGACAGAGCTGGAAAATGTTTTATGTTTTAAGAAAGAAAAATTGAGTTTATATCATACTTCCAATTCAAATTCTGGACTACAGGGTTTTTACTTACCTCATGGGTCTTACATGTGTAACATCTCCTTCCCATTAAAAAAAAGAAAGCCCAGTTTGTAACTACATATTAAAATTTGTTTTATCTCTTACTATACACAATCGTCTCTAAATGACAGTTTCAACTACTATGGACAATATGATTACTAAAAGCAGTTTAAAATTTTCCTAGTTTTTTCTGTGAGTTACAATTCATTGAAAATTTCCTAAATTTCTTTTACGCTATAGGTACCTATTGTAATCAGTCTCTATTTTACTATGCAAAATGTTTAAATAAAGCAATGAGGAAGTGTCATATAGAGATTCTCACCGGAAAATACATCATCCCCTCATTTCTTAAATAAATGAAGCAAACCACGCACTTGCTTTTTCCACTGACTCCTGCAGACTGCTCCCTCCTGTGATGGAGAGACCTTCCTCACTCCTTTTCAGAGCTGCACAGACTCTTATGGAGATGTGCCCCGGCTTGTCCTGACTCATTTCCAGGATTTCACTATTACAAATTAAGCTGCAGTATAGAACTTTATGTCTATGACTTCTCATATTCTCAGGCCCTTTAGAGAATCTAATGTGGAGCCAGAGTTCAGAAGTTCTGATCTAGAGAGAAAAGCAGTTTGCTAAGAGACATAAGTTTGAATCCCAGCTCTGCCCTTAACTTATTCCTTGTAAAATCTGGATAATAACAGCTGGATAAACTATCAGGATACTACCCAAATAATAACCTACCTCACAGACCTGTGGAAATGACTAAACGAGCTAATATATGTAAGTTGCTTAAATCAGTTTTTAGTACATTTTAAGAGGTATGTGTTGTTGTTCTTATTGTTTCTGTGAATCTTTAAATTTGTTATTTAGCCTCTCTGTCTCCGTTTCCTCAGTTGTCCTGACTGCCTCAGGATGTTGGCACAATAAAATTAGGTCATGACTGTGAAACTTCTTGAAATAGCTATAATCTCTGAAAATGCAGAAAAAGGGTGTTGTTTCCATCAGCGTGATTCTAGAGTGGCCCATTAGGGGAGTAACCGTCTCAGGATGGTGGGACTCTCATCCCTGGAACTGTCTAGAGAGGGTTTCCTGACTGAAATGAGTCAGTGAGACAACCTGTCTGTCAATTCACTCAAACCACTAATTTAATGGATTTTTTTATTTTCTACTAAATTGACAGACTGAGTAAATTGAACAAATTGACTGGCTGTTTTGATATCATTTAGACTCAGCTTGAGTGGAGCTAATCATGAAGGGGAAAATAATTGTTATTGACTTTGCCCCAATGATCAAAGACACCTTTCTCACCGGTCCCCAGCAAACAACTAGACCCTCAGCATGTCACCAGCTTCAAACTCCACCCAGCTAAGGTTCAGAGAACAAACCGTGCCCAATCCACTGCACCCCCTTACAGACGAGATCAAAATAGAAGGCAGATTGGGAGGTAGGAAACTTTGAAAGGACCAGTCAATACATAAGTGTACTTTATGATCCAATTCTGAGTTTATGGAAGCGCTAACAGAGCTGAGGAGACAGGTGCTCCCTGTGGGAAGCTGAATAATGGCCCCTAATCCCTGGAACCTGTGACTGTTACTTTACATGGCAAAAGGGACTTTGATGGTGTGATTAAATTAAGGACCCTGAAATAGGGAGATTATTCTGGATTCTAGGGGTAGATACAGTGCAATCACCACGGTCCTCATACGAGCGAGACTGGAAGACATTTGACTACAGAAAAGGAGTAGGAGATGTGAGGATGGAAACAAGAGGTCGCAGTGAGTGAGGAAGGGCCAGAAGCTGCCAATGGAGGCTGACTCCAGAAACTGCAAAAGGCTAGGAAATGGATTCTCCCCCTATAGCCTCCAGAAGGAACCGGCTCTGCCAACACCTTGACATTCACCCTGACACACTGATTCTGGACTTCTGGCCTCTAGAACTGTGAGAGAATAAATGTGTGTTATTTTAAGCCACCAAGTTTGTGGCGATTTTTTACAGCAGCCACCAGAAACTAATACACTGCCACCAGCTGTGTTCCTCAGGGTCAGCCGTACTCCTTGGTGGGGACACTTCAGGGCAGGAGCAGAAGTTTAATGGCTGGAATGGGTAGAAGTCCAGTCTCCTGTTTCTGCTTCAAACAAAGCAAATTTCTTTTAAATGGGGACTGGATGTAAGATTCCACTGGAGGAAAAAAAGGATTCTCCTGAAATGCGGGGAGAGAGCAAGCTGAAATAGAGATGGCTGATATTTGTGTATCTAACACTCCTGGATGGAAACTCTTGGATCAGTGCCTGCACAGAGTGAACGTAATAAAATACAGTCGCAGTGTGGTGCTGGTGGGTGGTGGTTGTCTGCTCTGACTCCCTCATCGCACCAAGGACAAGCTACAACAGCGCAGCTAAATGGCTTGCACAACGGCATCCAGCTCGTAGTAGCAGAAGCGGTGTTAGAACCCAGGTCTTTAGAACCTCAGCATCTGCTGCAACCCACACCCTGGATCTTCCCCCAAATAGTAAATGCCCCCAGCTGACTGTGCCTTTCACTAACACAGTCTTACCACGTACAGGCGAGGTGGAGTCTATGCCTTTTATTCAGAGCCATTGTCAAGTTCTGAGGAGAGCTGACCACTCTGAGAGCTCCCTGTGTGGCCCATTACTTTGGGCTACAGTGCCCAATGGCGATCTGATAGCCTGCGAGGATAGCTGCTGCTGGGCCCCTCCTCCTGCTCCTGACAGCTGGGGGGGTGAACCACTGCTCTGCCTACAGAGCAGACTAGTGGGGAGGGCGGGGCCGGCCGGGGCAGCAGGGCAGGGATGGTAAGGCAGTGGCAGAAGCAGCTGCTGGCTCATTAAGGGTACTCTGGTGAAATTTGGGGCTCACCAGGCCCAGCCATATGCTCACGTGCAAACTACAGCTGCTTGCCAGAATCCCTCCTCCAAAGGGCAGCAGCAAAGGCAGCATATTCTCCCAGCTCGGGGGTGGGGGGTACACTTCTCTTGTTACTCAGCCATTTGCTTTGATGTCCCACTGAGGAGGTGTCCTGTAGCCAAGCGTCAAATAGAAGGAATAGGATTTTCAGTCCAGCCAGTACTTTTCTATCATTGCGCCGTGGGAGCTCAATGGGAAAGAAACAGCAGACGAGCCAAGAAGACGCAGTCCTTCATCATTCCACTACCCAGCACTCTGTCTTTACCTACCTAGAGTCATTGCCTCTTTTCTAAATAAGGCTTCTTACCTGGCGTTCAAAGTTCTCAAGTACTCATCCCTACTCACCCTCCTAAGGCTTCTTGCTATTCTTCTACTCGTGCCAAAATGGCCCCCAAGGATGCCGGTCCCTAGAACACAGTGTCACAAGGGAAGTGACCCTGACTATCTTTTCAATGCTGTGCCATTTCCCATGTGCCTGGCACACAGGGGGCCTCAGAAAAATCTGTGAAGGAATGAATCCCACTTACTCAGTACCTGCTAGGTGCTAAACACCATGCAAGGCATTTACTGGAGTGTGAACTTAACTACATTTCTAAACTTCTTTGTGTCTAAACCTCATTTACAGTTTGGAAACCAAGGCAAATATACAAATGTCATCAAGGACATCTGCAACGTATTAAAATATAAAATAACAATATCCACATTCCCAGATTTTAAAAACACCCTATGTCAAATTGCGTTGATATGAAAATCAAATGAGATAACACGTATAAAGCACTTGCCTCAGTCACTGACACAGAGGACAGCTCAGTAGCGGTTAGCTGTTAGTACTATGTTGCATTTATTTACAAAGATTAATAAATTATTGCAGTCAATGCCGAAAACAAACAAGTAAACCATTATAGTCCAAAATGAAAGCTGCTATCACAAAAGTATGGGCAATTTCCTATGTGGCCCCAGAGGCTCTATCTTAAAAACATATCCAGAACAAGAACCTTTTCACACCATCTCTACCGAGTACCATTCTAGTCTAAACCACTGTCATGTCTCACTTAGATTATTTCAGTTGCCGCCAAACTCTTCTCTCTGCCCTCATTTTTGCCATCCCCACACCCTCAGTATAGTCTCAACACAGCATCCAGGGACCCTGTTAGAACTTGTCAGCTCATGTCACTCCCCTGTTCAAAACTCCAGGTAAAAGCCAGAAAATTACTGTTGCCTACTGGGATGGTTCATTTTATGTGTCCAGTTACCTGGGCCATAGTGCCCAGACATTTGGTCAAACGTTATTCTGGGAGAGTCTGTGAGGGTTCTTCTGGACTGAGTGAAGCAGATCGCATCCCTCATGTGGGTGGGCCTTGTCCAGTCAACTGAAAACCTGAAAAGAACAAAAAGGCTGAGTAGGAAACTCCTCTTGCCTGATTGATTTGAGCTGGGACATCCATTTTATCCTGCCTTCCAGCTCAAACTGAAACAAGACTCTTCTTGGGGCTCAGGCCGGCGGCCTTCAGACTGGAGAGGTATATCTCCTGTTGGTTCTGTTTCTCTGGAGAACCCTACCAATACTCTAAGACATCTATGGGCCATGGGTGATCGGCGCCAACCCTGGGGCCTTCCCTGGAACACCATCACTTCTTTGATTTCAACTCTTTCCACTTTCCCCTCTCTCTCTTTGTTCCAGTCACGTTGGTCTCCTTTTTGTTCCCCAAGTACGAGAGGCCCAGTTAAGCTTAAAGACCTCAATAACCCCCATGCCCTCTGCCTAGAATGTTCTTCTCTCCAGGGTCTCAGTGCCTCACTCCGTCACTTCCTGTGGGTCTCTGGCCGATTGTTATATAACAGTGAAAATGTCCCAAACTTACTTGTATGAAACAGTACACACACACACACACACACACACACACACACACTTTTCATTTTATTTCCCTTAAATTGCTTTAATTTTTACAGCATTATCATCTGACATATTACGTGTTTACTTATTTATTTGTTTACATATTACGTGTTTACTTATTTATTTGTTTAATGCCTATTTATCAGTCTCTTCCAACTAGAATATAAATTCCTTAAGAGAAGAAACTTTTGTTGTTCATGGTTGCATTTCTAACACCGAGACGGGTACCTAGTACTAGTTCCTAGTGGTGCTCCATGTCTGTTTGTTGACTGAATTAATGACTCCATTAAAACTTTAAGTTTGAGTTTAGAAGGAGAGAAAGGTATTATGGATAGGTGGGAATAAAGGCTGTGCAGACAATCAGAGAAGACGAGGCTTTTGCTGAATGTGGGTTAAGAATTAGGCAGGAGAGAATTCAGGGCTTTGCTCTCCCACCAGGACCTGGAGAGCAGACACTCCACACTGCTGATTAAGGGCTGATCTTCATGCTTTAAGAGCCAGCAGAGCAGACAGCATGTTTGACATTCTTGCTTATAAATTAAGGAGCCCAACCTGGGTATGAGCTTGAGGTGAGCTGAGTAAGTAGCCAGTGCAGGGCCAAGACTTTCCTCAGAAAACAGCTCTGGGTCTGCTCCAACGCTGAGATAAATTGAAGACAGAGGCCCTAAAGTTCAATGCCAATGAGAATAGCTGCAATATATTTCGTTGGAAATAGCCCACGAAAGCCATAAAATCTCAATGAAGAAATCAAACATAGAAGGTCTAGTTTTAAGCAATGTGACTTCCTGGTAAAATCTCCAAGAGAAGCGGGTGGTGAAATACTGGTCCTAGTAAGTAAATGAGTTGTCTTGCAACAAATGATTGTCAGAAGAAGGAAGTTAAGAAGGCTAAAGTTGGAATGTACATCATGGCCCGGAAGAAAGAGACTGGAGGATGGAACTGGAGCAAGCTGGCTGTGGTAGAATCGTCTTACTTCCTTAGACCCAGTGCTTGCTAATTGCCCTTTCTCATAAAGTGGGGTATTAACTGCTGTACCTTATTCCAAAGGGTAAACAAGACGTCAAATGAGGTTTGCAGAAGTGACTTAAAGAAAGCCCCATATAAATGTAAAATAATAGCAGTAGACTAACAGCAAGGAGTTTTAAATGAGATGTTCCATGGATGAAAAGTTAGGTGGACAACAGTTCCTGAAACAGATTCACTACACACGGGCAACAAGCCTAAATTCATTAATTCTGTACCCACAACAACCTGAGTGCTTCAGCCATGGAAGAGCTTTCTTCCTTCCTGTCTCTCCTGCCATTGCAGTCTTGTTACCATCGACATTTTATTGTCAACCATATGAATGCATTTCCTAAAAAATTAAATTAAAAACGAAAGGACAATATAAAACACATTAAATGTGCTCACTGAAGAAAAACTTCAAGTACATCAAAATGTTAAAAGAAAATAAATACGACTCCATAGTCTCATAACCAGAAATGATCATTATTAATGCCTGATATATTTCTTTCCAGTTGTTTTTCTTTCATACTTTGTATAACTAAGATCACATGGCCTATAGATTTTTATATCCTACCCTAACATATCATAAGCATTTTCACCATCACTTAAATGTTAACAGAAAGATTAATGAATGGTTCCTACTCCAGCATATGAATGTACCGCGTTTAACTAGTATCCTTGAACATTTAAACAGTTTCCCATTTTATGTAATTATTTTGGGGCATTGATCTCTGTCTGTGTCTCTGATTATATCCCTAAGCTGAATTCCTAAAAATAGACTCACTGGGTGAAAGGGTCTGACTTTCTTTTCAGTTTCTTAATACAGATTATCAGAGACCCTTTAGAAATCTTGTACCAATTTATGCTCCTCCCAGCTGTGTATGAGAGCACCCCTTGCATTTGAACCCAGGGCTGTTTTGATGTCACAGCTGGGTGCCAGAGTTCTAGCCATTCGCTGGCTTTCCATCAGAAACCAATAAACAGCCACACTGAGAGCCTGCAGGCATAAACTGTACAAGTTTGCTAATTGCTTTATAAAAGTATCTTTCCTGGATGCCTGAAAAAGGTATCCAGAGCTAGTAGATACTAAAAGCGCTATTACCATGAAGAATAACATTGTTCCAAGTAATCTTTGTCCTTGCAGAAAGAAAACTCTATTTCATAAAGCAACTCTATCTACTTACAATCCAGCACCCCAGGCATTAAATGAAGCCACACAACTGTGGTCTTACGGATAGTACATGGATTTCAAGTTGGTTTGACAAGCGAGACTCTGGTATGAACATGCTGCATAAATAATAGCCTTCTCCCACTTCTCCTCATTGTACCCCTTCTCTCACTAGAAAGCACACAAAAGAAAAAAAGAGAGTTACAAAGTGCACAAACCATAGTTGGCACAGAATTGCAGATGAATATAAGCCAGAATCCAAAGTGCATGTAAGGACCCCTGAATTGGCTGAGACTGGACTGAGAATCACCTGGGGCAAGTGAAGAGCAGACGCAACGAAGGTGACAGGAGCGTCCACAGGGACAGATGTCAGAAAGGGCCACCTGAATGATGTGGCATGAAGGTGAGGACTCGTCCTGAAGAGTGAAATCCATGTCCCATGGTTACAGGCACTGGGTGAGAACAGCTGGTGACGTAGGCCTTCTGGGGTTGCCAGCTGGCTCATAGCAACAGACAGGTGGCAGGAGGCACAGGAACCACTGGCTGAGCCATGTCACAGCAGCAGTCTGTCTCCGCAGAGCAGAGGACAAAGCAGCCGGAGACTGCCTAGGCTTCTCCTTGCGCAGGATCTTCCAGCAATGACCTGGCTTAGGAAACCCAACCCATTCCATAAGGAACAACAACACCGTATTATCATTATTATTATTATTATTATTATTATTATTATTATTATTATTGATTGCTGGAATAAGAATAATAATAGTAATAGTAATAGTATATATAATATCATGTAGATTATAGACAAATAACAACAATAATAATATAGATAACTGGGTCAGCACCAACACAGAGGTTCTATGAGATAAAATAGGGCAAAAGGAAGAAAAGTTATCAGTTTCCAAACTTCCCCAGTGAAATGTGACTGGCAAAACTCAGGAAAGAAGTAGGAACAATAGAATATCACAGAAATGAAAACAAAATATGAAGGTACAAAAGGGAGCACAGACACTGCAGAAAACAGAAAAAGGGACATAGAGATAGATGTGCGAAATTTGGATAAAAGGACACAAAATGAAAGGAGTTACAGAACATGATAAAACTACAGATGTAAAAGATGGGCGAAGGAGATCCAGTATTAGACTCCCTTAAAATATTAAAAATAAAAAGAACCAGAACATAGAAGGAAAGCAATATATATACAATTCAAAAAAACTCTCCTGAAATAAAAGGCTTGGCTCCATGTGTCAGAAAGGAAATCCATGTTCAGGGAAATTGACCCAGAATAGTCAACACTGAGACATCTCCTGGCAAATTTACTGGGCTTTAAAGATAAAGAATCCCTTAATCTGGCATTTAAAAGTTTGATTACAAGAGAAAAAGATCAGGCTGATTTTATATTTCTCCACAGCAACAACAAACACTTAAAGACACTGGAGAAATGCCTAAAAGTCCCCAAGGATTCAACATCTCCACTTATGAGCCAAGAATGTTCTATTTATCCAAATTGTCCTCCGAGTATAATGACTTTGGACAAATAGTTTTGAACCTGCAAAAGCTCAAGGATTGTTGTCCCACAGTCCTTTGTGATGAAATTTCTAGAGAATAAACCGCAGCCAGTGAAAAATGCCTGGAATTCTAAAGCAAAAGAATTGGCTGTGAGTCATATATATGCCCCTTAGAGGAAAAAAAAAAAAGAAAGAAAGAAAGAAACAAAAGAAAAAAAGAAACATATACATAGCTTTGGATGACAAAAGAAAATGTGAGTGTTATATGCCTTGACAATCTAGAATTGATATAGGTAACAAAAAAAAAAAATGGACAAGACAAAGAAAGAAAGAGATACAGTAATTCTACTATTTGCCTCTTCTGTACCTGGTAAGAGTCAGAGAATATTATTTAAAGCTGACAAATCAAGTAATCGAGATGCATGAGAAGTAATAAAAGCCTATTGACCGTTCAAATGAAAACTGCAAGAGAACAATGTTATTGATTCAATTTGGGAAACTAAGGAGAAGGACAAAAGAACAGGAAACACATTAAGTTCATAACTGTTCATACTAGAAATCCATTAGATACTGTGTAAAAAAATAGGAACTAGGAGAATTATATAAAGCCACAATTAACTTTATGAAGGTAACACTTGGAACAAAAATACCAATCCTCCTAAATATCAGAACTACAGAGAGAGAGAGAGAGAGAGCAAAGATCAGAGTAAAATACTTACAAATACTTACAAATACTTACAAGATACTTACAAAGAAACAACTATATAAAAGGTACACACAAAATAATAAGAAAAACTATGTGTGGTGATGAATGTTAACAAATATCAAATCATGTTGCACACTGAAATTAACATAATGTTATATCTCAATTTAAAAAATAATTTAAAAATAAATTTAATAATAATAATACGAAAACAAAACCCAGCATACATACATGTCAGTATGTAGATGAGCCTCAATCAATATTAAAAGTAAAAGTTTTTCAAATCATGTCACAAAGAAAATCCATACTCTGCTATAAAGAGACACATGTAAAACAAAACAATTTAAAAAAAAAAAAACACAAGAGACTGGACAAAGGAACACCAGGCAGACGCAAACAAAGCAAAAATAGGGTTTCTGGTATTAATATCAGACAAGGTGAAACTGAGGCCAAAAGTATTACATAATACAAAAAAAAAACGGCACTTTATAATGCTAAAGGGTACAATTCACAAGATATAACAGTTACAAATATTTATATATTCAATTACTTATCAGCAACATTTGTACAGCAGAAATTATCTAGACATATAGAAAAATAGACAAAAACCCACCAGCTGCAGAAGACTTGAATTCAGTTTTCAGTCCGTGATAGTGCAAGTTGACAAAACATCACGTAAATCTTTGGTCCTTCACACCCAACAATGCTATCTCTGAGGTCTCCTTCAGATAGATTTATACACATGCAAAATGACATGGACACAGCTATTTATTTCAGCATCGTTTGTAAAAGCAGGACTTTCGTGTTCATCAGAAGATGACTGGTTAAATAAATTATGGTATAACAATTCAATGAGTTGTACTATTAAAAAACAAAAAAGGATGAGGATCTTTATGTACTCGTGGAAAGAGCTCCAATATGTATTCATTTTAAGTTAAAAAGAAAAAACAGAGAAGTTTTGAACAGCACGTAGTACACTACCTTCTGTGTAAAAGAGACATAAGAATATAAATCCACATTTGTTTACATATGCATGAAGAGACTGAAAAGAAACCGGTAATAGTGGTAACATGTATGTGATAGAGGTAAGGGATGTGTGGGAAGTGAGCCAGTGGGAACGAAGGAGGGAGGGACTTTTCACTGCCAACTACATACATATGTGCATATGCGTGTAAGTGTACGTGTATGAGTCTGACTGCATCACCCATTTGTTTAAAACACAAAAGGGCCCTAAGTCGTTGTTTCTATCTAGTACCAGTAGTCTTTTTTAGAGTCTTGATAAAAAGTAAAATCTGATCCCATTGTCCTTCAGGTTACCTGAAAATCAACATTACAGATCTTCCATTTTGCTTATAAATCACCACCCTTCACACAATGAATATGGGCTCAATTAAACAGCCCTTAGCACAAAAAGCTCCCTGCCTCCTTTCACCCTCATCACCAGTGAGTTAACCACATCACTTAATCTCCAAGGCGCCAAACCTGAGCTGTCTGACGTGGCTGAGACTTGAACTGTGGCTGGCTCAGCTTGTCATGTGCTGTAAGCGTGAGCCACACGCGAAAGTTCAAAGATTCGGATGGGAAAAGAGAGTGCAAAATACCTCCCTCATTTTTAATGTAGATTACATATTGAAATGATCAGAGCTTAGATATATTGGGTTAAATAAAGTATGTTATTAAAATTAATTGCACCTGTTTCTTTTTACATTCTTAACAAGGCCACTGAAATATTTAAAATCACCGAGGTGGTTCACATTATATTTCTACTGGACTGGACTGCTCTAGGTGGTAGAAACATAAGCAGACAGGCTGGACGAGATTCTGCTGCAGTAACAAGCAACCCTAAAAGCTTCACTGACTAACACAACAGTCATAATTATGACTGTCATGTGTCCGTCATAATTCGTGAGTGATGCGGGCCAGCAGGGGCGTGTTTCTCCAGGCTGCTGGGGCTTCATCCTAGTGCAGGCTCCAAGTCACCGCTGCCATGGAAGGAAACATGGTGAGTCAGGTACCTGCCCTTGAAGATCCCTCTTGGCAGTGACACGCATCATCTGGGCTCACAGTGCACTGGTCCAAGCAAATCCTATGGCAATGCTGAGTTTCCCAGGGGGCAGGGAGAGGCAACCCTCCTACATGCCCAGAAGAAGACAAATCCTCATATTAATGAACAGCACAAGTGACCATGACATCTCACGTTATGTCCCATGCAAGGCTAAGGCTGCTGTCTAAATAGCCACACATAGTCACTCCAAGTGTCTGGAAATTAACTATTTTGGGGGGAATTTATGTAGAGGTGACTTGCACTGAGAAGGGAAATGGTTTCAAGGAATACACATCTGAATGAAGCTGCACTAGGTCATCTCATGGACCTGCTGATACTTCCAGAAATCGGGCTGTCCACTCCATCATAAGGAGACCCATTGCCATGGGCAGCAGCCAGTTTTATAAGAATTTATGTTGATCCAAATACCACTTGGTGTGTTGTGCACTAATTCAGAGCCACATGGTATATATTTCATCAATCTTGCACCAACTAGCTTTCAAATATGTGAAGACATTTACCACTTCTTCCCTGGAGAGCTTCTGCTCTCCGGGCTAAATAATTTCAACTGTGCCTCATGTCAAATGAGGGTGTTATATCTCCTCACTACCTAGGTTCCTGTGACAGAGCGCCGTGTTGTTCACATTTATGCACCAGAAAGGAAATTGTGCATTCAAGTCCACTGCCATGTGAGTTGTCTGGGCATGACCATGTCACATCCAAACAGAAGTTTTAAATCAGATTGCAGGGGTTGGCTCAGACCACTTATCTTCCTCTCTGTCAAAAGTGTGGGCCTGGCCCACATCTGGACTATTCTTCCAGCCTGGGTCACAGAGTGACGAGATGCATGGAGCAGAGACCTACAGACCTACAGCAGCCCACCTAAAACACGAGCAAGAAATTACTGTTTGTTTTTGCAAGCCACATGAGGTTTTTGCTGTGTGGGCAAAACAGGCCAATACAGAAATAGCCCAAAAATAGCAATTCAGGAAATGCTGAATTTTTGCTATCTGTCCCACTATCAGATTTTTCTCCATATGATACCTTGTAGTACAATACCTAATTCCATTTATTTATTTATGATCATTTATATAGCAGTTATTATACGTCAGGAACTATTCCAAGCATTTTACAAAAATTACTCAACATCTAAAACCTTATCAGGTAGGTTCCTTTATTATCCCCATTTCACAGACAAGGGAACTGAGACAGAGAGAAGTCAAGAGCACACAGCAAGTAAGCAGCAGAGTCAGAGTTCAACCCGAGCAGGCTGGCCCAAGAGTCCACGTCCTTAACCACTATGCTATGCAATTATCATAACCATTGATATTTATTCAGTTAATTTATACTAAGCTCATTCAATCTTATTTAATTCTCAGAATAACTGCAGGAAGTGGGGGGACCTGAGACTCAGAGATGCAAAGTTATTGACCCAACATTACACAGTGGCTGCAAAGTTCGTGCTTTATAAAGAAAAATCTTTCAAACACTAATGGAGCCATCAGTTTTACTCTTCCTGTTCAAATCTGATGGGCGGGGGCAGCAGCTGCATGGCGGGAACTAACTGGAGCACCCCCCGTATTTCCCAGCGTTCTCACCATCACCAGCATTAACCAATGTCGGTTAGACATCCACCTCAGGGGAGGCAAGCACGAGGTAGGTGCCCTTGCCAATTAAGACTGGAAATAGCTTCCTCTAATTAGGCCTTGATATGGTGAAAGGGGAAGTAAACACACACCCCTGTAGGCGGGAAGCATCCACACCTCAGTTAGGTGGCTCTCGCTTGGTGACTACAGTTTTCACAAGATCGCCTAGCAGCCAGCTGCCCCAGAAAGTAGCAGGAACAGAAAACACAATATTCCTGTCCACCTGTTTCATTATCACCGGAGACGCAGTGGGCATTAAAGGAGCAGTGTGAAGTGGACAATTCACACTTCTGGAGTTTCTCAGCAGTGTCAGTCTCTGCGGTTGCCACGGCCACCGCAGCTGCTGCGCCTCAGTCTTGTCACACCAAGAAGAGTATTAGACTTGGACCAGCAGGGAAGCATATGCAAACAGGCATGCAGGCACACACACATGCGTGCACACACGCACACACACGTACACACAAACACACACTCCCTACACCCCTTTCTCCACTCCTAAGAAACGGCAAGGAGTATAGAAAAAAGGTAAGGAGGCAGCAAGCATTGGAGGAGGGGCTCCTGTTTCACTGCTGGGAGCCGTCAGAAGGCACCGGGGTCCTCCTGCAGCACAAGGGGACAGGCCAACAGACAGCGCCAGCTCGCTGCACTGTCACACAAACCTCATTTGGAATGGGATGGTCTGAGGGCCACCTGCAGGGAGGGAGCAGCCAGTGAGAATGAGGCCCTGCCCTGATCCCTGCCCCACCAGACCTCCCGGAGCCTCCCAGGTCCAGGAGCAGACTCAGCCCTTCCCAAACTTGTGAGCTACTGCTGCCCATCATTAGGAGAATTAAGGAGCTGGACTTCCACATTCAGCATTCAGACTTCAGGCAGTCCTGCTCTGCGTATGTGGCCTAATTCTCAAAACTGAACTTCTTCCCCACTAGCGTCTGTATTAATCAGGATTCGCAAGAGAAATAGAACAAACAGGACACACACACACACACACACACACACACACACACAGAGATGATTAACTATGAGGAGTTGGCTGACACAGTCATGGACACCAAGTCTCATGATTTAGTCTGCAAGGTGAGGACCCTGGAGAGCCAGTGGTATAGTTGTCCAACTCACAGGCCTGACAACCAGGAACACTGATGGTGTAAGTACCAGTCCAAGGGCAGGAGAAGATCCACGTCCCAGTTCAGCAGGCAGGCAGGAAGCGAAAGGAGTTTCCCCTTCCATTTCATCTTCAATGCTCCAAATATGTTACCTTCAGTTTACCTCTCATCCCACTCCTTCCTTCTCTCTGTGTTGCCAACAGTCAGAGGGTTGGGAAAGCAATAGGTGAGGGTGCACAAAGATTAGCCACACCATACTATTGGTCCCTTGGTCCTCAAATATGGGCTGGTTTGGGGCCATGGTTCTGACCTACCTGCCACGTGTGAAAGTTTGGATGTGCTTCCGGTACTATTGGGGTCAGTGTTTGCCCAGCCCCGTTTTCTTGTTTCCTCGTCCACGTTTCTATTCTGCCCTGACTGGAGGCTATATCGATTTTGAAGCACTGCTTCTCAGAAATGTGGTCGGGAGCCAGGAACGTCAGCCTCACAGGAGACTCCTTAAAACTGCAAAAATTCAAGCCCCACCCAAACTCAGGGAGTCAGAAGCCTGGGCGTGGCACCCACCAGCAATCTGCTTTTTAACAAGCCCTGCAGGCAATCTAGGCAGTCTCAAGTTTGAGTTCCTGATTTTAAAGGCTAGCTCTCTTGCCCTCTAAACACAGCACCTTTTTCCATCCCTTCATCCAGCCCTTTATTTCCCACAGGACCCAATTTGAGAATGGTGGCATTTAAACACTGCTAAAACTGACATTTTTCCTCATTTTCAGTTCTGTCGGATACCTTACTGCAATTTTATAATACTCCGGAGGCCCCACCCTCAGAAAATACCAATTCAAAATAAGAACCTCTTATTTTTAAATGCCTGTTGGCACATTGATGCCGCTGGCTGGTTTAGACGGACTAATTAATCCTTATTTGACCTGAATTAATGCCTAATCTGTGTAAAATGATGGGGATTTGCTGGAATGCAGCAAATGTGAATCTGCAAAACCAAAGGCATGTGGGAGTGGATTCGGCATCAGGCTGACATGAGGATTAAAGTACTTCTTCAGCTGGTACATTATTTGAAGTTAGATTTTCTTCCTTTCTCCTTTCCACCCCCACCTCCTTCAAGGAAAAAAAATTACCAGAAGACATGAGCATATTGTCGCCCCTTCTCCCAAATAAAGGTAAACTGACAGCGCTTTCAATGAAAGGCTCTGCATGATTGGAATTAAATGTCAAATACGATTTTCTGTTGGCAATTCAAAGTGTTGGTGTCAAAACCATAACTGACAGTATGACTGCAGATTACTGTCTGTCTGCATCTCGGCATCACACTGTGGGAAGGTTTATGATTTAGTAGATTAACACAGCTCTCGTCACGCTACCACTTAAGAGATAATTTGTTCAAGCAGCAGCCGGTTAGATTGTGGCTGCCCAGGAGCAGGAGCCCCCTCCCCTGAAGTTCTGTCGGGTGTTTGATGGCACACCCTGCCCCCTGCGGGGGTCTGCCATCATTATGGATGACAGGCAGCAGAGGTGAGCGGGCCATAGCTGCTGGCAGTCCTGCTGTCAGTAGCCACCAGTGATGTTTGCTGGCGACGTCTAGGGGAAAATGGAGTTTCTATTGATCCACCCAATGTGAAATGGCCTTCTAGGTTGCACATTTGATTTATTTAGCTTCTGCTTCTCACATGGGAGGGGGACTTCCTGGCGAGTCACTGAATCATGCACTCTACCACTAGGTTTCTCTTAGCTCTAGAAGAAAGATAGTAGTCAGGGCTCAGAGAGATTGGGAGAGTTGACCAAGAGCAGAACTTGGGAAAAGCAACAGGGACAGTTCATGTTGCTTGAGACTCACAGAACGACAGACACTGCCCTAGGTGCTCTTCTCTGCCATGTCTGGTGTAATATTCACAAAGACACCCATGGTATCGTGGGGCAGCCTAGGTTAAGGGCGTAAGCTCGCATCAGCCACAGCAAGTCCATGGCAGAGATGGTTAGAGCTAGGTTGCCTGACTCAGCTCTGTGTTCTCTGTAACATCTTGTGGAGTGTAAATATTGCAACTGGGGAGGGGTACAAGGGCTTTGAAAACTGTGCTTCTATCTCACACATGGGCCATTTCTGCCAAGTGACAACCCATAGAACCCAGGTAATAAAATAAATAAAATGGATTCTCTGTGTCTTGACCCGCCATAAATTGTAACTGGTCCTCGGCAAGCCTGATTTAAGAATTTCATCTTTCAGAGATTGTGTTTGTTCTTTGTTTTTTACCCCCTTCTCATCCCGACTTCTGGGGGAGAAGGAGAAACGGTAAAAGCAGTCAGTTCGATGCATTTCTATTTTCCAACAATGCTAGGATGTGACAGAAGAGGAGCCCCGCAAGATAATGTTCAGACTCTGGTTTTAGAATGTTTACTCTCTTCTGGGTGAACTCTGACATCCAAACGCATTAATGTGGTGCCATTTTCAACTCTCATGCCAATCTCTATCCTTGTATGTACCAGAATTTTAATGCCTGCTTCCCTGTTTGAGTTATGGTAATTTATTGTAATAGTGTATGTTGACCTTTTCAGTATTTTGTATTTTTATTGGATAGCTGTTTCACCTCTTCCCTGGAGGGTTAGCCAGGCTGAAATGAGAAAGAATGGTAAGACCAACCAATCAAAATACAGAATATTAAAAAGGTCAACACACAAGAGCAAACTACTAATTTAGAAAACACACAAACGCGAAAGGAATGAAAGCTCCAAACAGCATGGTGACCAGAGCAAGAATAAGTGGACAGAAGAAGACTAAGGGGTTCTCTCTACCAACGGCACAGCAGTTAGTTCAACCACTAAATGTGAAGTAGGCCATCATCAGAAACCAAAGGAGGGTAAGAAGTGACTGCAAACGGTATAATCTCTACAGTGCATGTCCCAGGAGTCTAGAACTGATGCTCATCCAATTCTTTTCTGAAGTCCTCCAGAAAAAGACATCCCCAAATCTCACTAATTGACTCATTCCAGTAGAACTATATTGATTAAAGCATAATATAATAATAAGCATATCTTGACAGTCAAGGTAAATAGAATCATAAAAATACAAAGCATACTAATCCAAGTGGACTTTCAAGTCTACTGAAGATTATGGTCATCAAATAACTGGAAAGGTCCCCGAACCAGTAACCTGGGGGCAGCCCTTCACCCGCTGAGACGCATACTGCACTGGTTGTTATTAACACACCGCAACATACACAGGAAGTCCTTGATATCAGGATGATTGGTACCGGAAAGGGGCCGCTTAAAAGAATTCATGGGACCAAACAGAGACCACAATCTCAGTGTAAAAAGTGAGAAGATTTTGACTATAACTTCATCGTGAAACATAAAATGAAAGTTTATGAAGAGATGCTTTTGTTTTATATTTAGTAGAAAGTTAGGTTAAAATTCTAATCACAATCTTAAAGTAAAAAGGATTTAAAGGTTGACTGGAAGTTGGGACACAATTTTCCTAACAAAAGTTTATGTGAATGTCGATACATCATCCTTCACACATTTGAAACAATCATGAAAAGCGTAACTTTTACAAAATATGCGGAAGATCTAAGAACCATTCTAAATGCTCTGATACTCCGGTTTTTTTGCTGTTTTAGCAATATTGATCCTGTTTTCTACTATTCAGTTTGTCAATTTCCTACTATCTAATTGTTACTTGTGAGATCCTGATTTGTCAATAGATTGAGCAACAGAACAATATGAGCCATTCCTACATCACTTTCATCAACTTTATGAAATCCTGTGTTGTTTACAAAATTTGCCATTTCCATTCTGTACTGCCAAAACATCTGAAAATCTTCTGCAAACTGTCCAAACTGTCCCTGCAAGTCTGTGTTAAACAATTATGCTTGAGTAGGGTCTAGTTTTTAAAGTGTGCTAGTGAATATTTGATGACTCTCAATTCCCAATGTAAACTTTTAATTTCAGGTACTCTAATAATGAAAACTCAAACCCATGGACCCTAGACTTACATAAGTGCAAGCCAAAATATTTTCAACATAAAACATACCATCACAGCCATAAAAATGATTGCTGAAGTATTTTCAACTATTAACATTTTCTGGTCTGACTCATGAATAGCAGTCTAAACGAGCTGCATTATAGGATAAGAATTTGGGGTTAGAAACACTCCGCAGATTTGTAGTGACTGTTCTTTAAGAATATTTAATGTATAACATACTCAGATTGCACTGTTAAATTAAAACACACTTTTTAGAAAGCCACGTAGTACATGATCCCTGTTTTAAAAGTGCCATCCTTTATTAAATATTTACTATGTACCACACCACACTGTGCTTTGTACTTTACATGCATTCTATTATTTAATTCTTTTTTGTTAATTGAAGTTTACCCAGTGACAATTGTTAGTAAAGTTACATAGATTTCAGATGCACAATTGTGTAATACATCATCTATATATTACATTGTGTGTTCACCACCCAGAGTCAGTTCTTCGTCCATCACCATACCTATTATTTAATTCATATAATGGCCCAAGAGAAAGCCATCCATACCTATAAGTTATAGGTAATAAGACAGAAGTTAAGCAACTTCCCCTAGATGGGACATCCAGTTAGTGACAGAGGCAGAACTCAAACCCAGGTCTTTCTGACTCCACTAACACGTTTGTAGCCACTCTAGTACAATACACTGGCAATACAAAATTGATTGCTTTTGTAGTCAGAGAAAAGAAAACGAATTTTTTCAGGACCTTCAGGTTAGAGATTAGAAATCACGGTGTTGCTCGTGACTAATGGAAAACTTGGTGGAGAAAAAGGGAGGAAAGTGTCTGGCTGAGTTACAGCTTGAGGGAAGACTCCAGCTGGCCAGGAGCCTTCAGTGGAGGGTTTGGCACGTCCTGTGAGTACTGCTGAAATGGACGCTGCCCACTCGACCTACCGAGGAGCTTAAAAGGAATCCCTGTATGTGGGGAGGAAAGAGCACCGACCTCAGTCAGAGCCAAGGACACCCACCATGTCCTGTGAAGGCTTGTCTGACATCCCACCTACAGTTCAACCCCTCCCTCTGTGCTGAGGCTGGCTCTAATCCACTGAGGTCAGGACACTGAGCACTGCAAAAAATTGCTAATGTTTTCAAACCCTCATTTCCCCGAAAATGGGGTCCTGCCTTCCTGCAGACCTCCTAGAGAGGATCTGGGGCAGTCCCAGCTTACCTGACCTGCTGAAGGTACTGTGCTCAGGCTGAGCCTCACTCTGCTGAGCTGCACTGCCTGCCACACCATACTGGGCCTCCCTGCACTGCCTGACTGCCTGAGCTGCCTCCCTACTAGTTGTCACGGCCTTTCACCCACACTTCCTGTTATCTGTCAAGTCTGCTCCCGGATGCTGGCCCGAGCTTTGCACAGCAGCTTACAGGGAACTGAGATACTGATCTCTAAGCTGCCAGGGTAACAGGTGGCCCTTGGACCCTTCCTCTCTGGCCCCCCAAGCAAGCCAAGTGTGCCCTATAAATATTACCATTTAGTGAACGCTGGGGCATGCAAAACTGCAGGAGCACTGAATTTGAACAACCCTGGTGGGTTTTCCTTGTCCCCATATACCATCCCCTTCCAACCTGGTCCATCTTAGACCCATCTTAGCTCCTGCTTTGTCTCTTGGTAATTTCAATAATTATAAACAATAGTGCCCTGGGTTTACGGTGTGTCCGGCACTCTTCTAATTGCGCTACATATGGCTTTGACACGAGTTGCAAGTTCTCTGGGCCTCTTTTGCTTCACTTGAAGAATGGGGACAATGGCAATCTATTGAGGCCCCTTCCAGTCTTCTTTGGCAGTTCCAGGAGTGAGCACTGGCATGAATGCAGCCTCCTCTCAGTGTGATATTTCACGGCTTGGCATCAGGCAGGAAAAGGAGATCAATTTAGAAACAGAAAGGAACGTTTTCTTTAAGATGATGTTTTCAAACCCTTAACCTAAAAAAAAGAAGTTAGAATTTCCAGTAGAAGTGGAATAATAGGACAAAGAATTGGCATTCGGCTGGAGGAGGCAGTTTGTGGTAAAATGGAACCTGAGAGTGATGGGTGGGATTGCAGGAGACGGGCCAGTTAGAAAATCAAGCCCGACAGTAAGAAATCAGCTTCCAGAGCCTTGCAGCCCCAGGCCCAGGCCCAGAAGCATGGTTGGGCCTTTCGACAGGGCTCTAACCAAGAGCTAATATACAGTATTTACTCAAGAAAGATGGTTCCAGAGTGAGGGATGAGATTTAATTAGTTACTGTAACACACATTATTTCTTGGAGCTCCCAGTTCCCCTATGAGAAAAGCTATTCTTCTTTTTCAATATATGCCTGATTTTTCCAATCTCTCAGGCTATCATCAAATGGTTTCCATTTGTTTCAAAAGATAATTTATCTGCCTTGAGGTTTTACCTCCCAGAACTTGGTGCTAGTTCCCCTCCCTACAGTTCATGCACAGGGGCGACAGGCATGGCCTGACATGCTCATGCACAAGTGGCTTATTATACCATGTTCCCCTTTGCAGACACTGGTAAAACTGTCATGAAAAATAAGATGAAAATCAAAAGCTCTCTCTCTGGTGGTTCATAGAATCTTCTCTGTTCTTTCTAGGCTAAATCGTGATTATTGTCTCTTTGCCTTGACTCCTCTGTGTAACAAAAGTCAAATCGACTTTTGTTCTAGGAATTTTATTTTATCAACTAATTGATACTTTCAGGCTCAGAGGTGCTGAGCTTGACACCAAAGGATCTTTTTCTTTTTATTAATACAGCACCTTTCTCTAGAGAGAACTAAGCATTTGCAAATACTAATTATTCGTTGCAAGCATTTCACTAAATTATAAAATTATAGGAAACATAAAATCAACAACTGTTTCTTATATAGTTACTGTCCACACAGAGCTTATGCATTTCCACACACGAGACCTACTCCAATTATGGTCTGAAATAATTGCTGACCCACCAAGAACTGGTGGTATATTATAGGAGGTTTTAAAAACAATATGTGGAGGGAGACTAACAGACTGTCAGCAGACATGGGGGTCTGTGACCTTGAACTGTAAATCTCAGTTTCCTCATTTATAAAATTAAAAAGCTGTGGATCTTTGAAGTCAGCAGTTAAGGCTGCTATTCTGTCCTGTGGGCACCTGCCCACTGCCAGGCCGATGTCAGGAGTGGGGGCTCTGTGCAGCGTTGGGCGCTGTCTCTCTCTTGGCCCTCTAAAATTGAGTGCACTCTTTGAGGCCAGATCCTTTCTTTTTTCTCTCTAAAGACTTATTTCACTCCCTTATCTCACAGCAAGCTCACCCTAAATGAACCCTGATACCACTTTAATATTCTACAGCAGCAGAAATCATTCACTGCTGTGTATTGCTTTTATTGCTGCTCATATCTTGTCCAAAAGGCTAAATTGCAAGCACTTAATGGAAAGGATGTTTATGTTTTCAAACCCTGATCCCCAAAATCGAGCACAAACACAGTAGGAAATCAATCCTTTGTTATTTTATCTATTTATGTTACTAGTAATAAATTATGAAGGGGATCCTTCCTGAAAACCTAGGGCCCAGAATATCTTTTTATGCCAATAGCCTCTCACTTATACCATGCAACTTAAGACTTATTTTGTCTTATTTTTCGCGTTCCTTTTCTCTCCTTCCTGCTCTGTTCCTCCAATTTCCTTAAGGGGAATATCATTACCACTATGATGCTCTTCCTTTCTCTGAAATTCCTCCTTAAAATGTCTATATTTTAATAAATTTGAAAACTTAGGTGAAATGAAAAATTCTAAAATAATGCAAATTACCAAAATTGACCTAAGAAGAAATAGAAAATTTGAATGGTCTTATAATCGTAAAAGAAATTGAGTCTGTAATTAAAATTAGTTCCCAGAAAGGGTAAAGCCAAGCTCAAATGGATTTTCGGTAGAGTTCAAACCAAATAGTTAAAAAAAACATAATTTCAATCTCATATAAACTTTTTCAGAGAATATGCGATTTACTAGCTTAGTGTAACTTCATACCAACATCTGACAAAGATGATATGAAAAATTTAAATTACAGGTTATTTTTTTCCTGACTATAGGTGCAAAAATTAAAAACAACATATTAGCAAAATGAATCCATCAATGTCTAAAAACATTAATTTATAATGACTAAATTGGGATTATGCCAGAAAGGCAAAACTGATTCAACACTTAAAAATTTATGTTCATCTTCTGTCCCTCATTCATTCAGATCAATTCAGAGCAATTAAATTCTCACTATCACCTCACTTAATCGCCTCATTTCCTTCCTTTCTTTCTGGATCCACTCAGCCCTGACCAAAGGAAGCACATTTGGGGCCGGGTTTCTTTTCCAGCATCCTCACAGACTGGGCTGTTTCCCACAGGAACATTAACACCTTCAAAATGTGATTATCTCGGTCTGTTGAATGTCTAATCTTCCCAGAATTTCAGGGAATTATAAGGAAACACAATACAAAAGCGTGAGGCCCATTTTCACAATATTTAGAAAACTCACTTAATTCCCAAACCAAATATGACCATTATAGTTGTTTTTAATCTTAATATCAATTCCCAAGAAAATATAGTGTTCTAAACACAACCTGTCATATAATCTAGATCCATGTTGTTATCATCTGTCATAGATAAGGAGTTCATATTAACTTAGTGAAAAGATTAATTAAGAAAAGAAAGTAAAGGAGGAACCAAAAAACCCATGTGGCTTCAGCTCGTCCAACCTGTCAGTCAGCCACACCAGGAGTTCACCGTCCATAACCTGTAAAGTTAATACTCATTTGAAAGAAGTATCTAACTGAGACAGGACCAATCTCCATATGCTCCCTCAAGCCCTTTTCTCTCTCGATAATCAGTGCTTGATTTCTTCCATTCCCTCTCCAACCCTGCGTCTGACTCCCCTGAATGGGGCTCTGCCCAGTAGCATAGTGGTTACTCTCCACCCAAGTCCGCGGCCTCATACCTCCCCAATCCCAGGAGCATACCCTTCTCCCTGTTTCTCCAAACCTGAAGACCCTCGAAGCTGACTTATTCTGAGTAACATTTCAGTTTCTGTTGCCACTGCGTCTTCCTTCCATTCTGGAATGCCGTAGGTTTGTCCTATAATGTCTGCCTCCAAGGTCAACACCCCCCTTAGTTTCCATATTTGCTCCACCTGCAGAAATCCACTTGAAAGATTTAGTTTCAGCTGCTTCTGGAGAATTTCCCAAACCAACTCTTAGTCATAACACGAAGTTCAAAACCCTATAACCCTTGTCTTTTTTCAACATTTGAACTCTCCAGGTCTTGACAGCTCAAACTTCGACTTTCCCAGAACACAGGTTCGGATGGCTTTTTAAACCTTCAACCTGCCCTTGGATGAGCGGTCTGTTCCTCTCACCTCCAGCTGAGCTAAGCCATTTTCGACCATCCAACATCTTTCTCAACTTCTGTTCCTCCCAGAGGTCTCTCCAGGCCTAGAAGATTAAAAGCTGTTTTTTAAGCTGATTCCACTTCTCCCTGAGTGACCTCCCGAGATCTAAGCATGTTCTGTTCACATACCAATCCCTAAATCCTTTTTCCTATATCTTTCTACTTCCAGTGAGCAAACTTGATTTCTAGAAATAGGAAATCATTGTTTTGTTGTTACTGCTTGCTTCCTTCATAACCACTCACTTTTGGTTAATTCCATTAAGTTGTTCTTCTGACTCAATCTAAGAAGATCACACATCACCTGCATACAGAACCTGCATCTTCATTCTACTTAATCTGTTCTTGGATAAACTCCACCAACTGCCAATGTTTGAGCCTACCTTCTGTGTATTTCTAAGGAACTCTCTCTCATTGGGAAAAAAAGAGAGAGAGAGAATAAAATGAAATTTGAGTCCATTAATACCAACTTAGTCCACAATCCAGATGCTAAAGGCATTTCACACCAGAAGTCTAGTCTGCTGAATTTGAAGAGAGCTTTGTCAAGAACCCAGAAGTTTCCACTTCTGCCAAACCCAAATTCCTACTAATCAAAATCAAGTTCTCTCTCTCTCTCTCTCTCTCTCTCTCTCTCTCTCTCTCTCTCTCTCTCTCTCTCTCGCTTTCTCTTGAGTTTTACTAATGAAAACCAGAGCTTCTCTTGACAACACAAGCTTCTTGAGGAGGCTAAACCAAAATCCCCAAGTTTTGTGCATAAGCTCACCTTCATCTGCTGGAGGACAGCAATTGTTAGCTATTGTAAAGGCAAAGTGGACCAGATCCCACCCTTATGACCAGCACTGACAACGGCTGCTTGTGGTCCTTATCTCTGCTGCCTTCCTGATGGAGTTGTGGGGTGAAGGCTTGGCTTTGAACCCCTCTCTAGTAAAAAGCCTGTGGATCAAGGCTGAGACCTGCACAGGATTCAAAATCTCCTCTGGATTCTTTACCTTAAGAGCTCCCTTGGAGCCCCTGAGCCATGTCCTCTTCCCAGAGGCCCCTCCCTAGCCCCACTTGACTTCTTTAAGTGCAGAGCTGCTTCCCAACCCAGCACTCCAGGGCCTGTCTTACCACACCACCCACTTCACGTGGAAGAGAAGAGAGCCACCCCAAAACAACCCCAAGGAGGAGGTGCCTTGAACCTTCTTCCCTCCTCCCCTATGTCTTGAGGTGTCCACTTTGTCATGCACCTACAACACAACTCCTCCTCCCTGAAGTCCCAAAGCGCTCTGACCAGCGTACACAGTTCTCACTTTAAGCATCAAACAGCAAAAATAATGGAATCAAACCTCTGACAGCCTTCCCCTCTCAGGGGTTCAAAGGAAACAGAGATGAGATTAGAGCCACTAGACTCCGTCCCTCAGGTCATTGTTGCCAGGGGGTGACATGCGGCTGTTTACTGATTCATGGAGTGATAAGTACAGGGAGAGGAGAGCATGTACAGCTAGTGTGCTCTGTGTATTCCTGGAGCTGTGTTCTCGGATGCAGCCACTTGAATCAAGCCATATGCACTGTGGGCTGACTTGGATTTGCAGTAACAACTGTTGAAAAGAGGACAGAGGCGAGGATTCCAGATTTGTTGACTCATGTTGTTCTTGGGGAAGCGGGGGGAGTGAGGGATCTGTTTCTAGCACTTCCCATGGGAGGCCATTTCCAAAGGAACACAGATCGTTCCCTGGAGGCAGCCTAAGTGAGTAGTAGTTTTGGGGCAGCTGCAACATGTGCCAGGCCTTCAAAGAGGTGTGGGTTTAAACCGAGGGATTTTTTTTTCTTCACTCACTGTCACAAAAAAAGAATTCCTCCTCCTGGTTTATTGTAAGAACTAACAGTACTCAGATGGGATTATAACATGTTCTGAAAGATTTATAATGTCCCACGAGCACAAGAGTTTTGAACAAAGTCCAGAACAGGACCCTCACATTGATAAGATAAGCAATTCCGGGGCATTGGGTTCCGATGATGTTTACATCTTCACAGACTCATATACTCCTGCATTCAATAAACAGGTTTTTTGTGCCAGGGCTAAGCCAGGCTCTAGGATGGGTGAGAGGGCTCTGACAACGATGAGGACCCTCCTCAGAGCACAGAGGGGCTCCCACAGATATGACTGGTCTTCTGAGAGTTCCAGGTGCATGCCCCCCAATTGTTTGATCAAAGAAAGCCCATTCTTCTTGTGATCAAGAGACCATAAATAACAATAAAGTTATTTTAAAGAGTATCTGAGTTGGTTCCCTCCTATTCTAGAACCACTGCTACAGCCCAAACTGCAGAGCATCACATCTCAAAATTAGCAGAGGAACATTGTTCAACTATTCACCTGATGAATGAGTCCTCTCTACGACATCTCCAGCAAGGCAGCACCAACCTGTGCTTAAATGCTTCCAGTAACAGCAAACTCACTACCTTCTTAGAAGCCCTTGTCAAATTACCTGTGACTCTCAGAACTTGAGCTGAGCTTAGGTCTGCCTTCCTACAACATCTATCCACTGGGTCCTACCATTTGGAGCCACACAAAACAAGTCTTATCGCTCTTCCCCTAAATGCTAATCATGTCCTGAGTCCTCTCTCCTTCTGGCCAACAACCAGTGGTTCTTTGATCTGTCATTACATAACAAGCTGATTATATACCATTGCAGTTGCTAGATGCATTGCCTACATTATTTCATTTAATCCTTATAATGAGCCTATGAGAATTTTAGGCCCATTTTACAGATGGGAAAACTGAGGCTCAAAGAGATTAAGTAGTGTACGCAGAATTACTCAGCTAGTATGGCAGAATATGGACTTGAGCCCATGGCTGACTGATTCCGAAGTTCATGTCAAGGGCTCTCTATCCTGGGTGCTCTCCTTATACTTAAAGTTCAGTTCGTAAATATAATTTGTAAATTTGTCCATTTTTCTTCCATGTTCCCTATTCCTCTAAAAGCATATTCACACTTGCCTTGGCATATCCGTCTGGGTTTTCATTGTTTCCTTACAGCATGAAATTATTGGTAAGTAAGGGACTAGTAGCATTCTAAAATGGGTATTTAAAATAACCCGGTTTTGTCCCACAGAAGGAGAACAAAGACGATCCCTTGAACTATTCAACCACCTTTCATTCTGCCCAACAAAAGTTTGAATGCTCCCACTACAAAGCCCTGAACTAGGCACAAGGAACGCAAAGATGATCACAAAAAAATGGTCATTCCATCAAGGGACACAAATAAGTACAAAAGTAACCATGAGACATGAGGGCAGACCTCTGTATAAACAGCACAGCGATCATGGTAGAAAGAGGAGTAAGTAGGTCATGCTAGGTGCTGGAATATGGAAGTGGAAGTTAGAGAAGGCTTTACAGAGCGGGGGCATTCAGCCCTTTCTTAGGGAACGAGGTTTTTTAACAAAGAGATTTAGGGGCTGAAAGGGGAACACTCCAGGCTCACTCTAGAATGAGTAAAGCCACTGTCATGAAGTGGCTTGGTGTCATCAGGGAACACAGAATTTTCTGGTGACACCAATGCATAAGATATGCTAGAGGGAAGGTAGGATAGAATATGAGGCTGAAAAATAAGCTGTTGGGGTGAGATTGATATCCTAAGCCTTGACATTTGGACTTAGTGGGGAGCCATCAAGAGTATGTAATAGGAGCCAATCTACGTTCTATAAAGATCTCTCTGGTGGCTTTGTTGTAAATTCTAGAAGAAGGTAACCCTTACAGAACCCCTGTCCTTGCAAGAAGGCCAGCCAAGTTCCTATTTATTCGTTTTTCAGCCATATCACATAGTTTACTCCTAATTAAGACTCCTTTCCACACGAGGTTCTGTTAAGCAAAGCCTTTCGAACTATGAGCAGCTGGACCTGTATTTGGGACCTTCCACGTATCCCAATGCATTGACCTGATTAAATCTGGCACCTTCATCCTCTTGTTTACACCCTCCAGGATACTGAATTTTACCTCCAACATGCTTCCTAGGCTCCCAGCTTCCTGCTGTACACTAATTTAATAAACCTCTTCATGAAAATCACAGATGAAAAAGAAAAAACAGAAGGCAAGGCAAAGCTCCAAGCATGTTCCCCTGGATTTATATGTACTTTTAGATCAGTCCCTTTAAAAACAGAGCTCTTTAACCAGTGACAGTCCCACTCCTTGTCCTTTTGCTGGCCAAACATTCTGCTGGCACTCAGCATTCTGGGTGAGCTGAATCGCACCACGCCTGCTCTTGGAAAGCCCGCACTGGCCCACCAGTGTCTGCCGCTGCCTTTTCTAGGTGCTCACAGGCCGGCCCTGTAATCTTCCATTACGTATTCTTGACACCGATTTAGTTGCAGATACCATCTTCTTTCTTGGTTGGAGATCCAAAGCCCATTAACTTGTCTCCAGTTTTCCAAACCACTTATGTTCTCCACAGTTCACAAACACCACCCAGAGCAGTATGGCAGGGTTCTTTCAGCAACGTGGGGTATAATTTTCCACCCTAGAATACAGCCAATGTCCGTTTCATCAGCTATAAAATGGAGAGAGCTTTGATAACTAAAGAGCATAATGTGTCTAAAAGACCAATGTCTAGCACATGGGAAACATTATGCCAAAAACATTTGTAACAAGCCACCACGTCATTTTATTTTCTCCTGAATGCCATGTCAGCACCTGCAGTTCAATTAACCTAAAAACTCAACTCTTCTAAAGTCTGCATTTTCTGCTGTTTCCTAATTCTATAAATGATGCCACTATTCTTATAGTCGCCCAAGTGTGACAGGCCAAGGCATCTTTGATCCATCACTTGCCTTCACCCCCATGTAAATCAGTGTTCAGTCTGGTAGATTCTATTCCTGCAATCCCTCAGACACCAGCCCTTTGTTTCCATCCCACGGCCACTGTCATGGACGGAATGTTTGTGCCTCCTCGAAACATGTATGTTGAAGCCTTATTCCCAGTGTGCCCGTATTTGGCCAAATGATAAAGGACAAAGGAGGCTGTCTGGGTGGGGCCCTAATTCAATAGGGCTGGCGCCCTAATAAGAAGAGGAAGAGACACTGGAACTCTCTCTCTACCATGAGAGGACACAATGAGACGATGGCCATCTACAGGCTGGGAAAAGAGCCCTCACCAGGAACCAAATTGCTGGCACCTTGATCTTAGACTTCCCAAACTCCAGATCTGTGAGAAATAAGTGTCTGTTGTTTAAGAGCCCCAGTTGGTGGTATTTTGTTCTGGCTGCCCAGCTCACTAAGACAGCAGCCCCTTTACTTGAGGCCTGCATTACTTCTTATGCAGTTTACAGTAGTGGCCTCCCCCATCTCCTACTTTTCTTCACTCTAAGCCCTCCCTCTCACTACTGCCAGCTTAAACTTCCTAAACTCTGCCCCAAATCACCTATACCTCCCTGCTATTTATCAAATTGGGCATAGACTCAGCACTACTTTCAAGATATTCCAGACAAGCTTCACATATAAACCCTCTTTGTGATCCCAATCTATCCCTTAAAACTTGTATCCTCCATTCTTGTTATAACCTCTATGCTAGCCAAATGGAACTTCCCACCATCCCTAAGAAACATTTTGATCATTTGCATTTTTTAGTTATCTCTGTACTCAGTGTGTTCTTTAGGAATGTATTCAGCTGCAAGAGAGAGAATAACTGCACAGCAAAAGAAACCATCGACAAATCAGAGAGGCAACCAACCAAATGGGAGAAGATATTTGCAAATGACACCTCTGATAAGGTGTCATTTAGCACCTCTGCTAATATCCAAAATATATAAAGAACTCATACAACTCAACAACAACAACAAAAGCAATCCAATTAAAACAATGCACAAAGGACCTGAACAGACAACTTCTCCCAAAAAGACATACAAACAGCCAACAGATATATAAAAAACTGCTCAACTTCACTAACTATTAGGGGAATGCAAATCAAAACCATAATGAAATACCATCTCACGTCTGTTAGAATGGCTATTACCAACCAGACAAGTAATAACAAGTGTTGGAGAGGCTGTGGAGTAAAAGGAACCCTCATACACTGTTGGTGGGAATGTAAATTGGTGCAGCCGCTATGGAAGACAGTGTGGAGGTTCCTCAAAACATTACAAATAGAATTACCATATGACCCAGCAATCCTTCTCTTGGGTATCTACTCAAAAAATCTGAAAAAAAAATTATCCGTAAAGATATATGTACCCTATGTTCATTGCAGCATTCTTCACAGTAGCCAAGTCATGGAAACAACCAAAGTGCCCTTTGATAGGTGATTGAATAAACATGTGGTACATATATATACAATGGAATATTACTCCACCATAAGAAAAGATGAATCATTGCCATTTGTGACAACATGGATGGATCTTGATATTATTATGTTAAGTGAAATAAGTCAAAGTTGAGAAGCAAATGATTTCACTCATATGTGGGATATAAAACTGAAAGAACTGAGAGCAACAAACAAACAAGATAAACAAAAACTCCTAGATGTAGATAACAATTTAGTGGTTACCAGAGGGTAAGAGAGAGGGGAGTGGTAGAAGAGGGAAAAGGGGATCAAATATATGGTGATGGAAGGAGAACTGACTCTAGGTGGTGAACACACAGTGGGATTTATAGATGATGTAATACAGAATTGTACACCTGAAATCTGTGTAATTTTACTAAGCAATGTAACATCAATAAATTTAATAAAAAAAATTTAAAAAGATAAAAAAATTCCAGTAATAAAAGAACTTATAGCATTGTTGTAAGGATTAAATGAAATGATACCTGTCAATTTAGAGTAGTACTTGACATATAGTAAATTATTATTGTTGTTGGTATTATTATCATTAAAGGGAGTTTATGGTATTTGTACTAAAGAGAGAGAGAGACAGTAACTGAATAACAGTGACATAAACAATTAAGAACGTATCATTCTCATATAACAAATCCAGTGATGGGAAGTTGTTGCTGTCAGTTTAGTTACTCAATAATGAGACCAGGACTTCTTTTTCTTTGCTCTACCTCAAGATTAAAATATGGCTGCCACAGCTCCAGACATGGAATCTATATTCATTGTATGAAAACAGGAGAAGAGAAGGGGCATAGAAGCTAAGTCAATCTCTTTTACTGGAAAAAGTCAAAACATTCCCAAAGTCTCCAGCAGGCTTCTACTTACAACTCATTGGCCAAAATACTACCACAAGGCCACCCTTCCTGCAAAGGAGGCTGGAAGAGCGACTGTTTCAAAGCATCTGAGCAAGGCACAGAACAAAATTGGGACACTGTTAGCAAAGAATGAGGCAGTTGATATTGTGTGGACAGCCAGTGGAGACAGGAGTACCTGACATTCATTTGGCGTGGGAGGATTCCTACTTTATTCCTCTTCAAACATCTACCAAAAGTTCTTGCACATACCTTGTGCGCAACACATGTAGCCTAGTATATTACCAGTTTATGATCATCCACAAAAGGCTTTACAGTTAATGAGTATTTGCTGGCCTGTGTTAGGTCTATCGGAAGAAAACAAAGAGTAAAGGGAATTATATTTGTCCTCAAGTTAGAGAGTCACAAAGTGACTGCTGCTAAGTTACTTTCCAAAAATACAGTAGTTTTTGGACCCGTTTCATACCCCCAGCACCTTTCATATCCACAACACTCACCTTAGCTCAGCAAAACCTTTCTTCACACAATTGTATACACAACAATCCTCAGCCTAGACTGGGCTCAATTCCTCTGATGTCTGCATTTCTCTGGCTTGATTGGACAAAGTTTTACTATAGCCATGTTTAAAAAACTTTGTTTTGTTACAAAGCAATATTTTGTATACCTTGCTTTATTGTACTTCACTTTACTGCACCTTGCCGATACTGCTGCATTTTTTTTACAAATCAAAGGCATGACTCTCAGCCAGCAAAAAGATTACGACTCGCTGAAGGTTCAGGTGATGGTTAGCACTTTTTAGCAATAAAGTGTTTGTAATTAAAGTATGTACATTGTTTTTTTAGACTTAATTCCATTGCACGCTTAACATACTGCAGGGTAAATATAACTTCTATATGCATTGGGAAACCAAAAAGTTCATGCACCTTGCTTTATTGCACTATTTGCTTTATTGTGGTGGTCTGGAAACAACCCACAATATCTCCGAGGCATGCCTACAATTAAACATTATTGCATAAATAACATTAAAAGACAAGAGGCAGCCGTTAGAAATGATTTTACAGAAAAAGTAATAACATGTAAATAAATGTTTAAGTAAAGAAAGACTGTAAAGCATTGTACACAGTGTACGTACCCATAATCACTGATAAGATACATTTGGGGGGGATATTTATATATAGATATACTTGGGTCTGTAATAAGAATAAGGATAGAAATAAAAACAAAGTGACATTTAAAAAAAAATTCACAAAAATATTTATTAAAATCTCTGAGCATAGCACTGCAAAAGGCTTTCTTTCATTTTTTGTTTTTGCCTGTCATTATTCTTCAGATTTTCTAAAATGAACCTGCCTTGCTTTTATAATAAAAAGAAAAAGGGTTAGTTCTGTTTTTTTTAATTTTCAGGAGTTTTAGGAAACATATCCGCCTTCTGAGGCTTCAAGTGATGATCCAAATTCAATTAGCTGGGACAAGGGCTGGTGAACTTAAGTGGCCACAAATTTGAGAGAGCCTGTGTTTTATGTCACCAAAACCATTTGAATAGCAGAAATGAGTCACTAACTCTTATTTGCAGCTTTAGAAACACAAAGAGCAAAATATAAAGGAACCTTTCTCATGATGTGCCCAAAGTAGGACAGCTTCAGTTTTGCATTTTTGCCTCCAGCGATGTTTTGGGTTTAAATTGCTTTAAGACCCACTTGTTCGTCCTTCTGGTGGCAGAGCCCTCTTCCGACACCATATTTCAAATGATTCAATTTTTTGAACCTGGAAGTAGGTAATGCACAGCTGAAAATAATTTTCTATGGAGGTTTACTTACGCGTTTCACATCTTCAGAGGTCTCCATTCACTGCAAATTGTGCCCCCAAACAATGGAATTGTTCAGCAGGGAGGAGCTCTCTTCGGTGCTATGAATGCTGCCACATGTACTTCAAGCCCCCTTGAATACATAAGCGCTGGAAAGCTCATTGCTCTTCTTCCTTTGTTTTAGTAATGGGAAGGCTTTACACAGGATGGATTCACATCGATTTGATGACAATGACCATGACATTCAAGTGGTTCCCGTTTTACATGCTGTGCTGAGCTGAGTGCCAGCTTTATCTTACTATTCATATGACAAAGCAGCCACTTATCAGTAACAAATGGAGCAAAAAAGGCTGGGAAGTCCTAGAGAGCCTGGGCTAGTGGCATCATTGCAGCTTGATCTGGTGTCACTCCCGAAATTAACCCCTAGAAAATCATGACCTGCTCTCTAGAAAACACTCGTTTCAAGGAGTTACTCTTTCCACTTAGGAGGTGCTATGATTAAGACTTGTATGATCCGTTATTATAAAATAATGACACTGAGTTTGAAAGTATACTGTTATTTTTTATATTAAGAAAAGGAATGGAAGAGGGTCAGAAATAATACATGTGGCCTAAAAATATATATTGGAAGAGCCCACATAGTAAGAAAAAAGACCTTGAAGTTATAAAGCGCAACAGGTCATAGACATGCACCCAGTTTCTGGCTGCATTAGACATGTTCTAAGCTCAGGGGGGAAAGAATACAAGTGTCTTTGGATTTTCTTCTAGTTTGGGCAGCCCGGGGCCCAAAACAGGGAGGGAGGCAGGGATTCAGGATAGATACTCGGTCCAGAAATAAATTTAGTGCATTGAATTTCTCTAAACTTTCCAGGAGGGCGAGGGTCCAATGCTACAGAAAGGTCAAATTTCTATGAAAAGGTCAAGTATAAAAACATTGTTGTCAACTCAGCACTAATAGCCCCTTTGAAGTTCTCCTCAGCATCCTTAAGAAAGGCCAAGAACTGCATTGCCCAGAATCCTCTTCTCTGTATGGTGCTGAGTTTCCCAATGAGAGGCAACCATTGGAGATTTGGAAAGTGAGAAAAAAAAAACAGCCCATTATTCTCTGAAGGCAGATAAAGAATGACACAGTGTCAGATAGGAGGTTCACTGCAGCTTCCCAGTGAACTCCTTTGAACCCCATATTTTGAGGTGTGTGTGTGTGTGTGTGTGTCCACGCGCACATGTGCACATGCATGTTACATGTCTTTTAATTGGTTCTGACTCCTGACAACCCTGTGAATGAGTGACATCCACAGAGTCCCGTCCTCACAGCCCTGCTCAGCACCTGCAGACTCAGCCTATGGCTTCTTTTATGAAGTCCATCCATCTCACATTTGGTTTTCCTCTTCTCCTGCTGCCTTCTATTTTCCCAACGTTACTGTCTTTTCCAAAGAGCCCTGCCTTCTCATGATGGGCCTGAAGTAGGAAGCTTCAGTTTTGCATTTTTGCCTCCAGTGATGTTTCAGGCTTAATTTGCTCTAGGACCCACTTGTTCGTCTTTCTGGTGGCTCTGCAGAGCTCTGCAGAGCTCTCCTCCAATACCGTATTTCAAATGAATCATGTTTTTCTTCTGTCGGCCTTCTTCACTGTCCAGCTTTCCCATCTGTACACAGTAATTGTGAATACAAGGGTGTGGATGACCTTAGCCTTGGTCTCTAATGACACATCTTTGCCCTTGGTGATCTTTCCTGATTCTTCCATTACTGCCCTTCTGAGTCTCAGCCTTCTCTTGACTTCTTGGCTGCAGTTTCCATTTGAATTGATGACTGAACCAAGGTAAGCAAAGTCTTTCACAATTTCAATCCTTTCATTGTCTATGTTAAAATTCCTTCCATAGTAGTCATGATTTTTGGCTTCTTGATGTTCAAATGCAGTCCTGCTTTGGTACTTTCTTTATTCACTCTCATCAGAAGTCATTTCAAATCAGTGCTATATTCTACCAATAAGATGGTGTCATCTGCATATTTTAAGTTATTGATATTTATTTCATCAGTTTTCACTCCTCCTTCCTCTGAGTCTAGCCCAGTTTTTTGTGTGTATGTTCTGCATACAGATTAAACAAATAAGGAGAGAAAATGCAGCCTTGTCTGACACCAGTGCCTGTGGGAACCATTCTGTCTCTCCATGTTCTGCTGTGACAGCGGCATCCTGTCCACAATACAGGTCATGCCTCAGGAAGATCAAGTGGTGAGGCAGCCCAATTCTTTCAGAGCAGCCCACAGCCTTCCATGGTCCATACAGGCTTCACTGTCATTGCTAAGACATAGACGAGCCTTCTGGAATTCTTTGGAGCACTCCAGTGTCCAAAGAACGTTCACAATTATATCTTGAGTGCCTCGTCCTTTTCTGAACTGAGCTTGGACATCCAGCATTTCTTGCTCCATATGAGGAATAAGCCCTTGTTGCGTAACCTAGAGCATCAATTTACTTGTGTGGGAAATCAGAGCAATGCTCCTATAGTTAGAGCGCTCCGTGTCATGTCCTTTCTTGACAGTCAGGGTGTTTAGTGAACACTTCCAGTGTGGCGGCCATTGTTGTACAACGCCATTTTGTACTTCAGCTAACATCCCTGATGGTGGGTTACCACAAACTCAATTCGGCCCCCTATGTCTCCCAATGATTAATTTATCTCTAAATCCTACATTAAAATTCTTTGTGCCCAGAACACAGAGAATTTTTAGGGCAGCGAAACCATTCTATATGACACCATCATGGTGGATGCACGTCATTCTACATTTGTCAAAACTTGGAGAATGTACAATGCCAAGAGTGAATTCTAATGAAAACTGTGGAATTTGGGTGACCATGACGTGTCAGTGTAGGTTCATCAATTGTAACAAACCTACCACTCCGGATATGGGTAGTGGGGGAGCCTACGGACAGGGGGCATGTGAAAACTCACTGTAGTTTCTGCTCAATTTTGCTGTGAACCTTAAGCTGCTCTTTAAAAATAGTCTATTTTAAAAAATTCTTTGTACCTAGAATGCAGGGAATAGTTTCTGTTTTCCTCACTAAACCTGATGGCCTGTGGATTTGCTCATTGAAGCATATTGGAACCTTTAGAAAGAGCCATTTGAAGACCATGGCAAAGGTGAAAACCTGATTGTGAATATAAATATGAAGCTTTAATCTCTTATAAAGAAGATCTGGTTAGACTTACCCCATTTTCTCCAAATGTATAAAATTGCATATTTTTAACTATCTTGTAGTTCTGACTTTTTCTCCTTCATTATGTTATGTTATGCTATGTTACAATGCTGTGTTATGTGAGTTCTGTAATTCAGGTAGGTCTCTAGCTCCATTTTCTGCACAGTCTAACTTGCTAGACGTGTAAGAAGCCTCCAAGCCCAGGTCCTGGCACACAATAGAAGCTCAATCGATGTTCACTACCTGTGTTATTAAGTGTGTATCGTGTGCCTATGCTGAGGGAAAATCCCCACCTTCAAGGGGCTTGTAATCTTTTTAAGAGGACAACGCAGTGAACAAAAATGAACAATAGAAATTTTAATAGTTTAATATAGCAATCCAAGAAACATCCAAGGTTACGTGTGGTTCCGTGCCATAGAGGGGATGCTGGCAGCAAAACAACAGGACTTGTGAGATGGTACCCACGCTCCTGAATAGTCATCACCTTGGAAAACCTCAGGCACTTTGGGAAGCCCAGACAGCAGGAGGTGAGGAGGACGCAGCTTTCCATTGCCAAGGAAATGGAAAACTGCTTCCTCCTCAACAGTCTCCTCCAGAATCTTGTCTATCCAGTGGGATTCTTCAGGTTGAATGGAGCAGATATCTACGTTGTTGGATTCATTGTTATTTATAACAACATTCTGAACCATGAAGCATGGGTGACCTCCCACTGCTCACTCTCCACTAGGTAAATTGTGCAACTGTAATAAACAAATCAATGGAATTCGCCTCCCCCGCCAAGGGTGTGCTGCTGCCATCTTTCCACCAGGGTCATCAATTAAAGGGGTAAATAATGAATGAACTGGCCGAGTTCAACTATAATCTTCAGGCTCAAACTCTAAAGACACTCCATGAACAGCAGTATGGGATTTATGGTCTTCGTTTTCCTTCACCTCGCTGCATGAGGGTACGCACAGCCATACACACACTTGTGCACAGTCACATACACACACATTTGCATGCCACACCCCACATGCTCTCTCTCCCAAGGCTTCTCTTGCCATTTGCATCTGCTTTTTCGATTCGGTAATAAACTTATTAAAATCGTGGAAAGAAATGTATTTGTCTTACAGGGAAGTTACTTTAATCCTTTAGTTTAGAACAAAAGAGCTCCGGTAAATTCGGCCAGCAATCCCCACTTGGAGAGAGGCCAGGGGAGATCAGGCACCCAAACCACGGAGCCGGGAGACACTCAGCGTGACCTGTGGGACAGTGACCTGGAAGAGGGGCCATGGCACATGTCGGGGGATGAGGGGCTTCCAGCTGCCCAGGAACACCCACCCCGGGGGCATTTTCTCCAAAAGGCAGTAAAGCTACACGTTTGCAGGAGTTCAGCAAAGATTCAGTAAAAACACGATTCCCATCTGTAATGCAATACTGAGAGGCTGTTAGAGATATTGATTAATCGTAGTGGTAACTTATATTTTTAAGTCCTGTACAAAGGCACAGGCTCTCGGCCAAATACTTCCCATGGATTGTCTCATTTAAGCCTCACAATAACACTATAATGTAAATACAGTGATTAACCTAGCCTTTGAAAAGAGAAACCTGGGCTCAGGGAAGTTAAATAACAGAAATCACACAGCTGGTACGTGGAGTAGAGTTGGGATTCCAACCAGTCAGATGGATTCCAGAGCCCATTTCATATCACAGCCACATGTCTCACTCTTTTTTTTTTTTTTCCTTTAGCATTCCTACATTTTTGAGATTCATTGTATAGAGGAAAACACCCATTAACATATTCTCCACAAACTTCCCCTTAACACCATAATGAGAAACAGACTAAGTATGTGAAGGCACATATACACATGTATGCATATACGTGTGTGCGCAGGTACGCACACACATTCACACACACACACACATACACATTTAGCCAAGGAGGGTGACTAAGGGCGGTGCAGAGAAAGTTAATTCTCCCTGTCTCTGCCTCCCAGGCAGGATGAGCAGGTTGGATCCAGTCCTCGGGACGTCTCGTCCAGAACCCCCGCTACAGCCCAAACCATCGGGGGCAAATCACAGGCTTATTGCTGCCCCAACATTATACAGGTAACATCACCTGGGAGTCCTTCGTACTTTACGAACCTGGAAGTTCACGACATAACATGGGCAGACTACATATAGCCCCAAAGTAAGCAAAACGTGTCCATGTGAGCACACAAACGAGTTACTCACTGCCAGGGGCCTCTCCCAGAGCTGGCCCCAGGGCACGAAGGTCAGGCGTCCACGTGGCAAACATACAACAGGGTCCCATAGTGAAGAGGACGGTGATCCTGTCAGGCCACAGCCAGGCTGTTGCACACCCCAGCCGGTGCTCTTCCACCGGCGCCAGGACAAATAGGATCCTGAGTCTGCGTCACCTGTCTCTCTGTCCTCCCTGCCAGCTGTCCTCCTGAGACACCAGTCCTGCCTGATTTGCCCTCTTGGCAGGGTTGGCTGGGGTGGTCCTGGGGAAAGGAGAACAGAGGGGAACCCTGTGCCTTCTCAGAAATCATAATGGCTTGCAAGGCTCAAGGGCAATCGTGTTGCCTACAGCTCTTGCAGAACTTGGCCTTTGCCTTCCAAAGGCATGTGTGGCATCTGGAAGCATTCCTGTGCCTTGAAAGCCCCATCTGCTCCCTGATGGAAGCTGCCCACGCAAAGGCTAAACTTCCCTCTGTTGTTTTATAAAGATCGAAGTCTCATTCTCAAATAAACTCCTTGTCTCCCAAACACAAACACTGACACCCAAATGTCTGGTTTTATTGGGTCTCCTACCAATAATCACTCACTGGGGGAGCTGAGTCCAGCACACTGCTTTGTCAAAGTCCTCTGCACCTCCCAGAAGCACCACGTATAAGGAACACTGGGACAGCCCCCTCACCGCCTATCGCCTGGCTGAGGTCAAGAGAACCCAGGAGAACAGTAACCCCTCCTGGAAGTTACACTGTGTGAAGGGGAGACGAACACAGAACAACTTGGCATTCATGCCAATGCTAATACATTCATGACACTGGGTTACTGGGCGGAGGTGGGCCTGGCCCTGAGGCCATAAAGGCAGGAATAAATCTTCCTTCCGATGTTGCTGTGATTTCCTCCTCAACATCAAAGAATTGTGATATTCTTTTTAATGTCTAAATCATAGGTCTCTGCTAAAGCCTGGGTCCCTTACATAAGAAGATAGGACACTCTACCCGGAAAGGGCAAATGGCTAGCTAGGAGCAGGTTTAACTAGAGACAGAGAGAAGAACAAGTTAACGTCACCCAGCATTCAGAAGTTCTTGGCGTATCAGACTGGTCTCTGCTGGGAAGACTTGTGCCAGTTCCAGCTCTGGGCTGGAGGTCACCACCTGGGCAGGGGGGCAACAGGCACAGCTCTGCTCTGTGCTCTGACCCCTCCTCAACACGCGGTTTGCTAAAGAGGCCCAGTATTTTCTCTCTATTCACATTCCCTTTTTAGCGAACAATCCCCTTACCCCACCCCCATCCAGAGCCTAGAGTCTTACATGCCACAGCCAATACACACTGGATACCAGACTCAAATCACAGCGAGTTAAGTTCTACTCAGAAAGAAACCAGTGAGAGATCTAAATCTATAGGTAGGCAACTGATCCTGGGCACTAAAGTAGTAGACACGGATTCAAGTTCCCGCATTGTCATACATTAGCTGTGCAGCTCGGGGCAATTACTTTAACTACTCTGTGCTTCAGTTTCCTCATCTGTAAAGTGGAGATCTTACCAGTAACTGCCCCACGGGGTTCCTGTGAGAATTACTTCAGGGAAGACATTTAGAACAGGACCCGGAACGTGGGAAGCTCTCCATAGATATTAGGCATTATCATTGTCATTTTTATTATCATTATTATTGTCATTTTTATTATCATAGTAGTACAAAGCCACAGGAACCAGAAGTTATGACAGAGTAAAACTTAAAAGCATTGGAGATGAAATTGATCTACTAAGAGAAGCCAAAACAAGAAAACACGTGGTCTCAGAAAGAGGGAGGTAGAAAGGATATCATTCTGCTGCCTTTTCAGTTCCTTGAGGTCCGACCTGCACCCACAATTGGATGCCTTGAGATTCCCTAATATCCTGACTATAAAGACCCTCTTTCTTAAATTAGCATGTATGGGGGTTTCTGTTCCTGGAAAGTCAATGACACCCAGCTAAATGTCAGCACCTCCTCCACCTCCCATGCCATGTAGAATTCGTTTTATCACTAACTCTTCCTGTTAACTGCGCCAAACCCCCCACCCCCTCCTGGACACCACAGATCTGGAACTGTCCATAAAGCTCCAATATCCTGTGACTCTTCTGTTTCTAGGTTCTGCCTTCTCTACGTTGCCCTCAGCCTTAATCCTTTCCATCTATACTGCCATTTTCACGATATCCCTGATATATCAGGACAAATTTGAACATAGTAAGTGAACAGAGAAAGAAAAGCAGCCTACTTGAAGTCATTGGCCATCTGAATCATTTCTGAGTAAATTTCCCACAGCAAAGGCAGTGAGAAACACCCACTGAGCTCTGAGAGTGGCCGTAAATCTTCAATGATGATCTCCACCTTCCCAGGTACCACTCCCAGGTCTATCTACATGGCTTCCATTTTACTCAACTGGTCCCAAGGCAGTGACTCAGGCTCAAGACACACAACCACAAGAGAAGATTGTCACTGGGAGCATGACCTCACTGTGGGCTACCAGTGTCTGCAAAAAAACATTCTCCTGGGTCACCCTGGGCAGTGATGACAAGCTTAAATGGGAAGAGGCCTGGTGTGAAAGAAACACTTGGTCATCAGCTGTTAAGTACAAAGTACTCGCACACACGTTCTCCAGTGAAACCTTGCAACACCCCTCCACTGCTGGCCTGCACTCTAGTGAGTGATGCTGTACCACAAATCACTGGAAAACTTAATGGCATAAAACAACAATTTGATTTTGCTAATGATTTAGGGAATCAGGAACCTGCAAAGGGCTCATCTGGGCAGTTCTCACTTGGGGCCTCTCACACAGTTGTGGTCAGATATCAGCTGTGCTGTAGTCACCTGAGGGCTCGACTAGACTCTATGGCCCAAGTGGCTCACACGAAGGCGGCTACTGATGCTCAGTCAGCTGGTTGCCTAATAAGTTCTGTAAGATGTGGCCCGTCCAGGGGAGCTCGACCTCATGTACAGTGGTTGTCTCCCCACATATTAAGTCCCTGAAACACCAGGCGGAGCCTGGGTGGCTTTCATAACAGCCTCAGAAGCCACTCAGCATCACTTTCCATATTCCATTGATTGAAACGTCGACAAGATCCACCCACATGCAAGAGATGGAGACAAGACACCCACCTTTCAGAAGGAGAAGTATCAAAGAATTTGGATGTGGTTTTTCATTGCCTCTATGTGATTATCTCCAATATGAATTTGGGGGAACTCAAAGAGGATTAATAAATTGTCAAGTATCACATTCCTAAGAGTTAATGGAATAGGAATTGAAACGCAGCCTTGTCTGATTCCAAATCAATCACCCGTTTGGCTGGGCTACAACTGCCAGATGAGCTGAGGCAGTCCTGCTCTCTGTGCCTTGGTCTCACAGGGTGAGACCGTATGAACACGCTTCCTGTAGAAACGTCAGGCCTCTTCCTCCTCCCTTCCTTCCTCCCTCCCTCCCTTCCTCCCTTCCTTCGTTCTTTCTTCTTCCCTTCCTTCCCTCCCTCCCTCCCTTCCTACTTCCCTCCCTCCCTTCCTTCCTCCCTTCCTTCCTTTCTTTTTTCTTCTTTATAAGCATCAACTGACCCCCTGGCTGCCTTGCCTCCCTGCGTTATTTCTAAGTTAGCAGTCACATTCTCCCACCCCCACCTCCATATTGCCACCTCCAGGGCTGTAGCACTTAAGACATAAGGAGGTGAGGTCACCATGCTGAGGGCCAGAACAGAAGGGAGCTTTCCCACTTGTCCCTATTCTACCAGTAAATAGCATCTTCCCAAAGGCTGAAGCCACACTGCTCACTTGCCTGGAAAGGATGGGCACAGTTATTGAATATGAAGCTCTAGTGTGTGCAGGAATCCTATAGTTTGAGAGGTTGAAGGGTCACTCAGGCTCCTCCAATTGTTCATTTTGAAGATACTTAGAGATATTTCCTGCTCATCCATCTGGAATGATAAACACAGACATTATGAGTATCAAACACGAACACCTACATCATCTGAACTGCTCGTTGGAAGGAGTTCTCATTTCCAAATGATCCTTCAGGTGGTCATAACAGATTATAGACTTAATTGCATCCTGTTCACAGCCACTGAATGTTTCCACTGAGTAGCTTCTGTTGTCAGTTTCTTCCCCTTGAGGATGAAAAGTCCACACTCTCCAGCACCATAACAGCTGCCTCCAGTGAGTCCAGTGACCCAGTGGGACTGAGAGAGCTCTCAGCATGGCAGCTGCCCTGCTTTGAAGTCCTGTAGTCCTGGGTTCAAACCCTAGTTCTGCCCCTGGTGCAGCCCAAGTTTCTCAACCTTTCCAAGCCTCAGGTACCTATCAGACATTGATAATAAAACCATCATTCTCATTTGGGTTATTGTGAGATCACACTAAATGAGACTAAGTGACATCACATATTTAGCACAACGCCTAACAGTACTCAATAAATATTAGCTGCTATTATGACCCCAGAAATCATTAGAGAGTTTTGGAGGCAATGCTGAAGTGCAGACTGGAAGAAAAGGGGACTAGTCAGGATTCAGAGAGGCCTCAAAGGTACAGCAGTTTTAGGTAGGCAAGGAGACAGATCCCAGGAAAATAACTAGGGAAAGAAGGCGCAGAAAAGCCTGCAGGATCTGGTACTTGGAAGATTAAAGAGTCAACATAAGCAGAGGTCTTCTAATACTGTGCCAGAGGCTCTTGTCTCTCATTCAAGAAATGTTCTGAAATGTTGGACAGTCCAACATCCAAAGCAAGACAGCAACAAAGCAAGAAAGGCATCTAAGATCGAGCAATGCCTAATGTCTTTACCATAGGCAGTTGCAGAACTTAACTTCTTAATGTTAAGAAGTAACATTCACTGAGCATGAGCTATGTGCAAAGCCACTTCTATACACATTATATCATTGATTTCTTCCACTATGCTAAAGAATTGGAGTCCTTGCCCTACTTTTGAAAGGTAAAGAAACAGAGGTTCAAAGAGGTTAATACATTCAAGGTCATGGAGTTAGGACATGGGGAGCTGGACGCTGAAGCCCAGCTAAGTCTGAAATCACACTCTTATCACTCTGTCATCCATAGAAGTTTCCGAGAAGACCAGCACGTGTTGAGGGACTTTGAGGGGTGGCTGACTTCTCTGCAGTGAGGAAGCATAGGAGAGTTGTCCAAAAGGTCTTAGCCACAGCTGAAATAGCCCCTCCTCATTTTTCTCTCTATTGTCAGATTCCAGTTGTCTTTTCCTGCCAGGAAAGCAGGAACATTAAGACTTGACTTTGAATCTGTACTTTCCTGACCTTTGGCATTTACTTCCTCTGTAATCTTAATTTCCAACTTCCATTCTAGCAGATTAAGAAGTGTTTGACCTTCTTTAGGCAGTTTGCTCTTGTAAGAAAGTATTGTATCGGCAGCACCCAAAACAGAGCCCCTAGTCAATTAAGAAAAGAAGGTTGGCAACTGTGCAAGAGATTTTGACAAATGAAGATCCAGCTACATATTTTTTCTTCCAGATCTCAACTGGCACATAATAAAATACATAGTAATGTGACCCACTGAATAATGAAAACTAGGTCACAGGAATTATTTAGGAAGCGGTCTAAAAACCTGGCGTCTTTTCCACCATGCTGAGAAGCCAGTGGCGATTTCCTGTTGCAAGAAAGTGGCATTGTTCTATATTATGTTTAGAACTGTGGTTTATCGGATAGAATGAAGCTGAACGTTTGGTCCCCTGTACCTAGAAGACACACGATGGCAATATTTACGCACACTCGTTGCGCAAGCCCCTGTATGGAATCAATCTGGAATGATTCTTTAAAGAGGATTTGCGTTTAGCCTTGCATGGGAAATGCCTGTGTCAAGAATTCAATAACATGTTAGTACACTATGTCAAAACATACGTTCCAGTAAAACATGTCACATGACACCGTCAGAGAACAATAGTATTGCATGAGTGTCAGCATGGGCCACTTGATAACATTTTCACAAAATGTTGTGATCGGTTTACCTGTAGTGATAGTTTTTCTTCTCCTATGTGAAAGACAGAGCCACTAGAATTCTGGATTAGCTACAAAAACTTTTTTTCTGTCCCACATATTTTTCCAAAGAAGCAGAGAAAACTATCTGCTTCGGGTATGATCGTAAATGCCAGAAAGGAACTTGCCTCTCTAATCCAAGTACTGCCTTCTTCAAATAACAAAATGATGGGTACAAATTCACCTAGATGAGGAGGGGCAGAACCAAGCTTAGAATCTCCTGACTTACACATACTTTTTGGTGAGGCAGGTATCCAGGTGAGCCTGGACATAATTCTGAGGAGAAAGAATGAAAGTTAAGGCTTCATTGGTTTATATTCGGTTTAATTTGGGTGAAAAAAAGCCAGTTTCTCTTATTTAAAAATAAATTCATTTAAGTAGGCAAGAAAAATTCTTGGGGATAGGACAGGAATCTCAGCTCAAAATATGAAATTTCAGATTGAAATATTATGAAGCAATATCCAGTCACATATAATTACCTGAAAGTTCACATTTGTAAAATTTTAAATGTCTAAATAACAAATTATAAATGGTATTAATAGCATACAATTTTGAGCATTATGTGTATATTCTGAGGACAAATTACCCGTTGGCATTTGTTGCGATGGAAAAGGTTCTGGAATAGAAGGCAACAGACTTTGGTTTGAGTCCTAGGTTAGCCACTAACAAGCTGTGTGGCCATAGGAGAGTCACTTAATATTTCAGGGTCTCAGTTTCTTTAGCTATAAAATTAAAACATTCGATAACATGATCATCATGGCCCTTTTTTGATCAAAAATGCATGATTCAATTTTTTTCCCAAAAGACTGATAAGAATAGCGAAACAGTGATGGATATGACTAAGGCCCCCCCCGTGGGTTGCTAGATGCCTTTGCTCCAAGGAAACAGCTATGGCAAGGAGTCCTGCTGAGAACAAAAGACATCCTGGGAATGCACTTCTTTGCCCTTCTCCTTTCCTCATCTTTCCTACCACCTCCAACCCTTTGGGGGATCATATGCATTATGCAAATTAAAAGACAGTGCCTGCTTTGAAACCTATGCTACCATTTTAAAAGTCTGTGCTCTTTCCCTGTTTGGGTTTCCCTTTCATTTTACCTACCTGTCACATTGTCTCTACTTTCACTAGTTGTAATTTCTAGAACATCTCAGCATCAACACCTTTCAGTGAAAGCACATATTCAATTTTTGCAAAGGGAGCAAAGTGGAAATAAGATTCCCAAATCAAAACTTCACTTTATGAAAATATTACAAAGTTTAAGGAGAAAATCTGAAAATTGACAATAGCCCATGAGGGATACCTACAGCCCTGCTGGTAGTTGAGGCTGGGAGGACTCTTGCTCTGCGTTTTAAGAGGCCCCAGCTCTTCATACCTGCATTTGACTTGCAACAGTCTTCTATGTTTGGAATTTACATGACTATAAAAACAGAGTTTCAGCTTCTTAAATTGATGTGTATTTTGGGTGGGTTAGCTGTAATTTGCTTTCCTTGGTTCCTAAGTGGGTTGTCCACGTATCTCCCCAATATATTTTTTTCTTTCACCACTTCCTCTCCCAACCACTATTCAGTACCTTGACAGGTATTGCTAATAACAATAATAATGCTTATCATCTGAAAGTTAGTAATAGAGATTGAAAGTTTTATGTACATTTATTTTTCCTTAGATTTATGTTAGTCTCTCCACCAAGCAAAGAATGAATACATACATACATACATACATACATACATACATACATAAATAAACACTTTACCAGAGTTATAAGTTATTCAAATTCAGAGATTTCTGAATAGAAACCAGACCCGGGACACTTAGCCAAGATTAATTTAATTAGAAAAGCAATACCTTGCATACAGTGTTTTAAAGAAAAATGCTAGTCTTTACAGAGTATGTCCACACATGAAATGTGAAGTGGCTAAGTAGCGCAATTATTAATACCTCTATAACAGAGGCCTTCTAGCTTCATCTTGTCCCAGAAATGCTCAGGTAACAAAAGCAGAAAGGGTTTTCTGGCCACAATAATATCCTAATAATTGTTTCAATTCTCTGCTTCCTTTTGAGTGTGAAGACCCAGGGTAAACGGCGTTTAAAAACAGCCTGAAAAGGTTTCCCAGACGTAAAATAGATTTTACAAAAGAAACTTCTGGCAAGTTTAATGTAAGTAAATCAGAACCATATGGACCATGTTTCCCTCAAAATACCCATGGGTCTGAAAGCTCAGAAAACACATAAAAAGAAAAGGGAAACTGTTTTCCAAAGCTGGGCTTCCCTGAGAAATGACGTGCTGTAACGGACAGCCCGCTCAGCTCCCCCACAGCAGGGGATGCAGCCCGTGGTCAGGCAGCCCCCCGGCTCCTACCTCCGTGCTTGTGTTGACAGTTCTCATTTCAGAGGATGGTGCACATGATGGATGGCGCCTTGACCTGTGCCTGTGGGTGTGACTGAGAAAACCATTGCTTGGTTCTTCCCATACTGAAGACATGACTTCATAGCTCCTCCGCAACCATCTGCAGTCAATGTTTACACAGCCTGTTTCTCTTCTTAAGGGCCTCTCATGATAACCGATCAGGCTGGTGGCAAGCATATGTTTACTGAACACTTAGCATGTGCCCCATGGGGAAGGAAAACAAAGAAATGGACAATCACACCGGCCTAGGAGGTGAATTATAGACTCAGACTTGGAAGGAACTTTAAGATTCCTGAGTTCCTCCTTCCATCCAGTATGTAGCCAAATTCTGGCTATATACTGCTTGCAGTCCAGACAGTGATAGGACAACTCAAACAATATTTTAAATGAAAAGAGCACAGTTCTCAGAGGACCTGATATCAGGTCCAGGTAACACCATGACTGTAGACCTGTCGTTTGATGATTCAGTTTCAGTGTCCTCATCAATTAAATGGGAATAACACTTATTGGGGTTGCCAATGGCATTTCAAAAAATATCACGTCTCTTCCCGACTCAGGCCCTAAGTTAGCAGAAAAACAAAACAAAGAGGAAGATGGAGACCAGAATTTTCACCTTTATTCCTGAGAGAATACAGGTTGGAAGACAGAACCCCCAGAGCAAGGCAGATGCTTCATTCCATCCCAGGGCATGCTGGGCTGGAGCAGGTGTCCACATGCCAGGGAGGATGTCAAATTCAGGCTTAGGGCATGAGGAGTAAAGGAAACCTGAAATTCTTGGTGCATGGCTCACCTCCAAAAGAAAATAGCAGGGCTACACTGAGCTGAGCATGTCTAGATTCCCAAATTACGAATCAGATCGATCCCTCTGCTCCCATGAAGAGGAGTAGTGAATTGGCAGAGAACCACCAAAGGTGAACCATAAGATGTGTTCGCTCCACCTGAATGGAAATATCAGGAGAAGTCAGCTCAGCAAGATAAAGCATGTGAAAGCCCTCAGGTAAAGTGTAAACACTGTGTGTATTTTGTGCTCTCGCTCAATCCATCTACATTTATTGGACAGCTACTATTTGCTCAGTCCAGTCACCAGCTTCCAGGAAATTGAGGTTGAATAAGACATTGTTCTTTTACTTAGGATTACAGTCTAGTAGGAGAGATAGACAGGGAAGCCAAAATTTACAATATGCAATGAGTGCACTAAGATACTGAAATCTGCACGAGTTTTAACAATAATGCAGAGAATTATGTTAGATGCAGAGAAGGGGCATCTAAATGAATGGACTACAGATAAGCCTTCTTTGTGGAAACGACATGTGAGAGCTAAGGTCTAAAGAACACAGAAGAACCTAGCACTAAGAGAAACTGGGATTCGGGATGATTTTCAAGGCAGAAAGAAGTCCAGAGGAAGACACAGAAGAAAAGGATGGGACGTTTCAGGGAACTGAACGTCGTTCTGTACAGTTGTAGGATAAATTTTCTTAAAGGTATAGAGCATAATTAGGAAAGAGCATTACAATACGAAACAATATGGTAGAATGTAAGAGTAAGAGTACTCAGAGTATGCACGTGACCTAGAGAAGATGAAGACTAAATCATTGCTAAAATGTGGCAAGGTACAAATGTACAAATAAGACCAAACAAGGAGATACATTTTTAAACTGAAGTGAACAATTCTAATTTTTGTTTTATGTAAAATGTAAAACATACACATGTAAAATGTTTGTTTCATGTAAAACAAAATTGAGATTATTTAAGAAACTGTGTGTGTGTGTGTGTGTGTGTGTGTGTGTTATAAGTGGAGACAGGAAGGATGCATCCGAAAATGTTAACTGTGGCTATATCTGGCTATTATCATTTTTTGCTTACCTTTATTTTCTATCTTAAACATTTATAATTTTTTTTTAATAACTAATAAAACTGACACGGTCATAAGAGGTTTTCTATGTGAATTACTCTTTCAAACGGTGCCAAGTTTTAGGTTCTTTTCAGCAATCAATAATCAGGTCATACAGCCCCAGGCTTTGTGAGGCCTACTTCTTCACAACCAGAGCTGTGATCTTCTGAAAAGATTGCAGTGAACATTAGGTGAATACAGTAGTACAGTAACTCCCTGGTTCCCATTGATAGGGTTCATTCAGTTGCAAGCTCGGGACGGAGGTCAAGTTTCCTCATTCATTCATTCATTCATTCCAGAGTGTTTACTGGAACAGACCTTGTTCTAGGTACTTAGAGTAGAAAAGCAAAACAGACTCAATTTGACCTCCTGTAACTTACTGCAGAAGAGAGAGATGGGAGACGCATATTGCACACCTACAGAGAAGACTAAATGTTATTACACATTCCCACAAACACTGTGGTCCCACTGCATTTCCAGTTGTGTTTCCAGTTAAATATGTCTGAGTCAGCCCAAAATATTCCTTTTTAGATATGTGAATGAATTATTTATTTTTATTTAACATAAACACTAATATACATACGTATATACATACATACATGCATACACACATACATACACACATACATTCATCTATACACATTCCTCCATCTGTACATCTTTCACTTAAAAATATATTTAGAGAGGGGTTTGATCCAAGATGGTGGGGCAGATAAACACTGTGCATGCTTCCTTCCGTGAACACAACCCACACAAGGGACACTCCTGGAACACCTAAAGCAGGTGACCAGCGAGACTGTGCCAGGGCCCTACGTGGCCCTTACTACCTAAGACCACCTGGCTAAAACTGGGAGACATAGGAGATCTACCTAATATGTAGAAACAAACTCAAAGAGACAACCAAAACAAGGAAACAAAGAAATACTTCCCAAAGGAAAGAACTGGACAAAACTCAGAAAAAGATCTAAACAAAATGAAAGCAAACAACCTACCTGAGACAGAGTTCAAAACAATGATTATCAGGATGCTCAAAGAACTTAGTGAGAACTTCAACAGAGAGATAGCAAGCATAAAAAAAAAGGACATAGAACCATATTTTAAAAAAAAAACACAACAGTCAGAGGTGAAGAATACAATAACTGAAATGAAGAATGCACTAGAAGGAATCAACAGCAGAGTGGATGAAACGGGGTCAAATCAGTGCTTTGGAAGACAAAGAAGCAGAAACGACCCAATAAAAGCAGCAAAAACAAAAGGGAATCCAAAAAAAAAGAAAAAAAAAAGACAGTTTAAGAGACCTCTGGGACAACATCAAGCATACCAACATTTGCATCACAGGGGTACCAGAAGGAGAAGAGAGAAAGCAAGGGATTGAGAATCATTTGAAGAAATAATGACTGACCTGGTAAAGGAAATAGATATACAAGTACAAGTTCAAGAAGTGCAGAGTCCCAAACAATATGAACCCAAATAAGCCCACACCAAGACACGTCATAATTAAAATGGTTAACGACAAAGAGAGAATCCTAAAATCAGCAAGAGAAAAGCAGTTAGTTACTACCAGTGAGCTCTCATTAGACTGCCAGCTGATTTCTCAACAGAAACTTTGCGGGCTAGAAGGGATTGGCACAAAATATTCAAATTGATGAAAAGCAAGGACCTACAACCAAGAGCACTCTAATCAGCAAAGCTGTCATTTAGAATGGAAGGACAGATCAAGAGCTTCCCAGACAAGAAAAAGCTAAAGAAGTTCATCACCACTAAAATAGTATTACAAGAAATGTTAAAGGGACTTCTTGAGGAGGAGGAGGAGGAGGAGGAGGAAGAGGAAGAGGAAGAGGAAGAGGAAGAAGAAGAAGAAGAAGAAGAAGAAGAAGAAGAAGAAGAAGAAGAAGGGAAAAAAGATCGACGATAGGAATAATAAAATGACAATAACTGCAAATCTATCAACAATCATTTTAAATGTAAATGGATTAAATGCTCTAATGAAAAGACAGAGAAGCTGAATGGATACAAAAACAAGAACCATACATATGCTGCCTGCAAGAGACTCATTTCAGATTGAGAGCCACACACAGACTGAAAGTAAGGGGATGGAAAAAGATATTTCATGAAAATGTAAACAAAAAGAAAGCTGAGGTAGCAATACTTATACCAGACGAAATAGACTTTAAAACAAAGGCTATAACAAGGGACGCAGAAGGACCTGTTAGTCCCATTTCTGGGTATTTATCCACAGAAGCCCAAAACACTACTTCAAAAGGACATGTGCATCTATATGTTCATTGCAGCATTGTTTACAATGGCCAAGATGTGGAGGCAGCCTGGGTGTCTATCAATGGATGAATGGATAAAGAAGAGGTGGTACATATAACAATGGAATATTACTCAGCCATAAAAAAGTATGAAATCTTGATACGGATGCAACAACATGGATGAATGTAGAGGATATTATCCTGAAGGGAGTAAGTCAGACAGAGAAGGACAAATACCATATGACTTCACTTATATATAAAATCTAAAAAACAAGATAAAAACTAACAAAACACAAACTCATAGACACAGAGAACATATTGAGGGTTATAAGATGGAAGGGGAATTTGAAGGATGGGTGACAAAGGGGTAGGAATTAAGAAGCACAAACTGGTAGTTACAAAATAATCATGGGGATGTAAAGCATAGCATAGGGAATATAGTCAATAATACGGTAATAACTCTATATAGTGCCAACTGGGTACTAGATTTATTGGGTGATCACAACCTTGTAAGTTATATAAATATCTGAACACTGTGTTTTATGAGATGTGATCAAAACATACAGTGAATGTTTAAATAAAAAAATGATTACAGTAAAAGACATATTGCAATTAATTCACCTCAAAATACTCCCCCTCATTTCAAACACAATTATCTCATTATTCTTGCCACTTTCTGAAGCCGTTCTGGAAGTCCTCTTTCATGAGTGTCTTTAGTTGTGCTATCGTGGCTGCCTCAATGTCCTGAATCGATTCAAAACATTTTCCTTTCATGGTCATTTTGACTTTGGGGAAGAGCCAGAAGTCGCACGGTGCCAGATCTGGTGAATAGGGTGGATAAGGACACACTGTAATGTTTTTATTTGACAGAAATTGCCATATACCAGAAGCGATGTGTGACATGGAGCGGTGTCATGATGGAGGATGAAGTAAAGACACTCACAAAAGAGGACTTCCAGAACTGCTTCAGAAAGTGGCAAGAAAGATGAGATAAGAGTGTTTGAAGTGAGGGGGAGTAATTTGAGGGGGATTAATGGCAATGTGTCTTTTACTGTAATAATTTTTTTAATTTAAACATTCATCATATCTTTTGATCACAATGGAAACTAATATAGTGTTTTATGTCAACTGTAATTGAAAATTAAAAATTATGACAATGCAAAAAAATACTTATTCCCATTTCTGAAATTATGTCATTGTGGCCCGTAGCACATTGTCCCCAGACACCCTGAGTAGTCCCCTGGTGGGAGCATCACACATGAGGGTGCCTTCTTGGAACCATGCATGCTTTGATAGATTTGGTGGAGTGGGGAGAGCTTTTCTCTCAAGACAACTTTCCTTCTTATGACTCTACCCCTCTTACCATTTGCTTGCCTGAGCTAACTTCTATCACCCAGCTTCTGGGTAGGAGGCTGTCTTCCATTGTTCTTCATGATATTTGTGTTAGGAACTCTTATGTAAGGTAATGAAACATCCTTGGCTAGAACGCTTCCTTGGAGCTTTGCAGTTGTCAAATCTGGTTCTCTGCAGACACTGTTGTGGGGATTTGTTGTATCCATTCCCAAGGTGAGTCATCAACATGCCACCTAAGATGTGTTCTGCACTACCTTGCTGAGCTAATTGTGCCCCTCTCAACATATACACTAATCCCCAGCCTCTTTCTTGGTATTCATACTAATATTTAAATCTCTGAACAATTATTGGTGCTGATAATTGGGCATCTTCAGTAATTCTACAAGCTAGTTCCATGTGGACTCTTAACTGGCAAGTAAACCTTAAGGGAAACTGGGATCATTAGAAACCTTATCAAGGTCTATATTTAGGCTCTATAGAGAGGCAATACTATAGTATACTTCTGCTTAGAAGGTCATGATTAAAGTAAAAAGACCACCTCTTAGCATATGAATCTCAGGAGGTATGCCAGGACGCAGTGTAGTGCAATGAACAAAATATGGGTGCTGGCATTTAGAACTGGGTTCACTTCTTCCTCTGCCATTTATCTCTGTGAGTAAGCAGGTACTTAACCTCTCAAAGTCTCATGGATTAAAACTGTTAGGAGGATTAAATGAGAGGTATATAGAGCTTGGTGCCTGATGTACAGCAAGCACTCACGTGTTTGTTTCTGTCTCCTCTGATTTCTCTGCCGTGGTCCAGAAAGCATCTTTTGAATGTGCAGGTTATAGGTGGAAAGCACAGTCAATTGCTTCAAAGAAGTGGTTGAGAACGGATTTATACTGCCTGCTGTTGCATCTTTTTTTTTCTTTTCCTGGAGAGTCTGCAGTTCTTGTCTCTTAAAGAGATTGTGTCTGGTAGCAGTAAACAGGCTTTAGCAAAATGGCTCTTTAATCCTGTTCAAGCCTATTCTGCACTCACAATAGAAATGCAGATAAAAACTAAAAGGAGATATCACTTTTAAACTACAGGTTGGACAAAAATCGAGAGTTTGATACCATGCTGGTTAGGGAGGGTACTGGAAAGCAGGCACTGGGGTGGGGGTGAAGAGAGTAAATCGGAACAATGTTTACGGAGAGGAATTTAGTGATGTCTATCAAAATCCCAAACGTACATTTTACCCCTAGAAGTGTATCTGTGCTTCCTTCTATGCAAAATAAAGTGCATATATTTTTTCATGGTCTAGCTCAGCCTTTTAATTATTAATTTTTTTAATTAAAATTGACGTACAATATTACATTAGTTTAAGGTGTACAATAAAGTGATTACACACTTATATAACTTATGAAGCAGTGACCCTGATAAATCAAGTACCTATTTAATATCACACATAGTTATTACAATGCTAATGACTATATTCCCCATGCTATAATCCACATCCCCATGATTATTTTGTGAGTACAAATTTGTATTTCTTTTTATTTATTTATTGGGGTGACAACTATTAGTGAAATTACATAGATTTCAGGTGTACAATTCTGTATTACATCATCTATGAATCCCATTGTGTATTCACCACCCAGAGGCAGTTCTCCTTCCATCACCATATATTTGATCCCCCTTACCTTCACCTACCACCCTCCCACCCCCTTACCCACTGGTAACCACTAAACTATTGTCTGTGTCTATGAGTTCTTGTTTCTCATTTGTTTGTCTTGTTCTTTTCTTGTTTTTGGTTTATAAACCACATATCAGTGAAATCATAGGGTTCTCTGCTTTTTCTGTCTGACTTATTTCGCTTAGCATTATACTCTCAAGATCCATCCATGTTGTCACAAATGTTCCTATCATCTTTTCTTATCGCCGAATAGTATTTCATTGTGTATGTATACCACAACTTCTTTATCCATTCATTTATCGAAGGACATTTTTGTTGTTTCCATGTCTTGGCCACTGTAAACAAAACTGCAATGAACATTGGAACATATGTGTCTTTATGGATAAATGTTCTCAGATTTTTGGGGGTACCCAGGAGAGGGATTGCTGGGTCATATGGTAATTCTATTCATAATTTTTTGAGGAACCTCCACACTGCCTTCCATAACGGCTGCACCAGTCTGCAATCCTACCAACAGTGTATGAGGGTTCCTTTTTATCCACAGACTCTCCAACACTTGTTACTATTTGTCTTGTTGATGAAAGCCATTCTGACTGGGGTGAGGTGATATCTCATTGTGGTTTTTATTTGCATTTCTCTGATCATTAGTGATGTGGAGCATTTTTTCATATGTCTATTTGCCATTTGTATGTCCTCTTTGGAGACATGGCTCTTCAGGTCCTCTGTCCATTTTTCAATTGGGTGGTTTGGTGTTTTTGTTGTTGAGTTTCATGAGTTCCCTGTATATTTTGGATATTAGACCCTTATCGGAGGCACTGTTTGCAAAAATCTCCCATTCAGTCGGTTGTCTCTTTATTTTGTCGATGGTTTCTTTTGCTGTGCAGAAGCTTTTAAGTTTCATATAGTCCTATTCGTTTATTTTAGCTTTTACTTCCATTGCCTTTGGAGTCAAATTCATAAAATGCTCTTTGAACCCAAAGTCCATAAGTTTAGTACCTATGTTTTCTTCTATGCAGTTTATTGTGTCAGGTCTTATGCTTACGGCACTAGTGCTAGGATTGGGGCTGCTTAGCCAGATGTACAGGTCCTGCCAAGGCCAGATGCTGCTTGTTTGGGGGTTGGAAACTTTTGAGAGATTCTTAGGAAAGTCTGCAACATGAACCAAGATAGGACATTTGTATGGAAAAGCCACTGGAAGTGGCTTGTGTGTGCCAGCAAGTTGGGTGGGGAGGTTCTCAGGGAATCACCAGAGTGATTGAAACAGTGTTAGCCAGGTGGATAGAGACTCAGATATGGTGCCCGCCTGTGTCTGCATACCAGGTGCAGGGAAGGCTCAAGAAAGGAACTATGGCTTCTGCCAGCACTTGTATCTGGAAGAAAGCTGTCCCTGCAGCTGTCACCATAAAGTCACACAATTCAGTTCTTCCCATTTGTCCCTGGCACCTTTCAAGCTGCTGCCTTGACCCTGGAGCTCAGAGTGAGTGAGTCCATCAGTGAGTAAGTCCGTGCTTGGGCCCTTTAAGAGAAACGCTTGGGACTCCAGCAGCCCTTCATCTCACTCAGCCACAATCTCTGCTGGTTTGCACAGAAGTTGCCGGAACATCTATTCCTGGCACTGGAAACCTGGGCTGGGGATCCTGGTATGGGGATGGGCTCCTCGCTTTTCAGGGGGACTTCTGCAGCTGACCTATTCCCTCCTGATTTTTAATTGCTATACGTGGTTGTGGCACAGGCCCATTTCACATCTTTGCCCTTCCTACCATTCTTGATGTGGCTTCTTTTGTATATCCTCAGTTATAGGACTTCCGTTCACCTAGACTTCAGGCAGTTCTCAATGATGGTTGTTCTGTAGTTTGGTTGTAATTTTGATGTGGTCATGAAAGGAAGCAAGCATTTCCTTACTTTGCCATCTTGACCAGGAATCAGGAAAAAGCATTTAAAAACTTTCTTGACAGAGTAATTTTATGTCTGTTGAATGTAATAAAAAATTTGTGGCTTATAAAAATTTTTATTAACGTCATTAAAATGAAGAAGTGTTTTGACATGTGACAAGTGCTCACAGGAGAGAGTCCCAATTAGTCAGTACAAGGAAGCTTTGGTGTTCTATGTCATAATAGAAGATTTCTAGGGGCCTTTATATGGCCAGTAGTTCATGATGTAGGGCACCTTTGTTGTGGATCAGTACTGTCATGTGCTACAATTCCTCCACCAAAGGCCTTTGGCAAATGTTGAAACCACCACCAGGATTACCATCACACAACTGTCGCAGTTGGACATTGTATTAAAAATATTCAAAATAACTTCTCAGGAGAGAAATTTTTATTCACCATTCCAAGAGGGGACAGAGCAAAACCCTCTGGGAAAATAATTGAGAAATTATGCCACATACTACAGAAATCTGTATCCAAAACATTGGGACAGCCAAAATCCCAATTTCCAAGGATATACTAAGTGAAATAAGCCAGACACAAAAGTATAAATATGTGTAATTCCACTTACATGAGGTATATAGACTAGGAAAATTCATAGAAATGGAAAGTAGGATAGAGGTTCCCAAGGGTTGTGGGGAGAAAGGAGCAAGGACTTAATGTTTAATGTGTACAGAGTTTCTGTTTGGGATGATGAAAATTTTCTGAAAATAGACAGTGGTGATGGTTGCACAACATTGAGAATGTACTTAATACCACTAAATTTTAAACTTAAAAATGGTTCAAATGGTAAATTTTATATATATTTTACCACAAAAAATAAATAAGAATTCCCAATGTACTTTCTGAATGCTGTTTATTTAAAAAATAAAAACAACAACAACAAAAAACAGGACAGTTTTCAATAAAACAGCCTGGATGAACACACAAAATATGTTAATTAATTAAAATACAGGGATCACCCCATTTGGATTCAGTTATTGTATTTGTAAATAAGATGTATACCTTTTACTCACAGGGAAAGACTAGGGAGTTAAAACACACTCAAATACATTATTTTAAAAAGCAGTCAATAATTCCATCAGCATTCAAACCCCAATAATTCTGTGTCATTTGATATTCCTAATCATCCCATCTGATTGAAATTTTCCCTAATCCCATGCAAAATCTGTCTCCTTGCCCTTTGTCTAAACTGACTCCGCTAATTAAATTGGCTGGGCAAGACCTCCAGTCTTTGTGTGCAAACCTGCGAACATTCTGCACACAGTTGAGGAGACTATCATTCCATAAAGAAAAGCTGTTTTTCATTTAAGATATATGATTAAGAGCTTCTTTTTAAGAGTCTCCAATCAAGCTCCTGACAAGTTCTCCATAAATTTTAGTGGTTTTATATTCTTCTGGGACTCTTACATCTTTCTCCATCCCTCTGGCTCATTGTTAGAATCAATATTTTTCAAGTATCCATTCACTAGCTTCTCTTTATCTCTACCTATTCTCTCTTGGCAATCCCATCTACCCTTTCAACTTTAGTAAGCTTAGTCTTTCTCACTGTAATTCTGATATTTTTCTCCCCAGCCTCCAGTCTCCATTTGGACTACCTTCTGGAAAATGTCACAATGATATTCAGAAACACTTGAAGCTCAGCATGATCAAACCCTTGTCATCTTACCTCTTCAAACTGATCTTCTTCCTGTGTTAGGCACGTGTACAAGTGGCACCACCACCATCCTTCCAGTGACCCAAGGATGGAACCTCCCTGACATCTGTAATATCCCTCTATGTTATCCCCCTGCCTTCTGGTTTTCCTTCTCTCGACCCATCTGGCACCTTCCCAGATTAGTTTACTCCTTTGCCCATCTGAAGGGTCAGAAATCAGAGCAATAGTTGATCATTCTCTGCAAACACTGGAAAGTTCCAAGGACCTCAAATCACCATAAACCAGAGGTGAGTGAAAGAACAGGAATGGGAAGCTGGAAGTTGCCTGGGGTTCAATAATGAGCTTCCAGAAGGTGGAGATGCTCCATTATTGTGTTGAAGCTATGGGTGTTGCCCCTATTATTGAGACAATGACAATTACAATACATCCCCTAGCATTGTAAGATGGAGGTCAGCACCATCACTAGAAAAAGTTGGAGGAGTTGGACACTTTGCAGGGTGAGATGGGGACAGATCTCTCATCATGTACTGAGCATCGCTGATGTGCCAAGCACTGTACTGAGGAGCTAGAGACACAGAGAACCAAGCCATGTCCTTCAAGAAATGCCCAGGCCTAATAAGAGACACAAATTGTAATACAAGGTGATCTTGCCTCACTAGAGAGATACACAGGACACCAGAGGGCAAAGAGAAGAGTTCCCAATACTGTGGGGAAATTTGATGAGGTGGTAGGCATTATGGAAGACTTCACAGAGGCTGTTCCCTCTGAGGTTTGAGTTACGATTTAAAGGATGAGGAAAGAGTACTTTAAATAAGAAGGACCTTCCAGGAAGAGGAACCACTTGTGCAGCGTGAGGCCATGAGGGCACATGGGTTTTTAGGAAACAGTGTTACAGCATGACCATAAAGGGTCATGGCAGGAAATGCTGCTAGAGAGGTTGGATCACGCAGAACCCTGTACAACAGCTAACTCACCTGACCTTCTCCTGGGACCCAAGAAGCAAGGGTCACAAATCACAATTAGCTCTTAGAAGTGGATGTGAACTTGCATATTATCCAGTCTAGTTTTCTCATCTTGTAAGTCAGGAAAGCAGTCACAAGAAGAGGAAGCAACTTGCCCAGGGCCTTCAGATGATCCTCGCATCTTACACCTTCTCAAGCAATAAAAATCCCACACAGAGTCGCAGCTAAGAACTAACCAGGTAAAACAGACTCCATAGTATGAGGGGGGAGGACAGCAAGACACCTGCTCCAGGTGCCTTGAAAGCAAGCCTGAAGGAAGAAATTATCATTTGCAGCATGAATAGATTGTACACAGACTTAATGGGGGGAAATGAACACCTTTCAAAGGTGACTCACTCCCTGTGAGTCATGCCAAGCCCAGGATGCCAAATCCAGAATGTGCTACCGTAGGCAGCAGCATTCCCAGTCCTAACATCCCTAATCAGCCGTAAGACAAACAATTAGCCTTAGTCAAAATCAAGAACAAATGGTCAAGTACAAATACAAGCATATGACTTCCAATTTCCAAATTCTAATGGGTCACTTTATACTTTTTAGTTTGTATGTTTCAGAGGCAGCAAAAGGGGTTCTTAGCATAGTGTGAGGGTTTGCGGATTCAAGGAGCCTAAACTTATTAGATACAGTGAGAGTACAATCAAACACAAACTTCGGATCTAAACGGAGCAAGGTTTGAACAGCTAGCTCACTCACTTAGCAGGAGGACTCTGAGCTGACATCTAACCTCTCTAAGCTTCCCTAAATTGTCTGGCACACTGCCAGGTACTAAGCAGGTTCCCAGGGATTCCTGGGCTTCGTTTCCACCTGTCAAGCCCCTATGGGAAAGTGTTTGCAAAAATAGTCACAATAATTGCCCTTTCTGTATCTACTCCCCTTCCCACACTAACTCTGGGTTTGCCAGGTGACTTGTTTTGACAAAGGGTATATAGCAAATGAGACACAATCAGAACTGAAAAAATGTGTGTGCATTGGAATTTTTGCCTCTTTTGTAACTTGTGGGGATCTTTGAACCACCACCACATGAATGAGCCTCAGCTGATATGCTGCATGATGCGGCATGTGGCCAAATCGTCTTAGTACCCCAGATGACATCAAGCTAACTACCAGCCATGTGACAGAGGCCATCACAGATCATCTGGCCGCAGCCGGGCCCGCCCATTTCAGAAGAACCACTCACACAAACCATGAGCCGTAGAAATAACAAATCCTTGTCCCTTTAAGGCTCCAAGTTTGAAGTGACCTCGTTATGCATCCAAAGCTGCCAAATACACTCCTTCAATGATAGGAGTTCCCTAGTTTGTAGCCTCAGGTCTCTCCTTACTCAACGTGGGAGATGGAGACAGTAACACCAAAATGCTGCCTCCCAAAGCAGTAGCTCCAGAAAGCTCTCTCTTGCCTATGGAAATTTCATCATATATCTTTAGGTACCTCAAGTCAAGAGCCAACACTAAACTCATTATATGTCCCACAAAACAGATGAACTTTCTTCTTGTTGCTCTGTTCCTAAGCAGTGAACCGTGAAGATTACTCTCCATGCCTTCCCTCCTCTTCGTCTTCTACATCCAGTCAGCCCCCAGGCCTGTCAACTCTACCTGTCAAACACCTATTGCCTTCTTCCCCTCTTCTTTATCCTCATTTCCATCCCATGGAAATCTCTTACCCTGTTTTACCAAACTTTTGCAATAGCCCCTTAAACAATTCCCTGTCTTCAGAATATACCCCCTCCACCTTAGTCTACAGAAAGCTCTTCAACATGTCCCCATTGGTCATGAGATGAAACCCAAATGCCTTAGGCTATCACGTAAGTACTTCCCTAAGCTGGCCTCCTCTCCACTACCATTTCTGTCTTCTGAAATGTCCCTTACCACACACTGAGTTTCCCAGCAAACCAGGTGGCTTCATTCCTCTGGGCGTTTGCATATGTTGTTCACACAGACACGCATGTCTGTCCTCTTTGTTTCTCTGTTTGAATGTCTACTCATAATAGGATTCAATTTAGAAGTCTCCTCCTGTGTATAAAGCACCCTCCCTCCGAACCCCAGAAGAAATTAATTTCTTCCTCCATGTCACTGTGCTTTGTACATTCCTTGAATGTTGCCATTACCACACAATATAATATAGTGGTCTATGACTATTTTTCCCTGTCTTACCATCCCAAACCCCTTCTACCACCTTCCTCATTGTAACACTTGGAACAGTACTTAATATATAATAAGCATTCAAAAAAAAGTTTGTTTAATGAAATCCTAGCACCCTCCCTTTTTCCTTTATAATAAGCTAGTTTCATGAGTGCCATTAACAATTTCTTGATGCAAATAAGCACATTTTACAGAATTTTTTTTGGGGGGGGAGTTATAAAATCTTCAAATTTAACATTTCTGTTTGGGGTGTATCCTTTTTCAATATTAGTAGGCCCTGGTGAGTTGCAATCATGTATCCTGGCTCTGTATGGCTATGTATACCTTTGGCCCAGAGGAAGAATTTCTAAGAATAAAGAGTTTGATGACTCCCATAGAAAATTATGTACATTAGGGAAATTTTGATGAAGAGAAGAGTAAGAGATATGAAAAAGGCAATAGATTCCAAGTTCAGAAATACTATAAAACTCTAGAAGCACCATGTGAAATATCCTAAATCCTTCCCTAGTTGGGTGATGTCTTGGCGAAGGCACAAGCATCAGTCAAGAGGCTGATTTCGAGTCTCAGCTGCTGTCGACCTCTCTGTCCACTGGCAAGTCTCCTAACTCCTCTTTCCTCATCTGTAAAATGAGGAAGTTGGACCAAGTTATTTCAAAATCCTATTAAGCCCTCTAATTTTATGGGTCAATGACAATGATTCCTAAACCTGCTTATGTATCAATGCCACTGAGGAAGCTTTACTAAATCCACAATACCCTGGGTTTCCTTCTCAGAGATTGTGATTCCACCAATTTGAAGAGAAGTCTGGGAATTTCATCATTTTAGAAAATCCCAACAGGTGATTCTGACGCAAAGCCCCATTTGGGAGCTGAGTCACCGTATAGAAACTTCATCTGCTGTCATTTTCAGCTACATCTACCACCTACAGAATAATGTTTTTCAAAGGGAATATACTTCTAATTTCACAATAATGGCTAAAGGAAATATAGGATTCATTTTACATAAAGTCACCTTAGGGGTACTTTACTGGAACACATCTATTACTCAAACATGGAAATTACCTATAGAGTTTTGTATTTCAATTATCTGTATTATCACCATTTTCAGTATGTAATTTGGTATAATCTTGGGCAAAATACTCTCCCTACAAACTAATAAAACTTATTTTTATAAAATTATTTGTTTATAATGAAACTACTAAAAAGTATTAGTTTTTTAAATTGAAAATCCATTAAAAATTATTATTTCATGTATAAATATTTACAACCACCACCCAAGGACATACCTACCTTACAGAGTAATATATATGTCTGTGGCACAAACCAACAGCAAGATAAAAATGGACCATCTATACATAGATATACACAGTTGTTGCCTATCTACCATCAATGTTTTTCTTACTAGCAGGAACTATCCATTTCCAGGCAATGAATCATGATGAGTCTGCGTTAACTATGACAAGATACTTGGCAACATACTATTTTTTGCATCTCCTCTTGCAGCTAGGGATCGCCATGCAATCTAGCATTGAACAATTGAGATTTGCAAGTCGGTTTACTGGTGGACTTCCTGGAAATACTATTTTCTTCCTTGATAAAGGGGAGATCCTTTTTGTCACCCAGATCCCTGATTCCTTTTCTGAATGCAAAGGGCTACCGCAGCTATATGGTGACTATGAGGCAGTAAGCATGACGTCCCCATGTCTACACCCAGAGATGTCAGAGGGAAAACTGAGAAAGCCTGGACCTTGATGTCACGGGGGAGCCACTGCTCCTAACAGCAGACTTCTTGTTATTAAATTAAAAATTAATTTCTTCAATCACATTAGCCACGATTTTTTTAAATCAGGGCCAGGGAGTGGGGACTCTAAGCAAACAACAAATGAATTCCTAATATCAGACCTCTTGTTATGTGAAGCAGTTGGGTATCTTTGTTGTTCCAAGCAGCTGTGAGCCGTGTTTTCTATTACTTGCAGCCAAAACTACATCCTAACCACATCAAAGTCTAGTCAGGGTTAAGTGTAATCTGCAGGAGGCAACTAGGCATCTTTGGGGGCAGAGTTTCATTCCATAAGGTAGGGAAATAGCTGTCAGCGGGGGAAAAGGCATTTCAATAATTGCTTGAAGGATGGGTGATGGGAAGAGAAGGTGGAGGCAGTAATAGCTTTTGTGGAGAAAGCCTGAAAATGAGAGAAAGGAATAAAAAGGCTTCAAGTTTATCACCTGGCACTCTGAGAGGGAAGTCTTTATGATGGAAATGTATAAGATTTCTTTTTACAAAAATCGAAGTCAAAAAATTTCAGGAATCACTGAATCTTGCTTACACATTCAACAACTTTCATTGCTCCTTTTTCCTCCCCACCTTGAATGCTCTGTCTGTGATCACGCGTCCTGCCCAATCATCCACCCCAGAGAATGCATCATTTCAGGTCATATGAGCTCATCCGGCATTGAGGTTGGCTCTTGCTAACTGGAGCCTGGGCCCCTTTGAGCACCCTTCTGGGTGGGGTGCTCATTTCAAGTAAGCCTATCAAGTGCCCTGGGATTCTGAAGCCATGTTAAAACAAGATTCTCACATCTGGAACTTGTTTCTGGAAAACATCAAGAAACACAACACACACTTGATGCCCTCTCACATGCTCTCATTCTCTACCATTTAAGAAAATTAAAAAGAACCTGTTGCTGTATAACACATTGACACATCCAAGTCCCTGAAGGAAAATATTTGAATTTCTTCCATCTATTTTCTTCCCCTGTTCTTTATGCTTCTCAATGAGAAGAAAGGTAGAGCTTACATTTTATGTCAACACAAAAAGCCTCCGTTTGTGTGCATTACTTATTAAAGTATTCAATGTCAAGGTATGTATTATACATACTTTTTTTTCTAGGCCATTATCAGCTTTCTTACAACACTATTATTCTTCAGCCCAGCTAATGCTTCTGTCAAAGATTTAGCAACAAGCATGGAAAATGTCAAACAGTGGGGAAGAAACGTAGCTGTTTCCACAACTGCACAAAAAGCCTGAGTTGTCTTTTATGGAAAGCAGCATAATTCTGCCATGAACACCAATGGTTATGTTTTATCGGTACAGAAGAGTGGGATGGTTTATTTGTTTTTCTCTGCACACCTGAGTCCACCTCCTCTGAATAAGTTTCCTTTCTTCTCTTGCCAATATACTTAATAAAATGGGCCGATGTTGTTATCCTTTCACCCTCTCCCCAGGAGGTATCTGGCTTAGAACATGACAGAAATCAGCCAGGAGAGTCGGTCCGTTCTGTCTGCAGAGCAGTGTGATAAGATTTAAGGAGCACTTAAGGCTCCTCTGGAGAAAAATATTTTCCCAACCTGCTTACCAGGTTGCCTGAAATTACAACCCTTCTGCTTTAAGGCATTGAAAGCCTCCATTAAAATGCAAATATGTTAGGTGGGTTATTTTATCAAACTATCACATCTTAGCTTGAATTAGTTTATAGCTTAATTCAAAACCCTGAAGTGATGGGACACAGGGCCATTAAGTTTGGATATAAACAAAGATGATACAAAGGTTTAGAGTTTAAAATGTGTTGTCTAAAGAGCAGGCCCAAGGAGCAGGGCAAGGTAGGAGAACAGAATATAGTCTGATAGCACCAAAAGTGAGGTCCAGAGTGAATGCACACTTGCAGATGCTCCCAATAATCCTGGCTGAGAAACAGGCTGGTCCGTGTGATGGAGAAGTTGTCATCCTCATGCTTAAAAGATAAATTCAGGGAAGCATCTGTGTGCATATGGCTTCTTTCCTCCTCACTTGAACTGGCATCACAGTCAGATTTCCTTACCATTTCCTCCCTGCATGAGTGTGCACAGGACTCTTACCCACTCCCTCCCCAGCAGTTTCAGAAGCTGCATGGAGCCCATGGTAGATACTACCAATAATCTCCAATATTTCCATTTCTTTCCCTCTGACCCCCCTGAAGTTCGCTGTGGCCATATGACTGACTTTGGCCAATGAAATGTAAGCAAAAGTGGTATGTGTCACTTTCAGGCAGAAGCATCAAAGAGCTGGCTTGTGATACTCCATGCTCCCTTCTTCTGCCATGGTGAACTCTGAAAGATGGTGAACTTGAGTAAAGATACCACAAAGTCAAAGCAACCAAGAATGGTGGACACGGAGAACAGCTACCTGGAAAGTACTCAGACTTGCAGACGGCCGTAATTGAGCAAAACTAAACTTCTATTGTGCCAGGCCACTGATATTTTGGTGTTACTACTTTAGCACAGCCTCATCTACCTTGACTGATCCATACCCCATAAATAGCACCTCAGGAAAGCTCATCAGACCCTCTCTGTTACTATACACTCATCATTCAACAAATATTTATCGAGCACCTACAGTGTGCCGCATGTTATCATAAGTACCAGGGACTTAGTAGGACTGTAACAGTAAAGATGAAGTCCTTGGGCTCAGGGACGTTACATTCTTGTCAAGAAAGAAAGATTATAAATAAGTTTATCTGTTAGAAATAGGTTTGGTTTAGCATAGCAGAAAACCCAAATAATATCAACATAAGCAAATTATAGGTCTGGTTTGTCTCACATATAATAAGTCTGGAGGTTGGCAATCCAGGATTTATGCGGTGGCTCTACGATGTTATCAGGGACCCAGACTCCTCCTATCTTTCTGTCCCACCATCCTTAGCACGTGCCTTCCATCTTCCAGAGCACTTCCTATTCCAAAGGGCTGCAAAGTGCCATTTGTTTCATCCACACTCTAGCAGGAAGAAAGAGAAAAGGGGAAAGGCAAGAGTGGTGCCTCTCAACTGAGTCAGGTCCCCTTAAAAAGCTTTCCCTGAAACCCTAGCCCGTAGGTAATGCGTACAACTTGTTAGCCATGCCTACCTGCAAGGGGAGGGGGGAGTATAATACCAGCTGGATATATTTTTGCCACAAATAAAATTCTGTTAGTAAAGAAGAGAATAAGTATGGAGTAGATATTTAACAGTTTCTCTCATGATAGATAAACAAATAAGTATTTCAGCTGGTGGCATTATTTTAAAGGAAAAATAAATGTGATTTAAAAAATGGAGAGGCGGTAACTGTAACCAGGGCAAGGAAGAAAAGCCTTTCTAAACAGGTGGCATTGGAATGATGAGAAAAAGCCCTCCATGGGGATATCTGGGGAAGGGACCCCCAGGCAGCAGGAATAATGAGTGCCAAGGCCTGAAGTACCAGGGAACAGAAAGCCCTCCAGTGAGTGGAGTGGAATGAGTGGGAGGGGACGTGGTGGGAGATGAGGGCAGAGATGTAGGGAGAAACTAGGTCATGGAGGATCTAGGGAATTTCATTCCCATTATGAGAAGCAAATGGGGGGCCGGGGGAGTAACATCATGTGATTACTCCTTAATTCTGTCCTTCTGGGTACTGCTGGGAACTGGTTTAGAGGAGGATAAGAATGGTGGCCAGTTAGGAGACAGATTCAGACTACCAGACAAACAATGGTACTATCCCTATAGTAGCCTGGATGGGCAGTGCTAAGGCTGAACCTGCAAGCAGCAATCATGAATTGGGGGTAAATCCCATGGACCTTGATGAGTAACTTTTCCTACATGACTTTGGCTGCTCATCTACAGGCTTGAAGAAAGCTCAGAGAAAGCTGGATCTTTTCAGAATTGGAGTCCTGCTTGGAGAGTATGACTGATTGGAGCCGAGGGGAAGTAGGAAAGGAAGTTTACTGAGATGAGTCACTGAAGTGAGGGGCAATGCACACTAAGCAGGATAGGGAGGGAAGTGGGGAAGCAGAGGCTGAAGTGTGAAGGCCCCCCTAAAGTCAGTCTCTCCTTGTTTCCCACCTGTACCTAATATTTGGTTTCTGCCTATCTGCACAGCTTTCGTAGATGGACACATGGCTGGACTCTGCCTGACACCTGGTGTCATGCAGGGTCTCAGCTCCCGCTCCCCACGTAAGAACACAGGACATGGTGAGACCAAACAGGAACACCCATGGAGCCATAGATAGGGGAGTCATACCACTATATTCTCGCTGGTGGCTGGGTTGGAGACACAGGAAGCAGGAGCCACACTATCCACAACCAGCCATCCACTTCTCTGCAATCCGCAACCCGCCATGCTAACTACAACCCGTGCTTGCCAGCCACCATCTTCTTGCTAGCCCCTATTTACTGCTAACATAGCTACGGCAGTCATATTAGTGGCCAATGGCTCACTGGTTACAGCTGATGGCCAACTAGCCACAGCTAATGGCCATCCAATCACAGTTGATGGCCATTTACTACCTGAGTCAGCACCTTTCCAAGTGAGGCCAAGAGCCCGGAAACTGCTCTCTGGGGCTTTGTCCCCATACTCCACCCCTACAGTGTCTCGCCTCTCAACCTATGTGACAAGTGTCTTCCGCGAGGGGCCCTGTGCGAGAAGCCTGGAGGTGACTGCAATATCCTGGACACACCCAGGATTTCTCAGGGCACCACCAGTTCTTCTGGGCACAGCCAGACTTCCTGGGCTTCTTAGGGTACCACCAGTCTCCCTGGGCACAGCCAGGGTTCTCAGGGCACTGACACTCTCTCTGGGCACAGCCAGACTTCCTGGACTCAGCCAGGGCTCTCAGGGCACCGCCACTCTCTCTGGGCACAGCCACACTTCCTGGGCTTCTTAGGGTACCACCAGTCTCCCCGGGCACAGCCAGGGTTCTCAGGGCACTGACACTCTCTCTGGGCACAGCCAGACTTCCTGGACTCAGCCAGGGCTCTCAGGGCACCGCCACTCTCTCTGGGCACAGCCAGACTTCCTGGACTCAGCCAGGGCTCTCAGGGCACCGCCACTCTCTCTGGGCTCAGCCAGACTTCCTGGACTCAGCCAGGGCTCTCAGGGCACCGCCACTCTCTCTGGGCACAGCCAGACTTCCTGGACTCAGCCAGGGCTCTCAGGACACTGCCACTCTCTTTGGGCCTCTCAGAGTACCGTGCTGGAACAACTGCAGCTCAAAGTCAAGGTGCTTACATATTCTTGATGGCGGCCGGTCAAGACACAAAAGCAAACATCCGCCAGTTGCACTACATGGTTGTATGTTCCCAAACAGTCAAGTGGTCCATTAAATTAGGGATGGAAGGCAATTCCCCATAGTCCATAGTAATTCGCCAGGGCTGTCCTGGGGGTGAGGGACGACCTTGACCTCACCCTCATCTCCCAAGGAGGACTCAGCAAGTGTTTCCTCCTGGGACAAGTCCCGCATCCAGGCTGCGTCAGCAAGCACTTCCCAGCCCACAGGGCCACTACAACCTTCGCTTTCTCAGGCCAGTGCTGGTTGGGGAACCGTCCACGTCTTCCCACCCTTCCACGGGGGTCCAGCTCTCAGGCAACTGCTCCTCCTGGTCTTCCTGAGACCAAGTGTTCATACGCATAAACTGCTCTACCGCCCTTTGGGGAGCTTTGGCGGGCACCAAACCCTGCTGGCTGCGCCATTTGTTATGCGGGGCAGCCTGCGGGGTCTCAGCTCCCGCTCCCCACATAAGAAAGCAGGACCTGGTGAGGCCAAAAAGGAACACCCACGGAGCCATAGATGTGAGAGTCATACCACTATATTCTCTCTGGCGGCTGGGTTGGAGACACAGGAAGCAGGAGCCACACTATCCACAACCTGCCATCCACTTCTCTGCAATCCGCAACCCACAACCCGCCATGCTAACTGCAATCCGCGCTTGCCAGCCCCCATCTTCTTGCTAGCACCCATTTACTGCTAACATAGCTACGGCAGTCATATTAGTAGCCAATGGCTCACTGGTTACAGCTGACGGCCAACTAGCCACAGCTGATGGCCATGCAATCACAGTTGATGGCCATTTACTACCTGAGCCAGCACCTTTCCACGTGAGGCCGAGAGCCTGGAAACTGCACTCCTGGCTCTGTCCCCACAGGCCAAAAAGGAACACCCACGGAGCCATGGATAGGGGAGTCATACCACTATATTCTCGCTGGTGACTGGGTTGGAGACACAGAAAGCAGGAGCTGCAATCTGCCACCCGGTTCTCTGCCAACCAACCAACCCCACTTGCTAGCTGCAATCTGCACTTGCTAGCGTAGCCACGGCAGGTACATCAGTAGCTAATGGCAAACTGGTTATAGCTGATGGGCAATCAGTCACAGCTGATGGCCATCTACTACCCAAGCCAGCACCTTGCCACGTGAGGCCGAGAGCCTGGAAACTGCTCTCGTGGCTCTGTCCCCACAATCACTTAACTTTTTGTGCCTCAATTTCTTCACCTATAAAATGAGGCTATTAATAAGACCTATCACAGGGCGATTGTGAAAATCAAATGGATTCATTGAAAGCACTCAGAACAGCATGTAGCACGCAGTTCAGCTGTCAATTAAAGCTACGCAGTGTTATTGTTTATTACCTTCCTGCATTACTCGGAGCAAATCTCACTCCCTCCTAAAACTCCCTCCCCCAGCCTTCATTTATCTACTTTCTCTAACTCATTTTATACTTACCATTTATAACCATTTATAACACAATCGACATCCTACAACATCCTGTCCTGTCCCCTAATTATTGGTATCACTCAATTTGGCACTTGAATCCATGCTAATGACTGCATGCTAATATGTAAAATCACGCCGTGACCTAATTCTTCACGTCTGTGCCTTAGCTCTTCTCCCCAGCTATACTCGGAGACTCCCGTAAGCCAGGCTTATCCTTCCCTCACACCTTCACGTAGCGCAGTGCTAGACATGTACTTGGCTGTGCTAAGCACCTGGGTGCTGAGAGAAGGACTTTCACCTGGAGAGCTCCAGAAATCCTGTGTGTCAGGGCACCGGATGGAAGCGGAAACATGCCTCAGAGCTGGAACTGACTTATATAAATCTCTAGTGAAGCCTACCATCCTCTGGGCAGGGCCTTGCTATCCCAGGAAGAACAATGCCATGCATTCTCTTCTTGAAGGTCTCCAAAATACTTGAAGGAAAAGCCTGACTTATTCACCATTCAAAATTACAACTCTAGCCTGATCCTCAGACCTCCCGGGCCAGCTGGGGTAATTGGCTATCAAAACAAATAAGCTCTCCAGACCATTAGCCCAGGGCCTTCCCTGCTGCAGGGAGAGAAACTGAGCAGAACTCTGCATCTGCTGAGATGCCTCCTGCACTGCTCCAGCTTTGGGGGCTGCGTAAGCGGAAGGAAGAGCCCCGGACAGTACAAGAAAGAATGCAGTGCAGAGCCACCTGGTGTGCCCAGCCAACAGCCTCTCCACATCCTGAACCACAGCTGAGACTGCCGCTGAGCAGTGGGAGCAGGCCTCAGAATCTGCAGGCAGCCGCCAGCACTCACACCACAGCTCCGCCCGCCCGGCTGCGTGGCTTCCAGTTATTTTAACCGCTCTGTGCCTCAGTTTCTTCATCTGGAAAGTAGTAGCTGTAACAGCCCCCAATGCTTACAGTGTTTTTGAGGATTAAAAGGTTTTAAATTATTAGAGAGATCACATAATGCCTGGTGTATGTGTTTGTTAAATAATTTTTAATCATTTGTGTGTGTGTATGTGTGTACATTTTGAGCTTTTCTAGGAAATTTCTAGGGACTGGGACAATAAAGATGAGGACTCAGTCCTTTCCTTTGAGAGATTCACAGTTGGTTTTAACAGCTCTAATAGAGGTACTGGTTAGGTGCTGGGGAACACAGAGGAGGCAGTGATTTACTCTGCCCAGAGTAGCAGGAGAGGCTACACAAAGCTGGCATCTGTAACTGAGTGGGATTCAAAGTGCAAGGGGAGGTTTTTTACAATAGTGATTCTCGACCCTATCGTGCATTTGAATCAACTGGAGGGTTAAAACCCGGATTCCCAACCCCCACCTTCAGAGTTTTCCAATTCAGTAGATCTCGGGGGGATCAGAGGACAATGATGGAATATGGCAGAAGATGAGGTGGGGAAAGGAGGCAGAGGCTGATCCCAAAGTAAAGAAACTTGGAGCGAATCCTGTTTGGGAGGGCGGGGTTGGGAATTCACAGCCTTGAACAACATGATCAGTTGTATATCTAAAACTACTACTTTGGCATCAACATGGGGAATGGACTGGAACAGAGGGAGACTGGAGGAAGGGAGAACAGTTAGAAGAGGCCAGAACAGGTGCAAGTGTAGTCAGATAAGAGGAGAGAAACCGAGAAATTTTAGGGCACAGAACTGAGCAGACGTGCAAAGACCTGTAGGAGATGTGAGAGAGAAGGAAGGGCTAAAGGTCACTCCAAACTGATGCTGGGATGGAGGAGATCCTATCAACTGGGAAAGAAATGCAGGGGATGGAAAAGATTTGGGGAGAACAGAACATCATAAATTCAGTTGACAAGGATTCTGAGGCATCCAAAATGACCATTAGGCAGCTAGAAATCCAGATCTGGTGTTGAGCAGAGAAGTCCAAAGTACATAAGAGCTGGGCACCCTGCTCTTTAACAGGTCTGGGTTAGAATCATGGCAGTGGGTAAGATGGCTGAGGAAAGAGCCAGGACACAAACTTGATTCACTTTTTTTAAGCAGGCTCAGCGATTGAAAGCAAACGAGAAGACGGGGAGAATGAGAAAGGAGTGCAGAAGCTGAGACCCAGGGGGACCCAGCAAAGATTTTATAGCATCCTAGTGGAGCACTGTCATTTTTCTAGCATCACAAACACTTCTGCCCTCACCTGCACTGAAGGGAAGGTGTCTGTACTGGTCATTGTCTGCTCTCAGGTCACTTTGACTGCCCTTCTTCATTAAGCCTGACCCCTGCACATTACATTTCTCAGACTCCTTTGCCAGCTGACTTCTGGTTAATTTCTGCCAAAGTGAGGCCCTGGTAGGAGACCATGGGGAGGAGGGTAGTAAAAGCCAGGTTGTTCCTTTCCCCTTTTCTTCTCTCACCTCCACCCCATCTCTGCCTTCTGTGGCTTCTCACAGACCTGTGCTCTGGTTCCCATTAAGTCCCTAACTCCTGGGGCCTGGGAACACCCCCTTCTTCTCCCTCCAGCTTCTGTGGGTGGGAAAGAGCAGCTAAGTGCTGTTGCTCATCTCTGCTTTGACTCACCAGCCCATTTGGCTTTTCAGCTCTTCCAACGACTGACAATTAGTTCCCATATGAATTCTCTCTACTGAACTGGCTGGCACAGGGTGTGCTGTCCTGATTGGGCCCTGATTGATAAACATATAATGAGGATGCATCAGTCTCTCTCCCCACAACTTCTTTCAGGCTTCAGAAACCTATTCAGGCTGAGATTATCTAAGTTGATATTAACAAAGCCTTCTATTTAAAAGTTAAGGGAAAAGTAATTTTAGAAGAGGCAGTAAATAAAGATAAAAGCTGAAATAAATAAATAAATTGTAAAACATAAAGCAGTAGAATGATAAATTAGTTCAAACCCTTTTGATAAGGCTAAAATAAACCTCTGACAAATATGATTAAGGGAACATTTTTAATTAAAATGAGAATGGAGATAGAACAAAATACAGAAAATGGATTTTTCCCCAAATCCAAAGAGAATGTGATGAACACTTATAAACCAATAAAATGAAATCTTCAATGAAATGACTAATTTCTAGAAAGATGTAGTTTACTAAAAATAACTCAAGAAGTACACATCTACACAGAATAATAACCAAGGAAGAAATTGAGGAAATTTCTGATAACAACCTAAATGTTTACACCAGAACAATGTTTACACCAGAACAATTTTTATACTTTTAAGAAACAGATGGTTTTGATGTTGCATAAAACATCCCTAGTGAAAAAAGAGATAAGAGTACCTTTATGTCTATTAGGCAAGCATGATCTTCTCTCTAAAGCCTGATAAAGATAAAACACACAAAAAGAAAATTATAGGCACATATATCAAATGAATATGGATAGGAAAAGCTTAAGTAAAAACCTCACCTCAAAAAGGAACTTGTTTTACTGTATTCCTTTAGATCTTTAGAGGAAAGATACGTTTTTTTGTAACAGCTTTACCAAAATATAATTCTTATACCACAAAAAATATGGAGCACTTTACAAAAGTGTGATTCCTTGCACAGGGGGCCAGGCTAATCTTCTCTATATCATTCCAATTTTAGTATATGTGCTGCTAAGTAAGCACAAGGATAACTTTAGAAGTAGAAAGAAATTACAAAGGATGGACAATTTATACGTCATAGAAATAAATAGCCATTTGACAAAACCAGTATTAAAGGAAAACTATCATCTGGAGGAAGCATTCACAGCAAATATGAAAAGGGTTTATTTCTATGTATGTAAAGAGTTTATACACATTGATACCAAAAAAATAAGTCTCCAATTTATAAACTGGCCAAAAACTTGGAAGATAATTCACCATTTTCCAGTCAAGATGACGCCATAGATAAATTGCTTGCCTCTTCTCATGATCACATCAAAATTACAAATAAATTACGAACAACCATTATTTAGAACCACCTGAAGTCTAGCTGAACAGAAGTCCTACAACTAAGGATATATAGAAGTAGCCACCTCCAGACTGGCAGGAGAGGTAGAGACATGGAGTGAGCTGGTCCCACATGTGTGAGTGACTGTTAAAAATTGGGTGGACTATCTCAGCTGCAGAGGTACCCTCTGAGGAGCCAGATATCCCAGCCCCACACCAGGCTTCCCAGTCTAGAGTTCCAGTGACAGGAAGACAAGCCCCTATAACTTCTGGCTATGAAAACCAGTGGAGATTGTGGCTGAGTGAGATGGAGGGTGTCTGAAATCTCAGATATTCCTCGTAAAGGGGCTGCACATGGACTTACTTGCTGATGGACATACTCTGAGCTCCACTTAAGGGTCAGCAGCTCGAAAGGTGTTAGGGACATACAGGGAGGAACTGAATTGTCTTACTTCAGGGCGAGGGCTGGAGGGGCAGTTTTGTCCCAGACAGAAATGTTGGCAGAAGCTACTGTTTCTTTGTTGAGCCCTTTCTCATTCCCAGCATGCAGACACAGGTAGTCTTTATATCTGAGTCTCCATCAGCCTGACACCAGCCCTGGTGATTCCCTGAGATGCCACCACACCCAACTTGTGGGCTCATCCAAGATGCTTCTAGTGGCTTTTCCATACAAATGGCCAGTCTTGGCTCATGCTGCAAAATTTCCTAAAATCTCTTAATGGTTCACAAACCTCAAACAAGCAGCATCTGTCCTCAGCATGCCCATGCTAAGCAGCCCCAAGCCTGGCATTGGTGTCAGCCAGCCTCAGCTCAAGTCATGGCCTCTCTGAGATGCCTTCAAACCCAGCTCAGGTGGTGCCCATCTGTGGATTGCTTTGTGACTCATTCCAGGTGGTCCTGGGCAGGCCATAGGCTATGGCTAAACTTGGCCTGTAGCAGAGCCCCTCCCAGGAGGGGCTCAGTCCCAATGTCAGCATGTCTGGTGGCCAGTTCCCAAACAAACTGGAGCACCATCCAGCTGCCTACATGGACAACACACTGAAAGAACAAACTGGGCAGGCACCAGAGCCCTGCTAAAGCAAATCCTGATCCACAGGTTAGTCTCTGCACAACAGCTCCTTCACTGTAGTCATGGCCAGTTTCACAACCAATCAATTAGGGTCAATCTCTCCCACTGACATGCAAACAAAAGCCAAGGCTCAACTACAACAGGAACCCTCATACACTGTTGGTGGGAATGCAGACTGGTGCAACTGTTATGAAAGGCAGTGTGGAGGCTCCTCAAAAAATTAGAAATAAAATTACCGTATGACCCAGCAATCCCACTCCTAGGTATCTACTCAAAAAATCTGAAAACATCCATAAAGACATGTGTGATCCAATGTTCGTTGCAGCTTTGTTTACGGTGGCCAAGATATGGAAACAACCAAAGTGTCCTTTGATAGATGAATGGATAAAGAAGTTGTGGTATATATACACAATGGAATACTATTCGGCAGTAAGAAAAGATGATATAGGAACATTTGTGACAACATGGATGGATCTTGAGAATATAATGCTAAGCGAAATAAGTCAGACAGAAAAAGCAGAGAACCCTATGATTTCACTGATATGTGGTATATAAACCAAAAACAACAAAAGAGCAAGACAAACAAATGAGAAAAAAAACTCATAGACACAGACAATAGTTTAGTGGTTACCAGAGAGTAAGGGGGTGGGGGGAGGGAGATGAGGGTAAGGGGGATCAAATATATGGTGATGGAAGGAGAACTGACTCTGGTGGTGAACACACAGTGGGATTTATAGGTGATGTAATACAGAATTGTACACCTGAAATCTATGTAACTTTACTCACAATTATCACCCCAATGAACTTAAATTGAAAAAGAGTGGCTATGAAGATTAAATGAAGTTCTTAAATGGAGTTGCAGCTCTTAGCACAGGGCATGGCACACAGCAGCACTCAGTAAACTGTTAAGAATAACAGTGATACAAAATTGTATCCATTCAACATGATGACAGCAATGTAAATTTGTCTGCAAGTAGACAAGGACCAGAAAGAGAAAGGAATAATGAAAATGGTTGCTGTGTGAGCAAGGCAAGAGTATAAATCACTTTCATTTTTGGAATTATTTTGTTTTTAGTACAGCAAGTACAAACCTGGAGGAAAACAAAAATTAGAATGTACAAAAAAAAATGTCTCCTAAAATGAATTGGCATCTTTTGGGGAATTTAATATTAAATCTGGGATCACTGCGTCTACGACACTTGAAACGATAAACTCAGCACTGAAGCCCCCTGGAGATGCTGTATTGTGTGTCGAATCAGCCAGCGGATGGCGCTATCTCACTTGCCCAAGGGTCCAAGGAGGCATTCATCGGCCTCAATAATATACTAAGGCTAGTGATTCAATTCTCCTTAAAGATGAATTTTTTTTCTTCTTAAAATTGATACTCAGAAGCATGTCATGCAAGTTTCCAGTTAGTTGGGAAGTGGATCCAAATTCACTCCCGATGAACAGCAACATCTCAGCGGAGCTGCTCTAAGGTGAGTATGGTCATCTGCAGGACCAAGTGTGGTTACTTACATTTCCCTTTGGTCACCTGACCAGAATCTACCATCCATGGGCAGGAAAGACTTAGCTGGTGTTGGCCCCAGGTTTTAAATCTACAAATGGGGAACAAGTCGAATTACCAGACACAGGCTCCAGAGTAATAAGGGAAAGAGCTACAGGCATCCCTCTGCTTTTCCTCTCAAAAGTCAGAGAGGCCTGAAAATACCCACCCACTACAGGGGCATCAATGAAGTTACTCCACTCCCAACTCCTGGATTCTCACTCTCAACTCACAGGCTTGAGTCATGAACAATTGCCTACCTGAGTCCCAACTTCTGTGATTAGTCACCTACAAGCTCCAATAAAAGAAGTGAAAAATTCAGCAAAGGATATAAATTGAGAAAAGAAATGTCAGGGGATGACACAGAGCCTCGCATGACCAGAGGCTGGACCACAGTGAACTCATACTCATTTGTCCAAATACTACTCCACTTGGGATGTCAAACAGGCGTCTCAGATTATATGTGTCAAACACCGAGCTCCATCCAGGTCTTTGCCCTCAGCTGCTCTCACGGTGATAGCGCTCCCATCTCAGAGAGCAGAAACACCATGCTTCTAGGCCCTCAGCAGGAGTCTCTTTGGTGCCTCTCTTTCTGCCACATCGCATATCCAATCCATCAGAAAATACTGATAGGCTTTAAATATAGGCTCTGTCTTCAAGATAAAACCAAATCCCTCCTCTTCTCATCACCTCCACTATCACCACCCTAGTCCAAACCATCATCATCTCCTATCTGTCTTCTTATTGTAGCCTCTTAACTGGTCTCTCCACATCCAACGTCACCCACCATTCACTGTGCTTTCACACAGCAGCCTTAGGGATCCTCCTAAAACCAAAGTAGGATGGCACCTTAAAAGAATAAATGCATGAAAGAACTAACAAATTGTATTTCACCAAAATTTAAAAATCTACCCTTCAGAAGACATTATCATCATCATCATCATCATCATCATGATCCAGAGACAAGGAGAAAGTGCTTGCAGAGCACACATCCATCAAAGGACTTGTATGCAGAATATATAAAGAATTCTCAAAATTCAAAAATAAGAAAATAAACACTCCAATTTGAAAACTAGGCAAATGGTCGAACACACTTCAAAAGAATATGTGGATGGCAAATAGGAACATGAAAAACTGCTCAACATGAAGAGCCGTTAGAGGAATGTAAATTAAAAGCACAATAAGATACCACTACCTAGCTATTACAAATACTAAAATTAAAATAAATTATGCCATATATTGGCCAGGATGTGGAGTAACTGGATCTCTCAAACTGGTATTACAAATGTAAAATGGTACAACCACATTGGAAAAGACTCTGGCAATTTCTTAAAAAGTTAAACCTACACTTACCATAAGATCACTGTAATGTTACCATTACACTACTAGGTATTTACCCCAGGGAATAGAAAGCATACATCCATACAAAAAGTTGTACAGGAATGTTCATATCAGATCCATTTTTTTTAAAATTAAAATTTATTGGGGTGACAATTGTGAGTAAAGTTACATAGATTTCAGGTGTACAATTCTGTATTACATCATCCATAAATCCCATTATGTGTTCACCACCCAGAGTCAGTTCTCCTTCCATCACCATATAGTTGATCCCCCTTACCCTCATCTCCCTCCCCACTTACCCTCTGGTAACCACTAAACTATTATCTGTGTCTATAAGTGTTTGTTTGTCCTGTTCCTTTGTTGTTTTCAGTTTTATATACCACATATCAGTGAAATCATGGTTCTCGACTTTTTCTGTCTGACTTACTGTGTTTCCCCAAAAATAAGACCTAGCCAGACCATCAGCTCTAATGGGTCTTTTGGAGCAAAAATTAATATAAGACCCAGTATTATATATTATATTATATTACGTTATGTTGCATTACATTACGTTATATTACATTACATTACATTATATATTATATTATACATAAAACTGGGTATTATATAATATTAAAGTAAGACCGGTCTTATATTAACTTTTGCTCCAACAGACGCATTACAGCTGATGGTCTGGCTAGGTCTTATTTTCGGGAAAACACGGAATTTCGTTCAGCATAATAAGCTCAAGATCTATCCATGTTGTTGAAAATGGTACTATTTCATCTTTTCTCATGGCCAAATAGTATTCCATTGTGTATATATACCACAATTTCTTTATCCAATCATCTACCAAAGGACATTTTGGTTGTTTCCATGTCTTGGCCACTGTAAACAAAGCTGCAATGAACATTGGAGCACATATATCTTTATGGATAAATGTTTTCAGAGTTTTGGGGTAGATACCCAGGAGAGGGATTGCTGGGTCATATGGTAATTCTATTCGTAATTTCTTGAGGAACCTCCACACTGCCTTCCATAACAGCTGCACCAGTCTGCATTCCCACCAACAGTGTATGAGGGTTCCTTTTTCTCCACAGCCTCTCCAACACTTGTTACTATTTGTCTTGTTGATGACAGCCATTCTGACTGGGGTGAGGTGATATCTCATTGTGGTTTTTATTTGCATTTCTCTGATGATTAGTGATGTTGAACATTTTTTCATATGTCTATTGTCAGCTCCATTTTTAATAGCCAAAAACTAGAAACAACCCAAACATCTAGAAAAATTGGGTAAACAAATGGTGGTCTACCCATACAATGGAATAACACTCGGCAATAAAAAGAAATGAACTACTGACACAACATGGGTGAATCTCAAAATAATTACATGTGAGAAAGAGACCAGACAAAAGAAGAATATATACTGTGTGATTCCATTTATATAAAATACTAGGGGAAAAAACTAATCTCTAGGTTCATAAAGCATGTCAGTGGCTACATGGGGACAAGTGATGAAAAGGGGAAGCAAGAACAAGAAGGGAGAGATCACAAAGAGGCATGAGGAAACTCTGGGGAGTGCTGGATGTGTTTCCTATCCTGATTGTGGTGATGGTTTCATAGCTAGGCAGATAGATTAGATAGAGAGATAGATGACCCATAGGTCGATACATAGATAGAAGATAGATAGATAGATAGAGTGATCAGAATTTATCAAATTGCCAGAGGCAACAAAAGTAAACATAAATAAATGAGACTACCTCAAAAGTAAAAAAAAAAGAATCTGTGCCTCAAAGGACACAATCAAAGAGTAAAAAGGCAACCTACAAAATGAGAGAAAATACCTGTTAATCATGTATCTGATAAGGGACTACTGTCCAGAATATATAAAGAACTCCTACAACTCAAGTACAAAAAAGATTAAAAACTGGGCAAAGGACTTGAATAGACATTTTTCCAAAGGAGATATACAAATAGCCAGCAAACACATGAAAAGATGCTCAACATCACTAATCATTAGGGAAATGCAAATCAAAACCACAATGAGCTACCACTTCACACCCATTAAAATAGCTGCTATCAAAAACAAAAATAGAAACAGAAAACAGCAAGTGTTAGCAAGGAAGTGGAGAGATTCGAGCCCTTGTGCACTCTCAGTGGAAATGTAAAGTGGTGTAGTCACTATGGAAAACAGTATGAAGGTTCCTCAAAAAATTAAAAATGGAACTACTATATCATTCCACTTTGGGGTTTATACCCAAAAGACTGAAAGCAGGGTCTCCAAGAGATATTTGTACACTCATGTCATAGCAGCATTATTCACAATAGCCAAATCGTGGAAGCAGCCCAAGGGTCCATTGGCAGATGAATGAATAACAAAATGTAGTATGTACAAACAATGGAATATTGTTCATCTAACCAGAATGAAAATTCTGACATACTACAGCGTAAAATAACCTTGAGGACATTCTGCTATGTTAAATAAGCCAGTCACAAAAAGAGACATATTGCATGATTCCACCTATATGAGATACCTGGAGCAGTCAAATTCATAGTCAGAAAGTAGAATGGTGGATGCCAGAGACTATTCATGCTGACCGTCTTTTCATGTTCTCATTTGCCATCCACATATTGTTTTGGTGAAGTGTTTTCAAACCATTTGCCCAGTTTTTAAACAGGTTGTTTATTTTCTTATTTTTGAATTTGAGGGTTCTTTATATAGTCTGAACACAAGAGTCCTTTGTCAGATATGCTCTGTAAACCTTTTCTCCTGACTGTGGATGATGATGATGATGATGATAAAGTACTTTAGGAAAAAGAATCCTCATGCATATAACTTAGCATCTACCCTGAACCTCTTCAGAGACTTAAGCGGGGAGAATGAGGATTTGTTGTTTAATAGGGATGGAGTTTTACTTTTACAAGAAAACATTGGCCACACAACAGTGTGAATGGTCTTAACACTAATGAACCATACACTTAAAAATGGTTAAGATGGTCAATTTTATGTTATGTACATTTTACCATAGCTTAAATTGTTTTTAATTATCAAATTCACAATTTAAATATGTCGTCTACTGTATGTCCCTTTTATCTCAATAAAGCTGTTTTTAATTTTTTAAATTACATTTTAACAACTAAGTGGGATCATATCCCTCCGAACCTTCCATGGGCTTCTCGTCTCATTCAGAAAACAAGCCAAAGTTCTTGGTGTGACTGGTAAGGCCCTGGTGGTCTGGCCCTGAAAGCAGCCTGCCCTCATTCCCATTTCTCTCCCCCTCGCCCACTCCCGCTACCCGGCCTCCTTGCTGCTTCTCAGACACACCAGGTGCACTCTGGGCCACTTACACAGCCTGTCTGCTTTGCCTGGAAAGGTTTTTCCCCAGGTAACTGCATGGCTCACTTCCTCACTTCTTTCAAGTCTTTACTCAAATGTCACCCTCTCAGCGGGGCCCTCCCTGACATGGTATTTAAAACTGAAAACACTTCCCTACCCTGTAAGTCCACAACCGCTCCCCAGCTTTATTTTCCTGTGTAGCAATCACCACTGTCTAATATACCATGTTTTACTTCTTTATTTTATCTGTGTTTCTACCCACTAGAATTAAGCTCAGAAAGATGGTGATCTTTTTTCCCCATAAATTATATTATTTAAAATTAATATTAATTATATATATTAATTATATCCCCAGCAACTGGTATAGTGCCTGGCACATAGTAGGTGCTTGATAAATATTTGTTGAAGAAATGAATGAGTGAATGAATGAATAAATGAAGGAAGGAAGGACTATTATCTGATCTTAACACCCAAGTGTAAGGCTTCTTTACGAAGGCACCCCAACCCAGCCGATACAGCTGGACATCTGTCAAGCTTTATGGTTTAAAAAGCTCTCTGTAGAGACTACATCATTTCCAACCATCACAACTGTGCCCTGATATGATGCCTTCGTCATTTCCTTTCTACATATAAACAGAGGCTCCAATAGGTTAACTTTTTCTAGATCAAGTGGCCACAAATGATAGAGCCAGCATTTAAACCAAGAATTTGCCATCAGCCACCAAATCCCACACCACCCTGAGCATCTAAATTTTTCAACTTTCATATCCTTTCATTTCACTCATAATAGCATTGCTGACAGATTTTAACAGTTCAGCAGTTAACCCTTGTGCCATAAATTTCTATTTGTCACACCCAAAATTCGATATTTTAGAAGGCTACCCTTCTGGTTTTTAAATGGAAATTGATGACACCATGTGCAGGAGCACAGGAGCTGCAAACCCTCTCCCCAAGCTCTCCATCTACCTGGAGGCAAAAATAGAAAAGCAGAAGCTCTCAGGGCTGCAGGCCTCCCCCTCCAGAGGGAAGGACAGAGATTTTTCCCAGCATCACCAGGCCCCAGCACTCCCCACACTTAGGAGGCCCGAGCTGGCTTTAGCAGCCAGGTCAGACAGAGAAAGGAGTACAGCTGGAGCCCCCGGGCATGGAGAGCAATTTCCCCTCACCACTCAAGGTGGCTGATGTTTCTGAGCACCCAGAAAAGAACACAAACAAACAGGTTTTTATGAGGGCTGTAACCCAATTGACAAAGGCGAGCTCTCTCAGCCTGGAAATGTCCCTGCTCTGAACCAGTTGCCTTGCCAACAAGCCACATGTTTCCACTCTGCAGAATCCAATTTCTGAGCAATGTGACAGTGACAGGTCCAGAGACATGATACACAATTCCAAGGTGCCTTTGCACACCTGCTGAATAGCTAAGAACAATGTGGATGTACTTAGCAACATGGGACACACGCTGGGCGAACGCAGGTCCTGCCCAGTTTCTACAACAGCTCTCCTGCCCCGCCCCACCCTAGCATCTTGCAAACTACAGATAACACAAGGCTAAGCCAGGGTCTTTATCACTATGGTTATAATCGTCGCAAGCTCGTGCATGGGACTCACTTTTTAAATAAATTGAGTTACTTAATCCTCTTGTCAACACGATGAGGTAAGTGTTATTAGTATCTCATATTAGATGGGGTAATAGAGACATAGAAGGGGTAATTTACCCGAAGTCACACAGCTAAAGAAAAGGAGAGTCAGGATTTTAACCTAGACAGTCTGCCTCACGGGCCCACCCCTGAAACACTCCGCTAGACTATCATTTTGTAACATTCCTCAAACGATAAAGCTGAGAGAAGAGATTGTTCTGGTTATCATTGCTGTGTAACAAAGCACCCCAAAACTTCATAAAACATCTGTTTTATTATGCTCACAACAGTGTGGGTCAGGAATTTGGACAGGACACAGTGGGGACAGCTTGTCTCTGCCCACAAAGCCTATCCAGGGCATCAGCTCAAAAGATTCAAAGCTGAGGGTGACTAACAGCCAGGGACCGATATCATCACGCACACGTCTGGCAGCGACTCAGTGGGGTCTGGCAGCTGGAACACCTACGTGTGGCCTCGGCTTCCGGTACGCAGGGCAGCTGGGCTCCAAAAGCTAGTACCCCAGGAGGCAGAAAGTAGGAGCTGTCAGCTCCCTAAGATAAAGACCCAGAAACTGCATCACTTTTACCATATTCTATTGATCAGAAAATCACAAAGTCTATTTTCAATGAGAGGAGACACAGACTCCATCCTTTAAAAAATGGAGGGGTCAGTTTTTAAACCACCAATGAGATTTTTAGCTCAACCGCTTCAAGTTCTAGATGAACAACAAAAGCTCAGAAATGTTCAGTGATTTGCCCACATAATTTGTGTTAGTGGCAGGAGAGAACCCAAGTGCTCTCATGCCGTCTCATACTCTATGCCACTGCTTCTCACTTGGCTGCATATTGGAGTCACCTGAGGAAATTATTTTAAATCCTCATGCTTTGGTCCTACCTGGAGAGATTCTGATTTGTTTGGAGTGCATCCTGGGCATGGGGATTTGTAAAAGCTCCCCAGGGACTCTAAATGTGCAGCAGCGTGCTCTGTGCAACACCCCAAGATGGCCCTGTGCAGGTGACACCCACCACTGTTTCACTGTGACTCAGCATTTGCAGTGGTGCTAGCCTGCCACGGCGACAGTTCCACTAAGAACATATTTCTGTCACCTTCACTTGGTTCACAGACTTCATCCTAAACCATTTGTCCTTTTTCTTCTTCTTGACATGTTTCTTATCTTCTCAGCTCCTGAGAAGTTTCTCAGCTCCTCAGCTACGAGATGCCCCACAGAACCAACTCTTCTTTTGTAACACTCAACTCCTCAACTACGAGTCATGTCCACCTCTTGGCCATCATCTGCCAACTCCAGAAATTCAGTTCTGCTTTTGGGATCCCTCACAGGTGGAGGCCCAAAGGCCAGGTTCTGCTCAATCCACCTGAGCCCCACTGGGGCTATGACCACCAACATGCCCCTCCAGCTCCAAACTTGTCGATCATCCCACACTGGAATAAAAGTACTGTGTACACCATGCTTTCAAGGGTTGATTCTGTGAAACCACTGGTCAATTTGGGGAGAAACAAAATCTATCATCTTGAATGTTTCACTGAAATAATTGGTCAGTTGCATTATATGTCATGCATCATAACAAACTGGCCAAAACTTGGGCCTAAACAAATATTTTCAGTAATTCTCCTTTGATTTAGATTCTCATGAGGATGTATTTTTTTTTTAAATGTACAAGTGGAAAAGGAACCTTTCTGATATTGCTGTTATTCTACTAGATTTACTGATTTATATCAGGTCAGGAGAAGCTCTCTATAGTTCTATCATGTGTACACATCTACTGAAAATGATTTTATAAATATGTTTCTTCTTCACTTTACACAAAAAGAAGTCTTTCTAAACTTCCCAGGCAATTTTTTTTTCTAACTGAAGGCTATTGTAAATGTTCCAAAGAAGAAGTATTTAAAGGAACTCTTTATCAAGTTTCATTATACTCATCTCTCTACTTTTACATATGTTTGAAAAATTCTATAAGATTAAAAAGAAAGAGAGCAAGGAAGGGAGGGTGGGAGGAAGAGAGAAAGGAAGGAAGGAAGAAATGGAAGGAGGGAGGGTAGAGAGATGGAAGGAGAAGGGCTGGTCAGTCTCAAGGATTCTATGGTAAAGTAAAAAACCTTTATGTAAGGTGATGCAAATAATACCCTCCCCAAAAGAAAACAACTTGCACTGTTATTTCTATGTGTGTGCGTGTGTGTGCTTTCAAGTTGTGTGTGTGTGTGTGTGTTTATTCTAACTTCTCTAGACTGGGTTCTAAAAATCTAAAATAATTATTCTTATAAAGCATTTGTCTCTATCAGTCTTCGTTTCTCTCCTCCTCTCCCTATTTAGGTCTCACAGCTGGGCAAGTGGGAGTCCACATTCATCTTGGTTTACAAATCGCATCTGCTTTATATGTACATGAATATACTCTAAGACATAGTTATTCTTTGGGTGGACACAGTGACATTCCACACAGCCTGCGATCACTTCTTTCACCTGCCCTTTCATCTGCCTTGGTTTTCCTCTATAAATTTCTGGTCCCACTCCTGTCCCTGACACAGAGTTAATCAATTCTTCCTCAGTGCCCCATCCACTGACATAAATTCTGAACGGCACTATTTTGCAGATCAAAGTGCTTATGAGGCACTCACCAAGTGGATTTCATGGGAGTAGAGAGACACAAAGGGGAAGTCAGTAAGAGCCCAAATGCCACTGGGCCAATGCAGCCTCAGAAGAAGGAGTATGTACGATGTCAGAAACAAGGGCAAGGCAGCACCTTGGGACGCCACTGAGAACATCCAGAAGAGCCAAGATGGTGTCTCACTCCTGCAGTTACATTTTTATTTCCTTTTTTTTCTCTCCACTACACAGAGCCTGACAGGCACCTAATGTCCCATCATCAAAATTCAGCCGCATATGACATGATTCCCTGACTCCTTGCTTAGGTTCCCTTGACAGAATTGTTTCCATCAAGAGCATGAACTAAGAGACCTAAAGGTGATGCTTAATCCTTCGTCCCCAACCATATTTCCTCAGCATACGCTTCAGTCAAAGACGCCTGGGCCTCTTGAGTTCCTTGTAGGACCATTTCAGGGAGAAGCTAAGGACAGTTTACTAAATTGGAGAGCTGTATAATATATGATCCTGCCACAATCTCTCTTAGTCTTTTTTCAAATTCCTATTTTCCATCAGATATGTCATGACTAGTATCATCCTCCCCTTCACCCATTTTTTAAGTATTAAAAAAATAAGGGAACTTTTTTAAATCAGTCAACAAATGTCCATTGAATACTTTCTATAGAAATCTTTGGGCAGAAAAAGATATAGCTATAAATGTTTAATTTGTAAGCCATGAAATGGTCATTTTTACATAAAGGTATGTGACAGAATATAGCCCATAAATGGTAGATATCAGACATTGTCTTGGTTGAAAGCTAATGTTTAAGTTGACAAAAATCACAGGAGGAGGGGTTGACCAATGTTTAAGCTAATAAAACTATAGAAAATACCAACTGAGGTGGTTTTCTTTAAAATCAAATAAAATGGAAATGGTGTAGAAATTCTCAGCCCTTTCTTTCCTAGCTCTTTCTCACTGTTCTCCCAAGAGGATACCTTGAACTAATGCATCCTATCAACCTGTGGCAGAATATATTTTCTAAAAAGTGCCTCAATAATACCTTCTGTCTCACACGTGCTTCTTACCATGTAATTGGCAGGTGGGAGTCTATGCTTCCTCCTCTTGAAACTGGGAGAGCTTGTAACTATGGAAGAAGTGATTCTTCGTGACATCTAAGGCCAGGTCAAAACCACCTGGCTCTCTTGGGATGCTTACTCTTGAAACTGTGGGGAAACCTATGTTACATGGAGAAAGCACATATGAGTGTCCAGTTAACAGCCACAACCACCAATCATACAGGTTTGTAACGAGGAAGCCTTTGAGAGGACTCCAGCCCCAGCCGTCATCTGACCACAACCACATGAGAGACCCTGAGCAACAATCACCAAGCTGAGCCCAGTCAACCTCCCGCATCATGAGAGATAAGAATAACATAATTAGGGCTGGCCCGGTGGCTCAGGCGGTTAGAGCTCCGTGCTCCTGACTCCAAAGGCTGTCTGTTCGATTCTCACATGGGCCAGTGGGCTCTCAACCACAAGGTTGCCATTCAACTCTTTGACTCCCGCAAGGGATGGTGGGCTGTGCCCCCTTCAAATAGTAAAGGCAATTGGACCTGGAGCTGAGCTGTGCCCTCCACAACTAAGACAAAGGACAACAACTTGAAGCTGAACAGCACCCTCCACAGCTGAGATTGAAAGGACAAATAACTTGACTGGGAAAAAAGTCCTGGAAGTACACACTATTCCCCAATAAAGTCCTGTTCCCCTTCCCCAATAAAATCTTTAAAAAAAAAAAAAGAATAACATAATTATTGTCATTTTAAATCACTAAGTTTGGGGGTAGTTTATTATGTAATAATAGAAAACATCAGCCATAAAATTGCATGAATACCAGGAATTCTGAATTGCATACATACAAGGATGAAAGAAGATATTAAAAGAAAACTTAATTTTATTAAGGCCAGTTGTCCATACAGTGATGAGACTCTTTAAATAAAACCTTGGTCCTTTGCAATATTCAGAGCAGCCACACATCCATCTTCTGTTTTGATCATAAGGAGCTATAACAAGCTTACTAATTAAGAGTTTAGATTCCCCAGCCAGGCAGACCTGGATTGGAGTCCCAACTTTGGAAATTTGTAGCTGTGTGACCTTGGCAATCATTCCAGTCCTCCATTTGCTCATGTGTAAAATAGGGATAATAATCGTTTCTGTTTCGCATGTTTATTTTAAGTGTCAGACGAGATGCTGTGTGCAAAGCATGGTGCCGAGCACAGAATAAGTGTCTAATAAATGTGAGGCTCTATTATTGTGGTGGTTGCTGATGTTATAATTATCAATACATCTCAAGTCCAGCCTGTGCATATATTTCACATCATATATCTGCCATAATCTTTTTTTTAATTTATTGGGTGACATTAGTTAGTAAAATTACATCGATTTCAGGTGTACAATTCCATATTACATCATCTATATATAAATCCCATTGTATGTTCACCTCCCAGAGTCAGTTCTCCTTCAATCACTATACATTTGATACCCCTTACCCTCATCTCCCTCCCCCCAACCCCCTTACCCTCTGGTAACCACTAAACTATTGTCTGTGTCTATGAGTTTTTGTTTCTCATTTGTTTGTCTTGTTCTTTTGTTGTTTTTGGTTTATATACCACATGTCAGTGAAATCATAGGGTTCTCTGCTTTTTCTGTATGACTTATTTCACTTAGCATTATACTCTCATAATCTTGAGAGGTAAAATATTATTGTTCACAATTAAAGAACCCAGTTCAGAAATGTCACTTGACTTGCCCAAGATCACACAGCCTGGGGTGGAAGAAGTGGAACTAGGAGAACAGCTCTGGAAAGGTAGGACTGTCTCCTAGTTCACAGCCCCTGTTGCTGCAGCAACCTCTCTACTAAGTGGTTTGCCGCCTTTGATTAAGCACTTTCGATGATGGGGGACACACCACCACTGAGGCAGCCCTAACAATCCACCTTCCAGCAGTCTGTCTGTAGCATACAATCCTTCTATTGAGCTGGAATACATCTCCATATAACATCCAACCATCGTTTTAACTCTGCCCTTCAGGGCCACCAGGAACAAATTTAGTCTTTCCCGTAATAGTCCTTAAATTTTTAAAGATCCAATCATGTAACCCCCACCAAGTCCTCTTTCCTCCAGGCCCAACATCCCCAGGTCCATTTCTCCTCCAGCACTTGTTTCCGAATCCTCTTCCCACCTAGTCCTCCTTCTCTGCCTCAGGGTTGACAAGAGGCATATACTATTGATGACTGGAGAAGCTTTCATCCTGCCCCGGGAGGCTTGTAATACATTTATGCTTTCTCGGGATGACATATACTCCAAGAGTACTAAGAATTGCTGTCAATCTCTCTGGCATCGTGAAGGACTCTGGCATTTCACCATATAATCCTTTTTCTTTTCCTCACAAGGGGCTGCCTGCTGAAAGAAACTGTCATATTCTCCAGCCAAGGGGAGCCAAAGTGTCCTGAGGCAGCTAAGCATACCTCTGTTATGTGGTTCCTTCTAAACGCATTGGCTTGTGGTAAAGGAGTTTGAATAACCTTCAGTCATAGATACTGACTTTATTTCAGCTCGCTTAGGCATTACTAGCCTCAGAGAGTAGGGGAGCACTTTTGTCAGGACAGGCTAGCTGAAGCTGTGGTAACAAAGAGCCCTCAGGTCTCTCTGGCTTAGCAATAAAAACTCATTTCTTATTCATGTAAAGTTCACTGTGGATCTGAAAACTCCCCATGGCAATTTCCTTTCAAGTGGTGACTCATGAATCCAGGGGACTTACACATCTGGAAGACATGGCTTCCAGGACACTGTGGCTAGGGAAGAGACAGCTGTAAATTGTTTCAACTTAGAACCAACATAGATCATTTCTGCTTACAGCCTATTGGCCAGAACTGGTCACATGGCCCCACCTAACTGCAAGGAGACTGGGAAACGTGGGTGAATACATGGATATTCAAGGAGCAGTAAATGTTCTATCACACAGTCTCAGTGGCTCTTTGACTTTGAAACACCTCTCCACACATCCAGGTGAATCATCATGTTACCAAGATCCCCATACCCCCTTCTGATAATTCTTAAGCTCCTCAGCAACCATAGTGGTTGATGGCTATTGTCACTCTCTGAGCATGGTGATTTTAATTGGCAGCTACAGATTTTAATTGGCAGCTACAGAGAACATTCGCCATTCTCTCTCTCTGATGACCTTGACTTCACTGAGGCTCTCATCATTTCATTTCTGAATCTATCCATAGTGTTCTTCATTGGTTTCCAGTTCTCTCTCTGGAGCAGAATACCATGCCACTGTCCATAATCTTTCACAAATTCTAAACTGGGTATACCCTTACTTTATTTCCAGTCCTCCCACAGCCACAGTGCCAACAACATGGATCCAATTTCCTTAAAGCTGCATGAAAAATATTTTATAGTCTGGACCCAAAGACCTTCCCAGCCTCATCACTCAGTGTCCCAGTCCAGTGTTCCCTGAGCTTAAGACACCCAAACTCATTCCCACACCTCAAAGTTCCACAGCACTGCCCAGCATGCCCCTTCTAATGTGCAGCAGCTGTAGAAACGCTATTGACCCCACAGTACCCAGCTCAGTGTCCCATCCTCTATGACAACTTCCCCAGGTCTCCCAACAGGGCTAGCTGTCCCTGCTCTGGCTTCCAGATACCCAGTTAATGTGCCTCAATACCGTGTTTCCCCGAAAATAAGACCTATCCTGAAAATAAGCTCCAGTTAAGATCGTCAGCTAGATGGACGCATTTCGTACGTTATGATGATGTTTCAGAAGATCACATGATTGTATTTGAATAAATGTAGATTGTTGTACATGATAAAATAAGACATCCCCTAAAAATACGCCCTAATGCGTCTTTTGGAGCAAAAATTAATATAAGGCTCGGTCTTATTTTCAGGGAAATATGGTACTACTTCTCTCTTGCGTGTCCATCTCTTTCACTTGGTAGATTTCTTGTGAGTGGTGCCCATACCTTATGATCTCCATATCTCCAGTGCATCGAATAATTCCTGGCCCAGGGTGTGTATCAATAAGTGTTGGATAAATTCATGTTACAAATTGCTCCATCCCATCTTATACTGCTGAGAAAGAAGTCATTCTTTCATACACTGCTACGTTTTTATACCAAAATAGTGAGAGAATTAGGAAATGGAGAAAATAATAACAATGCAGCTCAGAGACTGGGCTAGGGGGTTTAAAAGGTGAGCATTAAACTCCCTAGAATTTCCTCAGCATCCTGAAAACCAAAAGCTCCAGGGGTGCCACTTTGACTTTCTGGATCATTCTAAAGTCCTCTCTACCTCATTCAGAAAATCCTATGAGGATGGACTGAAAATAAATAGCTGTTTGATTAACTCAGTATTGAGCTTTTTCAATGCATTCCTCCTCCTGAACAGAGAGAGATTGCATGGTCTGAAATGAAAGGAAAGCATGTATGAAAGCCCTGGTTATTCAGAGGAGCAGGGGGAGATTTTAAAACTCTCCAGAAAGCCTTCAGCACTGTAACTAAATGCTAATGTTTAAAGATATCCCAATATTTCAGGAAGCTATTGGTAGTGCCATACTAAAGCTCATTCCAGTTTTAAAGAGAAATATTTGACTTGGAGGGACAGACCCCTTGCTGGCTCCAAGATAAACTTTCCTAGCTCTCTCAGGCCAATTTTAATGCTAAGAGCAGCTCTGTCGGAGTAAAAGTTCATTTTTGAGAGTGAAGCTGTGAATTATGCTACAGGCTGAGCAGAGCAGTTGGTCTTTTGCTGATGAAAGCAGAAGCCTGAATATGATACAGAAGTGGAGGGGGGAGCCAGGGACATCCAAGGGGGATTATCACAGAAGGTCAGACTAATTAAATCGAGAGAAGTCACCAGAGAGCCCCAGCTCCCACACACACCGTCTTCAAATGCTCTGACACATGCAGGGGTTGATAAGAAAAAGAGGGTTGAATGGCCACTTTCATCTGCCTGGAAGGACAATAGTCAACCAAATAAAACTTGTTAGTATTGCTTTAAGCCCAGGTGGGGAGGGAAGAACTGAAAACTGCTGCCAATTTCTAATTATTCATGTGAATCAGAGACAGGGACAGTGAGGAGAGGCGAAACCCAATTGTTTCTCTGGTTAGTCATTTAATGCATGATTGTTACATAGCTACTATGTGCCAGGCATAGCGCTGGGTATAAAGGATAACACAAATCAACGTCCCCTACTCCCTAGGAGCTCACGATTGATAAACGTTTATGCAATAATTATGTAGTGTGATTGACGCTCTAATAGAAGTATCTAAGGATTGCAATGAGCACTTTAGGAGGAGTCTAACTGCCCACATAATGTCAAGTCTGGCTCCATAAAGAAAGCAACACATGAGCGAGCCCTTAAGAGTAAGAATTCTCTAGTTGGTGAGTAGAACATAGGCAAGAAAGACAGAGGCCACAACACAGCCAAAGGTCAGGAAGCTTGAAACCATGACATTTTGAGTGGTCTGCAACTGTAGAGTAGGTGGGACATAGAATCCATGCCAAGGAATGGTGGAGGTGAGATTGATGTGGCAGCTGGACATCAGACCCTAAAGGACCTTGAATGCCATGCCAAAGCATTTAGAATTCATCTTTGTAGGCAATGGGGAGTTGTTAAAGATTTTAAAAGATGACATGATCAAAAATGTATTTGAGGAAGATCACTTAGCCACAGGTGGACAATGGGAAAGACAATGGAGAAGGATCTGTTTCCAAAGGTGCCAACAACACGTGACCCACATGGAGGGTCGAAGCAACACCTTCTGTCTGTCCCCCCTTCTCCTGCTCGTCTTCACAGTGGGGATACTGCCAAATAAGTTATGCGTGAGAAACTAGTACCTGTGCCGAGCACCATGCTATCTGTTCTCAGAGCCACAGAAGTATGCTGAAACTAGCTCAGACTGGCTCATGCTGGCTCATACTGGCTAATAGTGGCTCATGAGAGCTGATTGTGCACATCTCTTTTTGACTTCAGTGACAACTCTTGGTAGTCTGAAATCAGCCGTGATGGGAGCTTTTTACACCTCAGAACCTGCACACGCTACAAATCAGGAATTCTTTTTTTCCAGAGAGCCATTTATTAAAAATTTTACCATCACCCCACTTGAAAAGACCCAGTTTCAGCTCTCCATAAGAGTGATATCTACTTAAAGAGAACAAACCAATACATGTGAAATGATGCAAGGACAATTCAGTTTAGAATTTAGCACCCACTAAAGAAGGAGTCATGAAGGCTGGGGTGTGTGGGGAATCACGGGGGACAGTAGAAAAGAAATAAAAGGCCCTTGAGAGGAACAGCTAGGTTCTCCTCACCTTGGAGTCTACCACTCTCACCCAAGCTGCGGGGTAGTCAGTTAGGTCCCATCTGGTGTTATTTACCATAACTAGTGAACTCCAACTATAGTTCTCAGAGGTGACAGCTGACCCCAAAACAAGTGTGCTGTCAGAGAACTACAGATTTAGAAAGAGCCTCACAGAGAGAATCCAGGCCAAACCCCATTTTATTTATCCATAAAATGAGGCATCCATTCTAGTGACTTAAATAAGGCCTCACAACTATTAAAAGTAAAGCAGGACTTCAAATGCATTTCTCCTTTCACCTCAGCATACACTCCACTGCCCATGGTATTTTTACATTTATAAGCAAATGCACCACCAGGACAGCCTACCCTTCCTTAGACCCTCAGCAAACATATTTTGTACAGTATTTTCTGAGACTGACATAGTCTTCCTGTCATCAGTACTCCTTGGAATGCCTGGTATCCAAGGAAGGCGTGCCAGATACTGTTAACTGAATAGAAATTTAATCAATAACACATAAAAACATCAACTCAGGAAATGTGTATACAAACTGTCTTCTGAGATTTCATGAGGAGTTTGACCATAGGAGTTTGGCTGAGGTTCTAGGACCTAAAAGTAGGTCGGAAGTCAGCTCATGAAGTAAGGTGGCTCTGAAGGTCACGTGCAGAGATGACGGCAGAATCAAGAACCAAACATGTGGTCCAAAGATCACATCAGTCAGAGGGCCAGAGCACAGAATCAAGAAGACACGTGGCATAGAAAAGAGAAAGAGGGTCTAGAATTGAGGGGAGGGGAAGATGAGGGACAGCCTCACAAGTGTCTTGGGAGCCAAAATCGCAGCCACTGATGTTTTCAATAAATACCTAGAGCTTAAACTGTGACTCACTGGAATTTGGATTTCATACTCGATACATTTTCCTAAAAAGATCTTTGGGGCTAAAATAAAATTGCCAAATTTTTCCTGGGCCAAAGCAACAATAAAAATACAAAAACATATTAGCACCATTTCATGAAATAATGGATATTTAAACCCATCAAATTTGAAAAGAACAAATTCTCAGAAGAAAGGACATTCATTTAAATTGACTACATATAGCTCCATGAAAATCACATACAACACACTACATCAGCCACTGCTTTGCCCACTGCACCATGGACTGCTGGACTAGACCAGGTGGGAGGAAGTGCCAAGCCAGTCTGGGCATATTTGGAATCACCCATTTCCTATATGTGCATATCCTTTCTCTCATTTACACTAGCCAAAGAGGAGGAGTATTCTATAGGGTCATTTTCTCTAGCACCAGATGGTAAGCACTATTGCTAGTCCTTCCAAAATCCCTTAGGCCTCTTCCATTTACAGTATATTGAGCCTGGTTCCCAAGGTTACTATAATGTGCGCTGCTAATACCTTATAAGGTAATATAACAAGAAGGAAGAAACCCAGTTCCTTTGTCTTGTATAAGATTATCATTGCTGCACTGCTACTCAAGTGGTAAAAATTTCAAATAAGAACAAACGTAAGCCCAAAGTGAGCAGAAGGAAGGAAATAACAAAGATCAGGGCAGAAATAAATGAAATGGAGACCAGAAAAAAAATTGGAAAAGATCAACAAAACTAAGAGTTGATTTTTAGAAAAGATAAACAAAATTGAAAGACCTCTAGCTAGTCTAGCAAAGAAAAAAAGAAAGGAGACTCAAATATCTGAAATCAGAATTAAAGAGGAGCTGTGACAACTAATACTACAGAAATAAAAAGGATCATAAGAGGTCACTATGAACAGTTCTACACCAACAGATTGGCTAACCTAAAAGAAATGGACAAATTTCTAGAAACATACAACCTACCAAAACTGAATCATGAAGATCTGAACAGACCAATAATGAGTAAAGAGATTGAATTAGTAATCAAAAACCTCCCAAAAAAGAAAGGCCCAGGACCAGATGGTTTCCCTGGTAAATTCTACCAAATATTTAAAGAATTAACAACAATCCTTCTCAAACTCCAACAAAAAATTGAAGAAGAGGAAACACTTTCAAACTCATTTTACAAGGCTAGCATTACCCTGATAACCAAGCCATACAATGACACTACAAGAAAAGAAAACTACACGCCAATATCCCTAGTAAATATAGACATAAAACTCCTCAACACGATGTTAGTAAACAAATCCAATAGCACATTAAAATGATCATACACGATGATAAAGTAGGATTTATCCTTCGGATGCAAGGATGGTTCAACATACACAAATCTATAACTGTGATATGTCACATTAACAGAATAAAAGATTAAATATCATATAATCATCTCAATAGATGCAAGAAAAGCATTTCACAAAATACATCTTTTCATGAAGAAAAACTCTCAGCAAATTGGGTCTAGAAGAAACATGCCTCAACATAATAAAGGCTACATATGACAAGCCCACAGCTAACATCATACTCAATGGTGAAAGGTCGAAAGCTTTTCTTCTGATGTCAGGAAGAAGACAAGGGAGCCCACCCTCACCACTTATTCAACATAGTACTAGAAGTCCTCGCCAGAATAATTAGGCAAGAATAGGAAAGTCAGGAGTAAAATTATTTTTCTTTGCAGATGATATGATCTTATATATATAAAATCCTAAAGATTCCACACACAAAAACTGTTAGACTGTCAATCAGTTCAGTTAACTTGCAAGATACAAAATCAAAAATTCATTATTTTTCTATACACTAACAGCAAAATATCTGAAAAAAAAAAATAAAGAAAAGAATCCCATTCAAAATAGCATCAAAAACAATAAAATACTTAGGAATAAATTTAACCAAGAAAGTGAAAGATCTATACAATGAAAGTATAAGACTTTGATGAAAGAAATTAAAGGAGAGACAAACAAATAGTAATATATCCTGTGTTCATGGACCAGAAGAATTAATATTGCTCAAATGTCCATAGCACACAAAGCCATCGACAGATTCAATGCAATCCCTATCAAGCTTCCAATGGTATTTTTTATAGAAATAGAAAAAGCAGTTTAAAAATTTATATGTAACCAGATTTTTTAGTTTCCTTGCTCTTCTTTTTTAATAGCTGAAAAATTACTATTTCAAAACACCTAAGTCAATCTGAAAATATTTAGGAAACAGCATAAACTCTTTTCTAATACATTAAGAGTAGTTATGTTTGTTCTAATGGTCTTGTATCTTCAGTCTTGAACTGTCATTATAAAGTAGATATTATTAGTAAAAATATCCTAGGTCGGGAGGGGAGGGCGGGGAGAGTCCAAGATGGCAGCTTAGGAAGACCCTGAACTCACTTCCTCCCAAGAACATATGAAATCTACAGCTACATATGTAATAATTCTTGCAGAAAAAGAATTGAAAAATAGCCAAACAACTTTCTGTACAACAGGGGACAAAAGGCACACATCAAAATGAGTATAAGAGGCAGAGACATGGTCTTGCCTAAAACCTCACCCCCGGTACAGTAACCCACAATAGGTCTGGAATTTCTCCCTGAGGAATGAGAGGTTTGTACCTGAGATCAAGCACCCTAACCCTTGGGACCTGCACTAGAGAGACCTTCCCCCAAATATCTGGCTTTGGAAACCAAAGAGGCTTACATCTCGGGGCCCAGAGGGCTGTGGGATCTTAAGATACTCCTTCTGAGGGGCTTATGTGTGAACTTACTCATCCTGGGATCCAGCACAAAGGCAACAGTTTGAGAGGGGCCTGGATTGTACATGAAGGAGGTTCATTTGCAAATCTTAAAGCATCTTCCAGAGGGGCAGGGACCAGTTGGAATTTCTTCAGGGGCAGAGGTGCTGGCAAACACCATGTTTGCACTCTCCCTCAGCCGTGCTAGTACACGCAGTGCATACAAACACAGCTTCTCTAAAGCCATGGTAGGTCCTGCCTCCCGTGTGCTGCTAAAGCCGTGGACATGCCCCATCATCACCACTCTCCCACAGCCTCAGTAAAGCAAGTGGGCAAGCGTAGTCCTCACAGGGAACGACCTTTGATAGTCTGGCCCTGGTGGCCAGAAAGGCTGGCATTCCTGGACCCCACTAGACTATAACAATTGGAAAGACAGTTCTAGGCAGAATATCACACCCAGGCCACTGCACAGACAGCAGATGGAAACACAACCTATCTGCCTGTGAGAAAAAGCATACTTACTCATGTCGGAGCTTCCACCTGAGGTGCAGGCCTCAGGACTGCCACATAGCTAGAGGCTACAGAGACACTCTCAGAGAATACAGGGAGGGCTACACCATCTTGCACCCTCCCTTGGCCTCATCACAGCCCACTCATACCTCCCAGAAAGGAGCTCATATACTCATCTAAAGCCTCTATTTCTGCAACTGTCACCCAGGCGACACTTCAAGTTCCCCCAAGGATGCCAGCAGGGTTTACAATTGCAGCCCAAGACTGCATATGTTTGTATAGTTTTGAAACTGCTGCCTGAGGATCTGGCTTCCAATCAGCTTGAAACTAGGTGCTGATTGAGATCACTGCCTTTGGAACACTGACAGGTCTTGGCACACCCTCAACAACTGGGACATATCAAGAATAATTCAGGCAACTTAGACAATCACAAAGGTTCAAGAGACAACTAAGAGCCAGGACAAGGTTGAATGATAAATTTCATCTTCCCCACAAGGCCACTCCTTCAAGGCTGGCAAAAGTAGCTGTTTAACGTCATGCACAGAAACAACACAGATAATCAAGCAAAATGAGGAAACAGATATATGTTCCAAATGGGGAAAAAATTAAAAAAAATTTAAAACCTCAGAAAACTAACTTAATGAAATAAAGGTAAGTAATCTACCTGATAAAGAGTTTAAAGTAATTGGCATAAGCATGCTTATTCACTGAACTAAGGAGGGGAATAGATGAACACAATGAAAACTTTAACAAAGAGAAAGAAAGTATAAGAAAGTACCCAACAGAAGTCATAGAGCTGAAAAATACAACAACTAAACTGAAAAATACACTAGAGGAGTTCAACAGCAGACTACATGAAGCAAAGAACAGATCAGCAACTTGGAAGACAGAGCAGTAACACTCATTCATACAGAGCAGCAACAATAAAAAAAAGGAATTTTAAAAAGTGAAAATAGTGTAAGGGACCTACAGGACAACGTCAAGCAGAATAACATACACATTACAGTAGTTCCCCCCCACACACACATCGTGATTTCACTTTATATGGTTTCAGTTCCCAGCAGTCAACTGCAGTCAGAAAACATTAAATTAAAAATTCTAGAAATAAACAATTTATTAGTTTTAAATTGTGCATTACTCTCAGTAGTGTGATGAAATCCCACCATCCCACTATGTCACACTGGGACATGAATCATCCCTTTGTCCAACATATCCACATGGTTTACACTTCCCACCCGTTAGTCACTTAGTATCTGTCTCGGTTATTAGACAAATTGTCATAGTACCACAATGCTTGTGTTCAAGTAAGCCTTATTTTACTTAATAACAGCCCCAAAACATGAGAGTAATGATGTTAGCAATTTGGATATGCCAAAGAGAATCCGTAAACTGCTTCTTTTAATTAAAAAGATATGTGTGTTTGGGGAAAAAACAGTATATATAAGGTTCGGTACTACACGCACTTTCAGACATCCACTGAAGGGTCTTGAAACATATCCCCCAGGATAAAGAGAAACTACTGTATAGAGATATCAAAAGGAGAAAAAAAAGAGAAAGGGGGAAAAAACTTATTTGAAGAAATAATGGCTGAAAATTTCCCTAACCTGAGGAAGGAAACAGATATCCAGGTGCAGAAAGCATAGATAGTTCCAAATAAGACAAACCCAAAGAGATTCAAACCAAGACGCAACACAATTAAAATGCCTAAAGCTGAAGAGAAACTCTTAAAAGCAGCAAGAGAAAAACAACTTGTTACATAAAAGGAATTCCATGACTATCTGTTGATTTTCTGCAGAAACTTTGCAGGCCAGACAAGAATGGCATGATATATTCAAAGTGCTAAAAGAAAACAATACTTCCAATCAAGAATACTCTACCTAGCAAGGTTATTTAGAATTGAAGAGAGCACAGGCATGCCTCAGATATATTGTGGGTTCAGTCCAGACCTCTGTAATAAAGCAAGTATTACAATAAACTGAGTCGTAATCTTTTTTGCTGGAGAAAGTCTTGCCTTCAGTTTGTTAAAAAAAAAATGCAACATCTGTGAAATGCAAGAAAGCAAAGGATAATAAAACAAGGCATGCCTGTATAGCAGATACAATTATGTACAGCACATAATACTTGATAATGATAATAAACATCTACTGTGTTTCCCCGAAAATAAGACCTAATCGGAAAATAAGCCCTAGCATGATTTCTCAGGATGACATCCCCTGAACATAAGCCCTAATGAATCTTTTGAAGCAAAAATTAATATAAGACCCTGTCTTATTTTTTGGGAAACACGGTATTAACTGGTTTACTTATTTACTATACTGAACTTTTTACTGTTAGAGTGCACTCTTTCTACTTATCAAAAATAAAATTTGTTGTAAAACATTACACTGTGTTACACTAGCAGTAGCCTCATCCATCTCACATTTATCATGCCTCTTGATTGCATTTTTTCCTCTTTGCTTGATTTAATCTTATGTTGCTTTATAAATTTAAGGTAGCCTAAGTATACAGAGTTTATAAAGTCTACAGTAATGTACAGTAATGTCCTTCACATTCACTCATCACTCACTCACTGACTCTGTCAGAGCAACTTCTGTTCCTATAAATTCCATTTATGGTAAGTGCCCTACTCTGGTATACCGTTTTTTATATTTTATACCATATTTTTACTGTACTTTCTCTACGTTTAGATACACAAATACTTACCATTGTGTTACAATTGCCTAGAGTATTCAGTACATTGACATGCTGTATATCTGCAGCCTAGGACTGATCGCCTGTATCATATAGCCTAGATGTATAACAGGCTGTACCATACAGATTTGTGTAAGTACATGCTGCGGTGTTCACACAATGATGAAATCGCCTAATGATACACTTCTCAGAACATATCCTGATTGTTAAGCAGCACATGACTGTACAATAATCCAAAATCTATAAGATGTAGCAAAAGCAGTTCTCAGAGGGAAGTTCATAATGATATTGGCCTACTTTAAGAAACAAGAAAAGTCTTAAATAAACAATCTAAATTTAGACCTAAAGGAACTAGAGAAACAAATGAAGCCCAAAATTAGTAGAAGGAATAAAATAATTAAGATAAGACCAAAAGTAAATAAGAGACCAAAAAATAATAGAAAAGATCAATAAAACTAAGAACTATCTTTTTCAAAAATAAGCAAAATTGATAACCTTAAGCTAGATTCACCAAGAAAGAAAGAGAGGGGCTTAAACAAATAAAACCAGAAATGAAAGAGAAGTTACAACTGAGACCACAGAAATACAGAGGAACATAAGAAACTATTATGAACAATTTTACATCAACAAATTGGACAACCTAGAAGAAATCAACAAATTACTAGAAACATGCAATCTTCCAATACTGATTCATAAAGAAATAGAAAGTGTGAATAAACTGATTACTAATAAAGAATTGAATCAATAATCAAAAATCTGCCAAAAAACAAAAGTCCAGAACCACCACTTCACTGGTGAATTCTATCAAACATTCAAAGAAGATTTAATACCTATTTTTCTCAAGTTATTCCAAACTATTGAAGAGAAATAAAGACTTCCAAACTTATTTTACAAGACCAGAGTTACACTGATACCAAAACCAAACAAAGACACCACAACAAAAGAAAATTACAGGCCAATATCTCTGATAAAAATAGGTGTAAAAATCCTCAACAAAATTAGCCAACTGAATTCAACAACACATTTAAAGGATTATACACCATGAACAAGTGTGATTTATTCCAGGGATTCAAGATGGTTCAATATCCACAAATCAATCTACATGATATATCACATTAATAAAATGAAGTAGAAGAATCATGTGATCATCTCAATAGATGCAGAAAAACCATTTGACAAAATTCAACACCTGTTTATAATAAAAATGCTCAACGAAGTGGGTAAATAAAGAGGAAACATACCTCAACATACTAAAGGCCACATATGAGATATCCACAGCTAACATCAGTGGTGAAAAGTTGGAAGTTTCTCCTCTGAGATCAGGAACAAGACAAGAATGCCCACTCTTGCCACTTTTACTTAATGTAATATTGCAAGTCCTGGCCACAGCAATCAGGGAAGACAAAGATATGAAAGGCATCCAAATTGGAGGAAAAAAAAAAAAACCTCACTGTTTCCAGACAACATGATACTATATAGAAAACGCTAAAGGCTCTACCAAAAAACTGTTATAACTAATAAATAAATATACAGAAATCTGTTGTGTTTCTATGCACTAATAAGAAACTATCACAAAGAGAATTTAAGAAAAGAATCTCACTTACATTTATATCAAAAAGAATAAAATACCTAGGAATAAATTTAACAAAGTAGATGAAAGACCTATACACTGAAACCTATAAAACATTGATGAAAGAAATTAAAGAAGACAAAATAAGTGGAAATATATTCTGTGCTCATGGATTGGAAGAATTAACATTGCTAGAATGTCCACATTACCCAAAGCAATCTACAGATTTAATGCAATCTGTATCAAAATTCCAATGGCATTTTTCAGAGAACTAGAAAAAATAATTCTAAAATTTCTGCAGAATTACAAAATAAATACATAAATACACAAACACATAGCCAAAGGAGTTTTGAGAAAAAAGAACAAAGATGAAGGTGTTGTGCTCCCTGATTTCAAACTATTGCAAAACTACAGTAATCAAAACGGTATGGAATTGGCATAAAAACAGATATATAGAATATAGAATACAGAGCTCATAAATAAACCCATACATGTGTGATCAATTTATTTATGACAAAGGAGCCAAAATATACAACGGGAAAAGGACAGTCTCGTCAATAAGTTGTGTTGGGAAAACGGGACAGCCACATGCAAAACAATGAAACTGGACCAATATTACAGATTTGAATATAAGTCCTAAAACCATAAAATTCCTAGAAAAAAGAACATAGGCAATAAGCTCCTTGACATAGGTCTTGGCACTCACTGAACCTTTAGATCTGACCTCAAAAGCAAAGGCAACAGAAGCAAAAATAAACAAGTGGGACTATGCCAAATTAAAAAGCTCTATCCAGCGAAGGAAGTCATCAACAAAATGAAAAGGCAACCTACTAAATGGGAGAAAATATCTTTAAATCGTATATCCAATAAGGGGTTAACATAAAAACTCAAAAAACTCAACAGTAAAACAACAAACAATCTGATTTAAAAATGAGCAAAGGATCCAATAGATATTTTTCCAAAGAGGACAAACAAATGGACAACAGGCACATGAAAAAATGTTCAACATCACTAATTATCAGGAAAATGCAAATCAGAACCACAATGAGATACCACCTCACTCATGTTAGAATGGCATCTATCAAAAAGACAAGAAATAAGAAGAGTTGGAGAGGCTGTGGGGAAAGGGAACCCTCATACACTGTTGGTAGGAATGTAAATTGGTGCAGCCACTATCGAAAGCATTAGAGAGGTTCCTCAAAAAATTAAGAATGGAATTACCATATAACCCAACTTCTGGGTATTTATCTGAAGAAAATAAAAACACTAATTCAGAAAGGAATATGCACCCGTATGTTCATTGCTATATATATATATACATATGTATATATACATATGTATATATATATATAGTGCCAAAAAATGTGTACACATTTTAAGAAAGGAAAAAACTATTAAAATTACGCTGGTGGTAACCACTTTGAGCACCTCTTGTAATTGCAGAAGTCAAATGTGATTTGTATTCATCTTTTGTTATTGGTATATATTGAGTATTACAATTTTAATACAGCTTTTTTTCTTTCTTAAAATATGTATACATTTTTTGGCTCCCTCTGTGTGTATGTGTGTGTTCGACATAAAAAAGGAGAAAATCTTGCCATTGGCGACAACATGGATGGACAGAGGAACACAAATATCACATGGTTTTATTTATGTGTGGAATTTAAAAAACCAAAATAAACAAACGAACAAAACAAAAAATCTCATAGATACAGAAAACAGATTGATGGTTATCGTACAGGAAGGGAGCTGGGATGGGAAAAATGGATAGAGGGTCAATTGTGCGGTGTCAAATATTAACTAGACTTAACTGTGGTGATCATTGGTACATTATACAAATACCGAATTATTATGTTGTACACCTGAAACTAGTATGTTCTATACCAATTTTACCTCAATAAAAAATTATAGTTCTCAATCTAGGAAACCCTGTTGCTAACCTTTTTTGATATCAGAGGGATTATTCATTATGAATTTGTACCAATTGGACAAACAATTAACCAAGTTTACCATTTGGAAGTGCTGAAAAGGCTGTGTGAAAAAGACGACCTGAACATTTTGCCAACAATTCGTGGCTCTTGCATCACGACAATGCACCAGCTCACACGGCACTGTCTGTGAGGGAGTTTTTAGCCAGTAAACAAATAACTGTATTGGAACACCCTCCCTACTCACCTGATCTGGCCCCCAATGACTTCTTACTTTACCCAAAGATAAAGGAAATATTGAAAGGAAGACATTTTGATGACATTCAGGATATCGAGGGTAATAGATGACAGCTCTTATGGCCATTCCAGAAAAAGAGTTCCAACATTGCTATGTAGGGTGGACTAAGTGCTGGCATCAGTTCATAGCTTCCCAAGGGGAGGACTTCGAAGGTGACCGTAGTGATATTTAGCAATGAGGTATGTAGAACTTTTTCTGGTTGAGCTCGCGAACTTGTCGACCTAATAGGTTGTTTCCATATCTTTGCTACTGTGGGAATCATTTCACAATATGTAAGTGTATCAAGTCATCACGTTGTATACCTTAAACTTACACAATTTATATATCAATTATATTTCAATAAAGCAGGGGGAAACCCTGTTAGATATTTCATAAATAGGAAGACATTCATTAGCTCTCTCTGTGCAGGCGGATGCAGTAAATTCATAAAACTTGACCTCAAGGCTCAAAAGGTTCCTAAAGCTTTAGGTGTGTGCTCTGCTGGCACTTGAGTTTAAAACTTGGATGGATGTTTCACATTTCCCCAGTCACAGAGAGAAGGGGGAAAAATGGCATCCAGGGCACGTGAACATATTGACCACATTAGTCCATAGTTGTTGGCAAGTTATAGAACCCTCAAATGTCAGTTATGAAAGAGCCCTTTTGGATTAGCTAGCCCGGTGCTCACAAATTGCTTTTATTACACACATATACACCATCTGAGAAGCAGTAGCTGCCTGGGGTGCTGGCAGAAATGAGACTGCTTTGGAGCCAAAGGGGAAAAAATTCAGTGATCAAATTTATTACATCCGCCATGGACTCTGGAAGAAAGGCAGCACCACTCAAGGACCCAGGCCAACTCCCTTGTTACAATGAGGGAAACCAAGACAGTGAAGTGATTCCTCCAGTATACCCAGCTCACCTGGATCCCACCCTGCTCTCCTAACCCTTAGTCTTGCCTTCTCCCTGTCCCACCATGTTGTCTTGACAGACAGACGTCCTTCTCTTCTTGGTTCTTGTTTTCTCATCAGTTTACGCACTTGACCCCTGGTCCTACCCTTTTAGGCCTTTCTTTCTCCTTCTATAACAGGCTGGAAATTCTGTCAACAGTGTTACTGCTGTTCCATGGGACCCTCGTAGAAAGTTCTGTTTCTGGAACTTTCAGCCTACCCTACTAGACAGCCATTCTCAGGTTGGCAGGTTGTTGAGATGACACAGCTCATCTCTAACTTGGGCCGCTGTGCCCTTAACTAGATTAGTACTTATCACACTTAACTAGTGTTTTTGTTGTAGCTGTTTCTGTATTTATAAACTATAAGGTCTTTCAGAGAAGGGGCTGGGTCTTTGTACACTCCACAGTGCATAACATAGGGCACGAAATGAATATATGTGAAATGAGAAAATGAGAGGTTATAACCAAGTCTCATATTGCTCTTTTGTACCTTGGAGCTTCATACCCAAAGTACAATTTTTAAAATCCCTCAGAGAAATGCATTTCACCTCCTTTCTTCTATCAAACACACCCTCCACCCACACAGTCAAATTCCCACACTATTTCTCCAGGTAGTCTCCATGCTTGCCTCATAGCCCTTCACTCTTTGCCTAGTGCAGTGGTTTTTCCAATTTTATGTTAGCAGCAGAACTCTCAGGTCAAATGAAATATTTCACCAAATCCCAAATATAAAACAGCAAAAAGTAGCGAAATGAGGGTATCCTGCTGATGCTCCCCTCGCTCCTTTCAGCAGCCTCTGACCCCCCTACACAGCATCTCCACGATCCCCACATCCCTAGAGCTCAGTGGACCTCACCCAAGCCTTCCACTGGTGTCTTTGCTCTCCAGTATCCTTTCCTCCAACCAGACCCCCACTCAGCTGCCAGCCTAATATTAACACTGGTCTAGTCTTAACACCGCTTTCACCCTGTCACTTCTTGGTGCCATCAAGTCCAAACCCTTCCTGCTGACTCCCAGACAGGGATGAAACTAGCTACACATTTAACCAATATTCCACTTCTTTCCTCTACTCACATCATTCTGGCTTCAACAGGATCTTCTATACACACCATCCACACCACGGGACTCTGAGCCTGGGATGCTCACGCAGAGTCCCCCCTTACTCTGCCCTCCCCCTCTTCAAATGGGCACCCCTCTGCTACCCTCAGCCTCTTTTTCTGGATTCCGTTGCCAGGTACCACCTTTCACTCATGCCAAAATCCAGAGTCACCCGAAATCCTCCCTTCCCTCACCTGGCTCATCCAATCACCAGGGCTAGGATTTGACCTTTGGAACGTATCTTAAACCCAGGCCCCTCTTCCTCCTCACTTCCTTAATACAAACTCTTTTATTGCTCTCAAGGATTCCTGGAAAAGCTCCCTGATGTGTCACCACCCCTCAATCTACCTTGTCCCAAGCTGCAGAACCGTTCATCCAATTATAATCCCCTCTGGTGTCTGAAGACCTTTCAACAGCTCCCCCAGCTTTGCATTAAGGCCCAAGCTCTAAAATGAGTATAAAAGGCTTTTCATCTTCTGGCCCCCACTTACCTTTCCAACCTCATCTCCTATATCTCTCCTCCTGGCACAGCCAGCAGTTCAGCCATCCCAAACCATCACCACTTTTTCCATGAGGCCATTTCTCTCTCACCTCAGCGTGGACTGACATTCCACCAATACAGACCAGTAGGACAGAATCAGTTGTTAAATACTGAAAGCCTTTTGAATAAGTTAGTAAATAGCCGCTAGCCCAAGCCCTCAAGTGCTGTCCCTACCCGTCTACCCCCACTCCATCAATCAAGTGAATGTCTGGCCCAATAAGGGGCCAAGTTGCTAAATACCTTGGCTCTCTCAGCTCTGCCTGGGAGCCTCTCCATGGCACCCTCTGCCTGTGTCACCCGCTCCCCAGGCCCTAATGCCCCCTGCTTCCTCCTCCAGCCTTACTCAGTCACGCTCCGCTCTGTGCTCCCATAGAACCGTCTTTCTTTTCCATTATATAACCTGTCCTGTTACATTGTAATTTCTTACTCATCTCTCTCCCACTCACAGACAAGCTCCTTGGGAGCTGAAACCACATCTCATCCACATCATAGTTGTCCAATAAGTGGTGAACTAGACCTTCTAGCAATTTAAAAGAGTCCTGCCTCCTCTCTTTAAAGCTCTCCAACTGCTCTCATGCTCACAATTCTAGACTTTCACACATCTGGTTCCCCCCTAAGGTTTACTTTGTATAGAGCTGAGCACAGAGTAGGTGTTCAATAAATACTATTTCTAAGACGAATATGTATGCACCCACTCTCCCAGAATGAGAAGGTAACAGCCCTTCTTAGCTGAAATCAAGAGATCCCGCTGGGGCCAAGTAAACCAGGAACTAGCTGCCAAAAACAGCTAAGCACACTGGTCTACACAGCTGGTGAGCCAAGAACTACTCACTCCAGTTCTGCCTTGTAAAGGAGGGTCACTTCACCAGCCCCCGCCACCACCCCCCAGAAGCTTTTCCTCCTGCCCTCTGTTGAGATCCCAAATAAGGCCGCCCAAAGGCAGCTAGAGAAAGAAAAAGGAGGGGATCAAACAAGACTGGTTTCAGCTGTGCAGTGCTGTGTGCTTTTTAAAGGAGACAGAAGACAGAATCAAAAGAATGCCTTTTCTCTTTCAGAGACAAGCACAAGCAAAGTCACCCTGCTTTCCCACCTTCAGCAGATTTCTCCTAACAGACCTCCAAACATGGGCAGAGGGTAGGTGTTGGCTCATCCATCTCCAACCTGAAGCCATGAGCAACTAACTCTCTTCTGTTGTCAGTGTTTCCTGGGCAGGCTGGTGAGGGAGGGAGGAAGGAGGGAGGAAAGGGGGAAGGAGGGAGGGATGGAGGGAGAGAGGGAGGGAGAAAGTAAAGGAGGGAGGGAGGAGAGAGGAAAGGAAGGAAGGGGGAGGGAGGGAGGTGGAAGAGAGGGAGGGAAGAAAGAGAGAGGAAAGGAGGGAGGAGGAAGGAAGGAGGAAGGAAGGGAGGGAGGAGGGAGAGAGAAAGAAAGGAGGGAGGGAGGAGAGGACACATACTCTGCAACTACTACAGGCTAATCACTCTGCCAAGCATCTTGCACATGTCCTCCCCCTGAACCATGAGCAAAGCTCTCTGAGCTTTGTATTATGCCTATTTTAAAACAGAGAGAACTGAGGTTCCGGGATGTCCTTTAATTTTCCCAAGGGTAGAAGGCTAGCAAGTGGCAGAGCTGAAATTGTAAACCGAGGTGTCTGACTGTGATTCTAATACGCTCTGCTTTTCTCAGCGCTGCCCCATCTCTCCCTTCCTCTGGATTTTCCCAAATCTGCAGCAGGACCAAGTTTTGCCTGACATCCAATGACTCTCCCCCCTTTCTGCTTGGTGAAGCAGGTCAACCCCACTGTTGCTTCTCATCATCAGGGGAACTTACTCCACACTGACACGCGTCCATGTGCTTTTCACAAGGTCAGAGCTACTGTGTTTCCCCAAAAATAAGACCAGGTCTTACATTAATTTTTGTTCCAAAAGATGCATTAGGGCGTATTTTCAGGGGACGTCTTATTTTTTCATGTACAACAATCTACGTTTATTCAAATACAGTCATGTCATCTTCTTCTGGAACATCATCATACTAAATGTGTCCGTCTGGCTGACGATCTTAACTGGGGCTTATTTTGGGGGTACGTGTTATTTTCCAGGAAATACAGTAATGCTTAATAGTGGATGGGGATTACTGACAGAAATCTCTCCACAGACCCAAGGCAAGTGAAGCACTAGAATTCCTCTTGTTCGGGCATCTGTTCGGAATGCCATCTGTGCTGGCCAGTCCTGGGCTCCCAGCTAGCGTTGCCCTCCCCTGTCCCCCATCCCCCGTCTCTACCACCACACACCTTCGGGTTCTCCTTTCCCTTTACTGCGGTCTGGAATTACCACTACCCACGTTTCCTGTGCAGTGTCTAGCTGCACCACTAGAATGTGAAGTCCGTCCCCGACGAGGCAAGGCAGACCGCCAAGGCGTTCTGAGTCAGACCATAGCTTGCACTCACCTCTCCACTGGCCCAGAGTGGCCTCCTGGTCCCTCTGCCTGGCACTTCTCCCTACCACTCAATCCACTCAGTAACGCAGCCTGAAAGAGATGTGTGTAATGTGTTACCTAATGTGAAGCTGATCTCCAGCTGGCTGCAAACTCTCAACTCTGCCAGTGTCTATTTCTGACAGATCCCTCTAGAAGCTGGAAGCTTCGGCCTAGATCCAAAGAGCCACTGCAAAATGGGAAAGGGTCCTCTCCAGTCAGCTGTTCACCAGGAGACCCTGGCTGCCCACTCCTTCCATCAGATGGAAGGGGGCACTGCTACCATTGCCCCATGAGTGGGTTGTCTGCCAGTTGCAGGTATTTGACCATAATTCTAGGGCAGTTCCCAGAGTGCCTGTCCAAAATGAAGATTCTGGGGCCCTGAACTTCTCACTCGGATATTTTGTGACTTTAATTTTAGATGTACTACTTCCTTCCCACTCCGAAGAGGAAAAATAACTGGAGTATACCTAGTTAGACGAAACAACTCCTGCATGTGTTTCTCAGAGTTACTCAAGGTACTCTTATTTCCTGTGTAAAATATGCAAAATTAAACAAATTATACCAACACCGTTCTTTATTCTTTCACTCTCTCATAGGTTTGAGGCGTCATCATAACAGCAATGTGTTTCTAAACTGCATTTCTCTCCCCCCAGCACATGAGCTATTTCACCTGTCTGGCTTCTGCAACTGCCAGCCACAGCAGTAACATACACCTGGCATCTCTGACTCCTCTGTGTTTTCGCCTTTCTAGCCAAGAACTTTGGCCTTATGTACCTGCTCCCCACTAAAGAACACTTTCTTGAATGTAATCTGACAACCCAATTCAATTCATTCCACAAGCATTATATTTCCATTCAGTAAATTTATACCTCTCTGTCCACAATTAACAAGAAAATATGGTCCATGTATCCCCTTGTGTTACAGCAGGAAGAAAAACGTTTATAACTGGCTTCAATAAAAACGCTCAGCAAGCTAAGATCCCAAATTCTGATCCCGAGTGGACTTTGCCCTTCTCCGTGCTTTCTGGCCCAGCCAAGCATTCCTTTTCCCTGCCCTTCATGTAGGGAAACCGCCCCAGCTGTGCGCCTTCCATGAGGAGAAATTCAAGGTCCAGAAACATGCGCTTGGTGTGATTGAGCTGTAACCATGGACCCCAACTCCAAGACACTACCTGTCGAACTAGGTTATTACCATCCTTGCCCTTACCCAGAGGTTCATCTCTATCAATAGCTCGTTTGTTTGGGGTTTTGCAAACTCTATTGCCCAAGGCAGTTACCCTTGGCAAATGAGAACAATGGCCATGCTGGCTAGTGTTTCTCTGACCTAACCAGCTGGGGTTCCTCCAGCTTGTGAGAAGTGCCTGAATGATACCGTTGCTAGCCCACAATCTGCTGGGCTTCCTCTTCCAGTCCTCTCCTTCCCTGACCCAGTCCCATCCTACCCCCCACCCCACCCCACCCCACTGCAGTCTGGGTCTGTTTCAAGTGTTTTTGGTTACTGTGGCATGTTGCCTGTGAATGTCAAATATTCAACAATATTTGGGCTCCTTCGTGCTTTTGTGCAAATAAGTTGGCTTTGAGAAAAGAACAAGCTGATCTCAACTAAAGGGATCAACACTGCAAGCCAGCAGAGTCACCCGTTCTAATGAAGTTACAAAGGCAGGAGACGCAGCCTATCCAACAAGACTCGTGCTCCGCACACAGCACAGCAGGGAGGAGCTAGGGTGAATGTTTATGAGAGACAGGGTGGAGGGGTGTGCAGGGAGGCCAGAACGCAGAGTGGGAGCTGCGGGGAAATGAACCCTGCAGGGCCTTGGTCAAGTAGGAGCTTTCCTGGGTCTCGGTGTCCTCTAAAACGGAGAGCTTTGTGCAGACCTGATAGGGTTGTTTGTAAAGATTAAATGAAATGAGGCATGTGCTTGGCTCAGTAAACATGAGCTCCGATTAATAACCAAACACACTGCTGAGAGGAGACCTGAAAATTATCTTTCCAAAGTAAGCGTCCATCTGCAGATATTTCAAATCTGCGAGTGCAAAAAGATATTTCAAATCTGCGAGTGCAAAAAGGGATGGATATAAGCATATATTTTCTACACACACACACACACACACACACACACACACACACACACACACAACCCCATAAAGTTAGCCTGTCTTCCTTTGTATTCCTTGGAATAGCAATGATAATAATGGTAATATGGCTACGACTAATTGAGCACTTACCACATCCAAGCTGTACTAGGTACCTTATCTACTCCTTTCGTCTTCACAACAGCCTTTGTGGGAATGCATAGGGTCCTGTTTCAGACATGAGGCACTTAAGACTCAGAAAAGAGAAGTAACTTAGCTCTGAGCACACACTAGTGAGTGGCAGATCCCAGACATGAATTTCTGGGCTGCCAGATGCCGACATCCAGCTTCTTATCACTACATGGTGGACGTAGAGAGAAAAAGCTGCTAAGTGCAAGTAGGAAATGTCAATCTAGCCTGGCCTCCTGTTTCCCAGATGTTTTACAGAAAATACATAACAGTCTAAATTGAAATGTAAATGCAAAAAATGTAACGTTAAAGAAAACATATGTAAATTGTACACCTGAAATCTATGTAACTTTACTAACAATTGTCACCCCAATAAACTTTTATTAAAAAAAAAGAAAGAAAATATATGTCAATGTGAGCTTTGATTCAGAGGTGGATTTCTCCTCATCTAAGCTGTCAGTCTGTGCTGCCAACCACGTTCCAAGAGAGTTACCCAAATCCCTGTCCACCCAGTGAAGGCCCCTCACCCATGTCTCAGCCCCAAGAAGGTACCAGGGCTCCTAGTCCAGGGGTGTGACCTCTGACCTCTCTTCAGTGCACAGAGAAAGCACTGTGCCAAGGGAATGCTGGCCACTCTCAAAGCAGAGACACTCGCCAGGTCTAATTAGCTGATTTTTACCTTCTCTGCTCCTCCCAGCAGTGTTCAATCCCTGCAGCCAAAAGGCTAAGAAGCCGGCTGCCAGCATCTCTGCAGCAGCTTCTCAGAGCCTGTTCAAAATTAATTTTATAAAGGGTCTTGGCTCCCCAGCCCCATTCCACGTGCCTGATTCAGGTGAGATCATGACAGTAATCATTGCCAAAGCTCTGTCCAGTGGAAGAAACGCTCACTGGTATGTGTGTGTGTGTGCATGCGTGTGTGTGTATGTGTGAGAGAGAGAGAGAGAGAGAGAGAGAGAGAGAGAGAGAGAGAGAGAGAGAGAGAGAGAAGAAAAAGGCGGGGGAGGGGAAAGAGGCCTCAATACTTAGAAGCTAACGAATGAGGTTCTCACGCTTTTAAGATCCTGGACACCTGCAAGGCCCCTTGTTTCATTCAGTAATCCATATAACTGAGTGCTGTTTTGTGTGTTAGACACTGCTCTGAGCACTGGGGATGGAGAAATGACTCGAACACATGAGCTCTGTCTTCAAGGAACTCACCATCAAACGGAGTACCTACACAAGTAAAACATAGGATCTGTGTATCTCCCTCTATCCAAGGAGGTCCAGAAAGACTTCCTGAAAGCCCTCAAAAACTCAGAACGTAGCACAGAGCCTGGTACAGTGTAGGAACTCAACAAACATTTTTGGATTAAATAACATGTCTTCTACATTGACTGAAAGTATGTGTACATTGACTCCATGAAAACTAAATAAGAATTAGCCAGGCACATTTGCATCAGCTGGGAATGCTTTTGCTCACATCAAGTAGCTTAACCAAATAAGCATTAATGTTTCCCAGGTAGTAAGAAATCTAGAGATAGGGGCAGCGGGTACTGGGCCAGCGTCTCAGTGACATCAGAAAGGACACTCAGTGATGCTGAGCTCTTTCCCGCACTGTCACACATCCACCACAAAAGCACGAACAGGGAGTGAAGCATAGCATCAACGCTGCTTTCTCTTTTTCAAGGAAAGCTTTCCTCCAAAATCACCCCAATAGGTTTCTGCTCACTTCCTGGCCAGACCTTGCTATATCGCTAGCCCTAGCCTCCAGGGAACCAAGAAAGTTAGGATTTTTTGGCTCCATACTGAAACAGAGCAGTGTCTTTTGCATCTGATTTATTTCACTTAGTACAATGTCCATGTTGTAGCATTTGTCAGAATTTCCTTCCTTTTTAAGGCTGAATAATATTCTCTTGTACATATACAGCATATTTTGTTTATTCATTCATCCGTTGATGGACAGGAAGTAATTTTTAATGCCCCCAAAATAATGCTTCCTCCCATGATGACCAGAACATTCTAGCCCTCAGTAACCTTTCTCAGTGTATTTACTGTCTCTGTGAGAAATAAACATCTATTTGTTTAAGCTACTGACATTGAGTGTTTTCTGTTAGTCAAAGTCAAACCTAATCTTTATTGATATACCTCATTTGTCAAACGAGTGTGTTTACATTACCTACCCCTGTGGGGCTGATAATCAGACGGTAGGTACCTGTGAAGTCATCCCACTTGTTAGAATACTCCCCTACGGATAAGTGAACAGAAGCCACCCCAGAATGACCCTGCCCGCCAGGCCCCAAAACTCCCTATCATGTTGCAATCCAAAGGTTAACACTGGATTAGTTGTTAAATATTTGTAATACCCATAAAACTGTCATAAAACTGCTATGATAATTAATTGAGATAATACCTATAAAGTACTTAACACAGTGCCTGGAACTTAGTAAATAATAAATTTCCACTCTTATTAAATTATAATTATTATAGGGCACTCAAAGATCATGCACTATAAGTCACTTAGAAAGAACTTGACAGCATTTTGGGGAAAACATTCTCTCCAAACACTGTTTAAATCAGTTCAGCTTCAGGGAATCTGTTCCCAGTCTGAGACATCTGCGTCCTCTGCACTGAGGGGGCGGGTTTGCTGGAAAGTTGAGGAGACCACTGGCTGGTGGCGATTCTGCAAGGTGGTGCGGAGGTCCTGGGTGGGTGGGCATGGCCAGCTTGGCATCCGGACTGGAGGGCTATGCTCCTGCATGAGTCTCACTTATTTCTCCAAAGCTTTCTGTTCTAGCTTGGCCATTGGCTACACAAGGTGCGGGGGTTAGAGGGGATAAGAAAAATTAAGAATTGATTTATGACTCACCCATTTTGCTTCAGCTTTATAAATAGTTACAGTTAGTGAGGCTTGTTTTGGTTTGGTTTTTTAGAGAAATTTTTCTCACCTTCCAGGCTGTCCAAGCTGCGCCTGTGTGCACTGCATAGTACAGTTGAGCTGCCCCAATTCATCAGCAATACTAATTCTGCTGATTTGTTTGCCTAAGTAATGCCAAAACCGTGGGTTGGTCTCAATGCTTCACTCTCAGCCAGTGGTCTGGATGTCCTCCCCACCTCTGCCTCTCAGAACAAGGACTCAGCCTGTGTGTCCCAAAAAAGACCTTGGATTCAAACTCGAATCTGTCCAGGCTCATCTTTGCTGAAACTGACTTCCATGCCTTTTGCTCTCTCCCTCTGTGAGGCTGATTAAAATTTTAAAACTCCCCGGAGAGGTGACTTAAATCAATAGGAGGAAACATGTTACAGAAATGATTCAGGAGGGTTTTGCCAGTAGGTCTGACCAACAAAAACTGCTACACGCCATCGAACGCAGAAGGGTACTAAGAACAGAGAACCTGCAGCCTGAGAGGCACCAGGTCCGCCCTGCACAGCAGGGGGCATGAGTACGTTGGCTGATAAAAGAACAGGAAGCCCAGAAGGATCTGATAAGGAGCAGGTCCCACCAGGAATCTTAAACAGAGAGGGGGCATGATCGGAATGGTGATCTGGGCTCCATTCCAGGGGCTGGCGGATTGGCGAAGGAGACAAGCAGAAGAAAGGACAGCAGAGCAGGCAGGGCTGCAATCACCGGGAAGGGGACGGATACTGACCTATGGTGGGTGACAGTAGGAAGAGATGCTGGCGGGAGCCTGCAAAGGAGCAAGTGTAGGAAAGGACAAGGATGTGACTACTGCCTGAATATGGGATATAGAAGTCACAGGAATGAGAACTGTCAGGGGTCGCTCCTGAGGAACAAAGAGAGTGGTGGGACCAGAATCCCTGGCTCTCAGAAAACTGAATACAAAGGGCCAAAGCCTGACACTTGAGAAAATGTGCAGAGAAGCTCTCTGAACTCAGGCTAATGGGGAAATAGTCAGCTGTTTAAGTTTGGAGCAGGAAGTCCAGCACAAGCTCCAGGTATAATAACGCTCACAAGGTGATGGAACAAAAATGGGTGAACATGGCCAAGACTTGCCTTAAAGTCAGTGGGGTCTTGGAGCCAGCTCTTACCAGAGATTTTGCACAGCCATTATTAAAAATTAAATTATATAATCCTATAATTAAATAACCTATATTAAAAATAAAGGGGATACCTATTTAAAATGCATCACTTCCTAATGATTTTACTACATTTTACTATTACTACAATTTGTGCTCTAGAGGTCCTTTATGTGTGTTGTATCAGTGTTGTAGAAATACCATAGAATGGTGTGCTACTGCACTTCTGTCCCCAACTCTGGATTTGGTGATCTCACATTAGTAGTTTGCAATCAGACATGGTAGGATATTTACACCATGGAAATTGGCAAGTGCTACGCGTCAGCTCTTCCAGGTCAGAGCTCTGGGAAGCAGCCTCCTGCTTGCGTGAAAAGCTGGGCAAAGATAGACTGTTCTCCACTCATGCAGGGCTCAGGCCTTTGCAGCACCTTCCTTCTCTAAGCAATATTCAGTCCTTGGAAGCCGCTGCCATCCATCTGTCCTGAAACTTCTGGCTTTGGGGGTGCCGGGCAACTGCACCTTAAATGGCCAGCCAGCATTTAAATATTTGGGATTTCTAAACTCTATCCAAGTCCCTCGTTCGTAATTTAAAGAGCCTTCTTCAGGGCAACAGTGCATTTCCTGCTGCTAACCAGCCGCCTACAAAGATTTAAGCCCCTGCGTTAAATTAAGTTCCCAGAGATCGGTTCTCAGTGCTGCCAAGAGATGGGCAGGACACTGCCGCGTCCCTTACACCTTGTCAGTTCATGCCAAATGGGTTTCCCCCAAGGAATCCGGTTAGCTGTAGTAGAAGGACAAATTTGAAGGACAAAGTTACCAAAGGGCAGCCTAATGGGCCTTTTTAAAGGTTAGGTGGATCTGATCCAGCCTTGCAAGAGGGTTTTGGAATCCAAGCCCCTCCCTCTAGCCCCCACCTCTATTACCACCACCTTCATCCAGGCCCCCTCTCTTCCCGGCTGCCCCATTTCTATAATAAGTGGCTGGCTCATAGCTCTGCTTCTGGTTTAGTGTCCCTCTGCCTGTCCCATCTATTCTCCACATGCAGACACCAAACCTTCCCGGATGTGAACGTGTTCACAGGCCACTGCCTTGGGCTCCCATTCTGTGCCTGGTGACCCAGGCCCTCCAGATCCAGTCTCCACACCCTCTCAGCAGCCTCCCCTCTTCCCCTCACTCTCCTAGAGCACAGTCCCCAGGCTCCCCAGACCCTACTACCAGCAGATCACTCTCTCCACGAGGCCTCTACCCACTCCACACCCACTCCTGGCCCACCTTCAGGACTCGGTGCCGGGGTTGGGTTTCTCCTTGGGAAACCCCAGCCTCCTAGGCTTTCTGCCATTGTGCTGTTTATCACTTGGTATTGCCACGTTAGCCTCTCTTGCTGCAGTTACCAAGCCACCCACTTCATGCCCCACAGCCAGGGCAGCACCTTAATCATGGTGAGACCTTATTCCCGCCATTCAGCTTGGCCTGGCACAAGATAAGCACTCAGTAAATGCTTGAATGAATAGATGGATGACATCGGAGCCTGGGTGTGTTGGCTCTTACCAGCAGAAGAGGTCAGGGTTTAAGAGCACGCGCTCCAGAGGGGCTCAGATGCATATTGCAGCCACGCCACTCACTCACTGTGCAGCCTGGGGACCAATCCTAATGCGAGTGCTTATAGGAATTCTCTAATGTATGCACTCCTTTCACCCTCACAATCCCTCCAGAACAAACAGATTGTTGTGGTTGTAACTGCTGTTTTGTGTGTGTGTGTGTGTGTGTTTTCACAGAAGAGAAAGCTGAAGCACAGAGAAGTAAAATAATTTGATAAATGGGAAAACTAGGAGTTGGAACCTCACACTTAACCTCTAGGTAATACTGCACATTAGTAGCTTAGCACAAAGCCAGACATGCTAAAAATGCTCAGGAAATGTGAGCCTCCCCCAGACCACAGCTTTGGGGAGCCCCAAAACTCACATCACGTTCCCATATCTAGGAGAGCACCCTGCTTGATCCGTCTTTGCTATCCATCATTCAGAACAAAATCTTCTCAAGTTTGTGCCATTTGGGTCCCGGCACCACCACCATGGGGGAGCCTTCCTTCACAGGAGAAGCAACGTGGCTTGTCATAAAAATGACCCCAAGCTAAGAAGACAGGGCAAGACAAATTTTACATCTCTAGTACTGTTAATGATTTCCTCATCTGTAAAATACAGTGGAAATAAAGGCACCGACTACAGCAGAGGGCTGTTCTCAAGCTCAAATGAGGTAAGAACAGTTAAAGTGTTTTGTAAATTATGGAAGCTATGAAAGATATTCGTTCACAGGGGAAGGCCAGGTGGGCAGAGGAAAGGTTCTGATGAGGGTGGGAGTGATCGTGGAGTCAGACAGACAGGGTGACTCCTCCCCATGACACCTCCCCTCATTCAGCCTCAACATGGCAGAAGAGCAGCCTACAGTCTGCTACTAGATAGCGGTATGACTTGGCTTTTCTGTGCCGGAAGTTGCTATAGACTAAATGCTGTGTCCCCGCAAAATTCATGTTAAATCCTAGTGCCCAGAGCAATGGGATTTGGAGGTGGGGCCTTTGGGAGGTGATTAGGTCATAGAGGGGAGGCCTCAGCAATGGGATTAGTGACCTTATAAGAGGGACCCCACAGAGCTCCCTTGACCCTTCTGCCATGTGAGGTTAGGGCAAGAGGACAGCCATCTAGGAACCAGGAAGCAGGCTCTCATCACACACGGAATCTGCCGGCACCTTGACTTGGATTTCCAGCCTCCAGAACCATGAGAAATAAATTGTTGTTGTTTGTAAGCCATCCCATCCATGGTATTTTCTTATAGCAACCTAAATGGACTAGGACAGGAGTTTCACTACAAATTGTTTTAAGTTGGCATGATTTCCTAAAGCAGATCTACTTTCTAATGCTTTTGGCCTTGACATCATCATGAAAACAGAACTCCAAAATAACAACTCTCTCTCTCTCTCTCTCTGTCTCTTTCTCTCTCTCTCTCTCTCTCTCACACACACACACACACACACACATACACACCCCTCGTAAGCCATTATTTATGACTGGAAAAAATCTCTTGAAGACCAATTCATACTCATTCCATATAGGGTTTTGTTTGTTTGTTTGTAATGCAGAACCATGATTTACTTACTTGACAGGGTTTGAGTTACTAGAAAGGCTATTTCAGGCAGAAAGGAATGGGGTTGGCAGTCTGATTTCACAAGGCAGACCTGAACATTCGCATCTTGTGGCTTTGGTATATTTAGCTCACAAACTAAAGTCCTAGTCAACAAGCTCTTTACATTTGAATAGATTACAAAGTGTTTATAGGCCTGAGTCCTTCCAAGACAGTAGTTAATTGGCCTCACAAACAACAGTAGGAGAGTGTCATTATCCTGATTTAACAAAGGAAGACACTTCATCCAGAGAAGTTAAGGGACTGGATCCAGACCCTCACGCTGGGTTTAATCGTCACTGTCATCCGTGTCGGGATGGTCATCACTAATTTTTAACGTGCTAGGAGGGCACTCCAATAATCTGTCCTCGTCCTCCAGGAGCTCATAGATTAATAGCCCTTTGATGTAACCATTCCTGAAAGAGCTAAGTAGGCAATAAAACATAAACATTTAGTAAAAGTAATACTCTGGTCCCTCAGGCTTCCATCCTTCATTAGAAGTGAAAGAAAGCAAATCCAAAACCGTGGGGAGTCACCTCTCTGCTGGGTCTCAGTTTTCCCATCTGTCGTAAAGAATTAGTACCACCTGACCATGTCTTCTTTCCGAAGGACAAGCAGGGACACTTGTTAAACACCTGATTCCCAGGCACCTGTACTGTTCAGGTGGGGCGGACCCAGGATCGGAGTGTATGAGAAATGCTGTTTTAACTAGGGATGCAATAGAAGACAGGACAAAAGCTTTGGGACTAAATGTGTCCAAGGCACTGTCATTGTTCAATGTGGTCCTCACAGCTGCTGACCCAGAAATAGAGTTTATTTTTAGAAGTTTGGATATACCCAGAGCCTGACGGATTACTTATCTCCATAGTACATAGAATTGAATTTAACTAAGAACTTTGAATGGAAAGCCACAGTCACCTAATTAGGACTTCCATGAGGGGCCTTTTCCCCCAGGGCACAGCCCACCTGAGAATAGGTAGAAGGACATAAAGATGAGGAATGGCCCAAGCCAAAGTGCTTGGGCTTCAAGTGAACTTGGACAAGTTACTTACCTTCCTTGAGCCTCAGTTTCCTGATCTGTAAGATAAAGTTAATATTACAACATGAATAAACTTTGAAAACATAATGCTCAGTGAAAGAAGCCAGACACAAAAGGCCCATATTATAGAATTCCATTTATACGAGACATCCAGAATAGGTAAACCCATAGAGACAGAGAGCAGATTAGTGGCTGCCAGGGCCTAGGGGTTGGGGGTTGGGGGAGAATGGGAAGTGACTGCTTAACAGATAGCAGGGTTTCCTTTGGGGTGATGAAAAGGTTCTAGAACTAAATAGACATGAAGGTTGCACGACATTTTCAATGCACTAAATGTTACTGACTTACACTCTTTAAAATGATGAGTTTTATGTTATGTGTACCTTACCAAACTTGTTTTAAATGCAGTTTACAGTAACTTGCCTCCAGCCCCTCTCCCCATCTAGTGCTGTGGGAGTCAGGGTCCAACCTTGGCCACAGAAGAAACATCGGGTCAGACAGGCTGGAGCTACTGCACCCTCCACCTCGTAAGCAGCCAGCGCCAGACTGATTTACCTGCGTGCCCGTGAGGATACCGCCTCCTACCATCAAATTCTCCACGTGCAGGTGACTCACCTCATTCATTCTTTTAATCATCTAAACTGCTGTGGGAGAACTAAGGCACGGGCGTCTCGGAGCTTATAAGCAGCATTGCCAGCTTTGCGTCCAGTTCCCTCTCAGACCAAAACCTGAGCTCTTTCTAGTTTAATACACTGTCTCCCATGAGGAAAGATATTAATTTTTTATAAATATACATATACTCTCTATACCTTTTACACTTCACTAAAGGCTTTCAAACTCTCTGCTTTTATTCTCATAGTAACCCTGTGGAGTAGGTGTTATCTCCAGTCATGTGTTTTGCCCAAAGTAACCGACCTGGTCCCGAGAGAGTCTGTCCTCTTCTTCCCCTCAGAGCAGTTCCCATGCAGAGTAATTAGATTACAAACAGAAATAGGGTAAGTCCTGTGAGAACTTTCTAGATCAAGGATGTTAGGGGAAAAAAAGAAAAAGGTTTTTGTTTGGGGTTTGCTTTGTTTTTATAGACCCTGGATTGCTAGCCAAACACTTTCCCATCATATATGGAAATGCAGACCCCCTGAGTCCCCAACTGAATATAGCACATTACCTCAGTTAAATGCATATTTCCCTATTAAGAAAAAATCCAAGGGCAGAAGTATGTTTAATCTGATACTTCTGGCATCTGAAAAGGAACAGAAGAGAAAAAGGCAATAGATAGGAAACATCACAGAAGTATGATGTATTAAGAGTTCTTTCATTAAATTAATATTCATTGAACACTTACTATGCCCCAAGCATTGTTCTAGGCAGATGTAGGATCCAACGGTAGACAAGCTGGATATTTGACTTCTGACCTCATGGAATTTGCAATCTAATGCAGTATTACCTAAACTGTATTAGGTAAAAGAGAGATCACCTAGAGAGCTTTTTTTTTTTTTTTTTTAATTAAGGAAATTTTGTTCTTTTTTTTTTTTTTTTTCCCCAGGACTTTATTGGGGAACAGTGTATATTTCCAGGACTTTTTTCCAAGTCAAGTTGTTGTCCTTTCAGTCTTAGTTGTGGAGAGTGCAGCTCAGCTCCAGGTCCAGTTGCCGTTGCTAGTTGCAGGGGGCACAGCCCACGATCCCTTGCGGGAGTCGAACCGGCAATCTTGTGGTTGAGAGGACGCACTCCAAACAACTGAGCCACCCAGGAGCTCAGTGGAGCTCAGCTCAAGGTGCTGTGTTCAATCTTTAGTTGCAGGGGGTGCTGCCCACCATGCCTTGCAGGACTGGAGGAGTTGAACCGGCAACCTTGTGGTTGAGAGCCCACTGGCCCACGTGGGAATCAAACCGGCAGCCTTCGGAGTTAGGAGCATGGAGCTCCAACCGCCTGAGCCACAGGGCTGGCCCATAGAGAGCTTTTCAAAGTACAGATTCCAGGGCCTTGTCCCCAGGCTTTAAGTGAAGCCTAGGAATCTGAATTTTAAAAAGCTTTCTCAATGATTAGAAGGAAAAGCCAAATCTGAGAATCTAGCTTATTGCTTCCCAAACTTACCCAGTTATGAAGCACGTGTAAACACAGGTTCCCAGGCCTCTCTCTATAGGGCTCAGGAATAGAAAAGTTTAACAAGCACATCAGGTAATTCTTGGAATGCAGCAAGTTTGAGAGACAGTGTTCTGGCAGGCTTAGCAACACCACATGTGACTCAAATGTCACCCCTAAAGCCCTAATCACATCACACAGTAACAGTCCCACAAAACATTGTGATCCGCCACCCATCATAAAATAAAACCAGTTGCTTAGACTGTCAAAAGCCACCATGCAGGAAGCATTCCATTCTCACAGGATTCTGTCCCCTCAGCAAAAATTCAAGAAGAAAGAATACACACCCTCTATGTACTTGTGCTATAAGCCAATCAACTTGAAAGAATTCTGATTTCAAAGAAAAGTGTGCCTCTGTGCTAAGACCTGCGATGTCATGTTAACCAGAGGACATTTCTTGTAAGGCCATGAACCTGTGTGTACCTCTAACGCCTTATAAATAAATAATGGACCTAAAAATATCAGTAATGAACTTGGGAAAATACTAGCCAATTTACACCATAATAGAAAAACCGAGAGATGTTTAACAACTGAAGGACTGATGCCAGCCTTCCTAGTAAGTACACCGAGCGATATTACTCCTTAAATTGCGTATAATTCAGAAGGGTGCATGCTCTCTGAAAGGCAAGAAAGTATTGATATGAATGCTCTTACTCAGAAGCCTCCTCCCCGGATGAGAAAAACCAAAGGCATCATGTGAACCAGGTATTCCTTGAGGCCCGGGAGCAAAATGTTTCAGAAAAGGGCTGTTGTTAATCTTCATGCAGTTGCAGAGATAAAGCAGCTTCCCATGCCACACCAAGCACACAGAGGTGGGTGCTTTTGTGTGAGTGGCCTCACTCCTTCCATCCCCGGTGGCTAAGAGAGCTGCCACTGCTATGCCTCTATACCCCAGAGAAGCCCTGCACCAAGGCTGGCCATCAACTGGCACTGGGAACGAGGGGGTCTGCTGGGCAGATGAACGGGTCACTACACCAGTCAACCTCCCAAAACTCAAATCTGATATCCTCTGATAAAGTCAAAGCTCCTAACTTTGGCACGTGAGACCCCCAAAAAACAGCCCCTATCGACCTCTGCAGTTGCTTTTCCGGCCATTTCCACTCCCGTCTCCTCTCTCCCCTTTCCTTCTTCCTTACTTTGCATCTTATGTTCCAATGATTTGGAATATTTTATTTTCCAAACGTACTTTTGGTACAGTGGTTCTCAAATGGGGGCAACTTTGCCAACCCCTTCAGGGGACATTTGAAACTCTGAAGACATTTCTGATTTCACAATTAGAGAGGTACAAGCACTTAGCAGGTAGAGGTCAGGGCTGCTCTTAAACATCTTTCAATGTATAGGACAGTCTCCCCCAGAGAAGAAAAATCCATCACAAAATGTCAATAGCTCCGCTGTTGAGAAACTTCCTTGGTAAATTGCATCAATGGCCCCGAATCTTCACCTGTTCCTGTATCCACACCCTAAGCCCTTTTGTGGTGCTCTTCCCTGGTGGGCGGGGCTTCATCACCGCACCTTGAACCTGTCAGCCATATGACTTGCTTCATCCAATAGAATGTGGCAGAAATGAGAGGACATGTTCCCACTTGATCTCTTTCGCCTCTGTTGGTGCCGTGACATAGACATACCAGCGGCCTGGCATCACGGGAATGAGAGACACATGGAATGAAGCCAGCCCCCAACTAAGCCCAGGCTAAATCCACCAGCCCATAGGCAAACCCATAAGAAATAATGGTTATTGTGTTAAGCCACTGTGTGTGGGAGTGATTTGCTCCACAGTGATAGCTAACTCACAATGTTGCTTCATGTCTTTGTACACGCTATTCCCTCTGCTTAGAACACCCACCCCCACCCTCCCCTCCATCTTACTTAGAAAACTGTTACTCATCTTTTGAAATCAAACCCAAGATCTCCTCTTCTAGAGACCCTTCTTGGATTCCCTGCAGGAAAGCAATGAGCCCCTCCTCTTTGACACAGTTGCATTGTTGTAATGTACTGTGGTATTAACTTGGCTTTCTCCCTTGCTAGATAGCGAACTCCTTAAGGCAGAGACATTGTCTCAACTCTCTGGCCCCAAGGCAGCACAACGACTAGAGTGGACACTCAGGAAATATTTATGGAATGCAAAGGGATGGACAGGGAGGCTGGGAGAAGGTGATTATCAAGGGCATTTATCGGCTTTGGCACTCAAACTGAAATGGTGCCTGGAACACAGCCCAATCCCTGTGACAAAAGAAGAGACTGTTGGCTCCAGCCTGCAGTCTGGGTTTCCCCGCCAATCAAAGTTGTCATGGAGAGGACAGCCCCTGCCGTTACTGTTCAGCACAATGAAACTGTTTAGAGGAGAGCCTTACCTTCAGGAAATTCCAATGAGCCTGTTTTATTGTTACCCTTCAACAGTAATGACTCCCATGGGATTAAACAGAGGGCAAAGTAATTGCTTAAACAGCCTCCGTAGTGGACAGAGAATCCTGAACAGGACGTACAGCCCCTACTTCACTTGGAAGAGAGGTGACTCGCTCATGGAAACTAAGTGTGTCATTGGAGCCTTATGGGGTAAGAAGAGGAAAGATGCAGGGCGATGTGGAAGAAAGTGTCCAAATGTTGGCAATAGACCAACTTGTGTTGAAATCCCAACCAAACCTCTAGTCACTTCATGCCTCTGAATCTCGGATTGCTCATCTGTAAAACAGGGATATAAAACACTTGTCCTCTAAAGGGCTCAATACTTTTAGTTCCTTTTCGCTTCAAAAACATAGTCTTACCTAAAAACTGAGTAGGAAACAACTCAGTGGGAACTGGAGTACATTAGAAACTTCCTTCCCACCAACAGAGACAAGTGGCTGGATTCTGGCTGGGAGGCTCTGACTCGGAACCATCTTTCTCTTGCAAGGATGGCTGGAGAAAGCAAGGTTGTTGCGGGTGAGGTCAAGGTCATCTACTACATGGTGGTACGTTCCCAAGCAAACAGTCAAGCGGTCCATCAAATCAGGATGGAAGGCAACTCCCTACAGTCCACAGTCATTTGCCAGGGCTGTGCGCTGGTTCTACAATGTGTGCCCTCTCCACAGGGCGAGGGCTCCAAGTCCTCCCCAACCTAGGGGTGAGGGATGACCATCTTTCTCTTGCAAGGTTGTTGCGGCCCTGTGGGCTGGGAAGTGCTTGCTGAGGCAGCCCAGATGCAGGACTTGTAGTCCCAGGAGGAAACGCTTGCTGAGTCCTCAGTGGGAGATGCGGGTGGGATTGTCTCCAAACATCACATGCAAAGGACTCAGGTATGTGTAACCCAAGGTGTCACTACCTCAAAAATATTTGTATTTTCTTTGATCTGACAGAACAAGGATAGAAACGTAATGTAGAATTGTGTTAAGTCATATTAAATTAGGTCAGTGTTCAGATCCTGGCATGGATATTTAGATAATAACAGTTTATTGATTTGTGAACTGCATTCAGTCAGAATTAAGTCAGTCAGCATAAAGCTGGATTTGGGTAATGCAATTATTTTCAGCAACACAGCATTTAGATATCAATAACATTTATCTTTAGAGAAGACATAAACACCTACTACCATGACCATTAGGAATTATGAACCTCCCTGTAGGAGGCTTTAGGAGGGAAGGTCCTACAAGTCTGTGGCCCCAGAAGCTTGGGGCAGCCATTCTTGGAGGAAATACAGACTTGACGCTGTAGTGTTACTATAGGAATAGTCTTCCATATGGCCCAGTTCCAGGCCCACTTTTCACCATGTTCACAAACTGTTCTCGCCTTAGTCCATTCAAGCTGCTAGAACAGAATCTCATAGACTATGTGGCTTATATACAACAGAAAATCTATTTATCACAGTTCTGGAGGCTGAAAGTCTGAGATTGGTGTCTGGTGAGAACCTGCTTTCTGGTTTATAAATGGCTATCTTCTCACTGTGTCCCCACATGGTGGAAGGGAGGCCTCTTTTATAAGGCACTAATCCCACTCATGAGGGCTCCAACCTCATGACCTAATCACCTTCTAAAGTCCCCACCTCCTAATGCCATCACATTGGGGATTAGGTTTCAACATAGGAATTTGGGGGGTGGGGGACACAAACATTCAGTCCATCTGCCTTCACCATTATATGAGGAGTAGCAAGAAACCCACAAGCTGTGATTTGAAGAAACTTGAAAGACGAGTCCACCAGACATGACTCAGACCTCATGTCAAGCCTGGAATGCAGTATTAATACTGCATTCACTCATTGGTGGTACACATATTCTGTTCTATCCCCAGCATATTTACTGCAATTCAGTTCTGCACTAACCACCTGCTGTTAGCACAGACCCCACAATTGAGGACTCAGTATTCAACCTCCATGACTGTCCTCACTTCAGATGCCTGCTGCCCTTCAGGCATTCCCAGGCCAGCGGTGCTTAACTCACAGAGCTCAGGAAAGCATTATACATAGGATTACAGTTTTAGTATAAAGAATACAAATCCATACTAGCCAAATGAAGAGTCTCATAGGGCAGGGTTGGGGAGGGTCCCAGTTGCAGAACTCCTCTATCCTCTCCCTGTGGAATCAAGGCACCCTCCCAGTATATCAGTGTATTCAACAAGGAATTTCCCTGAGTCCCAGAATCCAGAGTTTGTGATTGAGGTTTCATTATGGAAATATAATTGATTAGATCATTTGTGATTGAACTCAGTTTCCAATTCCCCTGCCGTCTAGTGGTACAGCTGGCTCAGCATACTAACCCTCTAATTACATGGTTGATCTTTCTGGTGACCAACCCCTATCTAGAAGCCACCTAAGGAAGGGCCCGTGAGTCATCTCATTAGCATAAACAGAGATGTGATCTGGGTGCTCAGGAATAACAAAGATACTCCTACCACTTACTTGGAAAATTCCGAGGGTTTTAGAAGCTCTGTGCCAGGAACCCCCAAAGACCAGGCAAATTCTTTATTACACAACACACATATGCTTCCTATGCTGGTATAAATATAGCAGAACAGGTAAGCCATAGGGCCCCTGAGTCTGTCCTTTTTCCTTTTAAGAGGAGACACTGAAAGAGTTAGTTACCTTTGTTTTTTGTTTGTGTCTTTTGTCTTTTTCAATTTCTAAACTAATATTTTTTAGGATACTCTAATCCAAATTCTGCATCAATGAAATTTTGCCTGCCCAAAATATCAGATGAGGACCTCTCCTCACTCCCAGCCCCAACCTCTTGATGACAAGCATATGTCAGCATCTAAAACTGTAGTTTGAATTATGTTATAAACCCACAGATATTTTAAAAGAAGATATTCATTTTGTAATCTCCATAGCCAGCACATATAAAACTGCCAAGAATTTACCTGGTACTCAATAAATACTTGTTCAGTTTAATTATCAGGTTAACCTGAATATTAACTATAATGCATCCAATTCAGAACTGTAAGCCTAGTCCTTGAGAAATAACAATGAATAAAGCATAGTCCCTGACCCCAAGAAGCTGATTATGGAGTAGTGAAGACAAAAACTAAAATAATAATTTCATTATAAAATTTGAATTCTGTAGAAATAATTCAACAGAAATTGTACTGGGAGAGATCCAAAATGGCAGAGTAGATAAACACTGTGCCTGCTTCCTTCCGTGAACACATTAAAATTACAACTAAATAATAGAACAGTCAACCTGGAGAACCATCTGAAATCTGGCCAAACAGAACTTTTATAACTAAAGATAAAAAGAAGAAGCCACGTCAAGATTGTTAAGAGACACAAAATGGGCTGACTCCAAACCTCCACATGACAGTTGAGACCAGGAGGGATATTTCAGCCTCCAGTGGAGCGAGAGACCCCTCAGAGGAGTGAGATACCTCCAGAACCACACTAGCCTCCCCAGTCCAGAGTACTGGTGCCAGGAAAAGAAGCCCCCACAACATCTGGTTATGAAAGACAGTGGGGATTCCGACCATCCAGGTGGGATGGAAAACTGAAGGAAACTCAGGCATCCTCTTAAATGGCCCACACACAGACTCTCTCACTTGCAGGCACTCACCTTGGGCAACAGTGGAGGGATGGTGACTTTGGGGACATCAAAGGCATACAAAGGGCAGACTGAGGTGTGTGGCTTTGTAGCGAGGCTTTGAGGACAGTCGCCAATTTTCCTGGGTGGAGTCCTCCTCCCATGCAGCAGGCAGGTGGGTGCCATCTTTCCTATGTAGAGCCCACCCCCACACAGCCAAATCTGAATCTGATTGGCCTGGTGAGCTCTGCTGATCCACCCTGCTGACTCACTGAGACCCCACCTCACCCAATTCACCCAACACCAGAGGCACTTTCTTGGTGAGCAGCCAGCCATGCCTGCCAGCATTGCACTCTTGCTTGAAAAAACTATCGGAATTCACAGGACCCAAGCGAGCGGCAGCTGGCCATGTTGTGCTCTGAGATTTTTGTTGAGTCACTCCAGGCTCAGCATTAGCACCAAACCAGAGTCTACATGAATCTGTTGACCACAATTCTCATACTAGTGATTCCCTAAGACCCTGCCTCATCCAACTCATGTACCGCAAGAGGCTTTATCAGGGGCTGAACCTTAAGGGAGCTGGGAGATGGCAGCAGGACTCAGGGTGTCCTGGCTTTTTACAAAGATACCCCAGGCCCAGTACTGACAGCAGCTACCCTCAGTTCACATCATGGTCTCTCCCACATGACTCCAGAGTTAGGACAGGCAGTGAATAACCATGGATCACTTTGTAGCTTCTACCAGGTAATCCCAGGCCAGTCACAGGCAGTGGATGAGCTGGGCCTACAGCAGAGCCCCTCACAAAAGGCCCCATGTGGGGACAGAGCCAGGACAGCAGCTTCCAGGCTCAGCCTCACGTGGAAAGGTGCTGGCTTGGGTAATAGATGGCCATCAGCTGTGACTAGTTGACCATCAGCTGTTACTGGTTAGCCATTGGCCACAAATATAACTGCCATGGCTATGCTAGCAGTGGATGAGTGGCTGGCAAAGGCGGATTGCAGTTAGCACGGCAGATTGCAGTTAGCAAATGAGGTTGGTTGGCAAAGAAGCGCGCAGCAGATTGCGAATCGTGTGGCTCCTGCTTCCTGTGTCTCCAACCCAGCCGCCAGCGAGACTATAGTGGTATGACTCCCCTATCTATGGCTCTGTGGGTGTTCCTTTTTGGCCTCACCATGTCCTGCATTTGTATGTGGGGAGCAGGACCAGCACCCCACATGATACCCTGCATGACAAATGGCACAGCGAGCAGGGTACAGTGCTGGCCAAAGCTCTCTGAAGGGCAGTGGAGCAGTTTGGGCAGATGAACACTCGGTCTCAGGAAGACCAGGAGGAGCAGCTGCCAGAGAGCTGGACGGTTCTCCAACCAGCATAGGCTGGAGAAAGCAAGGTTGTTGTGGCCCTGTGGGCTGGGAAGTGCTTGCTGAGGCAGCCCGGATGCAGGACTTGTAGTCCCAGGAGGAAACGCTTGCTGATTCCTCAGTGGGAGATGCGGGTGAGGTAAAGGTCATCCCTCACCCCCAGGTTGGGGAGGACTTGGAGCCCTCGCCCTGTGGAGAGGGCACACATTGTAGAACCAGCACACAGCCCTGGCAAATGACTGTGGACTGTAGAGAGTTGCCTTCCATCCTGATTTGATGGACCGCTTGCCTGTTTGCTTGGGAACGTACCACCATGTAGTAGAACTGGGGGATGTTTGCTTCCTGTGTGTCACCCCACCATCAGCGAGACTGGTGCAGGAAGACCCCTTGTTGGGGTACAGGTGGATGTTTACTTGCTGTGTCTCGACCAGCCGTCATAGAGAATATGTAAGCACCTTGGCTGTGAGACACTATTGTTCCAGCACGGTGCCCTGAGAACCCTGGCTGTGCCCAGGAAGTCTGGCTGTGCCCAGAGAGAGTGGCAGTGCCCTGAGAGCCCTGGCTGTGCCCAGGAAGTCTGGCTGAGCCCAGAGAGAGTGGCAGTGCCCTGAGAGCCCTGGCTGTGCCCAGGAAGTCTGGCTGTGCCCAGAGAGAGTGGCAGTGCCCTGAGAGGCCCGGGCTGTGCCTGGGGAGACTGGTGGTACCCTAAGAAGTCCAGGAAGTCTGGCTGTGCCCAGAAAGACTGGTGACATCCTGAGAAAACCTGACTGTGCCCAAAGAGCCTGGCTGTGTCCAGGATATTGCATTCACTTCCACGGTCCTCGCACAGGGCCCCTCGCGGAAGACACTTGTCACATAGATTGAGGCGAGACCCTGTAGGGGTGGAGTATGGGGACAGAGCCAGGAGAGCAGTTTCCAGGCTCTTGGCCTCACATGGAAAGGTGCTGACTCGGGTAGTAGATGGCCATCAGCTGTGACTAGTTGGCCATCAGCTGTTACTGGTTGACCATTGGTCACAAATATTACTGCCGTGGCTACACTAGCAGCGGATGGTGGCTGAGCTAGCAAGCGCAGATTGCAGTTAGCACAGCAGATTGCAATTAGCAGGGTGGATTGCAGCTAGCAAGTAGGGTTGGTTTGTTGGCTGAGAAGTGGACAGCAGGTTGCAGATCATGTGGATCCTGTTTCCTGTGTCTCCAACCCAGCCGCCAGCAAGACTATAGTGGTATGACTCCCTTATCTATGGCTCCATTGGTGTTCCTTTTTGGCCTCACCATATCCTGCGTTCTTATGTGGGGAGCGGGAGCGGAGACCCCGCATGACATCCTGCATGACACCCCAGAACCAACATACTTGGAGGTTGGCTTCAGACCACTGCAGAACACCATCCAATCAGCCCCACAAATGGCACACTCATAAGGCAGTCTCAAAAGGCACCAGAGCCCACTGGGGGTGAATCACACTCAGTAACCCCTTTAAATAGCTTTCCAACAAACCCTACCCAGTAAACTTTTACTGCATCTCATTGGCCAGAATTGAATCACATGGACATTTCTAGCTGCAAGAGAGTCTGAGAAGGTTAGTATTCCTTAGTGGGTACAATTCCTCCCCCAAACAAAATCAGTATTCTATTTATAAAGAAGAGATAAGTATAGAAAACTTAACTAGTAGTATTGAAAGAAATACTTTTTTTTTTTTGGCTCTGTGGATGGTATGAGTTTCATACATTTTTAAGCAAAGAAATAACATGATCACATGTATATTTTAGAAAGATTATTCTGGCCACTCTAGTCATAAAGTAGAAGAGCATTTCTTAATCCTTTTTGGATCAAAAATTTTTCTAAGAATCTCATGATAGCTATAGAGTCCTTCTGGGTATAGAGTTTACATATGCACAGAATTTCCTAAACCATTACAGGGTGGGATTTGAGCTTTCTGAAGCTGACAGAGTTCAGGGAAGAACTTCCGACGAAGAGGTTAAATCAGACGTTAGAGACATGAAGGCAGAAGGACTGATGAGGAAGCTTTGAAGTTGTCTGAGGAGAAGGGGCCAATAGGGGTCGAACCAGGCAGGTCAGCATAGAAATGGAGGAATAGATTAGAGAGACAATCTGAGCTAGAAACAACAGCACTTGGTGTTTAATTCAATTCACTGATTAGAATCTGAGAAGTCAAAGATTACTAAACATCTTTAAATAACTGAAAGGGTGATTGTGCTAGGACCCAAGCAGAGGTTATAGGAGACGGTTAAAGGGACAGATCAGGAGTACGGCTTGAGCCTGCCAAGTGTATAGTACCTGTACTACCTCCAGGTTCAAACATATGGCAAGCAAAGTGAACGACACCTGACCTCGGGAGAGAGTTGAGGTTGTGCAGGAAGTAGGGGCAGTCACCGTACTCATACATACACCAGGCGCTTGCCATTGCAGTCATAGTCAAAACTTGTTGAATTGGTCGAGTCTTCCCATTTCCATATTCAGTTCAAAACTATTTCAAACATGATAGATTTCTCTTTTTAAAAATGATTATATGACATACAGGAAATAGGTTTCCTTCCATCTCTAATTTCAGCCTTGAAATTAGAATTCGCTCCCTCTAAGAAACAATGAACTTTACATGTCCAAAGTCAAATTGACAGCATGAGCTATGAGTGTAATGATCTTATAATTGCTCTTAAATGATGGTTGAGCAAAGTAGTGTGGTATAAGTTAGTGTAAACATGAAGACAAATTAGAAATCATTTGAGGTGTCAGTATACCACGGTGGTTAAGACAGGCATTGACAGATAATAGACAGAACTAGGTAGGGATCCCAATTTCAATACTGACTAGCAACGTTGATCTTGGGCAATTTACCAAACCTCTAACAGCCTTCGCATTAGAGCCGATTGTCCGGCGAGGTCTTAGTTTTGGGGAAACACGGTAGTAAGTTCTTGAGTAAATGTTAACTCATAGTAGTAATAGTAGTAGTAACGTCTGCCTCCTTAGCTTCACGTGTATAACAATTCTGTATCATACTAAGTTTCTTGAATTATTGTAGAAGTGCTTTTAGTTTTATAGCCACTCATCAACTTGCCAAGACTGTATATTTTACAGTCCATGAGTAATAAAACATTGAATCAATTCATTTTGTTACCAGTTTACAACTTTAGGAAAAATGGGGCTGGTTTAAAGGAGGGAAAAAAGTGAGTCAGTTATTTCTTTTTATTTATTAGTTTTCTGTTTTTGATGTTTTTTTTTTTGATGGCTGTCATTTTTAAACCCTTATTTTAAAACGAAAAGTCAGTCTCATCGCTGTGATTTTTCCCATGTTTGTAGAAAAACACAGCTTTCCTAATACCTCAAAGGACTCCAAAAGGAAGCTAAGGTGATACACATTGTGACATCACAGATTTTCTGCAAAAACGTGGTGAACCTGCCAGGCCAAATAGAAAGGAATGTTGTAGACAAGATTACAAGGTTTGTAAAACATCAGCAAAAACAAATTTCACCTTTTTAAAAGATGACATTTGATGGAAGCACAATGGAATTAACTGTCTTTGTAACAAAAATTTAAGGGCAGCTACCTTGCAACAAAAGAAAGAAAGTGTAAGCAATTAATGCCAGTGGTTGTTGTCCATAATGAAGGAGACACACTGTGCCACCATTCACCTCATTTGCATTCCACTCAGGAGACACTTCTCATGCAAATACACCCATTTTATTTTAGGTTATTAGTGAAGTGATGGATTGAAACCGGAAACCTTGAACATAGATAGCAAAGAACATTTTCTTCTAGTCTCTTTCACACACACACCCACTTTGGTGTCTTAGCTGCTGGACAGCTAGAACTGTTGATAATTTTGACCTTGAAATGAGTAATCAGAAGAGAAATTAATTCTAAATCTTGAGTGTTAACAAATACTTTTAAATATCCTAGTTGATTTCGGAGACTGAAGACAAAATAGAGTGGGGATTAAAAGCCACTCAATAGCTGCAAAGTTGTGGGCATCTGAGTCTCAGGTTCATTATCTGCAACATGGGAATGTAATGGCAGCGTTTACCCTGTAAATGCATTCTGAGGGTTGAGAGCACATCTATTATATTCTTAGCACAGGACCTGGAAAGATGTATGACATCAACAAATAGTCCTCTTTGTAATATTAGTCCTGTTTGTAAATAATTAGCAAATACTCCTCAGTGGATGTTATAGGGGAGGTAAAATTTCTCCTCTACCTTGTAGGATCTCTGGTTGGGCCTGAGAATTAAACTGACATAAAACAGATTAACAGGAGACTAGCATATGATTTTTATTTAGTAATTTTTACATAGACATGGGAGACTTCACAAGAAAAATGAAGACCCAAGAAAGCAGATAGGGCCTGAAGCTTGTATAGTAGGTTGGGAAAAGGGTAGTACATTGTGAAAACAAGATAAGACAAAGGGGTTTGGGCTAGGGCAGTTAATTGTGGAAAAGTAACGAGGGACATAGGATTAGTTTAACAAGGTCTGTTTGTGCAGATTTCTCTCAACCTCAATTCCCCGTCTCTGGTGATAAGAATGTTTTTTTCCTTTCTGATACAAAGAGGACACTTTTCACAAGGGATTTTTATCTCCTGCTTTCAGGAAGAAAATGGAAGGTCAGAGGGCCCTTCTTGCATCTGCTGTTCTTCAAGTGCCTTTAACTTAAAACAATCAGTATGCCAAAGTGGCATATTCTGACATCCTATACTGCCTTCACATGCTTGGGGCACAACCCAAGTCAAAGGCAAGAAAACAGTAAGAAGAACCAACTTGTGAGGCAGGAACTCAGTACATCGATCTTACCAATGAGCAAACTGAGATATAGAGAGCTTGACTAGCACAAGGGCACACAAAATCAGGATTTGAACTCAAGTCCTTTGACTTTGCAGTGGTTCTTCCCATTCTTCAATGACTGCCTCTCTCAGAAAGGGCCTGAGAAGATACAAATCCCACCACCCACCAAACTTCCAGGGCAGTGAAAAAGGAGTGGATTGAGGAAAGGAATAGGATATCAGAAGACATTCAGAACCCTCTCCATGAACTTCTTCCTCACAAAGGCAGCGGACATGATCCCCATTGGATCAAAGACCACCTATCCCAAAGATCAAATGACTCTCACCCCCAAAAATGCACAGGCAGTGATGGTTCTGAAGCTGGCAAGGCCTGGGCAGAGTTGGGGGCAAGAGAGGAGCTGTCTGGCGCTCAGCCTGCTCCTAGCCTAAAATGGAGAAAAGAATAATTGTATTTCACACTGGAATAGTCATTGTAATACATGAATTTCATTCAGGACTTTTCTCAAACCATATTTTTATCTGGCTACAAAAGTAATACCTATTCATTATAATAAATAGATTTGGAAAACATACAAGAAGAAAATAAGTCCCTTATAATAACATTATCAAACACAACCACCTGTAACAATCTGATGCATTAATTTGTTTTGTTTTCTGTAAATACATATATTTTAATCGCAAAAACTGACATCATCCTGTTCTTGCTATTTTGTAACCTACTTTTCAGGTAATATCGTGCCCACCTGTTCCCAAAGCTTGAGTGTTTGATAGATCACTTAATGGCTGTAGGCGTGGTGCTTCCCTTTGTGCGTGTATTACCACTCGTTCATCTCCAGTTCTGAGATGTCCACGTGGCTTTTAGCTTTCTGCTACTACAAACAATGCTTTTTGTACGTACATATTTAGCCTGACCATGATTATCTCTCTAAAATAAATTCCTGGATGTAACTGTTAGGACAAATTGCATGCTATTTTTTTAGGCTTTTAATGAATACTGCCAAAATGTCCTGCACAAAGGAGGCACTGATTTATACACCTACTAACAACTATGAGAATGCTCTCTTCAAAAACAAAGTACAAAAAGCTGCTCAATTATTGAATACAAACAGCTCTGTTAATGCAGTTTAACCATCAAAACGCAACTAGATTAGAGCAAGAATAAGTTTCTCCTGGCCTCTCTACAGGGCTTGCTCCCTTTCCAGGAACTTCCGTCCTCCTTCTATGGCCATCCTATCAAGAGAAGGCCCTAACTCTGTCATTGGTTTGTCTAGGAAACAATGGTATCCACTCCCCATACATCCCTGGATCCTACCAAGGTAATACATTGGCCAGATTTTATCTAACTTTGTAAATTTTACCATTTTAAAGACGTGATTGCTTTCTGGGTTGCTGATTCAAGGGAACATTCCTTTGAACATTCTTTTAACATATAAAAGGACAGCACACAGGTAAATCACCTGGGAGCTCAGATAATCTGCCTTTCAGAAAACTACTTAACATTATATAAAAGTTCACTCCTAAAATCCCAACAGGGTCAACCTATTTGGGTTCCTTTAGTCATAAGAAAGGCTCATTGATCCTGAAAATCCAAAAAGCTTGGGATTACAATAAGGGAAGATTGGAAGCTACTGATAAAGTAAGTAGCTATTGGAGTTCGGGATCAATTCAGTTCCAGTCTGTTGGAGAAAAGCTAATTTATAGCAGAAAACCATGATTAATTTTAGAATAAACAATATTATGACTCAAGTGAGTTATGAGTTACTGGAGAGGGAAGGCACATTTAGTAGAACATGACTTATTCAGACATGTAATTTTTCCCTTAGCTCAGTCAAGTTAAGTGTGGCAAAAAAGCCAGAAACAGCTTTGCAATTGGAATATGCAATTTAAAATAAGTAAAGATTACTCCCAGGTAGTTTATTGCTTTAACTACATCGAGGCGCGTCCCTATAGCAGACAGCATAATGACTCTCATTTCATTTTTGGTTTGTGCCAAATATCTTCAGTTAGTTTTGCTTTATTGGCTTCATGCAATTTATTGCAGCACTAGAATGTGATTGTAATGCAACTAGTATTTTAGTTTTATCTTCCACTGGTAATTTTTCTTCTTTATGGTGACTATACTGTCTGCATTAATACAAGCCATGGAAATTATACAGTATGGAACCTTGTTTTCGGCAGCTCCCTTTCTCATGAAGAGCGGAACCATAATAGCCAAGTCCCATAACATGGTGGAGGCCAAGTATGTGCCAGGGGAGAAACAACAACATAAAGAACAGCATTTACAACTCAATGAAGTGATTTATTTGACTAAGAATTCCTAGAAAGCACAATTTCCCCATGATTCAAAAAGAGGTGAGATGTTTTTTAAGATCTTTGGTTTCTAAATATTCTTTAAATAAATCCCTGGCACACAAACAAGGGAAAACTAGAACCCTTCATATATCTTTCTGAAATATATTTATTTAACCTGGTTTGTATTTATTGATTTAACCGAACTTCACAACACCACTGTAATCTGCTAGGGAATTACATAACTATTTCCAATTTCCTGAAAGTTGGCTAAATAATGTGCTAAGTAGGATTTTACCTATAGTTATGTAATGTATTAAATAGTATTTTATCTATAGTTAGACCAGATCGATAATATGCACGGATGGTAAGCAACCTTAAGGGCAGTTTTCTGTGAAAGGAAGAGGAACTGGGCCCAGTCCTGAGAACAACTTATTTTCGGCAACTTTGCAGAACTATACAAGAAAATAACCAAATTAAGTCAGATGAGTCATTTGGGCTCAGACTGGGGGAGGGGAGTTGTCACTTTGTGAGGGGTACAAATGTCTAACTATTACATTGTTTTGTACACCTGAAACTAATAATTAAAAAATAAAAAAGATGAGCCCACCACATCCTTGCATCTTGCTTAAATTTTGCTATGAATAATTTATCCCATAAAAGAAGGTATATATCTTTAAGAGTCCATTGTTAAAATTCAGCAATCCAGGGAGAGGTGGCATAGCAAACAATTATCATTCATTGCTTCTTAATAAAAATTAGTTTATCAAATTGATATATAAACACAGCAGAGCCATGATGGGATAGCATATGGGATGGTTAGACTTTGATGGAGGAAGGGAAAGTCTACAACATGAGTTCTGCACACAGTGATCTCAGGTAGCAGTGCAACAGAGGTCCAGAGGCAGTGAGAAACGGTCCAGAGAAGCAGGCACCAGTGAACAGGAGTGCCAGGAAATCACAGGAGGGTACAGAAAGGGAAAACAAAAGGACTTCATCAAAAACTAAGTGCAATAAAAAAATATTAACAAGCGATGGTGAGTATGTGGAGAAATTGAAATCTTCATGCATTGCTGGTGGGAATATAATGTGGTAGAGCCATTGTGGAAAACTGTCTGGCAGTTCCTCAAAAGGACCCAGCAATTTTATTCCCAAATATATGCCCAAGAGAATTGAAAATATATATCCACCCAAAAGCTTCTACACAAATGTTCATAGCAATAGGAGGGGAGCAGAATTTGCCACCCCAAAATATGTCTCTTCAGCATAAGGATTATTTCAGGCTGATTATTTTTAAGAAACTGCAGACATAAGAAAAGCTCAAAAACCGAGTAGAAGTTACCTTATAGTGAGTTACCCTCACTATACAAGAAAGAGGTGTATGACCTTATCTCTGGAAATCTTATCAGTGCACAAGGCAAGGATATAAAGATTTATGTAACAACCTTACCCTTATTCGTTGGGCATTTCCTGATAACCTCCCATAACTCACTCCCCACCCCTAAAATCTTTTACCTTTAGCTGAAGATGGTATTAGAAGTGAGGGCTTCGGCCGTTTCAGAGAATTATTCAGTTTTCCTGGGTCTCTCCCATGTATACTTATTTATTATTAAACTTCTGTGTGTTTTTCTCCTGTTAACCTGTTTTGTGTCAATTCAATTTATTAGGCCAGCCAAAGAACCTAGAAGAGTAGGCAATGCTGTTCCTCTCCAACACAGCATTATTCATAATAGCTAAAAAGTGGAAACAACCCAAATGTTCATCAGCTAATGAATGGATTTATGCAACAATGTATGTACCAAAGTAGTATGTCCATGCAATGGAATGTTATTTAGTAATAAAAAGGAACGAAGTACTGACACAGGCTACAACATGGGTGAACTTTGAAAACATTATGCTGGATAAAAGAAGCCAGTCACAAAAGATTGCATGTTATATGATTCCATTTATATGAGATGTTCAAAATAGGCCAACCTATAGGTACAGAAACTAGATTAGCTGTTGCCTGGGGCTGGAGGGTAGAGGAGGTGGGAAATGACTACGAATGGGCATCGGGTTTCTTTTGGAGGGACAAAAATGTTCTAAAATTAGACTATGGTGATGGTTGTTCAACCTTGTCAACATACTAGAGAACATTGAACTGTATACTTTAACTGAATAAATTAAATGCTATGTATATCTCAATAAAGCTGTTTAAAAAATTAATTGTACCTTGAGTTGACCCAGGTTTCTATTCAGTCCTATTACCTAACTAACTAACTTGTTCTCAAACAGCATAGAAATGCATAACCTAAAAATTAAAAATGTAAAGAATGTGAGCCCCCAAACCAAACAGAAGTGGATTTGAATCAGATTTCCATCACTTCTCGGACCCCTGAAGTACAGTTTGCCTAAACCATGACTGTTTGCTTTTGCCCTCACCAAGCATCAAAGACCAGCCCCCAACCTATTTCCCATTCTACTTTGCTGTGAGTAAACACCTATGTCTTCAAAATAAGTTCTAGGTTTTAAGTTTTTGTAAATAACACTTTGGGATCCAAAGGATTAAAAAAAGAAAAACACCAATCACTCATTAGAAGCAAACTAAACATATCCCTGATTGTCATCCAACACATCTGAGACACCTGGACTCTTAATTTGAACGCCGGGGAAGAAAAAATACAAACTTGACAAAATTAGGGAATCAACATCACATTGGAAGCTACATAGAAATTCTTCAAATTCAAAGCCACTCATAAACAATTTCATTTGCCAAAAATTTACTTTTAATGAAATTTGGATTTGTCCTTAATAGATTTAGTAGCATAGCTGCCCATAACATGGCTTCTGTAAGGATCTGTAGAAAAAGAAGTAACTGCTGACAACTGAGAGAACGAGTCTTTTGGAGCTAACAGTTCATCAACTAATGAATGGATTGGAGAGGTCAAAGATGACCTCTCCATATTTCATACACTCCAGAATTCTCTATAGCTGGGCATAGGAAGCTCTTCCACAATAACACATCTCATTATCTTTAAGAGAAAGTGTAGATGTTTACTCCAATCCTTACCAAAAATTCAAAACAAAATGATGCTTCAGATCCCTCATACTAAACACAGAGTTTATTCCATCTTCCAAAGGAAGTTTCTGTTATCTGTCAAAGATTACAGACTCATTAACTAACTTGCTGGGTTTAGTCTCAGAATTCCATATTGTCTTTCTTCTCAGCAAACCTCTCGACCAATCATCTTGCATGAAGGGCAAAAAAGTTTTAGGTATAAATATACACAAGTGCAAACCTACAGTCTGCTTCTTGCATATGATAAATCTTCTTGAGGAGTTAGTTCTGAACAATGAAGACTTCATAACACATGTATTAGTCTATCATCAGCCTTTGGTTCTGTGGACAGGAGCTGTCTTTGCACTAAACTTGATGACCTTGGGAAAAAATCCCAGGTGATTCACATGGGCCTAAAACCTATCATAATAGTATCATAATGCTATTGCCAGAATCAGAATGGCTAGAAATGATTTTAGGCCAAACAAAATTTCACTTTTAAACAGAATAAAACAGGGATCTCTGGGTCCTACTTTATGTTAACTTGTGTATGTGAGGCAACTTGACTCCTATTTCAGATGTACAGGATGCCTACCCTCCCATTATAGTTAAAAGGAAGATGGAAAATGGAAGATGGTACATATATCTTTACATAAGGTGGCCAAGACACAGAAACAACCAAAACGCCCTTCAGTAGATGATTGCTTAAAGATGTTGTACTCGGCCTTCAGAAAAGATGAAACACTGCCATTTGTGACAACATGGATGGATCTTGAGATCATTATGCTAAGTCAGACAGAAAAAGTCAAGAACCATGTGATTTCACTCATATGTGGGACATAAAACTAAAAGCAACAAAGGAACAAGACAAACAAAGAAACAAAACCTCAGACGCACAGAGGGGTAGTAGATGGGGCAGGGGTTATCACTGTGTGAGGGATATAAATGATAAATGTCTAGCTATTACATTGTTTTGTACACCTGAAACTAATTTAAAAAGTTAATAAAAATGAATAAATAAATAAACAAACAAACAAACAAAACTCATAGACACAAACAACAGTTTAGTGGTTACCAGATGGTAAGGGGGGAAGAGGCGTGGGAGATGAGGGTCAAATATATGGTGATGGAAGGAGAACTGACTCAGGGTGGTGAACACACAATGCACTAGATAGATGATGTATTATAGAAATATACACTTGAAATCTATATAATTTTCCTAGCCAATGCCACCCCAATAAATTTAATAAATAAATAAAATAAGTAGAAAAAGAAAATGGAAAACAGAAGACTAGGGTGATGTTTCACAACAGGGAGAGCCTTACACCCAGCTCAAACTGTTGGCTAATCACTGTCAAAAAGAGCAGCTCAAATTCAAAAGAATTTTGAATTTATGCCAAAAGAAATGATTGATTTGTTGAAATTTGTCAGTGTTCAAAAGGACAATACTACAGAGCTCCATCCATTCAGTTATCGCATGCCATAATGTGAGGGTATGATTTTTAGCTAATTCCTTCTGGTGGGCCTATCAGGGAACTCTGCTTCCACAGAAGTGTCAGCAGGGACTTCCTGCAAGTCACTTCACATCTGGGAAGCCAACTAGAACCATGGGCTACTAATTTTCCTTACCAACATGCTCCCTTCCTGGTTCTATGATGAGAACTTCTGTAGACATTCCAAGTATGTTTCTAGCCTCATTTTGAAGAAAATGTTCTCTTGTCTACAGGTTCCCTTGGAGCTTACCATCATGCAAATTTGAGATAACTCCTGCTTCAGGACAAAAACACAGGCTTTCACAACCTGTTTCCTGAATAGAAAGACATCCTTCGTTAACTGGGATCTAAAATACCTATCTATGGCTTCCCTGGATAACAATACACTAGACCCATCTTTAATAGCTCATACACTGAAGCTGAATCTGCATGACTGATCAAAGAAGAAAAGACTTCCAGTTTGTTTGTTTGAGGACTTGTCTGTTGCTTTATGGACATAGGATAGCTCAGAGAATTGCCGTAGGAAGGAGAATCAGGTTTGAGGTTCAGCTTCCAGGAACAATGCTCAAAATGACACCACAGAACTGAGTTGATGAGGAAACCACTGACGCTGGCCCTGAGCTCCGGACACTCTGTTGGCCCCTCTGTCTCTTTGACACCATGAACACCACTTTGCCACACTGCTCCTGCTTCCTCTACTGAGAAAGCGCCACATCCCTGCCTTCTGTAACTTAGGGAACAAATTTAGAGTGTGACATAGATATAACCCATTGCCAGAGCTTAAGTCCCATGTCTGAGCCCTGGTTTCAAGGCACGTTAAGAAAACAAGTATAGAATATTTTTAGGGTGTATGTAGGGTAGTTTTTATCTCAAGCCAAGTCTTGAAAAATGAGGAGTTCTTTAAGCAAAGAAAGGGAGTCTGTGGCTGCCTTGCCCTGATGAATGACAAATACCTACCACAACTACCATTTGGTACCATCTTCCAAAAGCATCATTATAATAACTAGGATTTAAGAAAGAATTTATGCAAAGGACAAACTAGCTCTTCCTTCAAGTAAACATTAGGGGACCTTTGTTTAGGTCCCACGTGATTCTGACTCAGTAGGCTGGGGTCAGGGCCTTGAAATCTGTATTTTTAGCAAATTCTCCATATAATTAAAAAACGATCAGTCTTTAATCATTTGGAAACTATTTGTTGAAACCTGCCATTTTACTCCTAGCCTACAGAAAGCAAACAGTAGCCTATATTAGTTTTGCTTCTAAAGTCCAAGACGGGGCCACGTAAAGAATCCGTCCTAGTATTCTATAAATTTACTATGAAAGACACCAAAGTCAAGGTAAAATAATAGGTAATGATTAATTTTAGTATGGCTTTTCTATATGACGAACTATTATGCAGAACTTTTAAATGGTCATTACAGAGTTTTTAATGGCATGGAAAACACTTATACAATATCAAGAGAAAAAAGCATAACAGTACTCAATATTATGGTGTGTGTGTGTGTGTGTGAGTGTGTGTGTGTGTGTGTAATGTGCTCTCAACCAAGTAAAATAAATGTACACACAAGTGATAAAACTAACACTTAAAGTGTGTATTCCACACCTTCCCTTCTCCACCCACTAATGGAAGAGAGAATGGAAAAACTAGGTGGAAAATTTAAGCAAAGAAGATAAGTCTGTCAACATAATAAAGAACTGGGGGAGAGGGAGGTAAAGAGAAAAGACTCCACTTACAGAAACAGGGAAATGTCTTTTGAGAAGTGGCTGGACTTATCAAAGTGGTCCAATCAGGACGTTTTCTATACTAGCTATAGAGGAGAAAGCATATAGATCAGAGACAGGGTTTCTCAACCTCAGCAGGACTGACATTTTAGGCTGAATAATTATTGGTTGTGGGGAGCTGGCCTGTATATTCCTGGTCTCTACTTACTAGATGCCGTTGGCATCCCACACCCCTCCCCAGTCATAACAACCAAAAACGCCTCCGGATGTCGCCAAACGTCCCCTAAGGGGCAAAATTACCCCCAGTTGTAAACCACCACCTCAACAGTTGACTGTCAACCTGGGCAATCTGAGTAGCAAACCCCCCTGAGAACCAAGCCAACTCTGAGCCAGCAGAACTGAGAAATGGAGAAGGGCACAACAGTTTGGGTCACATTGTGCCCAGAAAAAGCCTCTCCCCTGAGACCAGACATAACCCAAGTCTCTACATGACCTTATAAATCCCTACGTTATTTTTTGATCAAGTTGTTACCATAGGCAGAAAGAACAGGGCTGCAGGGAGAGAGGGGGAGGGAGGGAAGGAGGAGATAAGGGGAGACAAAGGAGAAAGGAGATGAGATCATCCTTAAGAAAAAGTGCAGCTACCAGACCAGCCAGAACTAGATTTCAGTGGTGGAGAGCAGATCCAGAACACCATTCTGCCCCCAAGGTGAACTTTAGCTAATTAAAATGGATTATAATACTATCAGCATTGTGGTTAGGGAAAATCTCCACCCCCATGTGTTGCCATGACAGTTCCGACCAAGCCAAATAAGGACAAAAAAAGCCCTCCTCCCAACGGGAAGGAGTGGTCAGTGAGGACTTGCCTAGGAACGCCTAGGAACGCCTGTAATGCCATCCCTACGTCTTGAATATTTCACGCTTTCATTTGTAGTGAAATAAATTACCTAGTCTCCTTGTTCTTCTGGGCAGCTGCTCTTTGGGCCTGCCCACTCTCACCTTCTTGACAGTGTACTTTTCTTCTTTAAATAAATCCACTGATTGCTTGGCATATTCAGTGCATCCTTGAATTCTTGCCTGCAACGAATACCAAAAACCCGTTCTCCAACAACAAAGCTACTTTATTAGGTCAGTGCAAAAGTAATTGCGGTGTTTGCAATTATTTTTAACCTTTTGCACCAACCTAGTAGATTGAATGTTTTGTTTTTTGCATCAGGAATCACCGTCTCTCATGCCCTTAAACTTTTTCAAGAGAATCAAGGTTATTGGAGAAATTGTATAAAAAAATTGATAGCCTAAAAACATCTTCAGCTGGTTTGAAGAATGGCTCATCTACCTAGAGTTTCAGGTGGTAAAAGGGCCACCTGGGAGAAATGAAAATCCCAAGCTGGCACCATTTTCAGTAGTGGAGTCCAAGTTTACAACCACCTGTTACTAACAGGTTGCAGGAACCACATGCTGAGAATTTAATATATACACTAGCTTGGAAGTTGTGAACCATCTGGTTGGGATACTTCTGAAACCCAAGGTCACAGGTCACACAAAGAAGATCCATTTCCACTCCAGATGGGCTCTCAGTAAAAAAATTATTTAACAGGTTGAGATCCTATGCTCATAGATAGAGGATTCCAAAGTAAGTCGTGAGGCAGGCTTCCATGCAGAAATTTCAAAAGTGGTGGTCAAGAACAAGTTAGATGACTTTAAATCCCTCGTCCACATCAAGGAGGGGACTTGGGTATTGGTGAACAATTTCTTTGGAGAGAATTGTTGATATGCCAAGACCCACTTCACACAATGGGGAGAGAGAGATAGAGGGAGATAAGGGCAGACACCATGGAAGAGGGTCTGACTCCCACTTAAGAAATCTAGTGTTCAAGAAGCAGTCTAGTAGGCTGTGGACAGATGCTCTAGGATCAGCCTGTCCTGCAGAACGCATTGTGGCAAAAGATGAATGTGTTTCCCATCGACTGGATGTGGGCCACATGGAGGAGAGAGTTGATATAAGGTTCACCAAGAGGTATGAACAGGTGTCAGCAGAGAGAAACTGAACGTACACTAGACCCTAAGAGCTGTGAAAACAGCAGGAGACAGCCAAAGGCATGTATATCACCCACATGAAGGAAATGTTAGACAGATGGGAAGGGAAGTCTTGGAAGAATCCACAAATACACCCTAGGAAAACAAGTCAACTTAAAACATTTGCCAGGCCCAGATATCACAGACCCATCTAATGATAGTACCAATCAGTTAGGAATGTTCCCCACCCCTCTTCTTTCCTCCAGCCCCAGGGGGATTAGAGACCATTCTCATTGAACTGGCAGAAAAGAACTGGGGAAAGAAAGAAACCAACCACTCCCCCCTTTCCAGGAAACCCTTCTGAGGAGAAGGGCAAGGACTTGACCTTTCAATGAAAATTGAAGTGCTGATTATTACATGGGACAGGATATATATTTGAGACTGTGTTTTCAATGTAAAGTGACAGCAGAACTTTTTATTTCTTAAAGTATAAAAATGGCATTGAGCATGTGCAAGTTTACATCAAAGGCTTGGAAAAACTAGTCCAACTGAGAAAATGTAAAAAGTTGGCAGAAATAAAAATAAAATTGCTTTCTGATTACATACTTGTCCAAAGTACCAGTTATTTTTACAACTTGTATGAGGAAACTAAACTCAGAGAAGAAACAACAAAAGCAACAAATTTCAGAAATGTATACCCTTAATAAATTTAGATAGTGTATCAATCTTTTTAAAAATCCTGAAAATAATTATGTTTTAATTTTTAAATAAAAAGGAACAGAATTTATTAAATAAGACTGGACTTTATTTTAAAAGAAGAAGAACACTTGAAAAAAAACTAGCCAAATAGAAGTTTGAAAATAAAAAATATAGTCCATGAAACAAAAATAATCAGAGAGTAGGTTGCACAGCAGACTAGACACTGGGGAAAAGAAATTTAATGAATTGGATAATAAATCTTAGGAAATCATCCAGAGCTTCTTTGAGCTTTTCAAAGATGCTGGTGTTCCATCACTAGTGGGTTTTTCTCATGATCTGCTCCTCCACACGTCTCCCCCCAATTCCTACCAGTTCTTATCAGCCAGGTTCTGCAACTTGGGGAAGTGGGGTGTTATTCCTCCCAAGTGACTGTATTCCTCCAAAGTGACAGTATTTCCTCACTTGGGTTGTTCTGTGACCTGATTGTAACTCTTGGTCAGGAAGCAATGCGCGGCAAGACAATAAGGAAGACAAGCATCATCTTGTGAGGCCTTGCAGGTTTCCAGGCAAAAGAAGGCTGCCTTCCCCTAGCAAAGGAGAATTCTACTTCTGCCAGCCCAGAGTTACACAAGAGTCTGGGGGCCTAATATTCTCAGGCCTGTCTATTCAAATGTCCTAACGCCAGAACTCAGAGTCTTCTCCTATCAGGGCCCTGGCTTTAGCATAGCAGACCTGGTGGGCTTTAATTCTCCTTTTGTAGCATTACGATTCTTACATCTTGGAAATTACCATCCTTACCATTGGTTCCCGAGTTGGAATTCAGCACTGTCTGCCCTGCAGCTGCAGGAGATGAATCTCTTTAAGAACTGCCTTGGGGGTTTTCCAACATTCACAGTGTGCCTGAGTTGACAGTTAGCTGAACTGAGCCTGCATTTTCATTTTCAGGTCTTTTGTATCAGTCAGGGTTTGATCAGAAAAAATAGAACCACTAAATGAAGTATGCCAGGCAGACAGTCTGGCCCAGGAGTCAGAGTAACTAAAGGAGTAGATCTGGTAAAAACTGGAAGAGCTGTGAGCTGGCATCTACTTCACACCTCCAAGGTGAGCCAGCAGATAAGCAACATTTGTGACCGGCAACAGCAGCTGGTACCCCTGCTCACCTTCTACTATGATCTGAATGCATGTGTCCCCCCAAAATTCATATGTTGAAATCCTAATAATCAATGTGATGGTATTAGGAGGTGGGGCCTTCGGGATGTGCTTCGGTCATGAGGATGTAGCCCTCATGAATGGGATTAAGGCTCTTATGAAAGAATAAATGTGTCTCTTATAAAAACAGCTCCCTAGCCCCTTCTACCATGTGAGGAGACAAGAAGTCTTTGACTATTCTGGTGCCCTATTCTTGAACTTCGGGCTTCCAGAACTGAGAGAAATAAATTTCTGTTATGTATAAGCTACCTAGTCTGTGACATTTTGTTACAGCAGCCTGAATGAACTAAGACACCTTCTGATTATAAAATAAATATGTCTGCTTCCCAAATCTCACATAAATTCACATGGCCCAAACTAAACCAGACTATATTTAAAAAGGGAATTCTGGGAAATGTAGTTCCAGCTTAGCTCAAGGGACAGCATATTCACCACAGCCCCTAAAGCAGGTAACAAGAGTTAACCAAGCCTACAATCCTTATAATTACCATTGTCCCATACTATTTAAGTGTCACAGCTGCTGCACAAGCCTCTCAGGCTACTTTCCTCCTGGTGAAAGTCTAATAACTGTTGTTACTGGAAGTCAGAAGCTATCACTCCACTTACCATGAGCAGTAGGGTCCCCATTTCCAGCTGACCAGAGTGATCCCAGTTCCAGAATCCATCCTGAAGCTCTGCTTTCTAGACCATTTGGCCTGGATTTCCCCTGGAAAGCAGAACTTGAAACAGAGGCTTGTGTTCAGGCAGCTAATTTGGGAGGTGACCCCAGGGATAGGAGGAGAGGACAGGGGAGAAGGAAAACCAAAATGAAGGTGAATCCTTGAGTTCCTCCCCATTGTGGGAAACTGCAGCTTGGTGCTGCCAGAATCTCTGAGAAGCCAAGTAAAGTTCACCTCAGAACCATTAACAGGAGAGATAAATAAGGGATTATTTACAGATAAAGGAAGTATTTATCTACCTTTTCCCAATCCACATTAGACAAAGTTTGAACCCTAGGGTGTTAAGTCTCTCTCACTTTCAGGAGGCAAGTGCATGAGTGCCAGGGGGGTTCTGTAGGCAGCCCCACACCTCGACCCTATAGAAGCCCATGAGGGAAAGTGGAAGCCAGGCAGTTTAGCTGAGCCAGCGGCACCAGGTTTCACCTGCACAGAGCTGGTGGCTGCAACAGTGGCCAGAGTGAGATGTGAAGAGCAAGTATGTGAAAATGGGGCAGAAGTGCTGTCCAAGACAAGGAGGAAAAACAGAAGGAAAAGGAAGAGGACACAGGGAAGACACGGAAGTAGCAAAAGATTTGGTTCCTGGGTTAACACCTGACCAGGCAGAAATCAGAGGTGCAGCAAGCAGAGGATCAATTTAACAAGCAGTTTCCATGGACCTTCAGGCCGTCCCAGACACAGGCTGATGACACATGGGAGATGAGCACTGGTCTCCACATACACCTCTGAAGGCCTCCCTAATACAGCTATTCCCTCGCTCTCCTAAATTATACTAAATTCATCTGCAGCCAAATTCTAGGTGAAAGTGACCCATGTAAATGAAGGGTCATAATGATAAGGGCAAACTTCAGATGTCTAAGTGACCCAGTTATGTACATTTTACCGCCGAAGGACTAAGAGAGAGAAATAAAAAAAGAGACTTCTCCTGCTATGCAGCAAGGAGCAGAGGCTGTGTCTATAGAATGGTTCAGAAGAATGAAGATCTAAATGCCCTCACCAGTGAATCATGACAAGAGCTCTTTGTCACAGCTTGAACTCTTCCTTGACATATTCCCATTTTCTATTTTGTCTCTAAAGAACAGCTTAGGTGAAAAGGAAGGGGGCTGAGAATGGTTTATTTGAGAATGCTGACCTATCACAGCCCACTCATAGAAAGAGACTCCCTTTTCACCTGCGGCCACCTTAAAAATGTTTCGAGAGAGGGCAACAGCTCCAACAAGATGTGTAATCCTTATCAATGCAGCAAAGGGGCTATCAAAGCAACACAGATCACATGGCTGTTAAGATAAAAGTTTGGCAATTCCAGGGTGAGCTTATCAAGGTTTAGCAGGAAGGGAGTTTTGTTGCTTCAGCTGCATTTTAAAAGTTCATTGATTTGTAGCTAATACCAACTTGTCATAGTTTCATGAGTAACAGCTTGTGGTTTGCAGGATCAAAGCCTTTTCCTGAATCAATAATAGTAGATTCACTGAGGTGGCCTCAGCATCTGCAGAGAGGGGAGAAGCCGAGAAAGACACCCTGGTAGAAAGGAGAAGTAAATTTAGTCAGACCATAAATGGTCTTTAAAAAAGGAAAAATGACACTCTCCTTTCCAAAGCAGCAAAAATTGAGCCTTTTAAAATTTTTAAATGGCTTGTAAAGAGACTGTTGTTATGGAAAAAAAAATATAGATTAAATATGTGCATATACACATGTAATAAATTGACTCTATGATGGAGGGAAATCAAACTGAAGATTTTTTAAAGTTTCTCATATGGCTTAATCTTCATCCGGACAGGTTTTCCACATCCTGAGCTTGGCACAACGAAGCATTTTTCTAGACCCACCTTCTGGGAAATATTGATCTGTACTTCTATATTTTCCCTGGGAAAAAACAGGCACACTGTAGGCAGACACACACACACACACACACACACACACACACATTATATTGTCCCCGACCCCACTAAGATATATTCCTAATAATAGTTTAATGTTCTGTTGGACATCTATAGTGTTTTCTCAGCCTACTCGGTTTGAGCTTTATAGCACCCATACTGGGTAAGAGAGCTATTATTTTTATGCCCTTTTGACTGAGGTGAAAACTGAGTCTTCCAGGGAGTCAGAACATCCAGTCCAATTCTAGTGTTGCCCAGGACAGACATAACTAATTGATTAGGGAACTCTTTCTCCAGAAGCTCAGACTAAGCCTTAAAAACTGTCCTTCACAGACTTCTGGGCAGCCAAAATCTATTGAGAGCAGAAGACATAAAAGATAAAACCTATTTGCCATCCTGGACCCAAGTGATCTGCCCAAAGTCATAGGACTACTTCATTGTAAATCCAAGGCACATATATCTTCTTTCAGTGCTTTCTTTATGAAGTAGAAGGCTTTTCTACCTCTGTGAGATGGGCTTGCCCTTGCCACCAGCTATGGCCATCTGCAGATATTTTGCCTCCATGCATGAAACTGCCAAACCCCATCTACACTCACTCTCTAGGAAGCTTAAGGCCTAACAAAGAGCTCCAAGAAATTTTGCAAATTTTACATATGTAGTTCACAGTATATTTCTGTCAGATTGTATTGCTCTAGATGATTTGTAGCTGTCAGAACTTTAAATTAAAGAATACCATGTGTATTCTTGAATTTAAATATTTATTGAACCAAAATAGGTAATCAAGTAAGTAATACAATTTCAGAGTGGTAAATGCCAAAAAAGACAATAAAAACAATTCATGCAACAAAGAGCTGATTCTTTGAAAAGATTAATAAAATTGACAAACACCTGGCTAGACTCACAAAGTAAAAATGAGAAAAGACACAAATAAATAAAATCTGAAATGAAACAGAAATAATAAAAGATACCACAGAAATACAAAGAATCATGCAAGAATACTGTAAAGGACTATATGCCAACATACTCAATAACCTAGAAGAAATGAACAAGTTCTTGAAAATATATAGCCTTCCTAGTCTGAATCATGAAAAACTGGAAAATCTAAATAGACCAATCAAAAGTAAGGAAATTGAAACAATGGTCCAAAACCTCCCCAAAAGCAAAAGTCCAGGACCAGATGAATGGTGAATTCTACCAAACATTCAAAAATTATTTAATACCTGCCTTCCTCAAACTCTTCCAAAAAATTGAAGAAGAGACAGTACTTCTCATTTTATGAGGCCAACATTACCCTGATACCAAAACCTGGTAAGGATAACACAAAAATACAAAAACTACAGACCAGTATCTTTAAAGAATATAGACACAAAAATCCTAAACAAAATACTAGTAAATAGAATACAATAATACATTAAAAACATTATACATCATGATCAAATGGGGTTTGTTCCAGGGGTACAAGGATGGTTCAAATATGCAAACTAACCAATGTGATACATCACATAAACAGAATAAAGGATAAAAATCATATAATCATATTAACAGATGCAGAAAAAGCATTTGACAAAAATACGATATCCATTTATGATTAAAACACTTAATAAAATGGATGTAGAATAAAAGTACCTCAACATAATAAAGACCATATATGACAAACCCTCAATTAATATCATACTCAATGGTGAAAAACTGAAAGCTTTTCCTCTAAGATCAGAAATAAAGCAGGGATACCCCCTATCACCACTGTTATTCAACATAGTATTGGAAGTCCCAGCTAAAGCAAGCAAGTAAGAAATAAAAGGCATCCAAATTGGGAATGAAGGAGTTAAATTGTCACTTTTTGCAGATGACATGATTCTTTATATAGAAAATCCCAAAGACTCCACCAAAAAAACTGTTAGAAACAATAAACAAGTACAGTAAACTTGCAGGATACAAAATCAGTGTACAAAAATCCATTGTTTTACTATATACTAACAATGAAATTTCAGAAAAAGAAGTGACAAAAAGAATAAAATACTTAGGAATAAACTTAACAAAAAATGTGAAGGACCTATACACAGAAAACTATGACATTATTTTTAAAAATTGAAGAAAACACGAAGAAATGGAAAAATATTCCATGATTATGGATTGGAAAATTAAAATAGTTAAAATGGCCATATTACCCAAAGCAGTATACAAATTTAATGCAATCCCCATCTAAATCCCAATGGTGTTTTTTAAAGAAATAGAACTAGAAATCATCAGATTTGTATGGAATCACAAAAGACCCCAAATAGCCAAAGCAATCCTGACATAAAAAGAACAAGGCTAGAGGTATCATACTTTTTGACTTCAATTTATATTAGAAAGCTACCATAATCAAAACAGCATGGTACTAGCAAAAAGGAAAAAAAGAAAAAACTAATGGACACACAAACCAATGAATAGAATTGAGAGTCTAGAAATAAACCCACATAAATATGGACAGATAATTTTTGACAAAGGAGCTAAAAACATACAATGAAGAAAAGAAAACCTTCTCAATAAATGGTGCTGAGAAAATTGGAAAGGCATGTGCAAAAGAATGAAACTAGACTGCTGTCTCTCACCATGTACCAAAATTAACTCAGAAAGGATCAAAGACCTATACACAGACCTGAAACAATAAACTGCATAGAAGAAAGCATAGGTACTAAACTTATGGACCTTGGGTTCAGAGAGGATATTATGAATTTGACTCCAAAGGCAAGGGAAGTAAAAGCAAAAATAAATGATGGGACTACATCAAACTAAAAAGATTTTGTACAACAAAAGAAACTATCAACAAAACAAAGAAGCAACAAACTTAACGGGAGAAAATATTTGCAAATAACACCCCAATAAAGGGCTAATATCCAAAATATATAAAGAACTCATACAACTGAACAACAACAATGAAAAAAAAACTAACCAATTAAAACTTGGGCAGAGGACCTGAACAGACACTTCTCCCAAGAAGACATACAAACAACCAACAGATATATGAAAAGATAATCACCTCACTAGCTGTTGTTAGCTGTTAGGAAAATGGAAACCAAAACTACAATGAGATACCACCTCACACCTGTTAGAATGGCTATCATCAACAAGACAAACAATAACAAGTGTTGGAGAGGCTGTGGAGAAAAAGGAATCCTCATGCACTGCTGGTGAGAACGTAAATTGGTACAGCCACTATGGAAAACAGGTTCCTCAAAAAATTAATAACAGAATTACTATACAACCTAGCAATCTCTCTTCTGGGCATCTGCCCCAAATATCTGAAAACATTTATCCATAAAGATATACGTATCCCTATGTTCATTGAAACATTATTCATGGTGGCCAAGACATGGAAACAACCAAAGTGTCTTTGATAGATGAATGGATAAAGAAGATGTGGTATATATATATATATATATATATATATATATATATATATATATATATGTTATGGACATAAGAAAAGATGAAATACTGTCATTTGCAACAACGTGGATGTACCTCAAGATTAGCATGCTAAGCAAAATAAGTCAGACAGGAAAAATTGAGAACCATATGACTTCATTCATACTCATATGTGGGATATAAAACTGAAAGCAACAAAGGAACAAGACAAACAAAAACTCACAGACACAGACAACAGTTTAGTGGTTACCAGAGGGTAAGGGGTCAGGGGGTTGGTAGAGGAGGGTAAAAGGGTCAAATATATAGTGACGGAAGGAGAACTGACTCTGGGTGGTGAACACACAATGCAATAGATGATGTATTATAGAAATGTACGCTTGAAGCCTATATAATGTTATTAACCAATGTCACCCCAATACATTTAATAAAAAAATATAAAAATGAAAAGATGAAGCAGAGTAAGGGGATAAAGAATGACAGTAGGTAGGGATGGGGTATGCAATTTTAGATAAGGGGATCATGTAAGTTCTCTAAGGAGGTGGCATTGGAGCAGAAACATGAATGAAATGAGGGACATGCCATCTGAAAATCTGAAGGAAAAATGTTCCAGGAACAGCAAAAGGAAAGGCTTTCAAGAAGGGGTAAACTGTGCATGATAAAGAAATAGCCCAGGGAACATTCTATATGTCAAAGACGCTGTGGTGAGGAGTTTCTGTTTCGTTTTACACATGATGGGAAGCCGCTGTAGAATTTAAAGCAAGTAAGTAATGAAGCTAATTCAGTTTTAAAAGATTACATGACCACATGTTTATTTTTAAAGATCACTCTGATAACAGTGTGAGCGAAGCACTCAGCAGAAGGGTTAAGAATAATGGTGAGGAAATAAGCTGAGATCACTCACTGCAATATTCCAGTTGAAGTTGTCCAATTGGAAGTTACAAAGACAAGTCTGTCAGAGTAGATCCGTAGATAAGAGACTGATTTGGGGGTCAGTAGCTCTGTAGGTTTGTGTCTACCTAGAAGCAGATGAGAAGACAGGATTAAACATACATGAGATGCATTGAAGGAAATGCCTGTGAAGGATAAAAACGGAGGAGGCATAGAGCGCAGAGAGCCTTCAGACCATAAGGCAGGTGTGGTACCTGTGAAGAAGGGGAAAGGAGGATCAGACAGGAAAAGTCTCAGACTGGAGCATAGTTCCAAGAAAGGTTTAGCCAGGACTATTGGTGGGTGCAGGGGGAGCAGAGGGAGGTCCTCATGCCACAATCACCATAGGAATGCCTCTGCCATGCTTAGTCACGTACTGGGAAGAACTGTGGGAAGCATGGCCTCAGCAGGGATGTGGGAATGGATCCAGATGGACAGCAGTTGAGGCCATCAGTCAATTATGCTCCCACAGCAGACGATCGATGCAGCTGGTTTTCATGGCCACCATAGCAGCCAAGAGTGTGGATGGATCCATGCCCTCCTGCCTTCACAGGCAAGGTAGGACTTAGCTCCTGCATCTCCAACCTAGCCATCTGTACTTAAACATGCTTTAGGAAGTTGTGTCTTTAGAAAAATTTTTCTTGCTCTGTAATCCTCTTCCAAATAATGTCTCTCTTGTCCCCATACACATCCTCGTCTCTACACAGAGTTCCACCAAAGGTGCTTCTCCTTTCTCACCCCATTTACTCTTCAATCTACTCTACGCTCTTCTCTGCTTCTCCCACCACACTGAGGCTTCTCCTGTTAAGACCACCAGTGACTTCTATCTGGCTAAATGCAACAGGGACTCTGCACTTCTCTTCTTGGTTGATCTCTTGGCAGCACTTGATGAGGTTGATTATTCATTTTCTAAAATACTTTCTTTTTACTCTTTTCTGTGGTGTCACATTCATAGTATTTTGTTTCTACCTCTCATTAGTCCTTGCTGGCTCCATACTCCTTCGAAACCTCTGTCTCTTTTCCTTCAGCTGGCAGAGCCCATTGCCTTCCTGTGCGGAAGGAAACTGTCATTACATCATGTCTTTCATCCTCTCTCCTCTGAGACTTAAAGGAAAATCTCTCTGCTCAGTTCTCTAAGTTTTACCTCCTTGGAAATCACAAATTCTTTCCTTTTTTTCTACAAAATCTGTCCCATGCAAATGAAAAGAGTTTGTTTTCCTCCGCCTTTTCAAACTATTTTTTTTTATTTTTCAATTACAGTTGACATATAATATTATATTAGTTTCAGGCGTACAGCATAGTGATTAGACTTTTATATAACTTAAAGGTGATCATCGAGATAAATCTAGTACCCATTTGACACCATACATAGTTACCACAATATTAGTGACTATATTCCTTTATTATTAACTATATGCAAAGTATATGCTATACTTTACATCCCCATGACTATTTTGTTACTACCAATTTGTATTTCCTAACCTGAATTTCCCCCTTTTTTACACATAAACCCAACCCCCTCACATCTGGCAACAATTAAAATCTTCTCTGTATTTATGAGTTGTTTCCCTTTGTTTGTTTGTTTTGTTTCTTAGATTCCACATATAGTGAAATCCTTTGACATTTGTTTTTCTCTGTCTCACTTACTCTACTCAGCACAATACCCTCTATGTCCATCCATGTTATTGCAGATAGCAAGATTTCATTCTCTTTTTACAGCTGAGTAATACTCCATTGTGTGTGTATATATATATATATATATATACATATATATATATATATATATGGTATGTATATATATACATACCACCTCTTCCTTATCCATTTATATATTGAGGGACACTTAAGCTGCTTCCGTATCTTGGCCATTGTAAATAATGCTGAAAAAATACAGGGATGCGCATGTCGCTTAGAAGTAGTGCTTTGTGTTTCTTCAGATAAATATCCAGAAGTGGGATTTCTAGGTCTATCTTTGTCTTTAGTTACAGCCTTTTTTAAAAAATCTATTTTGTCGGGTATAAATATTGCTACCCTAGTTTTTCGTTTGTTTGTTTCTTTGTTTCCTTTTTTATGGAATATCTTTTTCTATCCCTTTGCTTTCCGTCTTATGTGTATCTTTCGACCTGAAGTGAGTCTCTTGTAGACAGCATATGTAAAGGTCTTGTTTTCTTATCCATTTAGCCATCCTATCTTTTAACTAAAGCATTTAATCCATTTACATTTAAAATGATTATTGATAGATATGTAGTTATTACCATTTTATTATTCATATTCTTCTTCTCCTTCTCCTTCTCCTTCTCCTTCTCCTTCTCCTTCTCCTTCTCTTTCTCGTCCTCCTCCCCCTCCTCCTCCTCCTCCTCCTTCTTCTTCTTCTCCAAGAAGTACCTCTAACATTCCTTGTAACACTAGTTTGGTGGCAATTACTTGAGCTTTTTCTTGTCTGGGAAGCTCTTTATGTGTTCTTCGATTCTAAATGACAGCTTTGCTGGGTACAGTAATGTTGGTTGTAGGTCCTTGCTTTTTAGCAAATTGAATATTTTGCACCAATCCCTCTGGCCTGCAAAGTTTCTGTTGAGAAATCAGCTGACAATTTTATGGGAGCTCCCATGAAGGTAACTAACTGTTTTTCTGTTGCTGCTTTAAAGATTCTCTCTTTTTCTTTAAACTTTGGCATTTTAGTATATGTGCTGCCGAAGCGAGCACTAAACTTTGGCATTTTAATTATGATGTGTCTTGGTGTGGGCCTCTCGGGGTTCATCATGTTTGGGACTCTCTGCACTTCCTGGACTTGTATGTCTATTTCCTTTGCTACATTAGGGAAGTTTTCTGTCATTATTTCTTCAAATAGGTTTGCAATTTCTTACTGTCTCTCTTCTCCTTCTGGTACTCCTATGATATGAAAGTTGGTACCCTTGATGTTGTCCCAGAGGTCCCTTGAACTATTTTCATTTTTTGGATTCTTTTTTTCTTTCTGCTATTCTGATTAGGGGTGTTCTGCTACCTTAACTTACAAATTGCTGATTCAATCCTCTGCTTCATCTAATCTACTGTTGATTCCCTCTAATATATTCTGTATTTTAGTTATTTATTCTTCATTTCTGATTGGTTCTTTTTCATATTTTCTATCTTTATTTTTATGTTTTCTATCTCTTTGCTGAAATTCTCACTGTTATCATTGAACATTCTATAATCAGTGTTTTTAACTCTGTGTCTGGTAGATTGCTTGTCTCCACTTTATTTTGTTCTTTTTCTGGATCTTTGTTCTGTTCTTTCATTTGAGACATGTTTCTTTGTCTCCCTATTTTGGCTGCCTCCCTGTGTTTGTGTCTATGTATTAGGTAGGGCTGCTATGTCTCCCAGTATTAGTAGAGTGGCCTTATATAGTAGTTGTGCTGTGGGGCCCAGTGGCTCAGACTTCCTGGTAACCTGAGCTGGGTGCTCCAGGTGTGTCCCTTGTATGTGTCATGTGTGCCCTCCTGTTGTTGTTGAGCCTTGGTTGCTGTTTTCACATCATTGAGAGCGATTGACCCTTGGGCTGATTGGTTGTGAGGACTGGTCATGACTACTGTGGAGGAGGAGTTGTGCAAGGACTGATCCTACTGAGCAGGATTCACTTTAGCAGGGCTCTGGTGCCTGCCCAGTCTGCCCTTTGGGTTTGTCATCCACAGAGGCACCTGGGGGGGTGCCCTGGTGTGGTCTGAAGCTGACCACCAAGTGTGATGGCCCTGGGGCATCCTGGGAGGGACGCTGCTGCAGATCAAGTTCAACCACAGCCTATGCCCTGCCCCGGGCCACCTGGCATAAACCACAAAGCAATCCACAGATGGCAGCCACCTGCACTGTGCTTGAAGGTACTTGAGAAGCCAAGCCATGAATGGGGCTGGCTGCCGCTAGTGCCAGACTTGGGGCTGCTCAGCAAGTGGTATGCGGTACAACGAGGACAGGTGCTTCTTGTTTGGGTTTGTGAACCTTTGAGAGATTTTAGGAAAGTCCACAGCATGAGCCAAGACAGGCCATTTGTATGGAAAAGCAACAAGAAGCAGCTTGGGTGGGCCCAAAAGTTGGCTGTGGCCAAGTCTTAGGAAATCACCAGTGCAAGGGCAAAAAATGTCAGCCAGGTTGGAGGAGACTCAGCTATGGTGGCTGCCTGCATCTGGACATTAGGAGGCAGGAGGGCTAAACAAAGAGATAATGGTTTCTACCAGCACTTCCGTCTGGGAGAAAGCTGCCCCTCCAGCCCTCATCCTGCAGCCAGACGATTCATTTTCTCCCTGTATGTTCCTGGCACCTTTAGACCTGCTGCCCCAGCACTGGAGCTCAGAGCAAGTGAGTCGGTCAGCAAGTAAGTTCATGAGTGGGCTCTTTAAGAGGAACTCCTTGGACTCCAACTGCCCTCCATCTCACTCAGCTACAATTTCTAGTGGTTCTCATAGCCAGAAGTTTTGGGCATTTCTCTTCCCAGCACTGGAACCCTAGGCTGGGGAGCTAGGTGTGGGACTGAAACTCCTGGTTCCACATGGGGGACCTCTGCAGCTGAGATATCTCCCCCAATTTTTAACTGCCACACGTGGTTGTAGGACTAGCCTGTTCTGCATCTCCGCCCCTCCTACCAGTCTTGAGGTGGCTTCTTCTGTATGTCCTTAGATGTAGGACTTTTGTTCAGCTAGACTTCAGGTGATTCAGTGATGGTTGTTCTGTATTTTAGTTGTAATTCTGATGTGGTCATGAGAAGAGGCAAGCATAGCATTTACCTACACGATTATCTTAACTGGAAAATCCCTATGCTTGTTTTTTTGTTTGTTTGTGCTTTTTTTAAGTAATCTACTTTGAAAGCAAGGCTACTCCTGAACACGTTTGTTCTTAGCTACTATGTCTGCCATCCCCTGAAGCAATGGGATGCCTTACCTTCAATGACTGGAGAGTCCTGGGACAAACTAAACTGTTGAGAATGAAATAGCTCAGCACCAAACTGTCCATCGGCCGTGTCCACCTGTATGTCTCAAAAGCATAAAAAAATTTTACTAAAACTTGTGATTCTCCCCATATCCAAATCTGCATCATCTCTAATCTCCCTCAACCAGGAGAATGGCTCCTCTAACCATTCAACTGCTCAAGTTCTGAATCTGGGAAACAAGTTTACCAACTCCTTCCTCATACCCACCACCTCCAAGGGGAAACCAGATCATGCCCATTCTGCTCCCTCTCCTCACCAATTTTCTCTCACCTGTGTCCATTTCTCTCCATCTCCATTCTACTGCCCAACTACTAGCTATCTTTGTCTCTTCTCTGAATTACTGCAGTAACCTTCCAACTGGTCTCTTTGCTTCCACTCTTGACTCTTTCCAATCTCTTCCCTACATAGCAGCCTGAGTAATGTGACAAAACCCATCAGGACATGTAGACATCCTACTCTATATCCTTTCAATTGTTTCCCATTGCACTTGTAACAAAATACAAAATGCTTAACATGGTCTACAAGGTTCTACATGTTCTGTTTGCTGCCTCCCTTTCTAGACTCACAGCAAGCTACTTTGCTCCCCAGATTCCAAAACTGGCTTTCCCATGGTCTCCGAATGCTCCAAGCATTTTCCTCTGTCTGTGTCTTCATGTACACTGATTCCCAACACCCATCCCTTTGCCATCTATTCAACTTTCTACCTCAGATCCCTCAAAGGGATTTTTCCTAAACTTTCAACCCAAATTAAGTCCCCACGTTACACTCATAGTACTCATTTCCTTTCCTTCATGAAAGTGATTGTGATGTGTAATTATAAAGTCCTTTACCTGCTAAATGCTTTACCTGCTAAATGCTTTACCTGCTAAATGCTTGCATTCTCAATTAGACTTAAGGACAGAAACCAGGTCTATTATGCTCATCAGCAAGCACAACCACTAGCACATAGTAGGGACTCATCATTTGCCGACTGTAAAATTGAATTAATTGTCTAGTGTAGTTAGAATAATAATGGAAGAAGATGGATCCTTAGGAAAAAGATAACATGTATAAAGAGTAGGCAAAACAAGAGGAGCCAGCAAAAGAAACAGAAGGATCAGGAAAGAAGTGGAATCAGAAGGAAAAATAATTTGTGATTTTGAAGGAGTTAAAATTTGGAAGACTGAGCACAGAATTTTTACTATATGCTGCAGACAGAAAACACTGAGTGTTGGTGAGGAACAACTGGAGCTATCATGCACTGCTGATACAAGTCTAAAGTGGTGCACGCACTGTTTGGCAATATGAAAGCTGAACATAAGTGAACCTATTACACCAGCAATTCTACTCCTAGGTTTATGCCCAAAAGAAGTGTGTGCATATGTGTCGTGTGGGGTGTCAGACGGGGTCTCTGGTCCCGCTCCCCACATAAGAACGCAGGACACAGTAAGGCCAAAAAGGAACACCCACGGAGCCATAAGTAGGGGAGTCATATCACTATATTCTCACCGGCAGCATCCACCTCTCTGCAATCCACTCTTGCAAGCCCCCATTTGCTACTAGCGTAGCCAGAGCAGTGATATTAGTGGCCAATGGCTCATGGGTTACAGCTGACGGCCAACTAGCCACAGCTGATGGCCATCCAATCACACTTGATGGCCATTTACTACCTGAGCCAGCACCTTTCTATGTGCGGCTGAGAGCCTGGAAATTGCTTTTTGGGGCTTTGTCCCCACACTCTACCCCTACAGGATCTCGCCAACAATCTACGCGACAAGCATCTTCCGTGAGGAGCCCTGTGCGAGGAGCCTGGAGGTGAATGCAATATTCTGGACACAGCCAGGGTCTCTGAGCACAGCCAGGGTTTCTCAGGGCACCACCAGTACTTCTGGGCACAGCCAGACTTCCTGGGCTACTTAGGGTACCACCTGTCGCCCCGGGCACAGCCAGGGTTTCTCAGGGCACCACCCCAGTACTTCTGGGCACAGCCAGACTTCCTGGGCTTCTTAGGGTACCACCAATATCTCTGGGCACAGCCAGGGTTTCTCAGGGCCCCACCCCAGTACTTCTGGGCATAGCCAGACTTCCTGGGCTTCTTAGGGTACCACATGTCTCTCCAGGCACAGACATGGTTTCTCAGGGCACTGCCAATCTCTCTGGGCTCAGCCAGACTTCCTGGACTCAGCCAGGGCCTCTCAGGGAACTGCCACTCTCTCTGGGCACAGCCAGACTTCCTGGACACAGCCAGGGCCTCTCAGGACACTGCCACTCTCTCTGGGCCTCTCGGGGTACCGTGCTGGAAAAACAGTGGCTCACAGTCAAGGTACTTACATATTCTCGATGGCGGCCGGTCAAGACACAAAAGCAAACATCCACCAGTTCCACTACATGGTGGTATGTTCCCAAACAGTCAAGTAGTTCATTAAATTAGGGATGGAAGGCAATTCCCCATAGTCCATAGTCATTCGCCAGGGCTGTTCTGGGGGTGAGGGATGACCTTGACCTCACCCTCATCTCCCACAAAGGACTCAGCAAGCGTTTCCTCCTGGACAAGTCCCGTATCCGGGCTGCCTCAGCAAGCAGTTCCCAGCCCACAGGGCGGCAACAACCTTCACTTTCTCCGGCCTCTGCTGGTTGGGGAACCATCCACATCTTTCCACCCTCCACGGGGATCGAGCTCTCCGGCAGCTGCTCCTCCTGGTCTTCCTCAGACTGAGCTTTCATACGCACAAACTGCTACACTGTGCTTCGGACAGCTTTGGCCAGCACTGTATCCTGCCAACTATGCCATGTATCGTGCAGGGGACACTGCTCGCTGCGCCATTTGTCATGCGGGGCGTCGGCGGGGTCTCAGCTCCCACTTCCCACATAAGAACGCAGGACATGGTGAGGCCAAAAAGGAACACCCACGGAGCTATAGGTAGGGGAGTCATACTACTATATTCTCACTGGCGGCTGGGCTGGAGACACAGGAAGCAGGATCTACATAATCTGAAACCTGCCGTCCTAACAGCAGTCCACGCTTGCCAGCCACCATCTTCTTGCTAGCCCCCATTTTTTCTGCTAGCGTACCACAGCAGTTATATTAGTGGCCAATGGCTTACAGATTACAGCTGACGGCCAACTAGCCACAGCTGATGGCCATCTGATTACAGTTGATGGCCATTTACTACCCGAGCCAGCACCTTTCTATGTGAGGCCGAGAGCCTGGAAACTGCTTTTTGGGGCTTCATCCCCACAGATCTTATGTAACCCTGACCCTATATCTCACCTTTCAAATCCCATTTTACACTCTCCTTTAATGTTCTTCACTGAACATTTTCTCTGCATCCATCCCTTTGAGGAGTGGTGGAGGTTCAGAATATACTCTATACATCTCCCCGTCTCATCTCTATTCTTAGGGCCTGAGAAATTCAGCAGGGATACTCACCATGAACATCTAGTCACAGGAACAGAATCTGGGGCAAGACTGTGAGAAGTTTTCACCCAGACTAGCTAGAAATTATCGAATCAAAGGGGCAAGGGAAGGCAGAGTCCAGTGGGAGAGAGAATTGTTATAGGTATCAAGATGGCAGGCAAGCTAACCTCAGGAAAGAAACACTAAAGAGATCAGGTGCAGGTCAGGAAATAGATGTAAAGATGGCCCAAGAGTCCAATGGAGAATCAAGAATGGCAGTGGGTGGGAGTCACACTGGGCATATCGATAAGTGATGCATTATCTCTAGAAATTTAAAAACTAATCAGACCGACTAAAGTCTGGCTGCTTTTTTATCTTACCACACACCTGCAATCCTAAAAAATGTTAGTTGATACGAAAAATAGGGGCGTGAGGTGAGCCTCTGTAGAGCTTCCCTAGAATTTACAACTAATTGAACAACAATTACACCACAAAGGACAACCTGCAGGGCAGAGAAGCAAGACAAACAGGCCCACTACTGAATTCACCTAAAGGTGGGAGAATCGCACAAGCGGGGGAGGAGGGAAGGGAGAAGTGCAGAGACGAAGCCACGTGGGCGCAGGACACAGACCTAGCTCAGTGCTCCGAGCTCGCTGCATCCTGGAACTACCGCAGCTGCAGGAGAGGGAAGAACTCGGACTGCTAGGGCTCCGCTTATGGCCCACAGGGCTGAGGGGGCAGCATATAACACGGCTGAACCGAACGCTCACGGCAGAGACCTCGGAGGAAAGACTGAAGGAAGAGGGTTGAAAACGGTGGTTTAAGCCCTCACTGCCAAGCAGAGAACTGAAGCCTTAGGCACTGAGACTAGCTGCTCACTCCCTACCCTCCCAGAGCTCGCCCTGCCCCCACCTGCCTGGTGCTAGAAGCTGAACAGTAGCAGTGTCAGATCAAAAGAAGAGAATATTTGCTGTTCTGAGAACTGAGGTTGGCAGACACAGATTCGCAGCCCAACTAGTTCCGGCAAAGGGAAGGGAGCTATGGAAGCAGGACTGGCTGTGGTGGTGCTTGCCGCCATTGCTCTGGGTCACCTCTCACGACTCATTCCGCCCCTGGTCCCCCCTATCTGGGCAGATCCCTGCAGGAGTAAACAGAACTGCTGAAACATACAGTCTCCGAATCTGGCGCAGGAAGAGCTTTGGAACTTCAAAAGCTCTGCGCATACACACGTGGACACTGCGTCCTGTAACCCAGGTGAACTATTAACACAGGAGAACCCTATCTCCCAGGGAATCCCCCCATTGTGTGAGAAGCTGGAATAGTTCAGAGAAAATATAGCACTACTGTGTGAGAGTGGAAAAAAAAAAGGCTGCAGTCAGGAGAGAAAATAAAACATTCTGCCAGCTGTGGTACATTTATACAATGGAGTATTACGCAGCCATAAAGAAGAAAGAAATCTTATCATTTGCAGCAACATGGATGGATCTAGAGAACATTATGTTAAGTGAAATAAGTCAGAAAGAGAAAGACAAGTACCATATGATCTCACTTATATATGGAATCTAAAGAAAAGACTATGTGAATGAACTAATCAGAGTCAGTTTTGGGGACGCAGAGAAAAAACCGAGAGTGGTTAGATGGGTGTGTGGGAGGGGGTTGGGGATAAGGGGAAAGGTGAAGGGATTTGGAAGCAGCTGGTAACCACAAGATGGCCTCAGGGTTTTTCTTTTGAAAATTAATTTGGGGAAGGTATTCTATAATGTTGTAAAGATTTTGTTGGGTATCCGATGGACATGCGTCCTATTTGGGAGACCACCTCAGGGATACTGTGGATACCTGATCATGGCATTGTACATCAGAAGCTAAACATTAATGAATGCCAACTATAATTTTATATATATAATGTGATGGTTCAGTGTGAGGTCGGAGGGATAGTGGATGGGGGGAGGGGGGTTCACAGTATGAGGGATATAAATGATGAACGTCTAAGTATTACCTTGTTTTGTACACCTGAAACTAATAAATAAATTAATTAATAAAAAAAAAAAAAAAAAAAAAAAAAAAAACATTCTGCCAACAAGTATTGGAAAACAAAAGAAAGACCTCTTCCTATCAATCTGTGGCAGAAGCCACTCCTGTAGATGCCTAGGAAGAGAAATAATAAATCAGTAATTGCCATAAATAACCAAGACAATAAGACAGCTCAGAAAGAAAATGAAAGTCTCCAGAAAAGGAACTTAAAGATATGGAAATATGTGACTTAAATAACAGAGAATTCAAGATTGCAGTTCTGAAAAAACTCAACGAGATGCAAGAAAACACAGAAAGGCAATTTAATGAACTCAGAAACGCAATAAAAGAACAACATGAGCATTTTACGAAAGAGATTGAAATTTTGAAAGATAACCAAATGGAATTTCTGGAGATTAAGAACTTACTAGAAGAAATTAAGAATGACATAACCAGCTTAGGTAGTAGAGCTGACCAGATGGAGGAAAGAATCAGTGACATCGAAGATAGAAACCTGGAAATGACACAGATGAAAGAAGAAAGAGACTTGAGACTTAAAAGAAATGAAAGAACTCTACAAGAACTTTCTGACTCCATCAGAAAGAGCAATATAAGAATAATGGGCATACCAGAAGGAAAAGAAAGAGAGAAGGGAACAGAGAATATATTTAAACAAATTGTTGATGAGTACTTTCCAAACTTGTGGACAGAACTGGATCCTCGAATCCAAGAAGCAAATAGAACACCGAATTACCTCAATCCCAACAGGCCTTCTCCAAGGCACATTGTATTGAAGCTGTCTAAAATCAACAACAAAGAAAGAATCCTCAAGGCAGTCAGGGAAAAGAAGATGGTAACCTACAAAGGAAAGCCCATTAGATTATCATCAGATTTTTCAGCAGAAACTCTACAAGCCCGGAGGGAGGAGAACCAAATATTCAAACTATTGAAAGAGAGAAATTATGAGCCAAGAATAATGTATCCAGCAAAGATACCCTTTAGATATGAAGGAGGAATAAAGACATTTGCAGACATACAGAAGCTGAGGTAAATTTCTTTTTTTTTCTTTTCTTTTTTTGTAAATTTATTTATTGGGGTGACAATTGTTAATGAAATTACATAATTTTAGGTGTACAATTCTGTATTACATCATCTTTAAATCCCATTGTGTGTTCACCACCCAGAGTCAGTTCTCCTTCCATCACCATATATTTGATCCCCCTTACCCTCATCTCCCTCCCCCCACCACCCTTACACTCTGGTAACCACTAAGTGTGCTCCGATGTTTATTGCAGGTTTGTTTACGGTGGCCAAGACATGGAAACAACCAAAATGTCCTTCGATAGATGAATGGATAAAGAAGTTGTGGTATATATACACAATGGAACACTATTCGGCATTAAGGAAAGATGATATAGGAACATTTGTGACAACATGGATGGATCTTGAGAATATAATGCTAAGCGAAATAAGTCAGACAGAAAAAGCAGAGAACCCTATGATTTCACTGATATGTTGTATATAAACCAAAAACAACAAAAGAATAAGAGGGAATTTTCTAATACACGACCTGCACTACAAGAAATACTACAGGAGGCTATTCGACAACCATCAACAGGGACAATTTGTGGCAACATAAAAAGGGGGAGAGTAAAGGCCTGAACCGGAATATGGGAATGGAGAAAGTAGGCGTGCTGAAGAAAATGGAATACTCTAAATATCAAACTTTCTTTTACAAAAACTTAAGGGTAACCACTCAAAAAACAAAATCCAGAACTGAAATATATACTGTAATAATAAAAGAAACAGAGGGAAACATCATAGAATACCACCACACAGAAATAATAGACAACAACAAAAAGGCAAAGAAACAATGGAGACACATCCTTACCAGAAAACTAAAGATAGAATAACAGGAAATCCTCACGTATCAATAATCACCCTAAATGTAAATGGACTGAACTCACCAATAAAAAGGAACAGAGTGATAGATTAGAAAACACAGAGATAAAAAAAAATGGCAGCGTGAGGTGAGCCTCTGTAACGCTCCCCTGGAATTTACAACGAATCGGACAACAATAACTCCACAAAGGACTCCTTGCACAGCAGACAGGCAAGATGAAGAGGCCGACTATTGAATTCACCTCCAGGTGGGAGAATCGCGCGAGCGGGGGAGGAGGGAGAGGAGAAGTGCAGAGACGGAGCCGCGCGGGCGCAGGACGCAGACCTAGCTCAGTGCTCGGAGCCCGCTTCTCCCGGATCTTCCGCAGCTGCGGGAGAGGGAAGGACTCGGACTGCTAGGGCTCCGCTTACGGCCCACAGGGCTGAGGGGGCAGCATACAAAACCGCTGAACACAACGCTCGCTCACGGCAGACCTCGGAGCAAAGACTGAGGGAGGAGTGCTGAGGTCGGTGGTTTAAGCCCTCACTGCCGAGCGGAGAACGGAAGCCTTGGGCACTGAGACTAGCCGCCCCCTCCCTACCCTCCCAGAGCTCGCCCCGCCCCCACCTGCCCGGTGCTAGAAGCGTTAAGTAGCAGTGTCGGATCAAAGGACAGAATATTTGCTGCTCTGAGAACTGTGGACCACAGACACAGATTCGCAGCTCAACTAGTTCCGGCAAAGGGGAGGGAGCTGTGGAAGCAGGACTGGCCGTGGTGGTGGTCGCCGCCATTGCTCTGGGCCACCTCTCACAACTCACCCCGCCCCTGGCCCCAGCTATCTGGGCGGATCCCTGCAGGAGTAAACAGAACTGCTGAAACACACGGGCTCTGAATCTAGTGCAGGAAGAGCTTTGGGACTTCAAAAGCTCTTCGCATACCTATCAACCTGTTACAGAAGACACTCCTGTAGATGTCTAGGAAGAGAAATAGTAAATCAGTGATTGCCATGAATAACCAAGGCAACAAGATAGCTCAGAAAAAAAGTGAAAAGTCTCCAGAAAAGGAACTTAGAGATATGGACCTTTGTGATTTAAATGACAAAGAATTCAAGATCGCAATTCTAAAAAAACTGAACGAGATGCAAGAAAACACAGAAAGGCAGTTTAATGAACTCAGAAACACAATCAAAGAACACCATGAGCATTTTACAAAAGAGATTGAAATCTTGAAAAAGAACCAAATAGAATTTCTGGAGATTAAGAACTCAATAGAAGAAATTAACAATAAAATATCCAGCTTAGGTAGTAGAGTTGACCAGATGGAGGAAAGAATCAGTGACATCGAAGATAGGAACCTGGAATTTACACAGAGGGAAGAAGACAGAGACTTGAGACTTAAAAGAAATGAAAGAACTCTACAAGAACTTTCTGACTCCATCAGAAAGAGCAATATAAGAATAATGGGCATACCAGAAGGAGAAGAAAGAGGGAAGGGAACAGAGAATATATTCAAACAAATCGTCGATGAGAACTTCCCAAACTTGTGGACAGAACTGGATCCTCGAATCCAAGAAGCAAATAGAACACCTAATTACCTCAATCCCAACAGGCCTTCACCAAAGCACATTGTATTGAAGCTGTCTAAAATTAATGACAAAGAAAGAATCCTCAAGGCAGCCAGGGAAAAGAAGATGGTAACTTACAAAGGAAAGCCCATTAGATTATCATCAGATTTTTCAGCAGAAACTCTACAAGCTAGGAGGGAGTGGAACCAAATATTCAAACTATTGAAAGAGAGAAATCACGAGCCAAGAATAATATATCCAGCAAAGATCTCTTTTAGATATGAAGGAGGAATAAAGACCTTTCCAGACATCCAGAAGCTGAGGGAATTTTCTAATACACAACCTGCACTACAAGAAATACTAAAGGAGGCTATTAGACCACCATCAACAGGGTCAACTTGTGGCAACCGAAACATAAAAAGGGGGAGCGTAAAGGCCTGAACTGGAATATGGGAATAGAGAAAGTAAGCGTACTGAAGAAACTGGAATACTCTAAATATCAAAGTTTCTTTTACATAAACTCAAGGGTAACCACTCAAAAAACATCCAAATCTGAAATATATACTGTAATAAAAGAAGAAACAGAGGGAAACATCATAGAATACCACCACACAGAAATAACTGACAACAACAAAAAGGCAAAGAAACAATGGAGACACAGCCTTACCAGAAAACTAAAGACAGAATGACAGGAAATCCTCACATATCAATAATCACCCTAAATGTAAATGGACTGAACTCACCAATAAAGAGACACAGAGTAGCAGATTGGATCAAAAAACTAAACCCAACCATATGCTGCCTACAAGAGACACATCTCAGCTACAAGGACAAGCATAGACTCAAAGTGAAAGGGTGGAAATTGACACTCCAAGCAAACCCAGAGAAAATCAGGTGTAGCCATAATGATTTCCGATGAAACAGACTTCAGGGTGAAAAAGATAACAAGAGACAAAGATGGACATTTCATAATGGTAAAGGGGACTATACAACAAGAAGACATAACAGTCATCAATATTTATGCCCCCAATCAGGGAGCACCGAAATACACCAAGCAACTACTAACAGAACTAAAGGGAGAAATTGACCAAAACACAATTATACTAGGGGACTTAAATACATCATTGACAGCTATGGATAGATCATCCAAACAGAAGATAAATAACGAAATCGCAGCCCTAAATGACACATTAGATGAATTGGACATAATTGACATATATAGAGCACTTCATCCTAAAACATCAGACTATACATTCTTTTCTAGTGTACATGGAACATTCTCAAGGATAGACCATATATTGGGACACAAAATCAGCCTCAGCAAATTTAAGAAGATTGAAATCATACCAAGCATATTCTCTGATCACAAAGCTTTGAAATTGGATATCAACTGCAAAAAGAAAGCAGGAAAAAACACAAATACATGGAGATTAAACAACATACTTTTAAAGAACGACTGGGTCAAAGAAGAAATTAGAGGAGAGCTCAAAAGATACATAAAAACAAACGACAATGAAAATACATCCTACCAAAATTTTTGGGATGCCGCAAAAGCAGTTTTAAGAGGGAAATTTATATACTTACAGGCCTATCTCAAGAAACAAGAAAAATCCCAAATAAATAACCTCATGTTACACCTTAAAAAACTAGAAAAAGAAGAACAAGCGAAACCCAAGGTCAGCAGAAGAAAGGAAATAACAAAAATCAGAGCAGAACTAAATGAAATAGAGAACAAAAAGACAATAGAAAAAATTAATGTGACAAAAAGCTGGTTCTTTGAAAAGATTAACAAAATCGACAAACCCTTGGCTAGACTCACTAAGATAAAAAGAGAGAAGACACTAATTAACAAAATCAGAAATGAAAAAGGGGAAGTTATCACGGACACCACAGAAATACAAAGGATTATCCAAGAATACTATGAAGGACTATATGCCACCAAATTTAATAACTTAGAAGAAATGGACAAGTTCTTAGAAACATATAGCCTTCCAAGGCTGAATCATGAAGAACTGGAAAATCTTAACAGGCCGATCACCAGTAACGAAATTGAATCAGTCATCAAAAACCTTCCCAAAATCAAAAGTCCTGGACCAGACGGCTTCACCAGTGAATTCTACCAAACCTTCAAAGAGGATCTAATACCAATCCTGCTCAAACTCTTCCAAAAAATTGAAGAAGAGTCAGTACTCCCTAACTCATTTTATGAGGCCAACATTACCCTGATACCAAAACCTGGTAAGGACAACACAAAAAAAGAAAACTACAGACCTATATCTCTGATGAATACAGATGCTAAAATCCTAAACAAAATTCTAGCAAATCGAATACAACAATGCATTAAAAAGATTATTCATCACGACCAAGCGGGGTTCATCCCCGGGGCACAAGGATGGTTCAACATTTGCAAATCCATCAATGTGATACATCACATAAACAAAATAAAGGACAAAAACCATATGATTCTATCAATTGATGCAGAAAAAGCATTTGATAAGATACAACATCCATTTATGATTAAAACACTTACTAAAATTGGTATAGAAGGAAAATACCTCAACATAATAAAGGCCATATATGACAAGCCCTCAGCTAATCTCATAATTAATGGTGAAAAGCTGAAGCCCTTTGCTCTACGTTCAGGAACACGACAAGGTTGTCCCCTATCATCTCTGCTTTTCAACATAGTGTTGGAAGTCCTCGCCAGAGCTATCAGGCAAGAGAAAGAAATAAAAGGCATCCAAATTGGGAAGGAAGAAGTTAAATTGTCACTCTTTGCAGATGACATGATGCTATATATAGAAAACCCTAAAGACTCCACCAAAAAGCTATTAGAAACAATCAATGAATACAGTAAAGTTGCTGGCTACAAAATCAACGTACAAAAGTCCATTGCTTTCTTATATACCAACAATGAAATCTCAGAAAAAGAGATAGAAAAAACAATTCCTTTTGCAATTGCAACAAAAAGAATAAAATACCTAGGAATAAACTTAACCAAGGATGTGAAGGATTTATATGCTGAAAACTATAAGACATTTTTGAAAGAAATTGAAGAAGACACAAAGAAATGGAAAGACATTCCGTGCTCATGGATTGGAAGAATCAACATAGTTAAAATGGCCATATTACCCAAAGCCATATACAGATTTAATGCAATCCCCATTAAAATCCCAATGGCATTTTTTAAAGAAATAGAACAAAAAATCATCAGATTTGTTTGGAACCACAAAAGACCCTGAATAGCCAAAGCAATATTAAAAAAAAAGAACAATACTGGAGGTATCACACTCCCTGATTTTTCCTTGTACTACAGGGCTACAATAATCAAAACAGCTTGGTATTGGCAGAAAAACAGACACATAGACCAATGGAATAGAATTGAGAACCCAGAAATAAAACCACATAAATATGGACAGATAATTTTTGACAAAGAAGCTAAAAACATACAATGGAGAAAAGACAGCCTCTTCAATAAATGGTGCTGGCAGAATTGGATAGCTACGTGCAAAAGAATGAAACTGGACTGCTATCTGTCACCATGTACCAAAATTAATTCAAAATGGATCAAAGACTTAAGCATAAGACCTGACACAATAAACTGCATTGAAGAAAACATAGGTACTAAACTTATGGACCTTGGGTTCAAAGAGCATTTTATGAATTTGACTCCAAAGGCAATGGAAGTAAAAACTAAAATAAACAAATGGGATTATATGAAACTGAAAAGCTTCTGCACAGCAAAAGAAACTATTGACAAAATAATGAGGCAACCAACTGAATGGGAGAAGATTTTGGCAAACAGTTCCTCTGATAAGGGGCTAATATCCAAAATATACAAGGAACTCATGAAACTCAACAACAAAAAAACAAACAACCCAATTGAAAAATGGACAGAGGACCTGAAGAGACATTTCTCCAAAGAGGATATACAAATGGCAAATAGACATATGAAAAAATGCTCAACATCGCTAATCATCAGAGAAATGCAAATGAAAACCACAATGAGATATCACCTCACCCCAGTCAGAATGGCTTTCATCAACAAAACAAATAGTAACAAGTGTTGGAGAGGCTGTGGAGAAAAAGGAACTCTCATACACTGTTGGTGGGAATGCAGACTGGAGCAGCCGCTATGGAAGGCAGTGTGGAGGTTCCTCAAAAAATTACGAATAGAATTACCATATGACCCAGCAATCACTCTCCTGGGTATCTACCAAAAAAATATAAAAGCATTTCTCTATAGAGACACGTGTACTCCAATGTTCATTGCAGCTTTGTTTACGGTGGCCAAGACATGGAAACAACCAAAATGTCCTTCGATAGATGAATGGATAAAGAAGTTGTGGTACTTATACACAATGGAATACTATTCGGCGTTAAGGAAAGATGATATAGGAGCATTTGTGACAACATGGATGGATCTCGAGAGAATAATGCTAAGTGAAATAAGTCAGACAGAAAAAGCAGAGAACCCTATGATTTCACTGATATGTGGTATATAAACCAAAAAGAACAAGACAAACAAATGAGAAACAAAAACTCATAGACACAGACAATAATTTAGTGGTTACCAGAGGGTAAGGGGGTGGGGGGTGGGTGATGAGGGTAAAGGGGATCAAATATATGGTGATGGAAGGAGAACTGACTCTGGGTGGTGAACACGCAATGGGATTTATAGACGATGTAATACAGAATTGTACACCTGAAATCTATGTAAATTTACTAACAATTGTCACCCCAATAAAATTAATTTAAAAAAAAAAAGAATAAAAAAAAGGAACAGAGTAGCAGATTACATCAGAAAACTAAACCCAACCATATGCTGTCTCCAAGAGACACATCTCAGCTACAAGGACAAGCATAGACTCAAAGTGAAAGGGTGGAAATTGACACTCCAAGCAAATGGTACCCAGAGAAAATCAGGTGTAGCCATAATGATATCAGATGAAATAGACTTCGGGGTGAAAAAGGTAACAAGAGACAAAGATGCACATTTCATAATGGTAAAGGGAACTATACAACAAGAAGACATAACAGTCATTAATATTTTTGCCCCCAATCAGGGAGCACCAAAATATACCAAGCAACTACTAACAGAACTAAAGGGAGAAATTGGCCAAAACACAGTTCTACTAGGGGACTTAAATACATCATTGACAGCTATGGATAGATCATCCAAACAGAAAATAAATAACGAAATAGCAGCCCTAAATGACACATTAGATGAAATGGACATAATTGACATATATAGAGCACTTCATCCTAAAACATTAGACTATACATTCTCTTCGAGTGTACATGGAACATTCTCAAGGATAGACCATATATTGGGACATAAAATCAGCCTCAGCAAATTTAAGAAGATTGAAATCGTACCAAGCATATTTTCTGACCACAAGGTTTGAAATTGGATATCAACTGCGAAAAGAAAGCAGGAAAACACAAATACATGGAGATTAAACAACATACTTTTAAAGAACGACTGGGTCAAAGAAGAAATTAGAGGGGAGATCAAAAGATACATAGAAACAAATGACAATGAAAATACATCCTACCAAAATTTTTGGGATGCAGCAAAAGCAGTTTTAAGAGGGAAATTTATATCATTACAGGCCTATCTCAAGAAACAAGAAAAATCCCAAATAAATAACATCAAGTTACACCTTAAAGAACTAGAAAAACAAGAACAACTGAAACCCAAGGTCAGCAGAAGAAAGGTAATAACAAAAAGCAGAGCAGAACTAAATGAAATAGAGAACAAAAAGACAATAGAAAAAATTAATGTGACATAAAACTGGTTCTTTGAAAAGATTAACAAAATTGACAAACCCTTGGCTAGACTCACTAAGATAAAAAGAGAGAAGATACTAATTAACAAAATCAGAATTGAAAAAGGGGAAGTTATCACGGACACCACAGAAATACAAAAGATCATGCAAGAATACTATGACGGACTATATGCCACCAAAATTCAATAACTTAGAAGAAATGGACAAGTTCTTGGAAACATATAGCCTTCCTAGGCTGATCCATGAAGAACTGGAAAATCTAAACAGACCGATCACTAGTAACGAAATTGAATCAGTCATCCAAAACCTTCCCCAAAGCAAAAGACAGGGACCAGATGGCTTCACTAGTGAATTCTACCAAATCTTCAAAGAGGATCTAATACCAATCCTGCTCAAATACTTCCAAAAAATTGAAGAAGAGACAGTACTCCCTAACTCATTGTATGAGGCCAACATTACCCTGATACCAGAACCTAGTAAGGACAACACAAAAAAAGAAAACTACAGACCAATATCTCTGATGAATACTGATGCAAAAATCCTAAACAAAATCCTAGCAAATCGAATACAACAATGCATTAAAAAGATTATTCATCACGACCAAGCGGGGTTCATCCCCGGGCCACAAGCATGGTTCAACATGCACAAATCCATCAATGTGATACATCACATAAACAAAATAAAGGACAAAAATCATATGATTATATCAATTGATGCAGAAAAAGCATTTGACAAGATACAACATCATTTATGATTAAAACACTTAATAAAATAGGTATAGAAGGAAAATTCCTTAACATAATAAAGGCCATATATGACAAGCCCTCAGCTAATCTCATAATTAATGGTGAAAAACTGAAGCCCTTTGCTCTACGTTCAGGAACACGACATGGCTCTCCCCTATCACTTCTGCTTTTCAACATAGTGTTGGAAGTCCTTGACAGAGCAATCAGGCAAGAGAAAGAAATAAAAGGCATCCAAATTGGGAATGAAGAAGTTAAATTATCACTCTTTGCAGATGACATGATGCTATATATAGAAAACCGTAAAGACTCCACCAAAAAGCTCTTAGAAACAATCAACGAATACAGTAAATTTGCTGGCTACATAATCATCATACAAAAGTCCATTGCATTCCTATATACTAACAATGAAATCTCAGAAAAAGAAATAGAAAAAACAATTCCCTTTGCAATTGCAGCAAAAAGAATAAAATACCTAGGAATAAACTTAACCAAGGATGTGAAGGACCTATATGCTGAAAACTATAAGACATTTTTGAAAGAAACTGAAGAAGACACAAAGAAATGGAAAGACATTCCGTGCTCATGGATTGGAAGAATCAACATAGTTAAAATGGCCACATTAGCCAAAGCAATATACAGATTTAATGCATTCCCCATCAAAATCCCAATGGCATTTTTTAAAGAAATAGAACAAAAAATCATCAGATTTGTTTGGAACCATAAAAGACCTCAAATAGACAAAGCAACCTTAAGAAAAAATAATAATACTGGAGGTATCACACTCCCAAACTTTAACTTCTACTACAGGGCTACAATAATCAAAACAGCATGGTATTGGCAGAAAAACAGACACATAGACCAATGGAATAGAATTGAGAACCCAGAAATAAAACCATATAAATATGGACAGATAATTTTTGACAAAGAAGCTAAAAACACACAATGGAGAAAACATAGCCTCTTCAACAAATGGTGCTGGGAGAATTGGATAGCCACCTGCAAAAGAATGAAATTGGACGGCTATCTGTTACCATGTACCAAAATTAATTCAAAATGGATCAAAGACTTAAGCATAAGACCTGCCACAATAAACTGCATAGAAGAAAATATAGGTACTAAACTTATGGACCTTGGGTTCAAAGAGCCTTTTATGAATTTGACTCCAAAGGCAATGAAAGTAAAAGCTAAAATAAACGAATGGGACTATATGAAACTTAAAAGCTTCTGCACAGCAAAAGAAACCATGGACAAAATAAAGAGGCAACCGACTGAATGGGAGAAGATTTTTGCAAACAGTGCCTCTGATAAGGGGCTAATATCCAAAATATACAAGGAACTCATGAAGCTCAACAACATAAAACAAATAACCCAATTGAAAAATATGCAGAGGACCTGAAGAGACATTTCTCCAAAGAGGACAAACAAATGGCAAAACAGACATATGAAAAAAAGCTCAACAAATCATCAGAGAAATGCAAATAAAAACCACAATGAGATATCACCTCACCCCAGTCAGAATGGCTATCATCATCAAGACAAATAGTAACAAGTGTTGGAGAGGCTGTGGAGAAAAAGGAACCCTCATACACTGTTGGTGGGAATGCAGACTGGTGCAGCCGCTATGGAAGGCAGTGTGGAGGTTCCTCAAAAAATTACGAATAGAATTACCATATGACCCAGCAATCCCTCTCCTGGGCATCTACCAAAAAAATGAAAACATTTATACATAAAGACACATGTGCTCCAATGTTCATTGCAGCTTTGTTTACAGTGGCCAAGACATGGAAACAACAAAATGTCCTTCGATAGATGAATGGATAAAGAAGTTGTGGTATATATACAGAATGGAATACTATTCGGTGGTAAGAAAAGATGATATAGGACATTTGTGACAACATGGATGGATCTTGTGAGTATAATGCTGAGCGAAATGTGTCAGACAGAAAAAGCAGAGAACCCTATGATTTCACTGATATGTGGTATATAAACCAAAAACAACAAAAGAACAAGACAAACAAATGAGAAACAAAAACTCATAGACACAGACAATAGTTTAGTGGTTACCAGAGGGTAAGGGGGTAAGGGAAGGGAGATGAGGGTAAGGGGGATCAAATATGGTGATGGAAGGAGAACTGACTCTGGGTGGTGAACACACAATGGGATTTATAGATGATGTAATACAGAATTGTACACCTGAAATCTATGTAATTTCACTAACAATTGTCACCCCAATAAATTTTTTAAAAAATGTTAGTTAACTACTCCTGTCTAAGAATGCTTGCTGCAGTATTGTTTGTAACAGTGAAAAACTGGAAGCATCCTAAATGTCCCTCACCTAATAAATAGATGAATGTGTTATGCTCTATTTACAAGGTCTGACAATTAAGTTCACAAACTTGTTGTAACAATGTTGCTAACTTTTCTTGATATCAGAGGGATTGTTCATTATAAACTTGTACCAACTGCAGAAACAATAAACCAAGTTTACTATTTGGAAGTGCTGAAAAGGCTGCATGAAAAAGTTAGACAACTTGAACTTTTCGCCAACAATTCATGGCTCTTACATCACGACAATGCACCAGCTCACACGGCCCTGTCTGTGAGGAACGTTTTAGCCAGTAAACAAATAACTGTATTGGAACACCCTCCGTACTCACCTGATCTGGCCCCCAATGCCTCCCTTCTTTACCCAAAGATAAAGGAAATATTGAAAGGAAGACATTTTGATGACATTCAGGACATCAAGGACAATACGATGACGGCTCTGATGGTCATTCCAGAAAAAGAGTCCCAAAGTTGGTCTACGTGGTCTAATGTCGTTTACACAAAGTTTTAAAACACATAAAATGAGGGCTGTGTATGGACCCATGCTGTAGAAGTACAAAAGTGCATGGACATGACCAACCCCCAGGGAGAGTGGTGACTGCTGGAGGTGCGAAGGAAGGAAAGCAGTCAGAAAAGGTACACAGGCCATCCTTACTTATAATTTTTTTAAGGCTAGAGGTAGGAACCACACGTTCATTATTTTTAATATCTGTCCTCTTTTTACATGTCAGACATATTTTATAATACAAATAAAATTTTGACCCCCCACACAGAAAAATACTCCTGGCTGCCGGGAAGGACTATACCTGTCTGACACCTCATCCACCAGTAGCAGCGAAGTTTCAGAAAAAAGTTGACACATGTGAAGTTGTCAAAAGTCCATTGTTACTGGTGGCATGAAATGGGCATAGGTTCAGATGGGGAAAAAACATCCGTCTTTTTGGGAAAGAGTCTCTTGCAGTATGTTATCTGAAAACCTGGTGACATGTTCTTAGCACCGATGTAGGGTAACCAGGTTAACATCCATGTAATAAGCTGCCCCAAACAGCGTGCACAGACCTCTTTCCAGTAGGCAGGCAGGGATGAGTCAACTCCAAACATTTCTAAATCTGGGAAACAGCGAGCCCATTACAGCCAGGCACCGTGACGTTTTGGAATGTGTGCTGGTAAGGTTCTCCATGTTAAGTAGTTTTACAAGTTGTTATTAGAATCACGTTAGTGCAGCACTATAGCAAACGTACCACGTCCACAAATTATTCTTTCGAAGGAACCTATTGGTTTGCTTTTCTTCTCTTTTCCTTCTGAATAGCAGCTGACAGACAAAGGGGAGCTAGCCCCGGGCCTTTGATGCCAATGCCAATTGAACAATGGCCCTGCTTGTGGCCCTGCTTGTTCAGCCAGGAGAATGCTGAGGTTGTTGATCATTGGATGTCGTGCATGTGGGTGGCCAGAGCTAGGTGCATTTGGCAGCCAGATGTAGATTCTGGGTGGTATGAGCTAACTGTCCACGTAGCTAACTAGCTAACGCTTGGGACGTGGCTGGAACTGCCCTGACCAGTGCAATCAGAGACCAGAGGCACGGACCTCCTCGTCCTTTGAAGATGGTGTCCTTTGTTTAGCTGAAGGGAAGAAGCAGCCAACCATCTGACCTGGAAAGCATTCTCGGGCAGCCCGGTTCTTTTTGTGCACATCCAAGAGAAAGGGAAAGTACACTGCTGAAAGAAATGTAGCCTTTGCAAGCCACTGAGGAGTTTGCAGAATCACATGTACAAACGGGCTCCAGAGGTTCTATTAACCAGTGGGAGCTTCCCATTTATTTTCCTGGGTCACTTAGACCCAGGTGTCACTTAGAAGAAGGTAGGCGTCACTTAGGAGAATTTGTCACCATTTCTAGGGGCTTCTGTACTGTTGCTGCTACTGCTGTGATGACTACTACTGCTGTCAGAGCCATTTCTGGGGGCTGGAACTGCTCCTCACTCCAGACCATTCTCGTGGGAGGGCAGTCTGGCCAGGGCTGTGGGCTGGGATGCAGGAGCTTTGCTCGCCATGCCTGTTTGTCATGCGGCTCTTAGGTGAAGGTCCTGAGTTATTATCACAAATCCATGGGGACCTAGTTGTGACCGACGTGGGCTACAGCATAAAGAGTTCTGTCCCTGCCCACATAGGGTCACAGATTCCTCTAAAATGCAGCTAGAGCTGGGCACTCCCTCTAAAACAGTCCATCTGGAATTCACAAACCACCTGTGTTCTGCGCTCTGTCCCTGAGTCCGGCTTCTGCACTGTAGCTTCGTAGTCTCTCTGCTAATCCCCTTCAGATAGTCTGCCTTGTTGGATGGCATGCCCGGTTAGGATTAGCCATCCCTAAAGGCAAACCCCTTACCCACAGAGCCTGCTCAGCAGTCCCTGACACCTGTTGGAGTGGAGGTGGGGGTCTGGGAGCACAGGAACGTTATGCACAGTTGTACACCTTGTTCACTGCACGGGTCTTCCAGCCAAAATGGTAAATGTGCCAGAATGCTGTGATCAGGTCCTGTAGACTTATACTATCTCCATTTCATCAGTGTCTAATGGGTGCAAGTGTCAGTGTTTAGCACCTGTTTCACCTGCTGAGATCGGCACACCTCTTTTATGGAAGAGCTGTTACCCTCCCCACCTCGTAGTTCTAGTGGGAGCTGCCAATCTCAGTATCCTAGTACTCAACACCTGGCCTCAGGGATGGACGCATGGCACAAACTGGAATGCTCAGAGTCCTTCCCAAAAGTTTTAGCTAAAGGAAGAGTCTTTCATCAGTGGAGGCCAAGTGGGAGAGTGTGAAACCAGAAGCCCTAGGGGCTGCATTTCCCACCATGTGGAAGAAGCAGGGTTAGAGTAATGGACAATAAAGCCACATGTAAGGAGTCGGAGAAGCAAGGCATGGAGACGTCCTCTGGAGGCCGAGGAAGCCTGACTTGGGGCAGCACTGAGGCCAGTCTCACAATCCTCCACACCACCCCTCCACTCTTTTGCCAGTTGTCACTCGTGAGACAAGAAATCCTCTCTTGGTTTCATCTATTTTGTACTGCTTCATTGCTTACAGCCAGGAGAGCTCTGAGAAACACAGTGCCCAGTAAAGATCTCAAATACCAACTTTGCTGGGAAAGAAACTAACGTTTATTGAGGATGTGACATGTGCTCACCGTGAGCTCGGTGATTTTACATATTACGTCATCTTAATTGTCTTACAAACCAGCAGTCAGTAGTATGAACTTTCTTGCTTTTCAGATGAAGAAACAGGCATACAAAGTTTAAGGTACTTTCCAAAACTCACATAACTTTTGCTAGAAATCTCCTGGAAAGTTAATTATTTTCTCTAGAATGAAAAACAAAAAGCTTTCAAATGTTCGCTACTATCTGATGGATGTGTCTTCCCCACAACCTGAGCATCAGTCATGCTGGAAATTGCAGACATACAACAATTTATTTATCAGGCAGTGGCTATTTGGGTTGTTTCCACATTTTGGCTATTATGAATAAAGCTGCTGTGAACATTCAAGCACAAGTTTTTGTGTGAACATAAGTGTTTAATTCTCTGGGTACATACCTACAAGTACAACAGCTGGGGTTTAGGGCAACTCTATGTTTAACTTTTCGATGAACTGCCAGACTGTTATCAAAGTGTCTGCACCATTTTATATGGCCACTAACAATGTATGAGGTTTCCAATTTCTCCACATCCTCACCAAAACCTGTGATTATCTGTCCTTTTTGATTATAACCATTCTAGTGGATGTGAAGTAGTCTCTCATTAGGGTTTTGACTTGTATTTCTCAGGTGGCTACTGATGTTGAGCTTTTTCTTTTTTTTAATGTGCTTATTGGTCACTTGTATATCTTCTTTGCAGAAATATCTTTTCATGTCCTTGTGCTATTTGTCTTGATATTATTGAATTGTGTGAGTTCTATGTCTATTGTAGGTACAAGTCCCTGATAAGATACATGATTTGCAAATATTTTCTCCCATCTTTGGGGTGTCTTTTCACTGTTTTGCTAGTGTCCTTTGACGCACAAAAGTTTTAAATTTTGAAGTCCAAGTTATCCTTTTTTTTTTTTCTTTCTATTGTTACTTGTAGCGTCAGATCTAAGAAACATTGCCTAACTCAAGGTCACAAAGATTTACTCCCTTATTTTCTTCTAAGAGTTTTGTAGTTTTTGCTCTTGTATTTAGTTCTATGATGCCCTGTGAGTTAATTTTGGTATATGTGGGAAGAAGGGGTCCAACTTCATTGTTTTACATGTAGATATCCATCACCATTGTTGAAAAGACTATTCTTTCCCTACTAAATTATCTTGGCACCTTGTCAAAATCAATTGACTGTAACTATAAGGGCTTACTTCTGGACTCAGCTTTATTCCATTGACCTATAGGTCTATTCTTACGTCAATACCACACTATCTTGATTACTGTAGCTATTTAGTTAAATTTTGAAATGGGGAAGTGTGAGTCCACCAAGTGTGTTCTTCTTCAAGACTGTTTGGACCACTGTGGGTCCCTTGTATTTCCATAGTCTTGAACAGTTTTAGATTTACAGAAAAACTGGGAAGATAATATAGATTTTTCATATTTGCTACACCCCATTTTACCTACTATTAACATCTTACGTTTCGTCTACAATTTGCTTTTTGATGCTCATGAAGCTAAACGGTTTGTGAGAATTGACTGAAGTCCTAGGTACAAGATGATCTTGACAGCCTCGGACAGATTTGCTCAGACCTACCATGTCAGTCACACTTACTAATCAGTCTAATCAGGACTAAGTACAGAAAAGGACAGTCTTTTCTGTTTGACCACGGGATAGAGAATCAAACAAAAGTTACTGAAATTTGGTTCTATATGGTGGAAATTTGGTCTAGACCAGTGGTTCTCAAAGCGGGGTTCCCAGACCAGCAGAACCACTGGCCTGGAGAAGTCAGATAGTAATGTCTGACATTAACATTCAGGTGTGGAAGTCAAAACCCTCAGCCTTAAAATGTGGCACGTCTGGCTTCCCATCCAGTCCCCAGTGCTTGTGCTTGTGTCTGCTGCAAACATTTTACCTTTCCCCAACTGATAAGGTAAAGGACAAAAGAAGGATATAAGATTAACTTCATGATAACCATTTGGGATTGATCTGATACAGGAAAAAGAGGCAATAAATCACTAATGTTATAAAACCACTTTCTGCTATTCAGGCCAGGCTCACTGTGGCTGGAGGGCATTGCTAGGGCTCAGAGCACACAGCAGGCAGGCTCAATGTACTCTTTGAACTGGGATTTGAGAGCAAGATTTGGGTACATGCTTGTTCCAAATAACCCCCTGCCACAAATAAGCCCCATGGTGCAGAGTTTGGGCAACTTAACAGATTCCTGAGACTCATTTCTTGAACTTGAAGGCTACAGAAGCTATCACAGCACCTGAGTAGCCATTGGCCAACGGCCGCTATTAATGACACTATGGCAGCAGGGAACCATGGTCACACAGCCTTGGAGTCATCCTCACAGAGGCCAGGAATGCTTTGGAGGCTGCGCAGAAAAGCTGCATCATCTGCTTTCTGCCACCCACGCCAGTGGTGATGAGAGCGTGGGCACCATAGTGTCAAACACAGGGTGTCGTCTGCATGCCCTCGGTCTACTTAAAATTCTTATAAATGCTGGTGTGTCATACACGCTTCAGAGCGTAAGGGACCAAGACAAACCCTAGCCATTTCAGAGTTCCTCTAGAGTTCACTAGCTCTGACTTCTCCCTCTCGCTGGTGCCTTTAGGGTGGGGATTGGTGGTTGGCTGTAGGGCAGGCTGATAAGGCTGAGGTAAACCAGCTCACGGAATGGCCCCAGGTCCTTCTCCCAGTCCTGAGTGCTGGAGGTTGAGGCAGAGAAGGTGGAAGGAGTAACAGAATTAACTGTGTCCAAGTCTAAAGGTAGGAAACTGGAGCTAAAAAGGGACCTTATCACCTGGAGGAAGACGAGCTGAGCCAGCGCCAGGGAGGGGGTTAGTCCCTTTCTCTGAATTAAGATACAATTGACTTTCTGATCTATGACTGAGGGCTGAGAAGGGAAGAACGTTGGGTCTGTAGAGAAGCTCAAGTGTGGGGGACCCACTCCTGGGGGGGCAAAGAGGAAAACTTAGGTCTAAAAGGTATCGCTCCCCCTCCTGCTCCAAAACTTAATAATTATTAGGAACTACCCCCCAAAAGAGGGTTTCCTGCATTACTCATTGTAATTTTCAATGCTTCCCGGTCTTACCAATGTGGAGTACAAATAATGTTGCATTAGCAAATAATCCCAAGTGTATCTAGTGCCAAATCCCACTGTATAACTGTCAGACTTCTGACCCCGCTGGCATTAGCCTCCCCATTGTGACCCCCCCCCTTGTGCTCAGAAAGTCTTCCAGGTGCTCCCCAGAGAGCCTGGCCTACTGCCTGAGCCCTGCTGCAAACCGTGACCTCAGCCTTCCCTAGGGCCAAGAGCTCTGGCAGGCTGTTCACTGCCCACAAAGAAAACTGTTCTGGGACACCCTGTTACTCTGCCGAGAGGAGCAAATAGCTCATTTGTCACTTGTCTTATTTGGTCTGGGGACTGGGAGAAATTAAGATATCCAGATGAAAGAGCAATCTGGGGTACAGAGACCAGATGGGTCAGTACGTACCGCATTTTTATGGACATAATATGTACTGTGCAGACTGGCATTTCTAATAATTGCCTTTGATAAATAGCAGTGTGCTACATGCTCTGTGGTTTCGTCATGGCTTTACAATTAAGACACATAATATAACTTGCACATACGATTTTCCCATTTTTTCCCTTAGAGCTAATCTTCGCAGATTGTCAGAGATGATGATTATTGTTCACTCAGGTAGCTCTCGCTTGGCAGAAGACTGCAGAAGAAAACAGCCTAACAAGAACACTAGCCCTTTATAGCAGGTTCAGCCATGCTGCTTGGGGCTGAGGCTGGGGGGAGGGGTGTCACTCTGGGAAACGTGTCCACATTCCTAGGAGGAGATAATGTCATCCAAGAGATCGATCCATTTCCATGGTGGCACTGGTTAACGTTTTTTATCTATTAAAAAAAATTTTTTTTTTTGCTTTTTAAAATTTTATTGAAAATTTCTTTGCTCAAAAAGAAATGCATAATTGTTTAAGCAAATCAAATAATTCAGAGGAATCTAATAGTTTCTCCCCTTTTCCCTCCCATCCCACTGCTTTGAGTTTGCCATTTATCCTACATTTACTAATATGCATCTAATCATACTCACATATATATGGGGTTGTTGTTCTTTCTTCCCCATAAGGCAGTTCCAGCCGTTTGATACTGATAAGTGCCTCTCTCCTGCCAGGAAAACAAACTCACACCTGTGTTCAGAGCTGTAATAAATAACCGAAGCGATCATGTCAAAACATGCTATCCACCGTGTGACAAGCACTGTTCTCAGCTTCTTAGCTGTCAACTTTATTTATCTCTTGCAGCAAACCGATGAGCTAGGTATTATCATCCCATTTTACAAATGAGAAAACTGAGGCTCAGAGCAGCTAAGCAGCTTGCCACTGGCCCAGGACATCTGTGAACAAGGAACCCCTGATTTTTTATTCACCCCAGTCTCTCCAGCACCCAGCACAGTGGCTGCGTGCATTAGAGCTTAATGCGTAGATGTTGGCTATGCTATAGTTGTGTGGGCTTATGTGCACACTGGTGGTTGAGTGGGGTCTGAACCCAAGAGCGTCTGCCCTTATGGACCTTGAGTAGAGGCGTCCAGGAGAGGGTACAGAGCTTTGCACATTGGGGCCTCCCCTTAGCCCAGTGGGATCAACAAAGCTTCCTGTTCTGAGCCTGCCCAGGCTGGGGAAGAGGGGGACAGGAGGGACGGGGTACTGGCAGGTCGATCTACACCCCCAGTAGAGTTCCTTCCTCAGGGTACTGCCCCCAGTTTTATTCCATCTAACGTCCCCGTGAAAATGACTCTTGGTGTCCAGATTGTCTACAAAAGCAGACGAACAGCAAAGCTTTCTGGAGAATGACCAAGGGTCAATGCCTCTGTCCCCCTGACTGAGGAGAAACAAGTGAAGAAAAAGCATAGACGAACGTGTTCTGGACATACGTGCATATCCCAGGCACGTTCACCAGCAGCACCTCGGTTTCCTCCCGGAATGGTCACTTTTCAGATGGAGGCACTGACGCTCAGAGAGGTGTGGTGAGTGCCCACAGCCCGAAGGGGCCGAGCCCACAGTCTGCCTGCCGCCCTGGCTCCTCCCGCGGCATCTGGGACACAGGCTGTGGTCTGCGAGCTCACAGAGTTGCACTGCGGCCATTGCACTGCCGTTAACACCAGCCGCTGCCTTTTAACTCTTAATACCTAGAAGCTAAGACAGAATAAGAAGAAATTAAAGATGCATACGTGAGTTGTTTTCCCACTGTGATTGCAAAACAACTTCCCCTAAGGAAATGTCTGTTTGGTTTTCTGTTTTTGTTTTTCAGTAGAAAAAGCTTTGGAGAAAAACATTAAGACTGAAGTCAAATTGACCAACTGAAATCCAGAAAGAAAGAAGGGTCTGACTGAATGCAAATGGTGGGGGGGTGGGGGTGGGGAATGCTTTCTGGGAGGGTCAGGGTAGAGTGGAAGAGCATTGTGACTTAGGGCAAGAAGGAGAGAACTGAATTCCCATTCTGGCTGGGCAGCATGTTGAGGGAAGAGACAAAAACAACATGCAAATGGCCCCAGATGACTTGGGAAGAGGGATCCTCATAGAAATGGAATAACAAGCAGGACCTAGAGGCTGCACGACCCAAAGGAACTGACACGGGCCCACCAGGAACAGCATCACATACAGGCAAGATCAGCACCTGGGCTGAGAGATGAAAGCTCTCTAGCAATGCAGGGAAATTGGATCTGAAAATTGGATCGGGGTAGGGCTGAGCAGGTGGCCTCCTGAAGAGTCTGGACATTAGGAGTTCCTGTACCAAGGCTACAAGGAGGCGGCCTCTCCTGACACATGCCAGACAACAAGTTACCACTGTCACATCATGTTATACCCAGCTGTGGCTGCAGTGTGAGAGGCTGGCGGATAGGGGAAGGCCACTGCAGTCAAGGGCCGCACAACAACGTTTTGTCAACAAGGGGCCGCATATGCGACTGCGGTTCTGTAAGATTATAATGGATTGTAAGCAAAAAGTTTGTTTGCAATGGTGAAAGAAAAAGCTGGACTCAACTATGATGCTGAATTTATTGCTAGCTCTGAGTGGTTTAAATGGACGAGGAGGCTCAGCACACTGTCCACCCACCATGAGGCCCTGGCTGGGGCCCAGAGGCCCCCACGAGCCCACTCCCACCCGCCTCTGCATACCCACACTTGCACACATTCTCATGTGCACCAACTGACTTCCCTTACCCCCTATTTGTCTTTGTCTCTCTTTCCTCTCATTCCCCATATCCATTTAGCTCTCTTCTCTCTCTCACTCCTTCCATTTCTCCTCCCCTTCTCCAGTTTATTATTTCTCTCAAGCTTCATCTTTGGGTCCCTTCCTATCTCTGCTCTCCCTTTCTCTCCCCTTCTTCCTCCCTCCCTCCTCCTGGTGTCTACTATGCCTCCTCTGGTACCTCTTAGCTTTTATACCAATATTTCCGTGGCTTTTCTATATTTACATACAAAAATACTTACCATTGTGTTATAATTGCCTACGTTATTCAGTATAGCCACGTGCTGTACAGGTTCAGAGCCCAGGAGCAATAATCTACACCATATAACCTAGGTGAGTAGTAGGCTGTATCGTCTAGCACTCCATGATGTTCGCACCGTGACAAAATCATCTAACAACGCATTTCGCAGAATACATCCCCATCATTAAGCAGTAATGATACTGATTATATTTTTTTTATTATTGCATATACTGTCTTAAACTCATTCATCAAAAAAGACCAACATCTTAACAGCTAGATTTGAACTGAGGGTCTGTAAGTGCTTTTGAGATGAGTCACCTTTGAGGCTTATTGGTACATTTGTGGGGCCTGCTCCCTCACAGCCGTCCCTCCTGTTTCTCTGCCACCCACCACGGCACACACATGCACAGCCTTATAGCTGGCACTTCTGCTCCTCCAATTGCATCTTCTCATCTCCCTTCAACCAGCCTTGTTGGAATTAAGCAAAACCAACCAGTCCTAAGGATGTAACTTTGCTGTTCCTTTATTTGACAGCTTGTTAATTCTGAAGGAGAGGATTACATTTGAAAGCAAATATTGCCTTTATCTTATTGTGATGCTCTTCTCTGATTCTCCTGCCACTGCTTTGAATAATCAGTATTTGGAAAAAAGAAAGAAAGAATTGGTTAACCTCTTTATTGGCCTTCAGGTGGTGGCTCCAATGAGCTGTCACAAATAGTGCTCCATAACAAATGAGATTATACCTCTCCTCGTTATCCATCCTTTTCATCCATGTACAGTAGCAGTGCTGAGACCTTCAGGGATCCCATCAAGCAAATCCCAGTTAGAGATGTTTAACTTCAAAAATCCACATGCAGTTGCACCTGTTCTTTCCAGGCTACTGGAAATTGGGGGTTTGTATGTAACACCTTAAAATTTTATTTAAGTAAAGGGGCGTTTGTTTTGAGATTGAAAAATTATTTCAACATATATCTCAGACACCACAGCCACGAATGGAGTATAAATGCAACAGGATCCCAACCTGAGATTTTCATTTCAGCCCAGCTCATTCAAAGCAACAGTCTACATTGTGCCAAGCCAAGTGGGGAGCGACTTGCTAGGAAGATTAAAGGATTATTTTTTTAATCCACTGGAACTCAAGCCATGGCCTCTCTATCAGTAACATTAATAACTATAATGGACTGAATTCACATCCCTTTTCTGCAAGATTCACAAAATGTTTTTGCCAGGGTAACTTACCAAATTACAGATTAATTTTTAGAGCTGGAAAGAGCCTAGAGATCAAACAGACAAACTCTCTATGTAAAGATAAAGTTTGAGGCCCAGGGGACTTGGATGACTTGGTCCAGGTCTCTCACACACTTATTCACAAAACAGAACTCAAACCCAGACCCTCAGACTTTTAGCCTGAGTGTTTTACCCTTGCTACTCAAAGTGTGGTCTGCACACTTGTACCACTGGTGTTACCGAAGGGCTTGCCAGCAAAGCAGAACCTCAGGCTACCCCAGAGCTAGAAAAGCAGAGTCTGCATTTTAACAAGAGCCCTCAGTGTGTGTGTGCATGTTAAAGTCTCCGAAACCCAGCTCTCCATCTCGCTGACACTGTCCATGGCACTTAGACCTTTGCACTTGACATCAGACTATTTTCTGCACATCCCAAGAAAGACCAATAAAATAAACACAATAATTGTATGGAAAGAACATCCTCTACTAAAGAAAGTGTTATGGTGACATCTGACATGGCAACGGGAGGAAAAGATCAGAAGACGATCCCTCTGGAGGGTTTGTGTTTTGTTGTTGTTGTTTGTTTCGGGGTGTTTTTTTTTTTTAATAAGAGTTTATTTGAGCCAAACTGACAACATATGCTGGGGAGCAAGATCTCAATTGCTCCCCTCTCTGGAGTTTTTATGGAGAACTTGTGGTGTGCACCTGGAAGAAAACAGTGTCCCTGCCCTGAACAAGACTATAATCAAGTAGGAGAGAGAAATCTAGAGTCCTGGGAGAAACAGAATTATCGCATTCTAAACTGGGATGTAAAGTGTTTAGGGAACACTTCCAGGGAGCTACCCTAACTCATTCCCCTCTCTGCTGCTAGAGGGAGGCTTCTCAACTACCCTTTTGAGTACCTCTCATCCGTCAGTGACCCACCACGACTGCAGGGCAGAGTCCCAAGTCCCCCGGGCAGCTGCTAGAGTCTCTCTTCAGCCTCAGCACCCTCTTTCTGCATCAGCCCTTTTCACACTCTTATGCCCCAGGAACACCGGTCTGCTTGTTCCCTAGTCTGCCATCCATTTCTGTTTTTTTGGTTTTTGTTTTTTCTTTTTCTTTTTTTTCCCCTGGGCGTTTGCAAGAGGCTTCTTCTGCATGAGTGTATTCCCCCTTCCCCGTCCCCTCATCCAGCTAATCTATTCTCATCCTTATGGTCTCTGACTACATGCCACCAGGAAACAACCTCCAAAAGGCTGTTAAGTGCCCCTCCTCTGTACCCCCATGTCCTATATTATGAACTGAATGTTTATGTTCCCCCCAAATTCGTATGTTGAAGCTCTAACTTCCAGTGTGATGGTTCTTGGGGGTGGGGCGTTTGGCAGGTCATGAGTGGGGGGCCCGTGATGGGATTGGTGCCTTTATAAGAAGAGGAAGCAATATACCAGAGCTCTCTCGCTGCCATACAAGGACACAGCAAGAAGACGGCTGGCTGCAAGCCAAGAAGCGTGTCCTCACCAGGATTGACTTTGCCGGCATCTTCCTCTTAGACTTGCCAACCTCTAGTTCATTGGGAAGTGACTGTGTGTTGTTTCAGCCCCCAGGGTGTGATATCTGTTTCAGCAGCTTCAGCAGAAGGGGACATACTCTGTCCATCGCTATCGTGGCAAGCTGGCTAGGACTCCTCTGTCTCGCCCACAAATGGCAGGCTCCTTGAGGGCAGGGTAAGGAGCCTGTCCTCAAGGAGCCTGTCCATCTCCAGAACATTGGGTTCAGCACATAGAACACACTCCATAAATGCTACTTGAATTTAAAAAATAAAACACATATGAATGCACACATGCATGCAGGAGACAGAACGTGAGCTGGGCCCTAAAGGATAAATTTTAACAGATATGGGGAGGAGGAAAGTCTGAGTGTTGGGCCAGAAACAAAGATGGTGGTGAGTGCAGGAGGGAGAGCGCGGGGAACTGGGAAGTGAAACGAACACAGAAGATGTGTCTAACACAGGGATGAGGGAAAGTGGGATTTGAGATCAAGCAAATGAGGTTGATTTGGTTAATGTCACTGTTGTCAATTTTTAAAATATTTTATGAAAGAAAGTTTAATGTAGATAAAGTACATCAACCTTGAAAGTATTATTTGATTCATTTTCACATACATACACTGTTAGGGAGTGCATTGTGCCCACCCCCTGCTGGGCACATGCTGGGCGTATGTCGAAGTCCTAAACCCCTAGTACCTCTGAATATGAGTATTTGGAGATACAGTCTTCAAAGAGGTGATTAAGTTAAAATGAGGTCATTAGGGTAGGCCTCAATCCAACATGACAGCTGTTTTTATAAGAGAGATTAGGACACCGATGTACAGACTGTGTGAGAACACAGGGAGAAGACAAGCACCTATAAGCCAAGGACAGAGGCCTCCACCCTGCTGGCACCTTGCCCTGGGACTTCCATGCTCAGCACTATGAGAACATACTCTTCGGTGGTTTAAGCCCCCAGTCTGTGGTGTTGGTTATGGAAACCAAGGGAGACTAATTCAGACACCGTGAAAGCACCAGGCAGATCCAGATACAAAACATTTCCCGCACCCCAGAAAGAAATCTGAACGTGATGGTGACAGTTGGAAGTAATTTTTGGTTCCTTCCTAAGCAGCAGACTTGTCAAAACCAAATGGAAGTTTAGGAAGATAAGCAAGGTGATCGGAGTGAGCAGACTAGGATGAGCTGGCATTGGGGGTGGGCAGGAGGAGTGGGAGAGAAAAAAGAGGCTGGGGTCAGGGTTCAGAATCTCTTACTAAAGTCAGGGAATCAATGAAAGCGTGGTGGTGAAGAGAACTGAAAGGACATTTGAAAGGAATGGCCCAGTAGCAGTGATGAACAAGAGGGGAGAATCAAAGACTCCTAAGGTTTTGTCCAGGACACTAAAGTGAGAAAGCATTGATGACAAATATTGGATATTTGGGGAAAAGAGTCAGTTGGAGTGGGAAATGATGAGTGCCACTCTAGGTCTGAAGGGATGGCAGCACATTCAAGTGGAGATGACATGCCCAGAAGGTAGGAATATAAGACTGGAGGCCAAAGCAAGCGAGGATACGGCTGTAATGTCAATGGGTTAGAGAAGTGGACTGTGTGTGGAGAGGAAAGAAGAAAGCCAAGGATAAATGCTGACACAGTAAAAAAAAATAATAATAATAGCAGCTAACTGGCATTCAGTGCTTACCACCTGCAAAGTGTTGTGCTAAAGGCCTTTACATAGATGATCTCATTTAATCCTTATAACAACCCTGAAGGGAACATTCTGTCAAAGTCATCCCTGTTTGACCAAGGAGGAAACTAAGGCACAGAGAGATTGAGTAACCTGTCTAAAGTCACACAGCCAATAAGTAGCAGGTCTGGTTTCAAACGTGGGCATGCTGACTGACACCAGTTCACCCCCGTTAGCGTGCTTAGAAGAGAGGAACCAGCTGAAGAGGAGATGATCTCAACTCCTTTTCATCCCCCAGTCCCCAAATAAACTAGCCTAGTGCTATTCTATTCTACTATTTAAAATTCCTCAAGCTATGGTGCTGAGTCTTCAAAACCGAACGAGCCTTTGCCATCAGTAGGCTCCTCCTAGCGCCTAACCTCCAACACTCTGGTTGCATTTTAATAAAGGATGCTGCCTTCCTTCAGTTCTGCTGCCTCGGGAGTTCGGATCAGCTGCTTATCTTTATTATCTCACATCCTTGGAGCAAGTATATTTATTAGCAGTTGTTCCAATTACTTAAACATGTGAATTTCTTGCACTTTTCCTGCACTTGGGGCTCTTAAGCCCAAGCTCCTCCTTCACGGGCACTGTTTTTCTTGGATAGCTCAGGTTTTGCCATCTCTCTGGCACATGGAGCCCCAGTATAGCTCATGGAAGTCTGTGGCCTTCCTAGTCCCTGCAGATCTAGGGGAAGACAAGATTACATTTCCACAAATGTGCTTCCATGCATATTTTGCAATGTCAGAGTTGTCCATGAGCCTGGAGAAATATCGTATTCTGAAGCAAATAAAGACACTGACAGGCGCAAAACTGTGAAGCACCAGAATTTAGCCAAAAGGATCTCTAGGCCTTTCTCTTCAAACAATTTTGTTTCCTCTCCTATTGTGCTCCAGATTGGTCTCTCCCTGTGTTATTTTTCAACTTTTTCCTGATAATTGTGCATTTATAAAATAGCACCTCATGTGCACCCAGCGAATGTGCAAACTGTTTCATAAATAAAGAGATTTCTATTCCCTAAAACCTGACATATGTGGTTAAAACACATGATTTGCTCAGTGGATGTGTGGCTAAAGGGCCAGAGACCCACTCAGGATCACCAGCTAAAACAATGCTCAGAGCATGCAACCATTATGATTGAAGTCTTATATTGCCACTTATCAAGTTATCATATTTATTTTTGACCAAGGAAAATCCATTTCTGTTTGTGATACAGCACGGTTCTTTGGAAAAACAGAAAAGGGCCATTTGGGGAAAATAAAGTGCTAAATCTAGAAACATTCTGGATTCCTAATTATTGTTTCCCCTCCCCCAAGCATCTAAGAGACATTTCTTGTTCCATAGCAGGTATCTGGCCATAAATATCATAATCTAATTAATCATTGAGGCTATTTATAGGTATGACTTACACAAAGAATAATAAAAATAATCATATCAACAATTACTATTAATAAGAATGAATTGCATGTATATTGAGCTTTATGTTTCACAAAATAATTTCACTTGTTTAACTTTATTTTAGACTCTCCCAATGAGCCTAAGGTAGGGAAGATAAGTTGTAGTATTCCATTTTATAGTTAAGGACACAGAGAGAGATGAAGTGAGTTCCCAAATAACATACAGTTGGAGGGATAAAGTCTTGCAGGCTACATTTGCTTATAGGTAGGAGAATTAATATATTCTCAAGAGTTAAGATTTAGCTACAGAGTTTAAGTACTTTATTTTAAAGTACTTAGTGAGTATCTCTGTAGTGAGCATCTCTGTAGTGAAGTAAACAGTCTCAAGACCCAGCTGTTCCCTATCTTGTAGATTAAATCAGCTGAGAAACTGTCCATCCCATCTGCTACTTGAAGAGTCCAAATCTGAGACACGTAGTTGTCTGATAACTTTCAGTTTTGAGGCAAAATGTCCTCAAACTTTCAGACGTGACACCAGACCATTTTTGCCTCATTTAAGTAATGAGGTAAAATGGTTTTAATGTATTCCTTCTGTGATAAATGTGGGTGACCATTTCCTTCATTAATGTCAATAATTCACATTAATATTTGGATAGCACCTTAGTTTGTCAAAGCACATTCACTTACAATATTTGATTCCATCATAGACCCTGTGAGCTAGACTGGGTTCATAGCAATATTCCCATTTTTCAGACAAGAAAACCAAGGTATAGTTAATAAGAAGATATTCAAGTACTTATGTTACGCCTACTATGTGGCAGGCACTGCAGTACATACTAGGGATACAATGATAAGAAAAAGCAGATGCAATCCTGCCTCTTATTGTTTACTGTACTGTATGGGGAATACAAGAGCAAATTATCGTACCAACAAATGTAAAATTTCAGCTGAATGTGATATACTCATCCAAAAATTCGATCAGAACACTGTACAAGTCATGTTTTCTTCTTAAAATGTCAGAATTTTTAAAACATGCCAGGATTTTTATGAAAAAGACAAGAATATTTTGCTCTGGGAACCTACAATATGGGGATTTGGCCTTGTTGAGGAGACTGAGCACAGCTCTTCCGGAGAAGTAAAGTGATCTGAGGAGATAGGAGGTAAGTAAATGGAAAAAGAAGTGATCAGTATTCCAGGCAGAGGGGAGAGCACATGAAAAGGCACTGTGATGGGAAAGAGCTCAACATAACCACTGGTGGTCAACGTGTTTGGATGGCCCATCATGAAAGAATGCAGCTCAGCAGGAAGATTCTATATGAAAGGATTTAAACTTTTATTCTAATAACAATGAGGATCCATAAAAGATCTTTAAGCATAGGGAAAGGGGAACATAATTTAATCTGTGTTTTGGAAGGATTATTACAAATACAATGTACAGAACACATTGAAGGAGGCCAAGATGAATGTGGGTTGAATAGTTAGATGACTATTGCAGATGTTCAAGTCAAAGAGGATGAACTGTGGATGTGGAGATGGAGAACAGATGGATTTGAGAGAATTTTAGTAAGTAAACTTAACGGAACTGGATGGCAGATTGAATATGGGGGTGAGCATGAAGAAGTAAAGAGTAATTCCAACATTCCAGGATTGTGCAATGGTTTCATGGTTATACCACGCCAAGTGCTGTAGGAAATCCAGATTAGTGAGACAGAAATCATAAGTTTGGTTTGGGATATGTTAGGTTTCAGATTCTAAACTCTCCCCCATCACAGCATATAAATGCAGGCAGCCACCATATCTGAGTCTCCTTCAACCTGGCTAACACCATTTGTCTCACCCTGGTGATTCCCAGAGAACCTGCCATATGCAATTTGTGGGCCCACCCAAGTGCTTCCAGTGCCTTTTCCATACAAATGGCCTGTCTTGGTTCATGCTTCAGATGTTCCTAAAATCTCTCAAAGGTTAAAAAAAAAAACCAAACAAGCAGAATCTGTCCTCTGCATGCCCTGTACTTCTCGCTGAGCAACCTCAAACCTAGCATTTATGCAGCCAGCCTAGGTTCCCAGCTTGGCACCTCAAGGCTCCTTAAAGCCCAGCACTAGTGGTGGCCATCTGCAAATTGCTTTATGGTTCATTCCAGGTGGCCCTGGGCAGAAGACAGGTGTGGCTAAATCCCTCTCAGGAAACTCTGGGTCAGGCACACCTGGCTTCCAGCTTCCAGCCTGATGATCAATCTCTCCCACTGATGCGCAAACAGCAAACAAGGTTCAATTTCGACAGGAGGGCACACACAACACACACAGGGACATACCTGGAACACTTTGCTCAGGTAACAAGTGGGAATGTGCCACTGGGCTCCACAGGAAACCTACTACATGAAGCCATTCTACTAAGACAAGGAGACATAGTAGCCCTACTAATACATAGAAACAAACACAGGGAGGCAGCCAAAATGAGGAGACAAAGAAAAATATCCCAAATGAAAGAACAAAACAAAGCTCCAGAAAAAGAACTAAACAAAATGGAAAAAAGCAATACCAGAGGCAGAATTCAAATTGCTGGTTAAAAGGATACTCAGTGATCTCAGGGAGAACTTCAGCAAAGAAATAGGAAATATAAACATGGAGAGAAAAAAAGATAAACATAAAAAAATTCCAGTCAGACATGAAGAATACAATAACTGAAATAAAAAATATACCATGTTTCCCAGAAAATAAGACCTAGCTGGATAATCAGCTCTAATGCGTCTTTTGGAGCAAAAATTAATTAAAATTAATTAATATAAGACCTGGTATTATATTATATTATATTGTATTATATTATATTATATTATATTATATTATATTATACCCAGTCTTATAGTAAAATAAGGCCAGGTCTTATATTAATTTTTGCTCCAAAGGACACAAAAAGCAGATTGTCCGGCTAGGTTTTATTTTCAGGGAAACACGGTATTAGAGGGAATCAACGGTGGATTAAATGAAGCAGAGGATCAAATCAACAATTTGGAAGTTAAGGTAGCAGAAAACATCCAATCAGAACAGAAAACAAAAATCCAAAAAAATAAGGAGTGTTTAACGGGTCTCTGGCACAACATCAAGCATACCAACAATTGCATTATCAGGGTACCAGAGGAGAAGATAGAGAGAAAGGAATTGAAAACCTATTTGAAGAAATAATTACAGGAAACTTCCCTAAGCTACCAAAAGAAATAGACATGCAAGTCCAGGAAAAACAAATAGTCCCAAACGAGATGAACCCAAGAAGCCCACATCAAGACACATCATAATTAAAATGCCAAAGGTTAAAGACAAGGACAAAATCTTAAAAGCAGCAAGAGAAAAGCAGTTAGTCACTTACATGGGAGCTCCCATAAGACTGTCAGCTGATTTCTCAACAGAAACTTTGCAGGCCAGAAGGAATTGGCATGAAATATTCAAATTGATGAGAAGCAAAGGCTTACAACAAAGATTACTATGCCCAGCAAAGCTATCATTTAGAATCAAAGGACAAATGCCAAACAAGGAAAAGTTAAAGGAGTTCATCAACACCAAGCCAATGTGATTAATAAAATGGCAATAACTACATATCTATCAATAATTACTTTAAATGTAACCAAATATGCAAATCAAAAGATAGGGTAGCTGAATGAATAAGAAAACAAGACCTTTACTTATGCTGCCTACAAGAGACTCACCTCAGATAAAGATACACACAAACTGAAAGTAAAGGGATAGAAAAAGATATTTCATGAAAATGGAAAAAAAAATGGGATAGCAATATTTATACCAGACAAAATTGACTTTAAAACAAAGGCTGTAACAAAAGACAAAGCAGGCCCCAGTAATCCCACTTCTGGGTATTTATCTGAAGAAACGCAGAACACTACTTCAAAGGGACATGGGCATCCATGTGTTCACTGCAGCAGTGTTTACAATGGCCGAGATGTGGAGGCAGCCTGGGTGTCTGTCAATGGACGAGTGGATAAAGAAGAGGTGGTACGTATATGCTATGGAATATTACTCAGCCATAAACAAAGACTATCTTTGCTATCTGCAACAACATGGATGAACCTAGAGGGTATTGTGCTGAGTGGAATAAGTCAGAAAAAGAAAGAGAAATGCTGTATGATTTCACTTATATGTGGAATCTGAGAACAAAATAAACAAACAAACAAAACAGAAACAAACTCATAGATACAGAGAACATTTTGATTGTTGCCATCTGGGAAGGGTTTAGGGGCTGGGTGAAAAGGGGGAAGGGATAAAGAAGTACAAATCGGTAGTAACAAAACAGTCATGGGTATATAAATTACAGTATAGGGAATATATTCAATAATATTACAATAACTATTGGTGTCAGATGGGTACTAGAGTTATTGAGGTGAACACCTTGTAAGTTATGTAAATGTCTAATCACTATGTTGTACACATGAAACTAATATAATGTTCTATGGCAACTGTAATTGAAAAAAAATTAAAGAAATAAAAAAGTATAAAATAACAACAAAAAAGAATGGCCTGAAAGCCAGGAGGAACATAGAAGGATTGGTTTAATTGTAGATAAACAGAGAGATTTTCAGGAATGAAGGAATTGTTAAGTGGTGCTAAGAGGTTATGTAATATAAGTTTTTAAAAATACATACACTGACCAAATATATGGTGATGGAAGGAGAATCGACTCTGGGTGGTGAACACACAATGGGATTTATAGATGATGTAATACAGAATTGTACACCCGAAATCTATGTAACTTTACTAACCATTGTCACTCCAATAAACTTTAATTAAAAAATACATACATTGAACTTCAGGACATAAAGGTTATTGGTGACTTTAAGAGTGGGAGCCAGAATCCAGATTGCAATACATTGAAGCTAGAGTGGTAGATGAATACATGGAGACAGTGAAATAGCAATTTCAGTATTTAGTTTTGCAGCACACGTAGGCTCTCAGGCACATGTAACCAAAGAATATAAATGTAAAAAATACTAGATAATAAAAGCCAGTTTTTAGTTTGAATGTGGAAATATGTAAGTAGTCAAGCATACTTTGCTTTGCAATGTATCTCACCTTCCTCTTCTGCCACATTTTAGGTACTCGGGCTGCTCTCAGGTTTCCCACTCCAGCCTGACTTTCCAGGCTGACCCCATATCTTCTGGCACATTGGCTGCCTGCCTCCACTATTCAATACCCCAAACCTCTTTTAGAGAGCTGTCATATTGGAAAGAACCTGATAAACCAATTCTCAGTAAGTTGAAAGTGAATGATAGCTGCATGTGTTAACACTCTGAGCTACGGCTTTGCTTTTTCGCTGGGGATAATTTCTTAACAAGTGTAAGGTAAGGGGTTGGAGATACTGTTTAGGATGGGCAGGTGTGAGTGTGGCGTAAGGGGATAACATCATCAAGTGGGAATAGCACTAATTTGCTAGATGATCTCAAAAAAGTCATGCCATCTCTCTAGGACCCCATTTTTCATTTGTCAAATCTGGGATTTGGATTAAATCTCCAGGCCATTCCAGCCCTAGCATTGTAGGTCTTTATAGCAAACCCAGACCCAGTCAATGGCCATGGCTCCTTGGGAAGGGGAAGAAAACAGAGAAGGATGCAAAGAAAGAAAGAAACAGACGTTTCTCCTGTGTCTAGGAAGATGGTTTCAAGTTAGATTGAGTTAGAATAGAATCTATTGAGGTGTATAAATAAGATTGCATTTTAAGCACTCAGAGATGCTGCTGTTTTTTAAAAAAGAACTCCCGAAGGCAATCTTCAGTAAAGTGAGGAGTCCTTTTGTAGAAGGCATAAATGCCCCTGGATTTATCCCTTTTTTAATCTCCTAAATGTTCATCTATCAGGCTTCCATAAGGCGCTAGGTACATCTGTGCCAATAACAATGGATAGTAAAGAAGTGGTTGAGATGCTCTGATAAAGATTAATGCTTGACTTCTTCTAATTCTTTCTTATACTGCATTTTCCTTTGAATACACTTTTCCCTTTGCACTCCAGCTTTCAGAATATTCCTTACGGAGCCACTTCTTGCAACAGACAGTGGAGAAGATGTGCTGTTGCACGGAGAGGGTATGACACGCATCCAAAATACCTCCTCTAATTAAGAAACACAGTCTGGAAACGGATGGATGGTATGTAACATGTGAGAAGCTCTGTGTCTGAGCTCTAGTTTGGAAAAAGTCATTCCAGAAAGCTATGTGAGGCTGCAGTGTTTCTGTCCTTGTTGGCGTGCCTTCCCCGGGCTGACTAGAACTCCATTTATAGTCACCACTTCCTTCACTTGGAGAAGAAAAACTGTCCAAGTTAATCCTTTAGGTAACCTTTTGTGTCAACGCAAAACTCATGGTGCTCCATGCTTCCTTAAGATGAGCAAGGTGTCCCAGTCACTGCGTCCCTGCAGAGAACGTTCTGTGGTGGCCACTCCCAATACAATGCCTCCAGGCTCTGCACCTTTCCTGACACACAGCCTCAGTCCACGGCCACTCTCCACACTCAGTAAACCTGGGCAGAGCCTTCTGATCTCCTGCCAGCAGCCACTTCTGTGCTGATTAATACTTCCACCTTGCTCTGTGCCAGTCCACACTGAGCTGGGTTGCTGCCCATCCAGAAGAGCAAGAGCTGTGCAGCTGGACAGATCTGTTGGCTCAGGGTCGGCACTAGAGATGAGATGATTAAGGAAGATAATGATGAATGAAGGACTCACAAGTGAAAAACGACTTCTTTGGAATCCTTATTGATCTGCCAGCTGAGGTCTTTTTCACGTGGAACCTAAATTTGACATTTCAAATGGAATCTGACTCTTGAATAGCTCATGCAGTTTTAGATCTGGCAGTGATTGCAGACGGAATCTAAGACATTACCTAGATGGGGAAACTGAGGCTCAAAGCATAGAAGCGATTTGTCCAATGAACACAGAGGGTCAGTAGCAAAGTCAGGGCTATGACTCAGGTCTGAAGCTCAGGTCACAAGCCCAGGCTGCAGGACCATTTCCTTCTGTGGGACCCAGGTCCTGTTAATGAGCTAACATTGTATCCTCATGGATATAAAAGGTCAGGCCACACCGGTCTAATCTGGACCTTGGTTCCAAGGAGGGTAGTAAAAAGAAGATGGAGAGGAGGGTGTATGGTGCTTTGGGGACGGGGGAGCCAGTCTTATAAGGAGTAGCCAAGAAACTGCTTCTCTCACTCTTATATATTCATATGTGGAGTTAGGGGGAGGTACAAAATGGTGCCTCAAAGACATAGTCTCTTTTAAAAGAGATCTCTCTTTCCTAAGAAGCATTTTGCTCTGGGATGTATTTCTCCATGAAATGAAGAACATGAGGATGAAATGAAACTCCACCAAGTGGGCCCTGGCAGTCAGAGCCAGTTGGCGACGGCACCCTCTGTTAATGGCAATCGAGGAACAGGACCGGGATTGGGGAAAAATGCAAATTGCCTGGAAATGTAGCATGGCATGCCCCTCCCACAGAATCTCAGGGTCAGTTAACACCTTGGCATGAGCTATCACCAAGGGTTCCTGACCTGTAAGTAAGTGGGCAGAGGAAGAGGGCTTCCTGGTCAAGCCTGGCGAAGACCCACTCTGCCTACTTTACATAACCCAGACTACAGATTGCAGAGCTGTGGTTCATGGAAAACAAAGCATCACCTCATCTTCCCATTCTCAATATAAGCACATGGATCCCCATGTTCATGGGAAAGGACCCACCGAGGAGAATCATCAGGAGCCTAGTCACACAATGCAAGTCACATTACTCCTCCATACCTCCAAAACAGTGTCCACAAAGTGCCAAGTACCGTGCTAAGCACCAAGCTCCAAGGGTGGACCAAGGCACAACCCTTCCTGAGGCGGGCGCATTCAGCAGGGAAAACAGATGGTCACACAGCTAACTTGAATGACTTAGGGTAAGGCCACAAAAGGAAGGAAAACAAACTAAAACTTTCTGACCTACTACAATCCAGTAACTTTAATCTATTCCTTCATTAATTCATTCAAAAGACAGTTATTAAATGTCTGCAGGAGCTGTGCTAAGAATACAAAGATGAACAGAAAAAATATTTTCTCTTGAAGGACTCACTTACTATAAGGGAAAGATAAACCGGAAAATAACTAAAAAAGATACCACAGTTTCGATTTCGGAAGTCGTGCATGCGCGGAAGATATTCAAAGGAGTCAATTCTTAAGCCTCACAATGTCTTGAGTTTTACATAGAAGACTACATATTGTATGAATCCACTTATATTAAATTCTAGAATAAGCAAAACTAATCTTCTATGAAAGAAATCAGAACAGTGATTACCTTTGGCGGGGAGCAGTGGCAGCAGGTCTCTTCACTAGGAAGGGACATGAGAAAACTCCGTGGGATGATGGTAATATTCTAAGCATTTGGTTATACATGTCAAAACTCACAATTTGTGCATTTCATTGTTTGTAAACTTTGCTTAAAAAAGAACTAACTTTAAACAAATATTGAACTGTAGAGAATGACACACATGATGAAGTTTTGAAGAAGGTGTACTTATATCTGCAACTTACTTTGAATTGCATCCAGTAAATAGGATAAATGGATGGATGGATGAATGCGTGAATGAATAGAGATGTGTTCAAGCACATAGCAAAATGTCAACTGTAGAATCTAGGTAGTGGGTATGCAGATGTACACTGTACAATATTGTCAAATTTTTCTGGAAGTCTGAAAATTTTTCAAAATGAAATATTGGGGGGGAAATGGATCTTGAAAGTTACATAACTATTCCCTAGGCAAACAGGATTTCCATTCCCAACTGTCCAACCGTCATCTGCCTTTCCTGCCTCCTGTGTAGCCTGAAATAGCCAATGTCTACTTACCTTAAGCTGTTGTTGGCAGCCATGTGACGTGGCACAGTTCTGGCCAATGAAACATTAGGAGCACTTGGCTGGTTCTTCCGGGAAAGCTTTTGCTTAGTTGGAGCTGCTCCTTCCTAACTTGAATCCTAACATGGTACCTGAAGCTGCAGCAGCCCCTTGCATCCATGAAGACAAATGTAAAAAAACTCAGACTCCCACCCTGACTGTATTGAGCAGAGAATCAGTTTCAGCAGCCACCCATCTTCAGACTTCTTGCTGTGTTAGAAAAATAAATCTTATTTGTTTTAGCCGCTGTTGGTCAAGTTTTCTGTTCCTTGCAGCCGAAACACTCTGAGTACAAGGCAAAAGTGTAAAACAGCCTGGTGTTCCAGTGATTGCAAGCAATCTAATGGCTGGATTCAGAGCTTAGGGAGGAAAATGTGGAGTGGACACAGCTGTAGACGTAAGAAGGCAGACCCTGGAGGGCTCTTTATACCATACTAAGGGCGTTGGATTCCCCAAAGATAGTAGAGCATGGGGCTAACCTGATCAGATTGCCTTTTAGAGCAGTGGTTCTCAAACTTTTATGAAGATTAGAATCATCTGGTGTTAAAATACCAATTCCTAAGCCCCACGTCCAGAGATTCTGATTGTAGATGTTATTGGTGCCTTGCCCATAGACCCTCCTTTATCTGCAGCTTCTGTGACAGGCGCCATGCACACAGACAGCTTCCTGTCTCAGTACCTCTGCGATTTCCTGCCTGATGGCTTTCTCCGGTCACAGAAGCATGCTGTGTGCAGCCACGAGAGACCAGAAGTGTCAGGGAGTTGATGTTCCCGCGAGCAACTTTGGACCAACAAAGAACAGAAGCTGGTGGATAAACGCTCACTCCAGCTTCTTTGCTTATGGGTAGGAGAGTTCTGAAGTGTGTCCCTCGCAGTTTCTCAGATCCCCTTGGAGCTGCATCCCACTCGCCCACAGAGATAATCCTGTAATTAGTATACCTTTTATAGCCTCAGTAAAGGGACCAAAACAGGAAAGACAATGTCCCCTTATTGTTTTTCCTTCCTTCCCTGTCTCCGTTCCTGAGACCCCCACCAATGCACTACTGGGATCACTGCTCAGACTCTTGGCACCCAAATCCTTGTCTAAGGCTCTGCTTTTGGCAGAACACAAACTAGTACACTGATTCAGAAACTTGGGATGGGGCCTGGGAATCTGCATTAACGTCACCACTCTCTAAATATTCAGATATGTGGAAACAGTCTCAGTCCCTCTACCATAAGTAACTTTTCCTGTTGACGCTGTCAGACAAATTTGTAGATTAGAGTGAAATTCTTCAGGCAAGCAGATTTTCCAGTTGAGTTGAGACCAAGAGATTTAGCAAATTCTCTAGCTAATTCAGTTAATCTATAAAAGTTTCCAAACATAAGCATTTTCAAAGATAAGGCCTAACTACAATGGCCTCGAATCAGCTCATGACAATGAAAGTGATAATCAGGAGATTGTTAAGCCCCACTATATAAATAAATAGGAATAAATAAAGAATCCTGAATGTTCCTTACCTCCTAACACCCCGAATAATTTTGGTCTAAATTTATTAATATTTAGTATCTATTCATTTAGTTGGTTTCAACTGAGGAATTTATATTTTACTGAAAAAGAAAGGAAAACTAGATCTTATCAAGTAAAGCAATAAAATTAATTGTGTTTTGGGGCCAGATAAAAGCTGTGCCCCACTGCTTTAACATGTCCTTTCTAGGAGAAGAGATTGGTCACATGTATTGATACCACGACTTGCACTTAATTAGGGTCCTGCGAACAGGAGCTAGTGGGGAGTAGGTGAACACAAGAGGGGCCAGAGCAGATTGTTTGCTTCCTCTGGTGAGGCCAACTCCAGGGCCATGAGCATCTGGCCCTCCTCTTAAAAAGCCTCAGTAAAGGGACCAAAACAGGAAAGACAATGTCCCCTTATTGTAAGCCATAGCTCATGAATTTTAAAAAGCATCATTTAAAGACGTTTCCAACTGCAGTTCCAGAGGGTCACTTATTCCCAACAAAGAAGGCTTTTCAACTTGCCTGAAATACTGGCATCTCGCTAGTGATGGTGAGAAACACACACCTTTCCCTGTACCTCCAGGCTGTCCCAGCATTGCACGCATGGGCCGCCCAGCTTCTGTGCCTTTGTCAGGAGGAATCGCAGCACTACCCTGATGTTGTTATAAGGGGTTATACCTAATGCCGCTAAAGGCAAACAGGATGTTCGGGAGCCTTCCCTCCAAAATCTTCAAGCATTAAACAGCTCCCTTCAACCTTTCCTGCTAATATCATTTCCCTTGCTGTTCTGGGGGAAACGAAGATGCAAGCTGTCAGAAAGTAAGTGTGGGCTACCAGTCAATCTGCTGATTGATGGAGGACAAAAGAAAAGTACAAACTGCCACTGGATCAGCTTGTCTTTAATCCTAACAGAAGGGGAAAGAGAAGGTCTGCATCTCTAAGCCATGGATTAGTATCCACTCGTGTACCGTCCTGTAGTTGAAGAGACTTTTCACTCCCAGGATGCTGCCTAACAGTCTCAGGAAATGCTTAGAAAGAGGGGATTTTGGCAAAACAGGAAAATAGGCAACAAGTTTACCTACACTTTGAGTTATAAGGGAAAAGTTTACTTTATTCACTGAATCATTTGTATCGCTCCCCAACTACAAACATTTGTTTCAGAGACTACTAGTTACTATGTGCCAGGTGCTTTTCAGGTAACACGGAGATTCCAAGAGGCAGAGGGCACAGTCTCGGCCCTGAGGAAATTCACAGTATAGTCTAAGAGAAATGACAAGAACCTAAAAGATAAATAATGGGCTGAGCATGCCTATGCTATGTGATAAATGGCAGCAGTATGGGTCAATAATATTATTATAGTGTTCAGATAGATATGTCTTGATAATCTGATAGGCGTGCCCCTTCTGCAGGATATGTTCTTACTGGGGGAGTACAGGGAAAGCAGGACATTAATTGCTTAGAGTAATTTTGATGTTTGCACATAAATGCATAATGATATTATTGATCCTGGATGCACACTATCAGCAGCAGTTGTGAAACCTGATGGGAGTTTGCTCCTGGCAGCCTCGTTTCACTGTTCATCAAGGAGTCATGGAAAGAACCCAACAGAACCCCAGGAGGTGGCCCAGACTTGGGGTGCTTACCAAATGGAATTAATGTCACTAGAAGATCAAGGGACTTTGAGTGGCAGTGTATAGCAGCATCAAATAGGAAGGAGATTGCTCCTTTTATCTGCGGCCATCAAAGTGCTTCACGAATCAATATCAGAAGCTGCATTTTATAAATTACACCATCATGGGAGATTGCGCATCGGCATAACGGAGAAAAAAGTTTACCCTTCTTTTCTTTCAGAATTCTATTCATTTTGATATGCGGGCACCCCAAATAATTGTGCACATTAAAGAAACGAATATTCTGTTTATTTACTGCAGCTATAAGAACAATGTCAGAATTCTTTAGTTTTGATTGAAGTGGGTTTTTTTTTAAGTTTCGATTAAAGTGTTTTTAAAACAGTGAAAATAACAATATCTCCCAGAAAATAATAAGTTTCTTCCTGTCAGCTGTCGAACTGTTTACTCCCATAACTGAGTAATAACAGTACATCAAAGCTGGCAATGGTAATTAAATGATTTGTGAACGTAGGTTAACAAATTAGTGCCTCACGATGTGCAATTGTCTAATTAGGATAAAAATGCTTGTCTTACCTAAAAGACTGTCAAGATAGTAAAACAAGAAGGAACAGGTAAAAAGCATCATGCAAAAGATCAGAATATCTGTAATAACGTCATTTTTCTGCTTTCTGCTTGAGAAAGGCTAAGAGCTCATATAGGAACTAGAGTTAACAAGAAGAAAACAAAAACAACTCAGGGGAAGTAAGAAGTATTCATCTCTCACTCTTATTGTTAAGCATTTTATATTTATCATCCATTTATTCAATTACATATTTACTGGGCAACTACTATATGCCAAGCAAAGCATTAGGTTTTTTGAGAGATGTGAAGATGTGGAAAACATAGATCTCTCCAAGAGTTTTCTTTTCAATTTGAGAAATAAGGCCTACAGGCCATAAGGATATACACTTTAGGTGGTAGAGACAAAGTACTGTAAGATTTCAAGAGAGGGGCTGATAACTTCCACCTGGGGAATCAAGCTGCAATGTCAAGAGTTTGGTTTTGACCCATGGGAAGTAATGGGGGTGAAAGGCTTTGCAGACAGAGGAAACAGCCTGCACAAAGGCACATGCAATTTATTATTCATTCTGCCACCGGTTGGTAAGTTTAATCCTAATTAGATCCCAGAAAAGAAGCCAATTTCGTGCTTATTTTCATTGGCAATGGAAGCATTGGGCAGCTGAAAAAATTTGTTCTCACAACAGCCAGTAACTTAGGGGCACAGCAGTGGTTTGGAGGCTCCAGAATTCTTTTAATCCTCAGTGATCATTTAAACAACTGATCCCCCTACATATATACAAATCTTGTATTTGAATGGATTTAGAAAAATAAAAAGGCCCATGAAATGCACACAACACTCTTTCCTTTCAAGTCTCCAGGCAATGCTTGCGGTATTGTGGGGTTCCTTGGGTCCTAAGTAGGGCTCTGCAGAACAGGGGAAGCAAGCTCTCACTGCCGAGCTTCCCACTCCACTAACACACCCTCCCTGAAGCCTTGGGAAACGGTCTCAAGGTGCTGTCTACACACAGAGTAAGACTGTGTTGAAGGAAGTTTCCTGCTTTCCCTATTAGTTGTAAGAGTTGCCAACAATTGTTGGGCCACGTGTGTGTGTGTGTGTGTGTGTGTGTGTGTGTGTGTGTGTGCGCGCAAGTGTAAGTATTCTAGCAAAGATCAAACAAGAAACTATCAGCAAAGAAAAGTGATTTCTTTTTAGGCTTTTGCTTTGAAGGCTCAAATGTGTTTAATTAAATGAGAACTTCTGCCCTACTACAGGCATGAAGATGTTTTCACTTCACATCAGGGACCCCACGGCAAGTGAGCCATTAACACTCAGTCTCAATCCCAAACCTGCCATCATTTCAGTTATCCTGGTGTCGTCATTCATACCTTGCATTCTGGCCACTTTGTTGTTCATCTCTCCAACCTAACATCATTAGCCAGTTTTCTTTTTTAACCTTTCTGTAAAAAGAATATTTATGTAAACCTTTGGAAGAATGTATTTTCCAATCCGAGTTACCTGAGTAAAGAGAGATGGGAAAAACTTGGAAGTGATTCAAATGGGGGCCATCAAGTGGTTAAAAGTTTGTAAAATAAAAAAGTTTCTTTCATGTGAAAGAAACTGGCTTATGAAGACTGGAGGGGAAGAACAGGTGTGACGTCACACTGCTCTTTAGGGGTAAAGAACACCTCGTGAAGACATGGCAGTTAGATGCCATCACCGTCATCACTGCTAAGACGACCTTTATAAACTTGCTGAGGCAATCTGGCTTGTAGGGCCTCACAAGCTGTCCCCCAGAAATCAAATGCCCATTTGAGAAGGTTGGAGCCTGCTTTGCTGAAAGAACTATAGTCGTGATTACAGGCAGGACAGGTGGGTACAGGCCTGCTCAGTCACCAACTTGTTGTGGGAGATTTTCTGAAAGTCATTCAATTTCTCTAGTCTTCCACTTTCGCCTTTGTGAGATGAGAATATTGGACTAAAGGAGCTTTACGAAGGTAGATCACGTAATTTATTGTAAAAACCAGGACGTTTTTGCGAGGACAAATGTTAAACTGGACAGGATGTCTGCATGGCAAGCCAGGGAGAGTGGGTAAACCATCTTGATGTCCTCTATACACCAGAGCCTGGGATTCCCAAGGCCCTTCTCCCAAGAGTAACGCCCAAACTTTCAATGACACTTTCAAACTTAAGGAGAAAACAGACACAATAACATAACAAAAATAGCTACTTTGAAAAAGATATTTTACATGGAATTTTACTGTTATTGTAGAAGTGAGAGGCAAAAGCAAACTTATGTCAGAAATTAAGAATCAGGGCGGACAGCTGGCTCAGTTGGTTAGAGCGAGAGCTCTCTGCAACGAGGCTGCTGGTTCGATTCCCACATGGAACAGTGAGCTGCACTCTCCAAAACTAGAATGAAGTCAATGAGTTGCTGCTCAGCTCCCAGGTGGCCAGATGATTCAGTTAGTTGGAGCGCGGGCTCTCAACCAGAAGGTTGCCTGTTGGACTCCTCGATTCCCGCAAGTGATGGTGGGCTGCACCCCCTGAAACTAACAATGGTAACTGGACCTGGAGCTGAGCTGTGCCCTCCACAACTAAGATTGAAAGGACAACAACTTGACTTGGAAAAGTCCCGGAAGTACACACTGTTCCCCAATAAAGTCCTGTTCCCCTTCCCCAACCAAAAAAAAAAAATATATATATATATATTAAGACTCACTCAAAATAGTTTGTTTAGGAAGGGGTATTGAATTATTTCCTAGAAAACTTAGAGATTATTTTTTTAAATGTACAAAGAGGAAGATATGTCCTATCACCTATCAACATATCTATCTAATTTGTACATAAATTTATCTGTGATAAGCAAAATAAACCAAAATATTGTCAAACAACAAAGCAAGACTAATTAACCAAAACTGCAGTGATTTAGGCATTTTAAGCCAATTTTCCAATAATGTTTCTTTTAAATTTCTAGTCCATAATATAAATCCCATTACTATCAATTCTGACTTTTTGAAACTTTAACTTAAGACTTTGCCTGGACTGAGATTCTCAAACATACCACATGTTCATAACGCAGGTGCTCGGGATAATGTGGGTTCTCAACCACTTTAATTTCCAGAGATCAAATGTGATGGAGTGATTGGTTTATGGTTGGTTTCTGAAGTAGCTTTTGGGAGTTTGCAGTTTCACCACCCATCGAACATTTTAATATGGGAAGTTTAAGAACTCATCATCTGTATAAATTGCTTTTTTTGGACAATATTATTGTTTAAATAAAAGGCCTCCTTTGAAACAAAAATCTGAGAACATTCGAAATTCTCAGCATAAGGAAGAACATGCCGAGGACCAGAAGTTTCCAGCAGTGAAGTAGACCTTCCTGAAAAGGGGGAGCTCCCATTACCAAAAGCATTTCAGTGGGCACTGGGTGGCCATACCTTAGGGTCACAAGAGAGACAATTTTTATTGGATGAAAGGCTAGATGAGATGGTCTCTCTGGTACTAGCCAGTTCTAAGACTCACCAGTGTTGTGATCCTAAGGCTCATAGGTTTCTGACTCTAAGTAGCTAAAATGCCATCTAACACTCTCCCATGGAGCAGTATACTTGACGCACTAACATCTTCCCACAGAACACTGCTGCTCTAAGTGTCCTGTGTATGCTGATGTTAGACTGCTTTCCTGCTGCTTAGCCCAGAATGAATCTGAGTTTTATTTTGACTAACGCAATTTTAATGTATCTGGAAGAAACAAAAGGCTCTAATAATGTACCTCCGGCCTATGAAAACAACACATTCCTCCATAGCCAGTCCACAGTGAAAGAGGAGCATATTGGCATACATAATAAAATTCTATCTCAGTCATTTACTATTTAGTGAAAGGCCAAAGGAAGTAAAACCGGACTTGGATTCAGTTCAACACCCTGGTCAGTGATGCAATGTGGGCAAATGATGAGCATTTCCGTTCATTTAGTTGGCAGCTTTCCAAAGCTGCTCCACATCTGCAACATTCAGCGTTGGTCGGTAGGCAGCAGGGCAGAGAAAAAGCAGTGCTCTCCACAATGTTTGGTGCCATCTCCGGGGCAAGCAAATGAGCTGCTGCTCACCTGACAGAGCACTGCCTCCACAACCTCCACAACTCAGAAGGCCATCACACATTTGGAACTTCAGAGCTACACTTTGCAGTGAAATTGAGCAGAAAGTGGAAGGCGGGTGACACAGGAAGCTGAAGGGGTTAGCTAGAAAAGATTTGGCAGTGTTTGGGGACATTACATGGTGTTGGCCAAAGAACTTAGCTTTACAAAGATAACTCAACCTTTCAAGAGTGCTCTCATTAGCCATTCATAATGTATGTATGTTGTTTTAAAACAAGGCCTTATACGAATGGCAATTATCTTCCTTTTCCATCATAAAAATGAACATATCTTTTTAAGTGACCTTTGACATCTCTAGAAATGGTCTTCCTACAAATGTTGAGAGTAAAGGAAAACAAGACTCAACTATTCTGTTTGAATCTTATCTATGAAAGTGGCTAAAGAAGTTAGTTTGTAATCACCTAAAATGTGCCTTGAAAAATGAACTAAATAAAAGACAGGTAACAAATGAACTCTACAAGAATGAAATGTACTGAACAGATAGATTAAGTCAGAGTCAAGGATAAGTATTTATTCTGATTTGCAGGCTTTTGTGTGACTAGGTTGGCAGCACATATAATAGCCGTTATCAGAGACACTTATTCACTGAGACTGTGTTTTTTCTAGATATATGGTAGGGCCATCACCCGAAGCATTTGACCTCAATAGTAGAGAGATGGGATACAAAGGCCTAAATAAGCAACTGACTCTCAATGTGGTCTTGAATAAATCGTTTCACTTTCTCATCCTTGTCTACAAAATCAAGCTAATAAGAGACCTGGAAACAGGATATCCAAAATGGCAGAGTAGATAAACAATATGCTTGTCTCATCCTGTGAACATATCAAAATCACAACAAAATTATAGAACAATCAACCTGGAGAACCATCTGAAGTCTAGCTGAACAGAAGTTTTATAACTAAGGATATCAAGAAGAAGCCATGTTGAGACTGGTAGGAGGGACAGAGATGTGAAACAGGCTGGTCCAACACCCATGTGTGGTAGGTGAAAATCGGGAGAGATATGTCAGCCACAGAGGTCCCCCATGAAGTAGTGAGGGACCCCTGGCCCCCACACCAGGCTCCCAAGCCCTCAGTACTGGTGCTGGGAAGAAGAACCCCACAACATCTAGGTGTAAAAAACAATGGGGATTCAACCATGCAGGTGAGAAAGAAGGCTGTGGGAAACACAGACACTCTCTTAAAGGACCTGCACAGTACTTACCCTGGGCTCCGGCAAATGGATGGTGACTCTGGGGCGTCGGAGACATATGGAGAGACTGTAACTTCCAGACAAGGACTGGAGGGACAATCTCCATTATCCCTGTGTGGGAGCCCTTCTCTTGTGCAGCCTGAAGGTGGGTGCCTTTTTTCCTGTGTTGAGCCTTCCCCCATAGGCCAAATCTGAACCTGATTGGCCTGGTGAGCTCTGCTGCTCCACCCTGCTGACTCACTGAGCCTCTGCCTCACCCAACTTGTGTACAACAGGAGGCTTTATCAACAGCTGAAACTTACGGGAGCCAGCAGGTGGCAGCAGACCTTGGAGTGTTCTGGCTTTATATGGAGCTACCCCAGATCCGCTACTGGTGGCAGCTGTCCTCGGTTCACAGCGTGGCCTCTCCCACATGCCTCCAGGTATACCACGGGCAGTGACCAAATGTGGATCACTCTGTAGCTCCTACCAGGCAGTGGCTGACCTGGGCCTGCACCAGCCCATCCCAAGAGGCTCCAGAATCAACATACTTGGAGGTCAGCTTCAGAGCACAGCAGAGCCCAATTAGGCCCACAAGGAGCACATAAAAAGGGTGGTCTCAACAGGCACCAGAGCCCACGGGAGTGAATCCTGCTCTGTGAGATAAGCCCTGCCACCCAATAACAGCCCATAAGCTGTGGACAAGGTCAAACCCTACAGCCAGTCAATCCCATCCACTGACATGCCAACAGGAATCAAGGCTCAACTATAATAGTTGGGCACAACCCACCCAAGGGACACTCTTAGAGAACCCAGCTCAGGTGACCAGGGAGATGGTGCCACTGGGCCACACAAGACACCTACTACATAAGGCCACCTGGCAAGGCTGGGAGACATAGCAGCCCTACCTAATATATAGAAACAAATATAGAGAGGCAGCCGAAACGAGGACACAGAGAAATATGTCCCAAATGAAAGAACAAGAAAAAATTCCAGAAAAGGAACTAAACAAAATGGAGACAAGCAAACTACCAGACACAGAGTTCAAAACAATAGTTATAAGGATGCTCAAGGAACTTAGAACTTCAACAAAGAAATAGCAAGCATTAATAAAGGACATAGAAACCATTAGCCCCCAAAAAACAGTCAGAAGTGAAGAATACAATTACTGAAATGAAGAATGTACTAGAAGGAATCACCAGCAGACTAGATGAAGCAAAGCATTGAATCAACAATTTGGAAGACAAGGTATCAGAAAACACCCAACTGGAACAGCAAAATGAAAAAGTAATCCCAAAAAAAGGAGGATAGTTAAAGAGACTTCTGGGACAACATCAAGTGTAACAACATTCACATCACAGGGGTACCAGAAGGAGAAGAGAGAAAGCAAGGGATGGAGAATCTATTTGAAGAAATAAGGACTAAAAACTTTCCTAACCTGGTGAAAAAAATAGACATACATGCCAGAAGTGTAAAGAGTCCCAGACAAGATGAACCCAAACAGTCTCACACCAAGACAACATTATAATTAAAATGGCAAAGGTTAAAGACTGTCGTACAGGGCAGCCTGCTGGGTCTCAGCTCCCGTTCCCTACATAAGAACGCAGGATGTGGCTAGGCCAAAAAGGAACACCCACGGATCCATAGGTAGGGGAGTCATACCACTATAGTCTCACTGGAGGCTGGGTTTACACGACGTGAGACCTACTGTCTGCTTTTCTGCCTGCCAACCGACCGACTCCACTTGCTAGCTGCACTCCGCCGTGCTAACTGCAATCTGCGCTTGCCAGCCACCATCCTCTTGCTAGTCCCCATTTTGCTGCTAGCGTAGCCACAGCAGTTATATTAGTAGCCAATGGCTCACTGGTTACAGCTGACAGCCAACTAGCCACAGCTGATGGCCATCCAATCACAGTTGATGGCAATTTACTACCTGGGCCATCACCTTTCCACATGAGGCCAAGAGCCTGGAAACTGCACTCCTGACTCTGTCCCCACAAAGACCAAAAGAGAATGCTAAAAGTAGCAAGAGAGAAAAAGTTAGTTACCTACAAGGGAGCTCCCATAAGACTGTCAGCTGATTTCCCAATAGAAACTTTGCAAGCCAGAGGGATTGGCACAGAATATTCAAAGTGATGAAAAGCAAGGACCTACAATCAAGGGTTCTCTACCCAGCAAAGCTATTGCTTAAAATTGAATGACAGAGCAAGAGCTTCCCTGACAAGAAAAAGCTAACGGAGTTCTCACCACCAAATGAGTATTACAAGGAATGTTAGAGAAACTTCTTTAAAATAGAAAAAAAATTTAAAAATATGAATAATAAAATGGCACTAACTATATCTGTCAACAATTGCTTCCAATGTAAGTGGATTAAATGCTTCCATCAAAAACATAAGGTGGCTTAATGGATAAGAAAACAAGACTTATACATATGCTGCCTACAAGAGATTTACTTCAGATTGAAAGACACACAGAGACTGAAAATAAAGGGATGGAAGAAGTTATTTCATGAAAATGGAAACAAACCAAAAAATCTGGAGTAGCAATACTTATAGCAGGCAAAATGACTTTTTAAAAAGGCTATAACAAGAGACAAAGAAGGACCCAGTAATCCCACTTCTGGGTATTTATCCAAAGAAACCCAAAACGGCAGTTCAAGGGGATGTGTGCATCCATATGTTTATTGCAGCTTTGTTTACAATGGCCAAGATGTGGAGGCAGCCTCGGTGTCCGTCGATGGATGAATGGATGAAGAGTAGGTACTACATATATACAGTGGAATATTGCTCAGCCTTGGAAGGGAATGGGTTCTTGCCCTCTGCGGTGGCGTGGATGGACCTGGAGGGTACTGTGCTGAGTGGAGTGTGTCAGACAGTGAAAGATAGATGTAACGTTGTTTTGCTTATATGTGGAATCTAAAGACAAACAAAACATAAACAAACTCATAGATATAGAGAACATTTTGATGGTTGTTGGGTGGGAGGGGGTATAGGGTTGTCGCGCAGGGGACCCTGCTCGCTGCGCCATTTGTCGTGCAGGGTCTCTGCTCCCGCTCCCCGCCCAAGAACGCAGGACACGGTAAGGCCAAAAAGGAACACCCATGGAGCCATAAGTAGGGGAGTCAAACCAATATATTCTCGCTGGCGGCTGGGCTGGAGACACAGGAAGCAGGATCTACATAATCTGCCTAACAGCAGTCCGCGCTTGCCAGCCACCATCTTCTTGCTAGCCCCCATTCCTTTCTGCTAGCGTAGCCACAGCAGTTATATTAGTGGCCAATGGCCTACGGGTTACAGCTGACGGCCAACTAGCCACAGCTGCTGGCATCTGATCACAGTTGATGGCCATTTACTACCCGAGCCAGCACCTTTCTATGTGAGGCCGAGAGCCTGGAAACTGTTTTTTGGGGTTTTGTCCCCACAAGGGTAGTAGGTAAAAAGAGGGAAGGGATTAACAGGTACAAATTGGTTGTTACAAAGTAGTCATGGGTATGCAGGGTATATAAGGAGTATAGTCAATCATATTTAATAACTACATATGGTATCAGATGGGTACTAGATTTATTAGGGTGATAGATGAGAAGGAGGTTGGGGGCAGGGAGAAAAACGAGAAGGAATTAAGAAGTACACATTGGTAGTTGCAAAATAATCATGGGGATGTAAAGTAAAGTACAGGGAATATAGTCAATAATACGGTAATAACTATAGAGCGTGACAAAAAATGCATACACATTTTAAGAAAGGAAAAAACTATATGAAGATTATAATACTCAATATATATTGTTAACTTCTGAAATTACAAGAGGTGCTCAAAGTGGTTACCATCAGCATCCAGACACTTCTCATTACAGCAAACTACTGCTTGAGCAATGTTGACCAAAGTGTCCACTTGAGTACATTTTTTTGGTACCCCTGGCATGCATAGTGCCAGGTGGGTACTAGACTAATCAGGGGGATCACTTCTTAAATTATGCGTATGTCTAACCACTATACCTGAAATTCATATAAAATAATATTGAATGTCAACTGTAACTGAAAAATTATAAAGAGGGAAAAGGTGAAGGGCAATAAGCAGTCCAAATTTTCAGGTATAAAACAAATAAGTCACGGGGATGTAATGTATACATTACAGGTAATATAGTCAATAACATGGTAAGAACTATGGATAGTGTCAGGTGAGTGCTAGACTAGATAGGAGGATCACTTCTTCAGGCATATAAATGTTGAATAACTATTATGTACACCTAAAACTAATATAATATTGTGTGCTCACTATATTTTTAATAAAAATCTTTTTAAAAAATCAAGCTAGTAAAATCTATGGTGATTAAATTTCATAATTAATCTAATTTGAAAATTTTACTGTGTGTTTAAAACGTACCAGGCACAAAGAATGTAAGTAGACGTTTCTCCAAAGAAATATAAATACCCTTGAAGCACTTGAAAAGAGATCAATGTCATTAGCCATCAAGGAAATACAAATCAAAACTACAGATACCATTAACATCCACTCGATTGGCTTTAATCACAAAGACAGATCATAAAAACTATTAGTGAGAATGTGAAGAAGTTGGAACCCTCATACATTGCTGATTGGAATGTAAAATGATGCACCCAATTTGGAAACCAGTCTGTTAGTTCCTCAAAAGTTTAAACAGAGAGTTATCTTATGACCCAGTAATTCCACTCTTAGGAACATACTCAAAAAAAATAAAAATATTCCCCCACTAAAACTTGTACATAAATGTTCATAGCAGCATTATACATAACGGCCAAAAAGTAAAAACAACCCAAAATACATGGTGTCTCCCTATAATGAAAAATTGTTTAGCCATAAAAAGGAATGAAGTATTGATACATGCTATAATATGAATGAACTTTGAAAACATTGTACTAAAGGAAAGAAACCAGTCACAAAAGACCACATATTGTGTGAAATGTCCATTTATATGAAATGTCCAAAATAGGCACATCAATAGAGACAAAAACTGGATTAGTGGTTGCCTGAGACTGAAAGGGGGGATTGGGAGGGAGTTCAGGTGGTGACAGATAAGGGATGTGGGTTTCATTTTGGGGTAACAAAAATGTTCTAAAATTGATTGTGGTGACAGTTGTACAACTATGAATATATGAAAAGCCATTGAATCATACACTTTAAATGGCTGAATTGTATGTTATGTGAATTATATCTCAATAAAACTGTTTTTAAAAATGTGCCAGGCGATTTGCTAGGCACTCAATACATAATAAATGTGAAATGCACATGGCATATGCTTAATAAATACAATGCAAACACAAAATGCCTCATTTACTTTGAATAAAGGCGGGGAAACTTTTAAAAGGAATACAAGTGCATGTGAAATAAAAGGCCTAAATTAATGTGCTAATTAGGAATAAAATAACCATAACTAAGGCAGATCAGCACGTAGTATTGTACTGCGATGTCATTAAACTGTACTTGAGTGTACAGTAAGGCAAAGCCGTTAGAGGCAATAATCTTTGGTAATACGCTATTTAGTCGTAGTGTTATTTAAACAGAAAGTGAAGGCCATTATAAACTGTACCTGAGAATCAAAGACAAAGAGATAAAGTGACAGTTTATTGCAAATGAAGAGATCTAAAGAGGAAATTATGCCTCTCTTTACCATTTTAGCTGTTGTATTCTGAATGTGCACAATTTCCCTACTTTCCCACTTCAGTCACCCTTAATCCAGGAAAACAGAAGCCTTGCCCTCCCCATGCTAGTATTTAAAAAAAAAAACAAACAAATAAAGCATACTTTCCTAGTCTTTGACCTTTTCTATTCTCTTGTGAGCCCCAGGAGGCTATCATTTTACAACCGAAAAGCTAATGCAACCCTCAGAATTATTGATGGGTGTGAATTTCATGAAAGAAGTCACCGTCCATATCCAGCTGAAGAAAGGCAAGAACAGCCTGGGAACGAAGCTAACACCTACCATAGCTTTAGAAGTCCAGGATCTTAGCGTTCTTGTCTACTCTTGATATTCCAGATAGAGCAAGGAATCCTTGGGTAGCACATTAACACAAGCAAAGACAGTTTTATGGGATGATTCAAGTAGCAGTCATAGATTTAATATATGTATCTCTGCAGGAAAGAGCTGGTGTTGTCCCGACACTAGTAATGACCAAAACTGGAGAGAAATCATAAGTGAGTGCATGAAACATGTTCTTTAAAATGATAGGAGAAAAAGAGAACGAGACTACTGTGTGGAGGAGACTCAATAATAACAAAAAAGAGTTGAGGTTAGAAGTAAGACAGGAAAGGAGGGAGGAAAGGGAGGGTGGAAAAAGAGTACAACGGAATCTGTTAGTGTATTTAAAAATAGCCAGAAAGAGAAATGTTAACTTTAACCACCAAAGAGAGAAAGATCTCTTTCAGGTATCCTCTTTTCATAAAATGAAATGGTGGCAAAACCAAGTGAGATATCTGAAAAATTAATATATGTTAAGAAAAAAATAAGGTGGTTAGCAGATGACAGAGATGGCACTTCAAAGTACTAAAGAGATAACGAGTGGACATACAATTATTCATATTGATATGACAAGGGGATTTCACTTGCGAGCTCAGAAGGCGGCCATGACAAGGATTTATGTGCAGCAGTGGGAACACAAAAAGGGCAAAAGTAGACCAAGCAATAAAAAGTGAAGCCAAAATTGACTACTCAATGAATGTGGCCAAAAGAGAACAGTCCCAAAAGACAAAGTAAAATCAGATTCAATGACAATTGTAAAAAAGAGAAGAGCCATTATGATGCACCCCAAATAGAAACAGATTTAATGAAATTTCAAAGCATTTACTGAAAGGCTTACATGATTTTGAAGAAATGTAAAGCATTAATATTTAGTTAGGAAGAGCAAGAACTTGAAAATAGAATGCAGTTTCTAAGCCTGAAAACAAAAAAGTCAGTTTGCAATTTACAAATAAGTTTGTGTTTCTTGTTTTTATTTACTAATTGTTTTCTTCATTTGTTTTTGTAACTGGGAAATACTTTCCCACAGCAGCAATGTGATAATTGGTGGCTAAGTTCCAAAAAAAGCCCACAAAACTGTTTAACCATTAGAACTCTACCTTTGCAATAATTCTACTAAAATCAGCCCAAACACCGAGAAAGAATTGATGAATGCAAGAGAGAGGAGGAAGAGAAAGAAGGAAAGGAAAAGCATGAGGAAAAGAAACAAAGAGAAAAAGGAAAGGAAAAGAAATATGAAAGAAGGTTTCTTCTTTTTCTCTCAAACCCACAGTATCAAACCCTGACTCCAATATTGATGTCTCTGCCAGGTGTTAGGAAGCTGTCGAGCTAGTGGTCAATTCTAAGGCTTCTGCAATTAACACCCCTTAACTTTCCAAGGGAGAGATTATCAGAGTTTCAAACCGTGCAAAGGAGGGTTTTTTTAGTGAGGTTCTTCTAGGCCAGATCTCCGATCCATTCCTACTTCCCACAGCCTCATCCCTCCTGTGCTTCTCTGAAGGAGCCAGTGTTTTGACTTAGGGTTTCTGATGAGTCTTGGTGCACAAGGGAAGGGTAGTTGTTTGTAAATTTTAAATTTATGAAATGCGAATTATCTACTTGTATATAGGAAAAATGGTTTCTTCAATTGTGTGTAGAGAACTGACATTATAAAGTATAGATGAAGTATAAATAGAGATTGTCTGAGTCTTTTAACATGGGGAAGTACTCGAAATGTAATGCATTACAAACCACTGAATCAGTGGGTGAAAATTGTGTGATTACTCGGAGATCTACAAAGGCATGTAATAATTTAGGGATATAGATAAATGACAGATATTTAGCAAAAAAACATGGAGCGTCATCTTGGAAATTAAGTTATGGACGGAATCATGTAAATGGAAATATATAAAACATAAAAATGGGAAGAATTAAATATGACATGTGCGTAAGCAAGAAAACAAGACTAGCCCAGCTACGAAGCAGAATTAGTCTTACAAAGAACAGAGAAAGAAAATGAAAAGAATGTACAAAACTCCCACTGATTAGATCATTTAAAAGACAACTGTAAAAATCTAAAGTAAAAAGAACAAAAGAGATCTGGTACAGAAGGAAACCTTGAACAGGACACAAAAAGTGTTCAACTTGTAAAGATATGTATTATGTTTCAAGAAGGAGTAAATAAATCTTTGAGAGGATTAGAAGAGATTTTTTAAAATGTAATTTCCCAGTAAAGAGTCTTTTTATTGGTGACACTTCAGGGGGTGGGAATCTCCAAAAGGATGATAAACTAACATGTGGTGTGCTTTAGCTAATATTTTTTTAATATACTGCCTTCATCAGAGTCATTATGCCTCTAAATTGCACGAGGAAAGAAAGCAGACACAAACAAAAATTTTGCTTTCCAATGTTGCTTATTTTTAGCTGTCCAGAATGTATTTTTATTCACCTTATTTCCTAAGAAACTCAGCAATATTCTGATTTATTATCAACAACATTTAATTACCATTAATTTAATTCATTTAATAAAGGAATACTTATCACGTGTAATCGCTAGATGCCTGCTCTTAGAAAACAGCTGAGAATGGAGAGTCAAGAAAACCAGTTCAAGCCTCTGTTCTGTCGCCAACGAATCATGTTAAGCAAAGTAACTGAACCTCAATTTCTTCATCCCTTTATAAAATAAAAGCCTTGAACTAAAAGAAACTCTATGAACACTTAAGTCCCTTATAGATGTGTTCATTATTCTCTAAAAGATTAATTAATGTTTAGCATGATCTGTACAAGTATAAGTTAGTATTGCAATCTTGTCATCAGAATGGTTTTATAATGCATGACTTTTCACTAAGATTTATTGATAACCTAAAATAATCCAAAATTTATAGATATAGTAGGTAAAAATTAAGAAAATAAATGGATTATGACTTCAAAGGCAATATTTCTGTCATTATATGGAGAAAATATTGGATATCATCTAAAAGTTTTAAACATAGAAATCACATAAACAGCGGCTCAGTTGGTTAGAGCGCAAGCTCTGGGCAAAGGGGCTGCCTGTTTGATTCCCACATGGGCCAGCGAGCTGTGCCCTCCACAACTAGAATGAAGTCAATGAGCTGCCGCTCAGCTTCCGCGTGACCAGATGGCTCAGTCGGTAGGAGCGCGGGCTCTCAACCACAAGGTTGCTGGTTCGATTCCTCGAGTCCCGCAAGGGATGGTGGGCTGCAACCCCTGCAACTAACAACAGTAACTGGACCTGGAGCTAAGCTGTGCCCTCCACAACTAAGATGGAAAGGACAACAAATTGACTTGGAAAAAGTCCTGGAAGTGCACACTGTTCCCCAATAAAGTCCTGTTCCCCTTCCCCAATAAAATCTTTAAAAAGAAAAGAAAATTACATAAACAACATGCAATTATTGTATTAATAGTTAATATTAAGTACATGTTAGTATATTTATATATTAATAATAGCTAATAAATGTAATAAATTAGTATTAATCATAGCTAATAAAACTCATAAATGTGTGAAATGTTGTATCATCTTCACAATGATACTGTAATTTTTGCTATTATCTGTATTTTACAGATAAATGTAAGATAACTTACTGTGTGGTTTGGAGATATTAAATCACTTATCCAAGATATCACAGATTGTAAATGGTAGAGCCCAGAGCTTTTATTGCCCCAAGCGGGATGTTATTGTATAAACTACTTGGTGATTTGCTTTTTTAAATGTAACATGTCCTGGAGATTTCTGGTCAAGATGGCAGAGTAGGTAAATGCTGTGCTTGCCTCTGCTCAGGACCACATCAAAATTATGAATGAACTACAGAACAACCACCATTAATAATCACCTGAAGTCAGATTCTAAGGAAGGAGATTCAAGATGGCAAGGTAGATCAATGCTGTGCTTGTCTCATCCCATCAACACATTAAAATTTCAACTAAAATGTAGAACAATCAACCTGGAAAACACCTGAAGTCTAGCTGAACAGAATTTTAGAGCATGAAAAAGAAGCCACATTGAGACTAGTAGGAGGGGCAGAGACGGGAAATGGGCCAGCCCCAAACCTCCCTGTGGTATTTGAAAATGAGGAGGGATATCTCACCCACAGAGGTTCCCCTGGAGGAGTGAGGGACCCCAGTCTCACACCAGGCTTCCTAGCTCAGCGTACTGGCTCAAACATGGAAGGGAATGGGTTCTTGCCATCTGCAGTGGACCTGGAGTATATGTGTTGAGTGGAGTAAGTCAGACAGAGAAAGACAGAGTACTTGTGCTGGGAAGAGGAGACCCCACAACATCTGCCTGTGAAAAAACAGTGCGGATTCCAACTGGGTGGGATGAAAAGCCAGATGTCCTCTTAAAGGGCCCACTCACAGACTCACTCACTTGCAAGCACTCACTCTAGGCCCCAGCAGAGGGACAGTGACTCTGGGGGCATCAGAGACATACAGGAAAGACTGAGTTGGGTGGCTTCAGAGCCACACAACTGGAGGTACTTTCTCTGTATGGGGTCTTTCTCCATTGCAGCCAGCAGGCAGGTGCCATATTTTCTGTGTTGAGCACACCCATGCCCATGACCAATTCTGCAAGTGAATTGGTTGGTCTTGTGAGCTTCACTGGCTCCACCCTGGTGACTCACTGAGACACTGCCACACCCAGCTCCCTAACATAGGAGGGCTTATGACTGAACCTAAAGGGATCTGGGAGATGGCAGCAGGCCTCTGAGAGTCCTTGCTTTTTGCAGAGCTACCCCAGACCCAGTACTGGTGGCAGCTGTCCTTGGTTCACATCATGGCTTCTCCCAAGTACCTCCAGGTCCAGCATAGGCAGCAATCAACCGTTGATTACATTGTAACTCCTACCAGATAGTCCCTGGCCAGTCACAGGCAGTGGATGACCTTGGTCTGCTCCAGAGCCCCTCCCCAGAAACCCACAAACCAACATACTTGGAACTACTAGGCAGTTCGCAAAGAGAAAATGGAAAGACTAATCAAAACATGAAAAGGTGCACAACCTCAGTAGTAATCAGAGATGCAAAATAAACCCACAGTGAGATACCTGAATTATAGAAACTCAAATATATAAAAATTAAAAATACCAACAATATCAAATGTTGGTGAGGATGTGAAAAATAAGAACTCTTATATACCCCCTACAGAAATATAAATAGGTAAAACTACTTTGGAAAATAGTGTAGCATTACCTATTAAAGTCTCACATGTGCAAACTCATTAAAAATCAATCCACTCCCACTCTAGCACGTGTACACTAGTAAAGATGTACTAGAATGTTCATAATAACATTCTTAATAGCCCAAAATGGAAACAGTGCAAGTGACCGTCAACAGTAGAAAACATAAATAGATCAATATATATTCATATACATAGTAGAGTGCTATCTGTCAATGGAAAAAACTTCCAGCTACACAGCATCAACACTGGGTGAATTCCACAACATCATAGTGAGAGAAGCCAGTCGCAGAAGAATACATCTAGTATTAATTCCATTTATGTAACATAACATGAAAAAATTAAACAATGCTTCAGACAGCAGAGTACCATCCAATTAGGCCCACAAATGGCACACACAAACAGTGGTCTCAACAGGCATGAGAATTCACTGGGGCAAATCCCACTCCATGGGGTAAGTCTCCCACACAGCATCATGTAAACTGTGGATGTAACCAAACCCCACAGCCAATCAGCCTCAGGGTCAATCCCACCTACTGATGTGGCAACAGCAATCAAGGCTCAAATACAACAGTGAGGCACACACAAGCCACACAAAGGACAACTTGCAGGACATGGCACAGGTGACCAGGGAGACAGTGTCACTGAGCCCCACAGGGCACCTACTACATAAGGCCACTCTGCTAAAAACAGAACACATAGCAGCCCTACCTAATACATAGAAACAAACATAGGGAGGAGGCCAAAATAAGGGATAAAGAAACATGTCCCAAATAAAAGAACCAGAAAAAGCCCCAGAAAAAGAACTGAACAAAATGGAGACAAGCAATCTACCAGACACAGAGTTCAAAACACTGGTTGTAAGGATGCTCAGTGAACTTAGGGGAAGAGTAGATGAACTTTCCCAAATTGGAAAGGAAGCAACCAAAAAGCTATTAGATGCCTATTAATAGATGACTGGATGAAGAAGATGTGGTACACATATACAACGGAAAATTACTCTGTCATAAAAAAAAATGAAATCTTACTATTTGTGACAACCTGGATGGACCTCAGGGTTATTTGCTGAGTGAAATAAGTCAAACAGAGAGAGAGACAAATAACATATGATGTCACTTATATGTGGAATTGAAAGAATAAAATAAATACAAAACAAAACAGAAACGGACTCATAGATACAGAGAACAAACTGATGGTTACGAGGTAGGAGGGGGGTTGACAGGCTGGGTAAGAAAGGTGAAGGGATTAAGAAGTACAAACTGGTAGTTACAAAATAGTCATGGGGATGTAAAATACAGTATCAGAAATATATTCAATAATATTGTAATAACTATATATAGTGCCAAGTAGTTACTAGACTTATCAGGGTGATCACTTCATAAATTACATAAATGTCCAACCACTATGCTATACACCTGAAACTAATATAAAATAATATTGAATGTCAACTATAATTGAAAATAAATTTAATATGTCTTGACTATGAGGTCTAACATTTAAGTTTGCGAACTTGTTGCAACAATCTTGCTAACATTTTTTTATTTCAAAGGGATTATTTATTATGAATTTGTACCAACTGGACAGTTAACCAAGTTTACTATTTGGAAGTGCTGAAAAGACTATGTGAAAAAGTTAGATGACCTGAACTTTTCACCAACAATTCATGGCTCTTGCATCACAACAATGCACCAGCTCACACTGCACTGTCTGTGAGGGAGATTTTAGCCAGTAAACACATAACTGTATTGGAATACCCTCCCTACTCACCTGATCTGGCCCCCAATGACTTCTTTCTTTACCCAGACATAGGAAACATAGAAAGGAAGACATTTTGATGACATTCAGGACATCAAGAGTAATATGACGACAGCTCTGATGATCATTCCAGAAAAAGTGTTCCAAAATTGCTTTGAAGGGTGGACTAGGCACTGGAGTTGGTGCATAGCTTCCCAAGGGGAGTACTTCTAAGGTGACCATAGTGATATTCAGCAATGGAGTATGTAGCCCTTTTTCTAGGATGAGTTCATGAACTTAATGGTCAGACCTCATATGATTCCCTGTTTATAAATTTACTTCCATAGTTTCATTTCTAAGGATTACATGATATTCCATGGTATGAATGTACTATAATTGATTTAAACATCCTCTTATTTGGGGATATTTAGTTCATTTCCAATCTTTTACTCCTTACATGTGAATCTTTGCACACATCTTTAAATGTTTCTCAGAATAAGTTTTTAGATATACAATTGATGTATTAAAAGCCATGAGTATTTTGGAAACATTTTGTATTTTATTTTATTCTTTTAACCATAGTCTTCACGCCTTTGAAGTCACCTAGGAGGTTGTTAATTAAATTCTTTGCTGTTATTGTTAATAGTTTCTTTTGTGATTCTTACTCTGCCATTTAAAAGAGAAATTCAAGTAAGTAAAGAGATAGTTCAGTAGTTCCAACTGATAAAAGCATAGGAGGACAAATTTTTGTTTACCTCATCCTTTGTGGAAAATTACAGAAACCGACAGAGAAAGTGCCAGGAAAGAAATTGATTCCTTACGTGAGTGTAGTAGTGGGACTGAACAATACAGAAAAAAAAAATGAAACGTTAAGCCCCAGTATTTTGGTACCAAACATTTTTACAACTGGAGAAATCCAGCTGTTTGACCAATATTTTCAAAAACCTTGGAGAGTCAGAACAGAGCTTAGCTGTGGGGAAGAGTTGGGGTGGGATTTGACTGAGGAGATGAATGGCAAAAGGAACCGTCCTTGGGTACTGGAAATATTGTATGCCTAGATCTAAATGGTGATTACATGTATATGTGTACATATGTAAAACTTCATCTAGTTGTACACAGAAGGTCAGTGTACTTTATAGTATGTGTGTCGTACCTCTGAAGAGTTTCAGATTGTTGGCATCATGTAAGCCAGACAACTGGATTTTCATTTTACTTCCAGTTATTTTATATGCTTTTATTATCATTTAAACTTATTACATATTTAGGCAGTAAACACATAAACACAATTAGTAAAATTCTGGCAAGCTGGCAGACTTTTTTTTCTTTTTCTAAGTTTGGATGATTCTCCCATTTAAAATCCCTAACAGCTGCACATTTAGGTAACCTCCACTTTTTGGCTGTTATGACTCCTTGTACATAATTTTTTGTGTGTATCTTTAATTATTAACTGAAGATAAATTTCTAGGAAGCTGCCGCTTAGTAATCTAAAGAAAAGATGAAATGCAAACCCTGTGCCAACAGTTATCTAGAAATTAAATGGGGTACGATGTGTCTAAAACAAGACTTTGTTCAAACGCTATTTATTTATTTATTTATTTTTTAAATTAAATTTATTGGGGTGACAATTGTTAGTAAATTTACATAGATTTCAGGTGTACAATTCTGTATTACACCGTCTATAAATCCCATTGTGTGTTCACCACCCAGAGTCAGTTCTCCTTCCATCACCATATATTTGATCCCCTTTACCCTCATCACCCACCCCTCACCCCCTTACCCTCTGGTAACCACTAAATTATTGTCTGTGTCTATGAGTTTTTGTTTCTCATTTGTTTGTCTTGTTCTTTTTGGTTTATATACCACATATCAGTGAAATCATATGGTTCTCTGCTTTTTCTGTCTGACTTATTTCACTTAGCATTATACTCTCAAGATCCATCCATGTTGTCACAAATGCTCCTATATCATCTTTCCTTAACGCCGAATAGTATTCCATTGTGTATGTGTACCACAACTTTTTTATCCATTCATCTATCGAAGGACATTTTGGTTGTTTCCATGTCTTGGCCACCGTAAACAAAGCTGCAATGAACATTGGAGCACACATGTCTTTATGGATAAATGTTTTCAGATTTTTTGGGTAGATACCAAGGAGAGGGATTGCTGGGTCACATGGTAATTCTATTCGTAATTTTTTGAGGAACCTCCACACTGCCTTCCATAGGGGCTGCACCAGTCTGCATTCCCACCAACAGTGTATGAGAGTTCCTTTTTCTCCACAGCCTCTCCAACACTTGTTACTATTTGTTTTGTTGATGAAAGCCATTCTGACTGGGGTGAGGTGATATCTCATTGTGGTTTTCATTTGCATTTCTCTGATGATTAGCGATGTTGAGCATTTTTTCATATGTGTATTTGCCATTTGTATATCCTCTTTGGAGAAATGTCTCTTCAGGTCCTCTGTCCATTTTTCAATTGGGTTGTCAAACACTATTTAGACCACTTGGACCGCCTTAGAATAAAATGCTCAGAATGTAGCATTAGCTCATCTTTAAAAAATATAGGAGTTTGGAATAACCCAAAAGATAATCGCGAGCATCCAGATATTCTACTTTCCTAAGCATACACAGGTCAAATTTCCCTCTCTGGAAACTCAATCTCAGTCTTTCAATTTTAAAGCACAAAAATTAAAATTGGGGACTTTTCCAAAATATTAGATAATTTAAAAAATGTTGATCTAACTTCTGATAAGAACACATCTCTCATTATCACCTACATTATGATACATAAATCAAGAACGGAGCTCTTTTTGATTTGGACTATATTGTACATGCAGTATTTTTATATTGCTGAACAATTAGTTGGTTGCATGTGTGTTTACTTTAACATTAGACAAAACAGCTTTCTTTCTGCCCTTCACACACCCGTTTCTTTTGTTTTCTAGAACATATATTTTGGTTGGCAGCAGCAAGTCAAACCTCAGAACCATTTGCATTTCTCTAACCTCTCAGTGCAATGGTGCAGACATTTGTTTGTGAACACAATATTGTAATATATCTGTGTTTTTGGTTGGAATCCAGTTCATCTGTTACAATTTAGTGATGTTCTAAGCTTTTACTTCCATCTCTTAGACCCTAAAATGACTTCATGTCTTGGCTGAGCTTCAGCGTTTTAACATATACAGACAGATCCAGGCTCTTATTCCCTCTACCATGCTGGGCTGTTACCAGCAGTTTCTGGGACATAGAAAACATCCAAACTGGCAAAGTTCAGAAAGAGCAGGCATTTTTTTTTTCAGGAATATTTTGCTTCATTGTGACAAAAGGCTAACCTGTTCCATCGTTTAAAATATGCAGTGGAGTAATTTTAGCTCCTGAAATTTTTCATGATGAGTATGAATCTGTATTGAGAAAAAGGGAAGAGAGAGAGAGAGAGAGAGAGAGAGAGAGAGAGAGAGAGAGAGAGAGAGTCCTATCAATTCTCCTATGCTTAGCAATTGTGTGGTTCTCTGAGGCCTCTGACATTGATCTGGAACCTTGGAACCTTCACCTACATAAGAGCTTCTGATGCCAGTATTCCAGATTACATCTCTGTTCTCCTCGCAATCAGCCTGACAGGAAAAGATTCTTTGCTTGCAGAAACTGAATAAACAAAAACAAAAACAGAAAAAAAGACCTACAGACACTAGCGTTTAGAGGTCGTATCAGTGACAAAGCCACCTTGAAACCTCATCATCCTGTGATGAAGCTCTCCAGGCAATGTTGCTAAGCTTCCCTGGAACCTGGTATTTCCAATTAGCTTGTTATTGCCATATTCTTTAATAGGAACAGATAGCCACAGTTCCAGACATCGGAGGAAAGCCTCCAACATGAAAGGCAGAGACAAAAGTGAACAATGCAGGTGGAGATATAAGGATGGGAGGATAAGAAAAGTGAAATAAAATAATTCAGAGAGTAGAAAGAATACTTAACAGCAACTAAGAATAGCCTTAGAGAGAGCAACCAATACAATATATGCACAGAAATGAGGTGCCTTAAAAATGGGTCAATCATAGAGCAAGAAAATAGTTCTTTGAAATTAAAAGTTGGGTAGCAAATGTAGTGGAAGGGTTTGAAAACAGAGTTGAAGAAATCTCCCAAAAAGACTAAAAAGACAAAGAGAAGGAAAATATGAGAGGAAAGATAGTAAGAGGCTCAGTTCAGGAGGGTCAACATATGAATACAGTTCCAGAAAATGAAGAGGAGGAAATTACAAAAAGCAAACACAAAACATCTCACTAAGTCCCTCATACAACAAAGTGTCTCATACAACAAATGAAAAAACAAAACAAAACATTCCATATCAAGTTATATCATCATGAAATTTCAGAAGACAAGATATAAGTAGAAGATCCTAAAAGCTTACAGGAATTAAAATGACATTGAGATACCACTACATAACCTATTATAACAGCCAAAATCCAAAATAAGGACACCACCAAATGCTGACAGGGATGTGGAGCAACAGAAATTCTTATTCATTGCAGGTTTGCTAGTAGGAATGCAAATTTGTACAGCTATTTTGGAAGACAATTTGGTAGATTCTAACAAAACTAAACATCTCTTACCATGTAATCCAGCAATCACGCTCCTTGGTATTTACCCAAAGGAGTTGAAAACTTATGTCCAGAAAAAACCTGCACATGGATGCTTATAGCAACTATATTTATAACTGCCCAAACTTGGAAGCAACCGAGATGTCCTTCAGTAGATGATGAATAAAGAAACTGTGGTACATTCAGACAATGGAATAAATTTCAGTGCTAAAAAGAAATGAACTAATAAGTCATGTAAAAACATGGAGGAAACTTAAATGTATACTACTTAGTGAAAGAAACCAATCTGAAAAGGCTACATACTATATGGAATATTCTGGAAAAGGCAAGACTATGGAGAGAGTAAAATATCAGTGGTTGTCAAGGGTTGGTGGGGGTGGCAAGGAGGGCTACGTAGGTAGAGCATAGAGGATTTTTAAGGCAGTGAAAATACTCTGTAGGATACTATAATGATGGATACCTGTCATTATATATTTGCCCAAACCCATAGAATGTACAGCACCAAGAATGAACCCTAATATAACGTATGGACTCTGGGTGATGATGACGTGTTGATGTAGGTTCATCAATTGTAACAAATGTACCGTCTGGTGGGGAGGTTGATAATGGAGGAGGCTATGCCCTTGTGGGGGCAGGGAGCATATGGAAATCTCGGTCCTTTACCCTCAAATTTTCTCTAAACCTAAAACCGTTTTTAAAAAAATGTTTTCTAAAAAAGTCTTACAAAGAGGAAAACAGATGCCATATAACGGCTTGGAACTCCCAATGGCATCAGATTTCCCCACAGTGAAATTGGAAGTGTAAAGCAATTGAAGCAATGCATCAATATCCTGAAGCGAAATGATATTCAACCCAGAATTTTATTCCCAGTAAACCAGCAATCAAATGTGAGAATAGGATAAAGATATTTTCAGTCATTCAAGAATTTAAGTTATTTCCACTCATGTTCCCCACTGGAAGGTATATTGTACAAGACAAGGGAAAAAACTAAGAAAGAGGGAGAATTTTGGATGCAGGAAACATGGGGGTAAACTCAGAAGAGTGGCATAGATAAGTTTTGTGACGATGGTCATTGAAAACCCAAGAATGACAATGATGTAGCAAGCTCAGGAATTCCTAAGACAGATTGGAGAGCTCTGTGAGGAAAGTCCCAAGAAAGATGGAACTAACATGCGCCTCGTATATATGTTGTTTGTCACATAGCAGGAACGTTAGAATGTTTGAAAAATTAGGTAACAGGAAAAGATGCTCCTTGGCTCATAATGGGGTTATGTGCCAGTAAACCCATCATTCGTTAGTTGAAAATATCCTAAGTCAAAAATGCATTCAATACACCCAAACTACAGAACATCAGAGCGCAGCCTAGCCTACCCTAAACATGCTCAGAACACAATATCCAAAAGAATGCTGGCAACCCAGTGCACTGCAGAGTCCCGGACGTGTACCCTGCTGCCCGCAGGGCAGGCTGCGAGCGGTGGCTCACTGCCGCTGCCCAGCATAATGGGAGAGTATCGTGTGGCATAGCACAAGCCCAGGAAAAGATCAAAATTCAAAATACAGTCTCTACTGAATGTGTCTTGCTTTCGCACCATCGTAAAGATAAAAAATCCTAAGTGGAACTGTCGTTAAGTTGGGGACCATCTTATATCTGCATATCTTAATTCTCCTCTTGGTACTGTTTCTCTGGAGAACTGTAACACACTACCCTTGCAGTAAGGATCCCTCAAACTTGCCTTTGCATGTCTAAGTCAGTGCCCTGGAATCACGAAGCTGGACGTCAGCAGCACCCTGGTTCTTCCTGCAGCAGGGCCATATTGCCCATAGTTATGGCAATCCTACGCCATTGCCACTCACGCTGTAAGTGCAGGAGTCATTCTTCTGCCCTATAACATATTACTCTAGCAAGACATCAAGTCACTCAAATTAGCTTCCCCAGAGAACAGGAAATGCAATTTTGTGTCTGGAGCGAGAGGATTCAGAAGTTTAGCAAAGTCCTGGGAACTTAAATTGTAGGCAGGGATAATATTGCTGTTCATCACTGTCTACTTATTTTCTATTTAAAGAGTTTTATCTTCCTAGTAGAGGGGGTTGGTTTAATAGCGTGTCAGGGGAAATGTCTAGTGAACGTATTGATTGAGTGTATGATGATAAATGTAGGCAACTTATCTCCTAATCTTCCTCTAGGTTTGCTTAGCTGAGGGTGAATAAAATTATTTTTAATATAGCCAAGAAGGTCTTTTTTCAATGCCTTGGAATTCTGGTACCATACATGTCCCTAAATGTCTTGTTGTTTCCTAAGAGTAAGAATTTGTACATTAGCACCAGGTTGAAGACATTCCCATGTATGGCACTTTAGCTAGGAATATTTAAGTTATGCTAAGCTAGTACTTCAGGGAGGGACCAAAGAAATATATACATACAATGTTCATATATCAAATACGTCCACATTTGACAGAAAAGAGATGGTCATTATTCCACAGAGGGAGAAAAGCAAGAAATTTTATTACCAAGGTCAAGAAAAGGTTTCTAAAGCACTCCACACATTGCATGCAAGATATAAGCAACCTGAAGGGGTAGGAGGAATGAGACTGTTTCACAAAACAACTTAATTTTACGTTAGATTCCATTTTCCAATTGAATATGAATATTTCTGAAAAAAAACTTGTACAGAAGACAGCGTTCTTATTATTGTCAGCTCCCCCCTATTGCTTACTAGAGACCAAGGCAATGCTGAAAAGGGTTTACTTTGATGCTCTAACAAGAAGTGTACTTCTGTCACATCCAGAATGACTGATAATGCTCAGGCCTATCCATTACTCCATTCAAATAGTAGGGTTGACTTGCCTTTAAGGTCACTTGGGTTATAATGTTGTTACTGTCCTTTCTTCTGCTCTGCAGTCTCATTTTCATGGAGGACTGGTAGAAAAAGAGAGACGGACTGGGCAGCACTCATTTATACACATACACACACACAAAAAAAACAACTTTCTATTAACATGAAATAGTTTTGGAAATTCTACATTGATTGTTATTGTTGCTGTTGTTTTGTTGAAATAACTAAGTGTGGAACACTAAAAGACTTTAATGAAACACAGGACTCCTGGGTTGTAAGTCCAGCTCTATGAGTATGTAGTTGTGTGATATTGGTCAAGGCACCACACCTCTCTGGGCCTCTGTTTACTTATTTGTAAAATGATTTCTTTGATTACAGCATCACTAATGATCTATGAAATGATATATGCAAATATATAATATATGTGTAATTACATATGTAATTGAATAAGTGTGTGTGTATGTACATTTCCTGAAACAAATATATGTAGCAGTGTACTCTACAGAATGTTGTCCTGCTGTCCTTCTGGTGCTGGTCCTGCCTTATTTTAGAGTAATGCTTGGACACGCACATTTGGAGTCGATTACATTTTCCTGTAGGCCTGAAGAAAAGCATTTTGATTTAATGTATCAAGCTTTGGACTTCTTTTCTTGAGAAATGCAAAAGTATGGCTTAATATGGTTTCCCCAGGTTTTTATTTTGTAATATTTCAAACCTTCAGAAAAGCTGCAGGAAACTACAATGAAAACCATATAACTTTCTCTGAGATTTATCAGTTGTTACCATTTTGCCACATTGGTTTCCTCTCTATTTCTCTTTCTCTACTTCCTTTCCGGATTGGATATATAGGCATTGGTGAACCTTTGGAGAAGTTATTGCAGACATCATGACCCTTCATCCCTAAATATTTTAGTATCTAGCTCCTAAGAAAAAGAACTTTCATTCTCAGGTTCTTTTATATGGACCACCTAAGAGGCACGCTGTAAGAAGCAACCACCTCTTCCTTTCACCCATCCGCCGAGCAGCCCCAAAGCAGCAATCATGCATGAGTGCAACTCCGTCCAGGTGGGCCAGGCTGGTGTCCAGATGGGCAACGCTTGCTGGGAGTGCTACAATTGGAGCAGGGCATCCAGCCCGAGGGCCAGATGCCATGTGAGAAGACCTTTGGGGGAGGAGATGACTCCTTCATCACCTTCAGTGAGACAGGCGCTGGCAAGCATGGGGCAGTGTTTGTAGACCTGGAACCACGGTCATTGATGAAGTTCGAACTGGTACCTACTGCCAGCTCTTCCGCCCAGAGCAGCTCATTCCAGGCCAGGAAGATGCTACCAATAACTGCCTGGGGGCGCTGCACCTGGCAAGGAGATCACTGACCTTGTCTTGGACTGAATTCGGACACTGGCCGACCAGTGCACAGGGCTTCAGGGCCTCCTGGCTTTCATAAGCTTTGGTAGGGGAACTTGTTCTGGGTTCTCTTCCATTTGCCCACTCCCCCCACTCCCAGGCTTCTACAGCTGTGGTTGAACCCTACGTCTCCCCCCTCAGCACCCACACCATCCCGGAGCACTCTGATTATGCCTTCATGGTCCACAATGACACTACCTACATCTGCCTGGGGCCCTGTCCCCACATCTACTTCCCTCTGGCCACGTATGCTCCTGTCATCTCTGCTGAGAAAGCCTACCGGGAGCAATTTTCTGCAGCAGAGGTCACCAACGAGTGTTCTGAGCAAGCCAACCGACGGAGACATGGGGCCCTCGCCACAGTGAATTCATGTGGCTTGCTGCCTGCTGTACCATGGTGACGTGGTTCCCAAAGATGTTGATGCTGCCATTGGCACCATCGAGACCAAGCCTACTATCCACTGTGTGGACTGGTGCGCCTCTGGCTTCAAAGTTGGCATTAATTAAAAGCCTCCCACTTGGTACCTGGTGGAGACCAGGCCGAAGCACAGCGAGCTGTGTGCACACTGAGCAGCACCCCAGCTGGTGCTGAGGTCTGGGCGAGCCTGGATCCCGAGTCTGACCTGATGGATGCCAGGTGTACCTTTGTTCACTGGCTCGTGGGTGAGGGCATGGAGGACGGAGAGGTTTCCGGGGCCTGAAAAGACAGGGCTGCCCTTGACAAGGAGTATGAGTAGTGTGGTGTGGTTCTGTTGAAGGAGACCGTGGGGAAGAACTAGAGGAATACTAAAGTTAGTATGTCACAAAGGTGCTGCTTTCACAGGGAAGCTTATTCTATTTTAAACGTTGAAAAGCTGTTGTCTGATCAGTTACATTATAGGTAGCAGTGTATACTCTCATACACACTTACTGGCTTACGCTTTAAAAAATGGTGCTTTGTTACAGACCCAACCTATCCATTTCTCTGCTGGATTTAGATAAAGTATTCCCTGTTTTAAGTGAAAAAAAAAGAAAAGAAAAGAAAAAGAAAAAGGACAGGCAGAGATCCAAGATGGCTGAGTAGATAGACACTGTGCTTGCTTCCTTCTGGGAACGCATTAAAATTACAACTAAATTATAGAACAATCAACCTGGAGAACCATCTGAAGTCTAGCCGAACAAAAGTTTTATAACTAAGGATATAAAGACGAGACCACATCTAGACTGGTAGAAGCGGCAGAGATGTAAAATGGGCTGGCCCCAAACCTCCTGTGGCGGTTGAGGGAGATCTCAGCCACAGAGGTCCCCCTGGAGGACTGAAAAACCCCACCTCCATACCAGTCTCCCCAGCCCGGAGAGATGGTGCCTGGAAGAGAAGCCCCTGTGAAAAGCAGTGGGGATTCTAACCAGGCAGGTGGGACAGAAGGCTGCAGGAAACCCAGACATCCTCTTAAGGGCCCGCACACAGTCTCACTCATTCACAGGCTCTCACCCTGAGTTGCTGCAGTGCAGGGATAGTGACTCAGGAGGCATCAGAGGCATACAGGGGGCAGACTAAGGTGTTTGGCGAAGACTGGAGGACAGTCACCATTCGCCCTGGGAGGGGGGCTTCTCCCATGTAGCCTTCAGGCGTGGCCATCTTTTCTATTTTGAACCTTCCCCCAATCGGCCAAATCTGAATCTGATTAATCTGGTGAGCTTCATAGCTCTGCCCTGATGACTCTGCTGGGACCCCATGCCAACCGACTTCCCCAATGCCGGAGGCACTTTCTCCCCCGGAAGCCAGCCCTGCCAGCATTACACTATTTCTTGGAAAACTATCTGAGTCTATGGGCCCCAGTCAGGCAGGAACTGGCCTCAGTGTGCTCTGAGATTTTTGCTGAGTAGCTCCAGGCTCAGCAGTAGCACCAAACCAGAATCTACATTAACCTGGTAACAACAGTTCTTCCCACTCTAGTGACTTCTTGAAACCCTGACTCACCCAATTTGTGTACTGCACAAGGCTTTATCAGTGGGTGAACCTAAAGAGAGCTGGCAGGTGGCAGCAGGCCTAGGGGTGTCCTGCCTTTTTGCAGAGCTACCCCAGACCCTGTACTGGTGGCCGACATCCTCAGTTTGCAGCGTGGCCTCTCCCACATGCCTCTAGGTTTATCACAGGCAGTGAATAGCCAGGGATCACTTTGTAGGTTCTACCAAGTATTTCCCAGCCAGTCCTTGGCAATGGCCACAGGACCAGCATACTTGGAGGTTGACTTCAGACCACAGCAGAGAACCACCCAATTAACACTAAAAGACACACACCCAAAGGGAAGTTTCAAGAGGCACCAGAACCCACTGGGGTGAATTCCACTCAAGCAGTAAGTCCCCCACACAGCAATTGTAAGCTGTGGACATGACCAAACCCCACAGCCAATCATTCTGAGGGTCAGTCCCACCCATTGATATGTCAATAGCAATCAAAACTCAACTATAACAGGAGGGCACCCACAAGACTTACCAGGGACACTCCTGGAACATCTAGAGAAGGTGACCAGAGAGACTGTACCAGGACCCCACAGGGCACCTACTACATAAGACCACCCGGCCAGGACTGGGACACATAGCAGATCTACCTGATACATAGGAAAAAACAGAGAGAGATAGTCAAAATGAGGAAAAAGAGAAATAACATCCCAAATGAAAGCATAGGAGAAAACTCCAAACAAAATGTAGGAAATCAACCTACCAGATACAGAGTTCAAAACATTGGTTGTAAGGATGCTCAGGAAACTTAGTGAGATTTTCAACAAAGAGATTGCAAGTATAAGTTAGGAGTGAGGAATACAATAACTGAAATAAAGAATGCACTAGAATGAATCACCAGCAAACTAGATGAAGCAAAGGATAGAATCAGAGATTTGGAAGACAAGGTAGCATAAAACACTCAATCAGAACAACAAAAAGAAAAAAGAATCCAAAAAAGGGAGGATAGTTTAAGAGCTCTCTGGGACAACATCAAGCATAGCAATCTTTGCATCATAGGGGTACCAGAAGAAGAAGAGAGAATTGAGAAACTATTTGAAGAAATAATGACCGAAAACTTTCCTAACCTGGGGAAGGAAATAGACATACAAGCCCAGGAAGTTCAGAGTTGCAAACAAGATAAACTCACATAGGACCACACCAAAACACATTATAATTAGAATGGCAAATGTTAAAGACAAAGAAAGAATCCTAAAAGCAGTAAGAGAAAAGCAACTAGTAACTCATAAGGGAGCTCCCATAAGATTGTCAACTGATTTCTCAACAGAAACGTTGCAGGCCAGAAGGGATTGGCACAGAATATTCGACATGATGCAAAGAAAAGAACTACAACCAAGACTACTCTACCCAGCAAAGCTTTCATTCAGAATCGAAGGATATGCAAATTGCTTCCCAGACTAGAAAAAGCAAAAGGAGTTAATCACCACCAAACCAGTATTGCAAGGAATGTTAGAGGGACTTCTTTAAGATGGAAAAAAAAATCAAAATTATGAATAATCAAATAGCAATAGCTGCATACCTATTAACAATTACTTTCAATATAAATGGATTAAATGCTCCAATCAAAAGACCTAGGAGGGCTAAATGGATAAAAAACAAAACCCTTACATATGCTGCCCTCAGGAGACTCACTTCAGATTGAAAGACACACACATATGGGAAGTAAATGGATGGAAAAATATTATTTCATGAAAATGGAAATGATAAAAACAAAACAACAAAATCTGGGATAGCAATACTTATACCAGACAAAACAGACTTTAAAGGCTATAATATGAGACAAAAAAGGACCCAGTAATCCCACTTCTGGGTATTTATCCGAAAAATCCCAAACGCTACTTTGAGGGGATGTATGCATCCATATATTAATTGCAGCATTATTTGCTATGGCCAAGTTGTGAAGGCAGCCTGGTATTGATGAAAGAATGGATAAAGAGGAGAATGTGGTATATATATACAATGGATATATACAATGGAATATTGCTCGGCCAGGGAAGGGACTGGGTTCTTGCTCTGTGGAGGTATGGATGGACCTGGCGGGTATTGTGCTGAGTGGAGTGTAAGACAGAGAAGGACAGATGCAATGTGATTTCACTTTTATGTGGAATCTAAAGAACAAAATAAACGAACCAAACAGAAACAAACTCGTAGATATAGAAAACATTTTAATGGTTGCCAGTTGGGAGGGGGTTTAGGGGTATGGGTGAAAAAAGGAGAAGGGATTAAGAAGTACACATTTATTGTTACAAAGTAGTTATGGGGATATAGGGCATAGCATAAGGAATAAAGTCGATAATATTGTAATAACTACATATGGAATCAGATGGGTACTAGATTTATTGGGGGAGGGGGTTGGGGGACAGGGCGAAAAAGGTGAAGGGATTAAGAAGTACAAATAGGTAGTTACAAAGTCGTCATAGGAAAGTAAAGCATAGGGAATATAATCAATGATATGGTAATAATCATGTATAGTGCCAGGTGGGTACTTGACTAGTCGGGGGGGGGGGGTCACTTCTTAAATTATATAAATGTCTAACCATATGCTGCACACCTGAAATTAATATAAAATAATATTTAATGTCAATTGTAATTTATAAATTTAAAAAGGGGGGGAAAGGTGAAGGGGAGTAAGAGGTCCAAATTTCCAGGTATAAAACAAACAAGTTATGGGGATGTAATGTACAGCATAGGGAACATAGTTAATCATATTGTGATAGTGTGGTATGTTTTCAGATGGTTGCTGGACTTATCATGGTGATCACTTCTTTAGGTATATAAATGTTGAATAACTATGGTATACATCTGAAACTAATATAATATCAAGTTGACAATTAAGTTTGCGAACTAATCCTAGAAAAGAGCTACCCACCTCATTACTGAATACACTACAAACACCTTCGAAGTCCTCCCCTTGGGAAGCTATGCACTGATGCCAGCGCCTAGTCTACCCTTCAAAGCAATTTTGAAACTTTTTCTGGAATGGCCATCAGAGGTCTCATCATTTTACCCTTGATGTCCTGAATGTCATCAAAATGTCTTCCTTTCAATATTCCCTTTATCTTCAGGTAAAGAATGAAGTCACTGGGGGCCAGATCAGTGAGTAGGGAGGGTATTCCAATACAGTTATGTGTTTACTGGCTAAAAACTCTCTCACAGACAGTAACGTGTGAGCTGGTGCATTGTCGTGATGCAAGAGCCATGAATTGTTGGCGAAAAGTTCAGGTCGTCTAACTTTTTCATGAAGCCTTTTCAGCACTTCCAAATAGTCAACTTGGTTAACTGTTTGTCTAGTTGGTACAAATTCATAATAAATAATCCCTTTGAAATAAAAAAAGGTTAGCAACATTGTTGCAACAAGTTTGCAAACTTAATTGTTAGACCTCGTATTGTATGTTAACTACATTTTTAAGAAAAATCTTTAAAAAAATAACAAAAGGACATTCTCCTACAAAATCACAAGACATTTCCTGGGGAAACTTAACATTGATTCAATACTATTATCTAAACATATTCTCTATATTCACATTTCCCCAATTGTCCCAATAATGCCCTATGTAGATTGACTGATTGATTGGTTTTGTATCATAGGATCCAATCAAGGATTATCTGTCACATTCAATTGTCCTCTCTCTTTACCTGTCTGTTGTTCTGTAATTTCCCAGCCTGTTTGTTTGTTTGCTTTTTACGATATTGACATTTTTTAAGAGTTCAGGGCATTTGTTTTGCAGAATGTCCCTCACTTTAGATTTGCCTACCTGTGTCCTAATAATTAGATTCAGGTTAAAGATTTTTAGAACGAACATTATATAGAATTGTTGTGTTCTCAGTGCATCACATCAGAGGTATGTGATGTCATAATTGGTGATGTAGTGTTTGATCATTTGGTTAAGGTGATAGTCACCAAGAATCTGCAATGTTAAAATTCCATTTGACCTTACAATTAATGAGTAAACTTGGGAGTGTCACTGAGACTTTGTCACTATCCTGCTTCCCAAAGGTTTTGGCATCCATCAACAGTGGTGACTGTAAGATTACAATGTTTTGGCTGTCCTCTACAAAGGTGAATCGGGATAATAAACACATCTCTGACAGATGGAGGAAAGAATCGGTCAGTGTGGATTCGACCACAGATAAACACTGGTGATGTGTGTGTGTGTGTGTGTGTGTGTGTGTGTGTGTGCGCGCGCGCGCGCGTATGCACGTGATGGATGTACTGAGGCAAAGAAGATTTGACATGCTGCTAGCATTTTAAACAGTGTTAAGTTGGGGTACCTAATGTGCGGAATCTAAGAAAAGTAAACTTTTGTTATGTGTTGAACAGAACAGACACACTGTACAATTTCTGTGCTTGCAATTTCTCCACAGTATGAGACAAGACCTAGAGCTTAAGAATAATGGCACATATAATACAATGCATTAAAATGTTTCTTTTTTTATGGTGAGTTATAGCTTCCCTTCTTTATTTTTTATTTTCCCCATTATATTTTTGGTTGCAATAGTACTATATTTCTGTTAGATGAAGTTAAAGTATTATTAATAGGAAGTAATTAAAAATTAATAATATGAGAGTAGCAAAAGTTTGTAATAGATTTTACAGGTCATGAAGTGTTTGATTCCACATGAGAGTAACAATGAATCTGAACATGCCTTTTTCTGTCTTGAAAACATGAACCACAAACACAACGTCTACATTTGTTTTCTTCATGTTTCTCTGATTTATCAGACTTAATTTTCACAAAAGCAGAATTGTATACTAATGTGTGGGACTAGTAATGTTAGGGAGAACAAACCAAATGTCGCAATAAAGAGAAAACATTCTACATAGAAGAACAAAAATAATAATAGTAATAATCATGATAATAATAAAGAATGCTAATGAGCTTTGATAAAAGATCCTGGAAAGCAAAGGTATTCTAGTCCTAGTACAGTAGCTGGAACAGAGAGCATGGAAGGTGAATTGTGCAAGTGATTACATTTTCAGTGACAAGAACAATCCGGAATAGCAAATGAAGAAGTAAGACCATGAAACAGTAGATTCCACGTACTCAATATAAATGAAGAAGTCTGAGCAAAGACTGTTTTGCCTTATGGAATTATCCTAACGTATGATTTTCTTTGTTACCTTTGTGTTTCTCTAATTTCTCAGATGATTTGAACCCACAGCAGGGAGAACAATGTTTGACTATGATGTCAGTGTTTTAGGAAAAAGAGCCAGGAATTTGAAAAGTAAGCTTTTTGCACATACAAAGATGTTATTGTTGCTGCAGTTGTGTTTCTAGAATAACTGTAGGATTGTTAATTATGAAAAGAGATAATAGTAGCAGATACAATTTGTCTTCCAACAGGAGTGTGATGCCATCAAAACATCCACAATGGAAATCACAAGAGTAATCAACAAAGTGCAAAATATAAAGACTTACTTTTAAGCTGCAATATAGCCAAAATATACCTGTTAAGAACCCAGAATTGTTTCATGAATGAATAATGAAATAGCCATGTTTTATTAGCTTTATTTCAAACTATCTACAAGTTGAACAACCTTTTCAAGGCCTTTTTTAACACTTTTGCAATTTGCTGGAGCAATGGTTTCCTTTCTTTTTTTCTTAAAGCTACAGTGATTAATCTGATTTTGGTGTTTCAGTAATTATGTCAATTAATGTGTGCTAGAATAATTTCATTTGTTGAAATAGTACCAGATGAATATGTAATTAGGAAATCGTTGTCTCTTTAAGATTTTGTGTGCAGTTTTCCAGGATTAGCCACATATGGAAGAGTAGTTTTAAATAAAAATAACTTTTGGTTAATGACCAAACTGGTATCTAGTTTATTTCCTGACAATTGAAATAAAATTATAATTTCTTCCCACCTTCTCCTACCAATCAAAGACACATTATAGGGTAACCAACTATCCCATTTTCCCCAGGATGGTCCTGGTTTTTAGCTGTGGATGTCCTCTAACTTGGGAAACCCTCCTGTTCCAAGCAAATTAGGATAGCTAGTGTCATGCAGGGCGTCCGGCGGGGTGGTCTGCGGGGTCTCCGCTCCCGCTCCCCACATAAGAACGCAGGACATGGTAAGGCCAAACAGGAACACCCACGGAGCCATAAGTAGGGGAGTCAAATCAATATATTCTCGCCGGCGGCATCCGCCTCTCTGCAATCCGCTCTTGCTAGCCCCCAATTCTTCTGCTAGCGTAGCCACAGCAGTTATATTAGTGGCCAATGGCTTACGGGTTACAGCTGACAGCCAACTAGCCACAGCTGATGGCCATCTGATCACAGTTGATGGCCATTTACTACCCGAGCCAGCACCTTTTTATGTGAGGCCAAGAGCCTGGAAACTGCTTTTTGGGGCTTTGTCCCCACACTCCACCCCTACAGGGTCTCGCCTCACAATCTGCGTGACAAGTGTCTTCCGCGAGGGTCCCTGTGCGAGCCTGGAGGTGAATGCAATATCCTGGACACAGCCAGGCTCTCTGAGCACAGCCAGGGTTTCTCAGGGCACCACCAGTACTTCTGGGCACAGCCGGACTTCCTGGGCTTCTTAGGATATCACCTGTTTCCCCGGGCACAGCCAGGGTTTCTCAGGGCACTGCCACTCTCTCTGGACACAGCCAGACTTCCTGGGCTCAGCCAGGGCTCTCAGAGCACTACCACTCTCTCTGGACACAGCCAGACTTCCTGGGCTCAGCCAGGGCTCTCAGAGCACTACCACTCTCTCTGGACACAGCCAGACTTCCTGGACACAGCCAGGGCTCTCAGGGCACTGCCACTCTCTCTGGACACAGCCAGACTTCCTGGACACAGCCAGGGCTCTCAGGGCACAGCCACTCTCTCTCTGGGCCTCTCAGGGTACCATGCTGGAACAACAGCGGCTCACAGTCAAGGTGCTTACATATTATTAATGGCCGCCAGTCAAGACACAAAAGCAAACATCCGCCAGTTCCACTACATGGTGGTGTGTTCCCAAACAGTCAAGTAGTCCATTAAATTAGGGATGGAAGGCAATTCCCCATAGTCCATAGTCATTCGCCAGGGCTGTCCTGGGGGTGAGGGATGACTTGACCTCACCCTCATCTCCCAAGGAGGACTCAGCAAGCGTTTCCTCCTGGGACAAGTCCCGCATCCAGGCTGCGTCAGCAAGCACTTCCCGGCCCACAGGGCGGCAACAACCTTCGCTTTCTCCGGCCTCTGCTGGTTGGGGAACCATCCACGTCTTCCCACCCTTCCACGGGGATCGAGCTCTCCGGCAGCTGCTCCTCCTGGTCTTCCTCTGACTGAGCTTTCATAGGCACAAACTGCTCCACTGCCCTTCAGAGAGCTTTGGACGGCACCGTATCCTGCCGACTACGCCATGTGTCGTGCGGAGGACCCAGCTCGCTGCGCCATTTGTCGTGCAGGGCGTCCGGCGGGATGGTCTGCGGGGTCTTCGCTCCTGCTCCCCACATAAGAACGCAGGACATGGTAAGGCCAAACAGGAACACGCATGGAGCCATAAGTAGGGGAGTCAAACCAATATATTCTCGCTGGCGGCATCCGCCTCTCTGCAATCCGCTCTTGCTAGCCCCCAATTCTTCTGCTAGCGTAGCCACAGCAGTTATATTAGTGGCCAATGGCTTATGGGTTACAGCTGACGGCCAACTAGCCACAGCTGATGGCCATCTGATCACAGTTGATGGCCATTTACTACCGGAGCCAGCACCTTTCTATGTGAGGCCAAGAGCCTGGAAACTGCTTTTTGGGGCTTTGTCCGCACAGCTAGCCACCCTAAAACACACATCTCGCTTGAAAAGAAGTGTTATACTTACAAAGCTTGATTTTTTGTTAAATAAATTTAACAGAAAAGCAACTTAAAAATAAATTTCCATGCTTATTATCCCCAAAATAATGCAACTATATAATATGTAGTCGTGTTCCTTCTAAACTTTATACAAACGATGTGTAATTTAACAGGTATAAAAGCACTGTAGTCACAAGCTGTGTATAATTCTATGTTCATTAGTTAACAAATATATATCCTCACAAAATCGTATGTGTAATTTTAATGACCCCATAAAATTCTAACATATTTCCATGTTCGAAGTTACTTAATTATCTTCCACTGTAGTACATTTATGTTGTTTTTGTTTTTTCTCTATTATAAATGATAATGCTGTAAATATCTTTGTATATATACAATTTCTCTTTTAAATTTAAGAAATGAAACTTTGGAGAAAACATACTGTGGGGACAGAGCCAGGAGTGCAGTTTCCAGGCTCTCGGCCTCATGTGGAAAGGTGCTGGCTCAGGTAGTCAATGGCCATCAACTGTGATTGCATGGCCATCAGCTGTGGCTAGTTGGTCGTCAGCTGTAACCAGTGAGCTGTTGGCCACTAATATAACTGCTAATATAATAGCAAAAAATGGGGGCTAGCAAGAAGATAGTGGCGTCACAGATAAAGATTTCCCCCCCATTTTTAGGATCTTTCAAAAGAACAATGGCACTTAAAGAAAAAATGAGATTGCTGATTAATCATAATTTCATAGACAAACATCTACTGTGTTCCAGAACTGATACAGGCATTGAGGGACTCAGAAATACTACAAACTCATTGTTAAGGACAGGTGCTCGGTAGGAGCTCATTTTGATACTAAGTCTTACCAACTCAACTGTCCCTTCAGGTTTCCTTTTAGGATTTCTGAAGTAGAAATATGAAATCCAAAAAATTCAAGTCTTTGCCTGTACTATAATTAAAATGCAACAGCCTGAGTCTACAAAATCTAAGCTCGAATACAGAAAGAATAAGTCATGAAATCAGTTACATTTGTTGAGTACCTGCCATTGCCTACCTTGTTCCCATCCTGTAGAATTTACCAACTGATAGAAAAAAGTCATGGGATGTGTATATAATAAAATAATAGAAAGGACAATAAGTTCCACTACAGGATGTAAAAAGAGGGGCATATCTCCTTGTGCACTTGTATTATTTATAATGACAAAATCATTGTAAATAACTTAAATGGATATCAAGATATAAATAAATATGTTATGGAATAGCCATATACTGGAACACTAGACAATAGTGAAAATCAATGCACAGGAATTGCTAGATGCATCAATGCCAACAACTCTCACAAAAGAAACATTGAGGGGTGGCCAGATGGTTCAGTTGGTTAGAGCACGAGCTCTGAACAACAGGGTTGCCTGTTCAATTCCCGCGTGGGATGGTGGGCTGTGCCCCCTGCAACTAAAGACTGAAAACAGCAACTGGACTTGGAGCTGAGCTGCGCCCTCCACAACTAGATTGAAGGACAATAACTTAGAGCTGATGGGCCCTGGAGAAACACACTGTTCCCCAATATTCCCCAACACAAATTTAAAAAAATAAAAAAAGAAATGAATATAAAAGATGAGTTTTAGCAGATCACATATAGTTGGTATCATTTGTATAAGCATAAAGACTTGCAAAATAATATTATGTATTGTTTAGGGATACTCCAATGAAGTGAAAATATACAGAAATGCATGCGATGATAAGTATGGAATTCAGGATAATGATCTCCTGGGGGCAGGGGGGAGGAAGGAGGACATAGTCCCAGAGTATTTAGTATTATTTAGTATTTAGTTCAAGTATTTAGGAAATGTTTTATTTCTTCTTTCTTTTTTTGTTTTTATACACATATACAGATGTACTTTGGGAAGGAGAGTCAACAAGGTGCGGGAACATATATCACGTGGCCTGTTTTCTCAATTAAGTACACTAATGATAATAGCATTTACTCAGAGATAAATAAAAAGATGTTCAAGTTTGTCTATCCTTAAAAAAGTAAAAAACAGCATACTTTTCCTTGCCATTCCATCACGTAACTATTATATTTTTCTTCTTCCCTTCAATGCCAATCTACACTTGCTGCTGCCACTCCCAGGTAACACGTTCCTTTTTTTTTTTTTAATTTATTGGGGTGACAATTGTTAGTGAAATTATATAGATTTCAGGTGTAAAAGTCTGTATTACATCATCTATAAACCCCATTGTGTGTTCACCAGCCAGAGTCAGTTCTCCTTCCATCACCATATATTTGATCCCCCTTACCTTCATCTCCCTTCCCCCACTTCCCTTACCCTCTGGTAACCACTAAACTATTGTCTGTGTCTATGAGTTTTTGTTTCTCATTTGTTTGTCTTATTATTTTGTTGTTTTGGGTTTATGGTTCTCTGCTTTTTCTGTCTGACTTATTTCACTTAGCATTATACTCTCAAGATTCATTCATGTTGTCACAAATGTTCCTATATCATCTTTTCTTACTGCTGAATAGTATTCCATTGTGTATATATACCACAACTTCTTTATCCATTCATCTATGGAAGGACGTTTTGGTTGTTTCCGTGTCTTGGCCACTGTAAATAAAGCTTCAATGAACATTGGAGCACACGTCTCTTTATGTATAAATGTTTTCAGATTTTTTGGGTAGACACCCAGGAGAGGGATTGGTGGGTCATATGGCAATTCTATTCGTAATTTTTTGGGGAATCTCCACACTGCCTTCCATAATGGCTACACCAGTCTGCATTCCCACCAACAGTGTATGAGGGTTCCTTTTTCTCCACAGCTTCTCCAACACTTGTTACTATTTGTCTTGTTGATGATAGCCATTCTGACTGGGGTGAGGTGATATCTCATTGTGGTTTTTATTTGCATTTCTCTGATGATTATTGATGTTGAGCATTTTTTCATATATCTATTTGCCATTTGTATGTCCTCTTTGGAGAAATATCTCTTCAGGTCCTCTGCCCATTTTTCAATTGGGTTGTTTGGTGTTTTTGTTGTTGAGTTTCATGAGTTCCTTGCATATTTTGGATATTAGCCCCCTATCGGAGGCACTGTTTGCAAAAATCTCCCATTCAGTCAGTTGCCTCTTTATTTTGTCGATGGTTTCTTTCGCTGTGCAGAAGCTTTTAAGTTTCTGGATCTTTTTTGAGTGGTTACCCTTAAGTTTATGTAAAAGAAAGTTTGATATTTAGAATATTTCATTTTCTTCAGCATGCTTACTTTCTCCATTTCCATATTCTGGTTCAGGCCTTTACTCTCCCCCTTTTTGTGTTGCCACAAATTGTCCCTGTTGATGGTGGTCGAATAGCCTCCTTTAGTATTTCTTGTAGTGCAGGTCATGTATTAGAAAATTCCCTCAGCTTCTGTGTGTCTGGAAAGGTCTTTATTCCTCCTTAATATCTAAAGGATATCTTTGCTGGATATATTATTCTTGGCTCATAATTTCTCTCTTTCACTAGTTCGAATATTTGGTTCCACTCCCTCCTGGCTTGTAGAGTTTCTGCAGAAAAATCTGATGATAATCTAATGGGCTTTCCTTTGTAGATTACCGTCTTCTTTTTCCTGGCTGCCTTGAGGATTCTTTCTTTGTCCTTGATTTTAGACAGCTTCAATACAATTTGCCTTGGAGAAGGCCTATTTGGGTTGAGATAATTAGGTGTTCTTTTTGCTTCTTGGATTCGAGGATCCAGTTCTGTCCACAAGTTTGGGAAGTTCTCATCGATAATTTGTTTGAATATATTCTCTGTTCCCTTTTCTCTTTCTTCTCCTTCTGGTATGCCCGTTATTCTTATATTGCTCTTTCTGATAGAGTCAGAAAGTTCTTGCAGAGTTCTTTCATTTCTTTTAAGTCTCAAGTCTCTTTCTTCTTCCATCTGTGTCATTTGCAGGTTTCTATCTTTGATGTCATTGATTGTTTCCTCCATCTGGTCAACTCTACTACCTAAGCTGGCCATTTCATTCTTAATTTCTTCTATTGAGTTCTTAATCTCCAGAAATTCTATTTGGTTCTTTTTTTTAAATTTCAATCTCTTTTGTAAAATGCTCATGTTGTTCTTTGATTGCGTTTCTGTGTTTTCTTGCATCTCGTTGAGTTTTTTCAGAACTGCAATCTTGAATTCTCTGTCATTTAACTCACATATTTCTATATCTTTAAGTTGCTTTTTGGAGACTTTTCACTTTCTTTTTGAGCTGTCTTGTTGCCTTGGTTATTCATGGCAATTACTGATTTATTATTTCTCTTCCTAGACATCTATAGGAGTGGCTTCTCCAACAGGTTAATAGGAAGAGGTCTTTCTTTGTTTTCCAGTACTTGTTGGTAGAATGTTTTATTTTCTCTCCGACTGCAGCCTTTTTTTCTCTCTCACACGGTAGTGCTATGTTTTCTGTGCTCTATTCCAGCTTCTCACACAATGCGGGGATTCCCTGGGAGACGGGCTTCTCCTCTGTTAATAGTTCGCCTGGGTCACAGGGTGCAGTGTCCGTGTGGGTATGCGGAGAGCTTTTGAAGTCCCAAAGCTCTTCCTGCACCAGATTCAGAGCCCGTGTGTTTCAGCAGTTCCGTTTATTCCTGCAGGGATCCGCCCAGATAGGTGGGGCCAGGAGAGGGGTGAGTTGTGAGAGGTGGCCCAGAGCAATGGCAGCGACTACCACCACAGCCAGTCCTGCTTCCATAGCTCCCTCCCCTTTGCTGGAAGTAGTTGGGCTCGAAATCTGTGTCTGTGGTCCACAGTTCTCAGAACAGCAAATATTCTGTTCTTTTGATCTGACACTGCTACTGTTTAGCTTCTAGCACGGGGGGGAGAGGGGGAGGGCGCGGCGAGCTCTGGGAGGATAGGGAGGGGGTGGCTAGTCTCAGTGCCTAAGGCTTCAGTTCTCTGCTTGGCAGTGAGGGCTTAAACCACCGTTTTCAACCCTCTTCCCTTAGTCTTTTCTCTGAGGTCTCTGCTGTGAGCATTGGGTTCAGTTGTGTTATATGCTGTCCCCTCAGCCCTGTGGGCCATAAGCGGAGCCCTAGCAGTCCGAGTTCTTCCCTCTCTCGCAGCTGCGGTAGTTCCAGGATGCAGCGAGCTCGGAGCACTGAGCTAGGTCTGCGTCCTGAGCCTGCGCAGCTCCGTCTCCACACTTCTCCCTTCCCTCCTCCCCCACTTGCGTGATTCTCCCACCTTTAGGTGAATTTGGTAGTGGGCCTCTTCTTCTTGCCTGTCTGCTGTGCAGGGTGTCCTTTGTGGAGTTATAGTTATTTGATGAGTTGTAAATTCCAAGGGAGATATACAGAGACTCACCTCACGCCACCGTTTTGATGATGTCTCGGAAGTGTTTTATTTCTTAAGGTACTAGGGGAGTACATGATTGTTCATTATATAATTTTGAAATATATAATAATACAGTAAAATGTACATGAATTAAAGTGCCACATAAGCAGAAAAGAGTCTGTTAATTCTGAATTTGAGTAGCAATCTGAGTAAGCTCTTCGGTTGAGTAGGCATTCATGGATAAATTGGTGCTGATGGATGAGCATACATTCAATAAGTCCAGATGGCAGGAAAGGAGATTTTGGACTGATGGACCAACATGGGCAAAGGCATGGTAGTCTTCCGGGCAAGAGCTAGCTTAGGATGCTTAGAAATATTTATGCTGGAATAAAAGCAGTTGACAATGTAACTGGGACCAGATTGCAAATGGCCTTGAACACAGCAGAAATGTAAAATAATTACTAGGTTTTGTAAACAGGAGCTTTCAATTAGGTCTGGGCTATAATTTATTGCATTCTTCATGGAATTCCAAAGGATTGATAATTTTTCAACCAGGATGTTACCTTACCTATATCTGACTGATCCTTCTACATCTCTACTGCTCTTCAGATAAAAATAAAAATAAAACCACAATTCATCACAAGTCATCTATCAAATCCAACAGAGAAATTGATGCTTAGGGTTATAATCAGTAATAAATATGAAGATCTCCCATTGGTAGCTTTTAAGAGTCAGTTTTTTCTCATGATTACCCGTTAATTTTCCTACCTGACCATGTCTAATGAATCTTCAAGTATTATAGAAAGCATCACCCTGAGAAAGGATAGGAAGACTTGTTGGTTTTTTGTGAAAAATCTAAAGCTTATGAAATTTGCCAGAAATGACTTTTATATGATCATCATTTGGTCACCAGCAGGTATCTTTTGTTGATTTCATATGGCAGAGTCTGAAGAATATTGGTTGATCAATGTGTCATTCATCAGGGACACCTTCAGAGATGATGAAAGTTGTGTTACGATCTTATGGAAAACGGCACAACATTTAGCAAATTGAACCACACATTTCCTCTCTCCTCCTTTTTTTTGAATGTTAAAACTGCAGTTTGACAAAACAACTTCCATTTCAGAAAAAAATTAAAACAGCAGGTGATAATTAGGGCAAAGTTACAACAGTGTTATTGCTAATGGGCTACCTGTCAGTTAGCGCAAAGTATCACTTCTCCCCAGGAATAGTTATTATTAAAAACAAGCCATGAGGGTTAAAGAAGGGACTGTAAAATGTGTCTCCTTATTTGCTCATTTGGAAACAGCATAGAGATAGACCTATTAACCACCTCACTCTACCTTGGTCTCAGAGCAGACAACACACACAAAATTACTGCCAGTTATAAACGACCAAAACATAAACCTTAGCTGACTTGAGTTAAAAATCAATTTTCCTAATAAATTAAATTTGAACATTATATACCAGCATGTAATATCAAGAAGGATGTATTAATAATTGCCATGTTGGCAGAGTGCAAAGTGCAAGACTTATAGGGATATAACAATTTAATAATTTAGAAAATCTGATACCAAAATAGCTATGGCTGGTGGAAGCCTCAGAGTTCAATTCAGTCTTTCAGCTATAATAGTATTCTCTAACTAGTCAAGGTTGAATGTTCAAGATGTAGTTTGAGTATTAATCATCAATTCAAATAAAAGACTGCACAACTGGAGAGGCTCTCCTGGGTTAAGTAGCTTATTCCTGAACACAGATGTAAGATTTTTCCTTTGTGTATTCCAGAACCACTTGAGTGTTTTCCGTACTAAACAAGCAACCTCTTTTGGAGTTATTTCTTTAGCTTTACTCTTTATCAACTACAATCTTTTGGCAAAGAATTCACCTGAGCTTTTGCTGATGTGAATTATGAGCTCATTCAAACCGCCTATTTCAAGTTTAAGCTTTATCTTTCATTCTGCCCAATAATAAACCTGGTGATATGTTATGCTTTATATTGGTTTACCATATAGAATTCCATTGTATAGTATTGTAAGAATAAACCATACCTAAATTATCCATTTTACTGTTGACGAGCATTTGGGTAGTGTTATTAATACATGAAAAAATAAAGTATTATATAGGTACTCATACGTACACAAAGAATTCCCCTGCACACTTATACATCGCATTACATTTTTTTTGTTGAAGTATGATATATAATACATACAGAGAAGTGCATGCATTATAATAGTACAGTCTGATGACTTTTCACAAGCTGGCTACACATGTGCAACCTGCACCAAACCCTAAGAAAAATGACCAACTCCCCCAAATCCCTATTTATATCCCCTCCCAGTCATTAGCTCCCATCGAGGGTAACCATTATAATGACTTCTGATAGCACAAATGAGTTTTGCCTGTTTGTGTCTTGCTTTTTTTGCTTAGCATTATATTTATGAGGTTTGTATATGTTACTGCATTCGGAAGCAGATTGTTCATTCTTAGTAGTGTATATTATTCTGTTATATGAATACAATAACAGAATAATAAATAATCACTAATCATTTATCCATTTTATTATTAACGAACATTCAGATTGTTTCCAGTTTGGGGTTTATCATAAATAGAGTTACCCTGAGTTGTTTAATAGATATCTTTTGGTATGCATTTGACATTGGTATATTCCTGGGAAATGGATTGCTGGGCCATAGGGTTTTCATATGCTTAAAATTAGTAGATATTGCCAAATTTCCAAAGTTGTTGTATTATACACATATGTATTATATACATATATAATACATATGTATATAGGTATACATAGCATTTGGTTTCTTGAGGAATCATTCAGAATAAAACATTTCAGCATAACCATTAAGAGAACAAGTTTTGGAGTCACTCAGACGAAATTCAATTTACCACTAAACAGCTATGCCACCTATGTATAAACTCAAACCTCAGTTTACTCAACTTTAAAATAGGTATAATGAAATGGGATTTTGATACAACATAGAACAGTGCCTGGCACATAGTGCTTAGCTTATGGTGGTTATTAATCATTAGCTCTTACAACATAGACAATATGGAGAATTAGAAACAAAGACGGACAATGCAATCCACAAACAATTTACATTTTCTGATAGAAAGAAACTGAAACTCTGACCCAAAAGGCATTACCAATTCTAGTGAGCATTACATTTGGACCTGAAAAAAATACATTTAAACATTATCCCAAAATGCATTTGCAAATTACTCTTGCCAGAGGCAAGGTTCTTGGATGCAGTGCATTACCATCCTTTTTTCAGCCCTACCAGACACTACTCTTTAAAGACAAAACTGCCAAGAGCTACTCAGGAAAGTCACTAATATTATACTTTTTATTATGTTTGCCAATTCCACACCTTCCTCAGCCCAACCCACAAAGTTGTTGAAAGTGACTGCAATTGCAATGTTCCTTCTGAGTTTTCCTTGACACTTACCAGTATCTACAATATCTCCCACATTCCTAAAAGCTCTAAGAATGAGCCCAGACTCTTGCTTTAAATTGCAAAGAACTTGCCTTTTTTGGTAGACATGAGCTTGATAGCTTCAGTCTGGATTTCAGCAGCTGCTGGGACAGCATCCTAAAAGTTAACACAGAAGTTACACTATACAGAGGTACTGGTTTAGCTCATTGCTCTGGGGGCAGCAGGCTAAGTTATCTTCCATTGGTGATTTTGGAAGGTGGTTCTGTGTTTCTAATAAATTGAATCGGATCCAATATATCAGTCACTATTTTCAAGAAATAACGCACACAATCTACTGGAAAAGACGTCATCTTTTGAGGCCAGTGGTACACTTGAGAGGGAACTTTCCGAACGTTTGATCGAACTTCTTTGGATGAGAAAACTAGTCATTTGAAAGTCTTGCCTAAGGTCAAATGGTTTGTTCCCTGGACCCGCAGAAAGCTCAAGTGTTATTCACAGTTCAGTGACTGCTCCTTTTTGCTCTAGAGTCTTGGGTCCCACCATCTTCCCATCCCACCCCCCACCTCGATTTCATAAAGATCCAGACGTGGGATCCAGAAATGGGGATGCTGATGGAGTGTGACTTAAGGGAATGAACAACTATTAAATTGTTGGCAGAAGTGCAAAATGAGTGAGGCTTGCCTGCTAGAACACAAAATCCAAGCGGGAGGACCCTCTCTGTTTTGTGTACCACTGTATTTCCAGCACCTAAAGCTGTGCCTGGTGAATAGTGGACCCTAATAATTGTGAAAGGAAGAAATGAATGAATCAGTAAATCTTGGGTATGTCAGGTTGTCCTTACAGTTTCTCTGCTATCTCCTTCCAGTAATACAAAAATAAATAAAAGTGCTCATTTAGATTTAAAGAGAAGTCATGTAAAAGCCTCTGGTAGGTACCTGACCCACCGTGAGCAATTAACAAATGTCAGTTCATTTTCCTTTCCTCCCTCCCCAAATGTAGGTTACTTGGGGCAAGGAGTGATGTGCCTTGGTATTTATGTGCCTGAACAGAAAGTGAATCCGGTATCTAACCGGCTGGTGAGAAAAGGGCTGTCGGCGTCTTTTTGATCCGAGTAGATCAATTCCAGTGCCCCGAAAAACGCACAGCTATTTTACTCAGAAAGGCTGGTCGCAGTTGTTGATCGATTCTGGGCTGCAGTAAGCTTTTTAATACAACTTTTTATAAGCATCAGCTACATTGCAGCGAGGGGACGGGCACTGATTAGAAAAGCCGGAAAAGCCCCCTCTTGTCCCCCCCCAAAAGGAATGGACTGAGCAGGGGCTGCGTAGGGACTGAGTCTTGCAGGTCTAACTGGCCCCCGGGCGGGACGGTCCCGGCCCCTCCAGCCCCGCCCCCTCGCCCGTGCAGGACGAGAAGGTTCAAGTTCGGCCCCGGCTCGCGCCGCCTGCTCAGAAGCCGCCCGAGCGGCCCAAAGGCCCTCGTTTGAGGGCGAGGACGGCCCCGAGGTCGTCAGGGTGCGGGGTCACTCAGCCACGCGCTGTGCTACCACGTGGGAGAAAAGTTTCCAACTCTGCCCGGGGAGCTTCCCAACGTCTCCCAGTGGAGTAGAGGCCCGCGGCGTGGCACCCGCTCGCTTTCCTGTCGCCTCCAGTCGCGCCCCCCTCCCAGGAAAACCCCCTTGTGTCCCTTCTCCGAAATCCCTCCTCCCGTCGCTGTGCAGGTCGCCCACGGAGAATACCCTGGGGGCCTCCTGAGAGAGCGGCCCGGGCGGCTCCGGAGGGCCGGCGGCCGGGGGTCGCGAGACAAGTGTCCCGAGGAGTGTGCTGGGGGTGGGGGCGAGCGATGGGCGCGCGCAGTGACCGGAGAGAGTGGCACGCGCGTCCCCGGCGCGCCCGGAGCGATCGCCGCGCGGCTTCCACACCCTAGCACGCCAACTCTGCCTGGCCGCAGTCGACCCCACGCGGGCGCCCCCGTGCACACCCCCCCCTCACCCCACCCTCGCTGCCCACTCCGGGTTCCCCTCCGCCCCCAGTGCGCAGGCCCGACCGCCCCAGCGCGCATGCCCTGGGCTCGCGAGCGCGGCCGGCCCCCAGCCTTTTGCTTTCTACACACTCTACAACTGGGGAGGGGCGGGGGAGGAGGGAGCCGGGTCGGCCACGTGACCAGCCGGCCGGGGCGGTGGGGGCGGGCGCGCGCGCCGAGCGAGGCGCGGGGGGGGCGGGGGCGCGTGCGCGCGCACGGGCGGGCGGGCGCGGGGCCGGGCTGAGGCGGGCGGCGGCGGCAGTGGGCTGGCCGCGCAGGGGGTGGAGCGGGAGCCGAGCGAGGCGGGCGGGCGGGCGGGCGGAGGATGGGGCTGTGCCCGGGCTCCCGCTGCAGCCGCCCGGGGACACGCCGTGCACCCTCCGGCTCGGGGCTCTCGCGGCGGCGGCGGCGGCAGCGTTAGCGGCGGCGAGAGCGGCGTTCCCTGCGCTTCTCCCTCGGGCTGGACGCAGCGAAGAGGCAGCGGTGGCGGCCGGAGGCGGCGGCGGCGGCGGCAGCCCGGTGTCTCTCCCGCTGGAGATTTCTTCTTGCTGTCCTCGTCGACTGACTGTCCCCCGCCCTGTTTTGAGGAAGGGTGACCTCTTCTCCGGGACTGCAGCACACGTTGTTTTGAGGAGGGGTGGGTGGCAGCCCCAGCGTCTGCCGCTTCCCTCCTTTGCGCGCCCCCTCCTCCCGCTCCCAGCCCGAAAAGCGAACCCCGCAGCGGCCCCCGCGGCCCCCTCCCCGCCTCCCGCCCTCCCCGCCGCCCCCGGTCTCGCCCTCTCCCCTCCGGATCATTTCATTATTATGCGCCCCGCTCTGGGGGGTCCGGTCCCTCTCGGGTCGCGCGCCGGCCCCGGCCTCCCCCGGATGCTTTCCCTCCACGTTTGGGAGCCCGGCCGCGAGTTCTCTCCGAGGCGCGTGTGAGAGGCGGCGGGGGTGTCTTCCTGCGCGAGGGGCGGGTGAAGTTCATTGCCCCCACTTTCCCGCGACCTTTTCGGACGGGATTTGGACTCGAGGGGCAGGCGTTGTCGGGGCCGGGGACGCGGCGGAGCATGGCTGCGGGGCGGGCTCCCCGGAGCCTCCCAGTTTCTTGATCAAAGCATTCCGCTATTCTGATTTATTGCCTGCGCGCCGAGTTATTTTTCTCCCTCCAAAGGGGACCTGTGTGTTCAGCCATTACTTTGCTGGGCGCCGCTCGCAGGCGCCTCCGACCCGCGGTGCGGTGGGCAGCCCGCACCCGGCCCCGGCCTCGCGCCCCCGCGCCGCCCTCCGCCCTCGGCCGCCCCTGCCCCCTTCTTTCTCCTCTCTTTCTCCCGCTCTCTCCCTTCTTTCGGCCGCCGTCTCCCCCGCGCCCTCCTCGGGGCGGAGGGAAGCCGAGGAGGCGGAGGGAGGGCTTGGTGTCAATTTTTTTGTGTGGCCGCGGCCGGAGCCTGTGGCGGGCGGGCGGCGAGCGGGGAGACCCCGGCGCGGCAGAGCCATGGATGGCCCGACGCGGGGCCATGGACTCCGCAAGAAGCGGCGGTCGCGGTCGCAGCGAGACCGGGAGAGGCGCTCCCGGGGCGGGCTGGGGGCCGGCGCGGCCGGCGGCGGCGGGGCCGGCCGGACTCGGGCGCCCTCGCTCGCCTCGTCGTCGGGCTCCGACAAGGAAGACAATGGGAAGCCCCCGTCCTCCGCCCCGTCCCGGCCCAGACCCCCGCGGAGGAAGCGGAGAGAGTCCACCTCAGCCGAAGAGGACATCATTGACGGCTTTGCCATGACCAGCTTTGTCACTTTTGAAGCGCTGGAGGTAAGGGGACCCCCTCCCCCCGGCTCCCTTTATGCACGACCCCGCTCGGCCGCCGCCGGCCCTGCCGCGTCCCCCGCCGCGCGCTGACGGGCTGTCGTCCGTCTGTCCGTCCGTCTGTCCGTCTGTCTGTCTGTCGAGGCGGAGGTCTTATTGTCGGGGGGAGCTGGGGGCGCGGGCGGACAGGCGGCAGGAGGGAACCGCCAAGCCCTGCCGGGTCTCGGCTCCTCGTCCCCGTTCGCCTCCCCCCTGCGCCCCCTCCCCGCGCCCCCCCCCCAGCGATGGGCACAGAGAAAGGGGTTCGGGCATCACAACAATGCGCCCCCTTCCATGGATGGCTGTGCCCCGACTCCTTCCTCTCCCTTCCCAATCATGGCTTCTTGGCTGGTGGAAGTCTTTTTGCGGGGTTTGGGGCGCCCGTGGAGGGTTCTCCGTGTGCTTTCCACAGAGCCGTGTGTGTGTGTGTGTGTGTGTGTGTGTGTGTGTGTGTCCTATATACCTTGCCTGGGTGTCCTCGGGACTGGAGACTGATGGGGTTTTGTGGTTTCTCTGTCCCCCGCCCTTGCCTTTTTTTATTTTTTATTTATTTATTTTTTTGGTGAAGCTGGGGAAGGGGGCGTTTTCTCCTGGTTGGGAGAAAGGAGGGAGGAGGGGAGCCAGAGAGGAAAGGGTGGAATATCGTGCTGGGTTCCGTCTGGGGCTCTGTTACAGAAAGGGTTAATTATAGTATTATCTGTGCACATATAGATATGGATATATACACGTGTGTGTGTACATGAGCAATTTGGTTAAAGGACAGAAAAAGGCGCACCAGGGAGGACTGGTGGAAGGAAAGAATAAAATCCTAGCTGGTATCAGAAGGGCTTGTCACCCAATTGTCCGTCTCCCTTTCCGTTTTTTGTGCCTTTCTTTTTTTTTCTTTCTGATTGGCTTTGTGTGTGTGTATATATATGTATATATATTATGTGTGTGTCTTTCTTTATTCCTTGGGCACCTGCAGTGTTGATTTCCAAATGCACATTTTCCTGCCAGCTAATCGCTCCTGAAGGAGGTGGGGGGAGTTAGAAGGAGACTGTTCAGGGGTCAGGGGGAAACTGTCTTTACCTGGAAGGATCAGGTTTGGTGCTGGCATAGGTCATTGGCCTCTGTAAATGTAATCCCCCTTTTCCTCCCCCACCTCGCTATCCCCACCCTCAGCAACATACACACACACAGAGAGAGAGAGAGAGAGAGAGAGAGAGAGAGAGAGAGAGAGAGAGAGAGAGAGAGGGAGAGAGAGAAAAGGCTTTGAGATTCTGCAGTTGGTCCAGCTTTCTTGAGCACAAAACCAAGATAAGAGTTGGTTTCTAGCCTTTCATGCACCTGATATGGTGGTTTGGCATTCCTGAAGGAAACTTTTCCCTTTCCCTTTGGTTTTTTGCTGTTATTATGGTATTGTTTGAGATGATCAAATGCAAGCTTTGTTAATGACAGCTTAAATCTCACATGCAGTAACTGTACAGGTTTCCATTGCTCTGTGTGTGTGTGTGTGTGTGTGTGTGTGTGTGCGCGTGTGCTCGCGCGCGTGCATGTGTGTCAGACTTAACTGTTTTTAAAAAGGAAGCCTTCCTGTCAGGGTTCTTCTTTTCTGTTTGAGCTGTTTTTTGGTTGGGCTGCTGGTGGTGATGGTGGTGGGTGGTAGCCAGCGGTTGAGGAGGAAGGGAGGGTGGTCGGTGGTATGGGTGGCCATAGATTTTGATGTTAGTGAGTGAATCAGTTACCCTTTGGTTCTAGAACTGGTGCTTTATTGGCTAAAATGGACCTAACACAATCGTTTTGAGTGTTGAGCCTCACCACTTACTAGGCTAATTCAAACTGTGACTTCAACTTTGCCAAGGTGGGAGGGTACTGTACAGTGTGAGCTCTTTCTCTCTTGATTTAAAATAGGAATTGAAATGGCAGCATTGTACGTTAATAGAAAATGTTGCCTGGAATCTGGTTCTCCACTGCTGTCTGCGTTAGTGTAGGACAGTGTTTGTAACAGCTGCTCGCCAGTGCTCCTGCCTTCTGTAGGGCTCCCCCGGGCTCCCCTGTGGCCCCTCGGCAGGTAAGCCAGGAGGGCCTGCAGATTCCCATAGACGTTTTTAAGGTCAAGGAGAGCTAGATAAAACGTACCCAGTTTTTGATCATTTTTACTTCGAATAACTAGATATTTGACTGGGCGTGTTTTGTGTGTATCTGTCTGTTTGGCTTTTGAGAGAAAATACTCCCATTCTAGTGTCTTTGGAACTTAAAAGCTTTTCATTTGTCAAGAAGACCAAGTTCAAAGTGTAGGATTAACACCACTCCTTTTCTTGTTGGATTCAAAACCCAGGTAGGTTACTTTGCTTAGCTGAATACTACCCTACCTTCATGTCTAAATATCATTTATGTATCTGTGTGTGTGTCTAAAGGTCTAACTTAAAAAAAATTTCCTTAAAACTTTATAGAAAAAATTAAACATATACCGGTACAAAAGTGGAGAGAACAGTTCCTAAACCCCAATATACACAACGCGCAGGTTCAGCAACTACCAACTCATGTCTTACCTTGTTTCACCTATATCCCATCAACTCAGACTCCCTCCCAGAAGTGACATGAGAACTATGTAAATATTTTTGTGTGCATCTCTAAACGGTAATGACTTAAAAAGAAACACACACACCCAAACCCCACAGTCCCATTATCATACTTAAGTAGACACCAGTTTCCTCATGTCATCAAATATCCTGTCAGTGTTCACGTTTAAGAGACCCAGCTTTTGTAGGAAAGCCGTAAATAAACTTTTCAGATTAAAAATACAGTAGGGAATAAAATTCGTCATTTGTGCCTGGTTCTGTGGGCAAAGGTGGATCTCTTTGCTGCACACTAGTGTTCGTGCTGGATGGTCAAACACATGTGTAGTTACCATTAAAATAAAACATGTGGTGCCCCACTGTACTTACTTTCAAAGATTTACTCAACTATCACCATGAAATGTGAGGACTTATTAGGAAACAGGCAACTAAACTATGAACTTGGACAGAAACGTATGTTACAGGAGTGCTTGTAAATGTTAAGAATTATTGTTGATGCTAAGAATTACCCTAAATACATACTCTGTTTTTGTGCCTTGCGTTTCGAAATGGAAACAGTTGTCACTGTGTGTTTTTCAGGCTGCTGCTAGTATGATGTTGTGATAAGAAACCAGAAATGTTGGCTTGCACAACTGGGTTGGTACCTTATGCCAGTTCAGAGCAATAGCTGGCAGACTGGGGGACAGTGTACTTTGGGTGTTAGTGGACACATTATTTGACTCCCATGATTTTGTCTTGAGTAGCTGATTTTTACTTCCCTTTTAAAAAAGAGTCTCCTAACTCATAATGAAATGTACTGATGATATAAATAGTTCCAGTGCAACTATGGTTTTACTAATGTTGGAACAAAAGTAAGAAATTAGCCTAATGAGATCAGCATTTTTATGTTATTTTTTCACTGTTGTTGGATTGTTATCTAAGATGATGAAAACTTTGGGGGTAGTTTGAGAAGTCCCAAACTTTATGGGCAGCAGGACTGGCTGAGGTAGTTTCATGTGCTGCAGGGACACTTGTCTTGAGTAATTGTGGCCTGAAGTTCAAGTGTGTGGTTGTGAAGAGTCTTATGGGAGAAGGTAAGAGGGTAGGTGAGGAGGCTGAAGTTGAACGTGGTGTTCTTTTCATTAGGCATTTGAGAAGCAGAATCACCATTTGCATATGGTATTGTATATTTGGACATTCTTTGAATAATAGGTTGAGAGTGAATATTCGCAGTGGTCATGCCTCGTTTTAAAAAATAAGTGGCTTCTAGCAAACAGTGTAAACGGAAATGCTGGGGTTCTATCCCTGTCAGTGTACCCTAGTACTGTCAAATAATACTGTCTTTCTATTATTATTTAGGTTTCTTTCTGTGTAGTATCAATTAGTAAGCCATTTGGGCACTGTAGCTGAAAAATTTGACTTTGCAAATCCATTATTTTCCCCCACTCCTCTGTTGTGCCGGGGATTCTTAGTGTGGCCTCCTTTTGTACAGCTGACCAAGGGAAACAACGATAAAACTGGTGGGATTAGCAGACAGGAGGCCAGCTGGAGCTCTGCAGGATTGTGAAAATTAAGGAAGACTCATTTCTGGTGGGTAGAAGATCAAACCGAGACTTTCACGTTGTCTTCAATTCCTAGCTACATGTCGGGAGTGTCAATAGACTACAGAATTTGTTTTACTAATAATATGCCTTGTTAATAGGCTCTAATAATTTATCATGGTCAAATATCACTTATTCAGTTGTTTAAAAACATTAATCATATTCCTTGTATCAGTCAGCAAATATTTATGGAATGCTTGATATGTGCAAAGCACTAGAAAGACTACAAAGAAATCTAAAATATATGTAGCACCTTGAAGGAGGGTGTCATTTAGTTGATAAATTAAGTCCCGCACCTGCAAAATAATTTTGAAACAGGCAGCCTCCAATGCCTAATACCAACTAAGCACAGCGGGCTTTCAGGGAAGCGGTGGTGTGATTGGCCGACCTGTTTGACTGCGGGACTCGGAGAACATTCTAAGAGGGAATAGTGAAGAATGCACAGAAAAAACATGAGTGAGAAGGTGTTACTTGATTAGGGCTTGGGGGCAAGGAAGGACTGGTAGAAATGAATACAAAATTATGGAAGTAAAGAGAGCTTGTTAGGGAGTCAGGAGACCAGTGGAGAAACACGTTCCAGGCTTGGCTGTCCTAACTAGTGGAGTGAACTTGGGAAATTACTCTCTAAAAGTATCATTTCCTTAATCCGTTGGTTGAGAGGTCACTAGTTTTAGAGGAAAGGTACCCAAGTTGAATGGGAACACAGCTCTGTCAGATGTTGATGGGTTGTGTTCTAGACCAAATAGAATGTCATCTACCCTCAGATAGTTTTGTAATTTGATGGGCTGGCACAATTAAAGGAGTGACTTGTTTGTTCTGCCAGAATCAAGTCTTTTCTTACGTTAGTGTGGTTTTGAATATCAGAGAAGGACCTGTAATGTGCCTTATTTCCTAAATTTATTTGACCACAGGACACTTTAATTCTTGGCATTGGAACCCATGATCTGTAATGAGGTGTGGGAGGGAGATGCTGGAAAAAATCTCAAAGGTCCTTTCCAGGAATTTGGTGATCTGTAAGTTTAGGGTGGTGGGCTGATGACGGATGGCTTGAAAAACCCGGCACAGAAGTTGGAAGTCGGAGTGGAGGCTGCTGCTTCAGTGGGAGTGGCAAGGGGACTGCAAGGTGTAAATAATGATGAGTTTTTCTCCTTTCCTGCTTGGTGTCAGCCGATTCACTGATTGCGAGCAACCCCAGCGGGAGATAAGAATTGGTGAGTGATTCTCAGTAGCTCTTGCAGTGTGATAGTATCCAGTTGTCATGCCACCAAGCTGCCTCCAGCCAACGTGTTATGTCCTCTCTTGGTCCCTTCTGGGTGTCCTTTCCCAGCTTCTTAGCAAGCTGGGAAAGGAGGTTGCTGAGCAAGGAGGGTGTCTTTGCTGTTAAAATAAGTTTCAAATTATCTGCCTTGTGCTGGCTTATGTATGAAGTGCTAGCTCAAGAAAGGTCAGAACCTTTCTGCTGTTCTGCTTATAGGGACAGCTGTGGAGATAGGTTTGTTTGCATTTTGTACTTTTTATCTTGCGAAGTTTGGGATGGGACTGCAGAGTAAATTGGTCAAGTCCAGCATTTCACTTCTGAAAATGTGCGTAGCTTTAGGATCTGAGGAGTTCTTAGGTGGTGAGAAAGTTTGCAGTAAAGGAAGAGTGTGAATGTAGTGCTTGGTTACGAATTCAAATATTTTACTGTATGTACTGAATTTCAGTATTCTACTGTACAGGGAAGGCAGAGATCACTTCAGGAGTATTCATGTGAGAAGAGGTCAGAAACTGAAGTGATGTTCCATGAGGCTTGTGGTAGCTGTTGAGATTAACTACTTCAGCTCCTTTTTGGAAGTAGACAGGATATAAATGAACTAGTGAATTTAAAAAATGAATCAGAAAGTTAGAGATTAGCCTTTCATCCTTCCTGAGAGTGCTGTTCTCTAGCTTTTAGAGTTGAAAAAGGGTTAAAAAAATTCCTCCAAAAAATAGCATTCAGCAGGATTCAAAGAGCGGTGAGGTTGTTAGAGATTCTGAGACTCTCCTCTACAACAGTTCTATAGACTGTCAAAAATAAATGACAATTATTTAGTTTGAGAGAATGAAATGAGTGGAAATAAGGTCCCTAAGCTGAGAAAATAATAGTTGAGGAGACAACAGTTAAGGAATAATTTGCGTCCCAATGGCTGTAAGATTTGGTGGCCTTTTGGACAGAACATCTGTAGCATTTCTTGATGGTGTGTGTGTGTGTGTGTGTGTGTGTGTGTGTGTGTGTGTGTACATACATGCCCACATGCAAAGAGGGTGGAGGACGCTGGGTTAGTGGCTTTACGTTTTATCCCTATGCTGTGTGTAGAGTCTAATACAGAAAGCTCTGAAAACATCAGGGAGATTTGAAAACTCAGATGCTTGAAGTTTGGAAGAGCAAGATGGGAATTAATTAGGTGAAACCCAAAATAGGAGGATCAAAAACAATTTAGGGACATTGTTAGCTGGGTCAGAATTGTTTTTCTTACATAGTCTCTACCTGTTCCATAGATGAATGCAGGTTTTTTCCCCCTAGAAGAGAGGCATAGAATTTAAGGTTGGCGAGACCCTAAGTTTGCCTTTGTTCTTGCAAATCTTAGCTATGTGCTTCATTTCTTCTCCCAAGTCTGGAGGGCGAGGAGTGTGCAGCCAGTCGGTATCACTGTAAGGTCACGGAGAATAGGTCCTCTGTATGCTGGTAGTGAAGGGGGAGGGGTGGATTTCCTATCGCCTGGTCTCCTTTACTGGCTTAGAAAGACATGAGGCAAGTACAGGCTGCTGCGTCTCAGTTCTCCTCAGGTCTCGCCCTCTGTCCTTTGCAAGGGCCCCTGTAGCCTGAAGTCCTGTGCTGCTGCCTTCTTTGCACTGCTTGTTTCCCAGGGCAGTGTGTATGGTCGGCTCCTCACAGAATCCAGTTAGTTTCCCCACTGCCTGCAGGCTTGCCTCCTTCCCCACTGCCCTCCTTTGCCTACTCTTCCTTTACTGAAGTAGAGCTATCAAAATTATTAATGCAATTAATAAAAAGGTAATGGATTTAGGAAACTGTGAATGAAATGTGGAAACTTGAAAATTCCAAACTTCCATTATCTGAGCTTTGCCAGTCTGTTTGCGGGACTCTGATGTTAGCACTGTGAAGGTGGATTGCTTGCCACAGTTTTCTGGGCTGTTACAGCTCGTCCTTCTGATTTCTATCTTATATTAATGTTTGCTCCAAAAGACGCATTAGAGCTGATGGTCGGGCTAGGTCTTCTTTTCGGGGAAACACTGTATATCTGAACTTCTAGTTTGCCTGACAAATGCCACAGATTACCAACTACATGTAAATACTTTTCACTTGACTGTCATTTTGGCTTGCTGCGTACCTCATGACACCTTCAGAAACCTGGAAAACCCGAGTGCAGTGAAATGGAGTGACAGTAGGAGCAGGGAAAGCCCAGCTTGTAAGGAATGGGAGATGGCAAGTGTCGGCTGGGATTTGTCCTTGGCAGGAAGCCTTCGAGTTGCAGGTGCTGTGCGATCCCTGTTAACGGACGCCTTTTGAAATGACCTGGGCTGCATTCAGAAGCGCAGCCTGTGAAGACAAATTGTGACCTGTGGTTATAGGGCTGAAAGCTGATCCTTTGGGATTGCAGTGACGTTCTGAATCTGGGACAGGGTTTAAGTCAGTGCCAGGGTCAACTTGGGATGGCACCTGAGGGATGTCATTTTCCTTTTGTCCCCACGCCTACCCTCCCTGGTAGCACAATACCATCCTACCAACCTCATTTTAGGTTTCTGGAAAGTTTCTGGTAGCAGTGATATTTTAAAGCTTGAAAAGAGGCAGAATAACTTGGAGAGTCCAGTATTGCAGTAATTCCTCAATAATTATACTGAAGTAGAGTTTTTTTTTGTTGTTGTTGTTTACTAGGGTCTCTGTTCAGTTATGCTTTCTGTCTAAAGGTTGTTCAGTGAATAGTTTTCCATAGGGAAATAATAAGTAAGAAAAAAACCTAAAAGAGAATGAAGACGTAGATGAAACAATAGTTGGACATTAGATTATCACTTGTTTTCCAACCACATACTAGAAATTCCAGTGTTCCACCCATTCTCTCTGTACATGTTCATTCAGTTGGCAAAAATAATGAAGGTCCTGGATTGTACTGTTCTAAGAAATGATTTTGTGTAATTCAAGTTTAATTATACTTTCACTGGGGCAAAAGGGGCAAGAAGCATTTGTTATTGTTTTGCTGTTATTTGTTATTGTTAGTGCATTGCTGTCTTACAAAGTTTGCTCCTTCCTCGTGTATCGAGTAATCAGTTAGATTATTTGTGAAAATCACTGATTTGAACTTACTATGTTGAGCATCTTTCGGAGGTGTTTCTTAAAGTTAGGACCTCAGCTTTTTCCGAGCAGCCTTTTGAACCATTTCACTCCAGCCATTGTTGGCTGCTGTGCTTTCCAAGCCAGGATGCATTAGACCAGGGGTGTCCAAACTTTTTTCAACATTTTTCTCCAAGGGCCATATGCGGTAAAATACACAAACAGCCGGGCCACTCACTCACTCGAGGTGAAGTACGTATTGCCTCACCTGGTTTATTTAAGTAAACTAAATATATTTTTGGAATTTGCTGCGGGCCAATTAACAATGGATCATGGGCCTCAGTTGGCCCTCGGGCCACAGTTTGGACAACCCTGCATTAGAGGCACAGATGTTGTCTTTTAGTGATGTAGTTCTACCTCCCTTTTTGCAAATGAAAACACAGCCCAGAGGGGTTAATTGACTGCGCAAGATCACACTGGGAATTAAAGACTCACTGTTATCCAAGGAAATAAGGAAACTGTCTGCTTCTCCTGAGTACTAGGATGCCCAAGGATTGGGGACGTTGGAGGGAGGTCTTTTTGAAAAACAAAAATAATACCATAAATGAGAATGAACACCCATGATTGTAAAGCTTTCAGTTTTTCTAGGAAATTTTCTGATTGTTACTCAATATCAAGAACCTTTCGAAAGCATTCTGCTTTTCCCCAGTGTATCATTGGCCTTTCTCTGTGGGTACATTAGTCTTTTTTTTTTTAACCCTCCCCTTCCCATAATGAGGATGTAGGAGAAAAAATAAATGTTAGGATGATGATTTGAGGGTTTCTCATCGTTGAATGTCCAATGAAAAGATAAAATAACTATTTGGATATAAAATGACCTTAATGTGACCCACTTAAAATCATAGGATACTTTTTTTGATAAAGTATTTTCTTTTTAGCCTGGCAATTCAGAGAAACTCAGAGCAACTTAACTGGTTGGTATCGGAACATTTGAAACAAGTGATGTTTAGAGTATGGTGGAGTTGAAGACCCAACCAAACCTTTCTTAAGAACAAAGACTCAAAATACCAAGTCCACGTGATGTGTTGGCTAAGCCATCTTTCCTCTTTATTGCTGAACCAAAAAGTTTATAACAACTGTTTGTCATGTGTATATATTTATAGCCAATCATTTAATGAAAAGAAGTTTTCATGAGATTGTAATGACTTAGCAAGATGGATGTAATTAAACCAGAAGCAGATTGACACCCTGAATTAAATGCAAACTGTAAACCGTGATACCTGAGCATTGGGCCTTACACAGTTGCTGCAGGGGGCAGTCAGCCAAATACGCAAATAAAAAGACATTGATGAATTTCCCTGGGTGTGTATGTGGTTGTAGAGAATCCAACTATTTTATTAATCTTTTATCAAGCATTGTTTAGGTTTGTAGCAGCAATGGAATGTATTAATTTGGCAGACCAAATAGCTTAGGACCAGAAAGTAGGAATTAATAAAGGGGAAAGACATGATTGATATACTGTCCTATAAATAACACATGCAACTGACAAAGGGGCTGAGTAATCTTTAGATCTGTGCTTGATGTCATTAATGGAGTTGTTAAATAGGGAATTTGAGTTGAACTTCAGTCAGAGAGGCTGTCTCCCATTTAAAGTGCCGGCCTGTCTTTCCTTACACCCTGGACTGATATGTTGACAAAATTGGTGTAAGTCGAAATTTTGTAAATTGGATCAAATGCACCAACGGAATCGCACTGTGAAAAAATGAGTACTTTTTTTGTTTTTTAAATCGAGTATAGTACGCCTCCTCTCTGTAGGGAAGCTGGAATTTTAGTCGAGTGGGTCTTTAGATGGGTGTGGCTTTCCCAGAAACCCTGTTCTGCATGTGTTCCCTGTGCTCCTGGAAGAAAGTGACTGTGAGATTGACATTTTCTGTTCAGGTTTCATACCTCACTTGGTCGGTGCTTCCAGGAATAATTGGTGGTGATTTGAATAAGCCTGCATCATTCAGATTTCAGAGGTTGGTTTTCAAGTGCGTGCTAAAGGAGGGCTTGCGGCTATGAATATGGAATATGATTTCCATATCTGTTCCATTGGGGAGTCCAGGCATGTCATAACCACTTCAGAGTCCTGATTGTACAGAGACACCCTAGCTATAATTTTTCTATATGACAGTTCAGTTTTAAAATTGTAAAGATGCCAAGTGCAGGGCTGTATTGTTATTAGGGAAGTTGGTGACATCTGTTACATCTTGTTAACCAGGAAGGAAAATGCTTTAATCAAAATATCTAATTATGTCCTTTCAACTGATAAAAGATCTTTTGCTAAATTTTTGGAATTGGCCTTAATGGAAGAAGCTGGCCCCTACCGAAACTGTGAAGTAAATTTACTCTTTTTATTTGAAAAATGCTTATTGTTAACCATGGTGTCATAAGGCTGTTTTAATTTTATCAAATTTCTCTTACGCTGTGTGTTTAAAATAGATATTTTCAGAAGTTGTCTAAGCCAGCGTGAATTTTTGTTTTTGTCCTCCCTCTCACCCCCACAAACACATGAGGCCGCAGAGGGAGTTTGTGTTTTCAGATGTGAGCCTGGGAGGATATGTGGTGGTCGAGAGCCACCTGGGGAGGGAGCAAATGACAATTACAGGTGTGAGGCAGGGGGATCATTCAGCCTGTGTGTTGGGAGGTGCGATTTCACACCTGACTGTTGAAACCTGCTGTATTAGACAGTTGTGTTTTTTTAAAATTGGTTTTGTTAGTCTAATATAGAAATGGACCAGATTGTTCCAGGTCATCCTCAGTGGAAGGAATAGAACTGTTTTAAAATATTGAGGTATAATATGCTTCCCGAAATGTTTCTGTGTTTCAAAATTTCATATAATACCTGAAAATATCAAAAACTGTGCTTAACACGTATCTATTTACACAGCTTCTAGCTTCCCTGGTCAGTTTTTAAAATTTGTTAAATGTTTTGGTAGTGTGGCTTTCCACTTTGAATCAGACTTCAGAACCTATCCAGTGAAGCCGTCCTTTTATTTATATTTTAACCCAGAATTAATTTTATCTCAGCTGTTCTGTTTCCACAATCACTAATAATAATAATAAATATAAATATAATAACAAAATGTATTGGTAGTCTTAATGCTGGGATATGGATTAGGACAGAGAACTGTTTCATTTCTTAGCTTTCAGTGTATTTTATCTTTCTGAAATGATTTTCCCATGGATTGAGATCTTGGGGTCAGCCTAAACTAGTGTTTGAAGCGTTGACCATGACACAATGTACTCTTGTGTTTTTTTGGGATCTGGTGGGAAGTTCAAGTGCTATTATATGCTCTGTAATGGCTTATTGTGCGTCTGTAATATGCTCTTGGTCTGTTATACGCTCTGTAATGGCTTATTGTGTGCCACTTGGGAGTATGACTGGAACCTTGGAAAAGAGACAGCCAGAGTTTTCTTCCTGTATTTCTAATGTATTATTTATTTCCCCGTTTTCTACCTTTAGCCTCTGTACTCTTCCTGCATATATCCTTCTTGGGATATTTGAGGCTCTGAGAATTGTTGTGTCTTTTACTCAGTAATCCATGCATAGTAGGTACTCAGTCAATGCTTATTTAGAGTTGACCTATTTCTACAAAAATTCCAGGAAAAGAAGTTTTTGAAAAGGGAGCTACTATTTATTGAGTACTTACTCTGTGCCAGGCATTGTGCTCAGAATTTTGCATTCATCATCTCATTAAAGCTACTTCGTGCAAGAAATGAATGACATCCTGTTGTATAGTTGAAAACACTGCAGCTCCCAGAGGTTAAGTCAGCTTGTCCAAGGTCAAGTAAAGAGCCAGGAAATGCAGCGGGTTCTGCCTGTGCTCCTCACCCGTTTCCACTCTTCTTTTTAACATAATACATTCATTTTGTGAGAGGCCCAAATGGGTCTCTGCTTGACCACATTTGGTCGTTGTTGCTGCTGGAAATTGTCTTGGTTACAAAGGGTTTTCTAGGTAAAATCCGGAGCAGAACTCCTAGTAGGCAGCTGCCACTCCTACAGCACATCTGTAGGGTATTTGGTGTTGATTTTTCCTTTTCTCTCTGGGCTTTTGTGTGTGTGTGTGTGTGTGTGTGTGTGTGTGTGTGTGTGTGTTTTATTAGTTTCAGGTGCATAAAACAATGTAATAGTTAGACATTTGTCATTTATATACCTCACACAGTGACAGTCCCCGACCCCCCCATCTCTGTTTCTTTCACTGTGCTCCCCTGTATTAAAATCTGACCTTTTCTCAGGTCGCATTGCTGGGGTAGATTTTAAGCCGTTGTCAAAGACAAGGGTTCAGGCTCCCAGTATTGAGGATTGCTGTGTGTCAGTTCGTATACTAAAGCCTTTCACTTACTCATTTCACTGAGTCCTTACAGCAGCCCCCTTGCACCGACTTGTAAATTTGGAGAAGGGACTGACTGGTACCCTCTATAAACAGGTCACTGTGGGTATAAGCTTATTTTCTACTCTAGATTGCTAGGTACTGTTTGGTTTTAAACTGTTCTAGGAAGTAGCATTGCTCTTGGCAATCTGTTCCACATAACACGGGCCTTATTGCTAGGTGTTTGTTATTTAACTGATAGATTCTCCATTCTTTCTGGTCAAACACCATACAAAATAGTTCCTTGCTTTTCCTGATATCTGTATCTTGAAGATATCTGCTGACAAATGGTGCATTATTTTCTCTATCATTGTTTCATTATTCTAAGCAAATTGGCAATTTGTTCTCCCTCATTCTCCACTCCATCCTGTAGCGGTTTGTTTATGCTACGAAGAGTATGCTAATGAATGAATATGGCTGTTAGATTTGCTTCTGGTGGGAATCCCAACTGTGGTTGGAGAAATGTACATTCTTGAGAAGCCCCTTCTCATCTCTTCTGCGCCCCATGGGCCTCCCTAGGACCTCAGGATTCAGCCCTGGCTGATGACCACCTTTTGACACACACACACACACACACACACACACACACACACACACACCCTCACTGGGCCTGACATTCTAAGATTGCTGGGTGAATATGAAGATCAGTCAAATTAAACACTTCTCTAGAAAACCTCTCTTTAGAAGAGAGGATGCTATGTCTTCTTGGAAGCGTCGTGCTCTGAGACCTGCAGTCTTGCTCTCTGTCCTTCAGGGAGCAGCTAGCCTGTTGCTCGTTCAAAGTGGTAAGGCGGTAGATTTCACTTTTTACATGAGTCTGTGATTGTAGGGGAGACCCAAGTCAAAGTGTGTCCTTTGAAATTTAACTATCGTTATAAAACTCTACTGTGATAGGAACCACACTTGAAGTCCGGGATTTTAAAAGTGATTTCTTACATCTGAATTTTATGTGTTTGTAAGATAAGAGTTCTGTATGACCTCTAGAGCCAGTCTTAGATTTTAAACACTTAGGTAGGAACTGTGTATTTTTAAGTTTTCCTTGTGTTGTGTCTCACCCCTCAGGGGTTTGTAATACCCACCCCGCTGTGATGTTTTCAATTAAGGAAGCCTTGTGACGGGGGCTGACTGGTAGAGCCGCTGTCACTTTCACTTCAGGGCCGTGTGTGCCCTCTGTTTACTGTTACAGATGAGGGTTACTTGAACATTCTTGTTGTAGATTTCTACATCTGCTACCCATATTTCATCAGTCCTCTTACTTCATTTAGCATGGTGTACCTGGGATTAAGGACAGAGAATTATGTATGCTCAGGCTGATTTGGAAATTACATTGTTGAAATACAGCCCATATGGTCATTGTAAAATGGTTAGTACTGCATATAATTGCCTTCCCAATGATGTGCTTTGTCATTACTTCCATCTTCCAAGAAGCACTCCTGTAGCATGCTGACAGCAGTGGTGTCAGCAGAAAACATACGGACATGCGAGGATTACATTGTCTTTAGTTTAAGGATTCGATTACATTGTGAGGATGGGTCACCACACTTTCAATCGGTAACTCTTGCTTAGTTAAGCACAACTAGACTGGAGGTAAAGGTCCTGTTTACTTGTTTGCTGAGTATATTTCGTATCTTCTCTGCATGTTGGAGGAGGCCTTTTAGTTGTGGATAAGCCCTCATCACAGTATTGTAGCCAGTTGGCTTCTCTGGGCTGTTTCTTCCAATTGTTCATGCCTTGTGCAGAGTTCTTCTCTAGGATACTCCCTCCACCTCTGTTTTCCTGAATGTGAGCCCAGCAGGCTAAACCAGCAGGTCATTTAGATGTAAACAGTGACTTAGGTGTTGGAGTCAGAGAGCCACCAGCTGCCTGCTGTGCTGCCCAAGTTTATGTCCTCTGTTGTAAAACATCTGTTTCCACATGGATCCTGAGCCCGCCAGCCTTCTTCCTTACCCCTTAGAAGCAGTGACATTTCTGCAGTCTAGAGACCCAGTGGTAGGTCCCAGGGGCCCAGGGACCATGTGACAGGGAATGGAGAGACACCCCTCACTGTGCCCCCTGGAATCTGAGATGAACACACACACACACACACACACACACACACACACACACACACAGTTCTGGGACATGGTATGCTTTGAATTTTCAGGTTACTTTATGCAGCTGCCAGTGAATAGTAAATGAAATCACAGAATGGAAAGTCATCAAATGTAAGGTTTCTCTTTGGAATCTAACAGAAATAATGTGGATTTGGAGACTTTCTGAGCGATAGATAACTTTGGAGATTATTGGGCTATAATTTGGGGGCCCCTCAGGGACACTGAGTCAGCTGAGGGGAGGCCCTGGCCTCCTTCAACCAGAGACCAACTTCACCTGCTTCATATATTAGGGTAAGATTCTCTTTGGGAAGAAAAAGTTATCTGGATTCTTTTGTTTATTTTTCATTCAGTCAATCCTTACCAACCACTTCCGTGTGCCAGGCAGGCACAGTTCTGGGGACAGGTGTGGTAGTGAACAGAGAAAGAGACATCCGCTCTAATGGGGTTCATATTCCAGCAGGAGTGGGGAACATCTGTAAAGCATCCACAAACACACAGTATGTTGGGTGGTGACAGGTGTTATTAAAGCAGGTACAGGTGTGATGGTGGGAGCCTGGTATGCAGTTTGAAAGGCTGGCTGAGGTGGGGCTGCGGAGGTAATACTTGTGCAGAAACCTGAAGGAGGTGAGGGACCAAGAAGTGCTGGTAGCCTGGGCACTCAGGGCAGGGCAGGGCCTGTGTGGGGCCTCGGGGAGGGGTGGCTGGGAGTGCGAGGGACTGGTGGAGGCCTGGGTAGCTGGGAGGGGGCCCTCCAGTGAGGAAGAGAGGGGCAGATGGGCATGGGCCTCTGAGAACTACCACTTCAACTCCAGTGGTTTGAGAAACAAGACCAGCTGAAAACAATTTCCAAAGCCATTGCTTCCCAACCAAAAACGTCTTTGAACTTTCCCAGGATCGCTCAGCAGGGCTCAAAACTAGAGTGGCTCAGACTCACATGTGTACCGTGGTGGGAACTTCCCACTGTACCCCACCTCCAGGCCTTATGGGGAAGAAGGGTTGCGTCTCCTCTCCTGTGAGGGGCATGGTTCTCCCAAAAGACATGCTTCAGGAATGGACACAATTCTGGTGCGTAGTCACCACACGTGGGGAGCTGCCCTGCTCTGCAGTGCTGCCCCGCCGGGGTAATGGTTTCATGACAAAACACAACAGTGGTAAGAGTGGCTCTCATTGGTTACACGAGAGGCAAGTGCCTAGAGCATGATCACATTTAACCCTCAGCACCTCTGTGAAGGACGTGGCCTTAGGGTCCTCATTTCAGAGCTGAGGAAGCTGAGATTCAGAGGAATTGAATCATTTCATGTAGCTAGAAAGTTGTTGAGCCAGGATTTGAGCCCACACTGCCTGCACTTACTTCCTGAAGAAGGGGGGAAATGGGCTTGTCTCTGGGTCAGTGTTCATTTGAATATGGTCTCCTCATCCCCATTGTAAGATGGTTCCAGAGCTGAGCCTTGGGAGGAATACTGTCTTGTCGCAATCCACTTCTGTGTCTGCAAATGTTTGATTATATAAAGGGTTTCACAGTCAGTCTGGCTCAGCCCTGGCAACTTTGCTGATTTCAGGGGGATTGCTGGTTAAGCAGATACCTTTGGTCTTTCTGAACTAAATTTGACTGGAGCATTTTTCAAGACCCATCCTGTGAAGTACACTACAGAATTCAGGCCAGTGTTTTCAAGTCAGCAGACCTAATTGAATTGGTCTTGATTTATTCTGCCCCCCCCCCCCCCCCATGCAGTAGAAGCCCCGGACACCAGTGTACATTCCTTCCTCAGGAATGTGAGATCATCTTTTTAATACTTGTGCTTTGGGGACCGGTATGTGGTAAGCTTGCTTTAAAATATCTTTGTGTGTGTATGTGTATGTAGGACTATGAAATATTTTGTAAATACGGCATAGTATAAAACATAACATAATCAACATCCATGGACCCACCACCAGCTTAAACAAACCTTAGCACTTTACCATACTTTTCTTAAAACGGGGGGGGTTATTTTTAGTGTGTACTATCTGAAGAGGAAGCGAGGCAACTGCAAGCTTTAGAGCAGAGCTTCTTGCACTGGCTGTACAACAGAACCCCCTGGGGAGCTTTGAGAAAGTTCCCCTACCCGTGGGAGGGCGGAGGAAGACCCTCGCCCCTGTCAGACCTCCCAGCCCCAGGGGATTCTGTGGTGCAGTCAGAGCTCCCCGCGCCAGGAGGTGTGCTGTTTTTCTGCTGACCCAGTGGCACGCCATGGGTTAGTGAGCTGTCCTCTAGCTGCTGGTCTTCATTTCCTCCATCCAAGTGGTGTATGCGGTCTGCTCTCCTATGTTCCTTAGGCTGATCCCGCGGGTGCGCCTGTTCTGATGTTGTCTTCCCCTCATCTGACTGACACAAGCTGGGGACACTGTTACCCATTTGTTTGTTACAAAGCATTTTAGAGACTGGGAATGAGGCAGGAGAGCAACTTGGAAGTGGTGGGAGCTACTGTTTGGGATGAGCTGGAAGTTCTAGGATTACCCAAGGTCAGTGAAGACGCAGCATTTCATTTTGAAAACCTGGAGTCACATGCGTCTTTAAGGAAGGCTCTGAGCTGTGAGATGGCAGTGAGGGCCTTTTGGTCAGTCAGAGCTTTGTCAGCGAGATGGGTAAGAGTACAGAGAACTGCCACCGTACTTGCCAGTTCTCTGTGGGCACATCGGAAGCCATGACGTTTTCCAGAAGTGCTGTCAACTCTGGATTACGAGGGGCCCATTAGCTCCTGTGGCCCTTAGCTGCCTGGGCAGCACGCCCCTTCCACCCACTCACTCACTCATCCGTTCAGTACATGGTTCCTGAGTTTCTTCTGTGTGCCAGACGCTGTTCTAGGCACGGGGTAAGCAGAGGAATGGCATTGGGGGAGGGGCTGTCACATTCTTTGGTGTGTCTCACAGGGAAAACTGGGTGCTGGAACTGTAACCCGACCCTAGAAAAGCTTTGGGCAATCATTGGGCAGGGAGGAAGTGGTTTTGCCGAATTTGGCTTCAATCAAGTTTTTGATTCTGAGGATATTAATTATAGATGCTTTCACGAATGCATTTCTTCAAGAGGTTAAATATTGGGACATTAAAGCTTGCAGGGACTTTTGGAATCAGTTGAATTTTATTTTATTAGTTACCAGCTTAACATGATGAGAATGAAGTAGGTGTACAGCTTAAGGTTCCAGTTTAGGGAAGAGGCTGAGGAAGTCATGCTGCCTGGTTCTCTGCCTGCTTCCTGTGGCGTCCCCTAACCCACCTGTGTGCTCACTAGTTTGAGGGAAAGGATGGCAGAAGGGGACGTTTATTTTTAGGGCTCTCCGCTAGGCCAGGCTATCAGGTTACTTTCACTGGGAATATTAATCAGAAGTGCAGCTGAACTCTGTCACCATCGTCCCCAGCAGTCGGACTTGGGCACTGAAGAATATCACTGGATCCCCAAGTGGGGGGATGCATTAGACACACGTTTGCAGTCAGTCAATAAAATGGATTGTGAGGAGGAAATGGGAAGTTTGAGGGGAAAAAAACACTGAAAAAGAAATCTTAAAGCTTTTGGGTGAAGTGGAGGAAGAAAACAGTGGTTGATAAGATTTCCTTGCTGGGTGGTCATCTTTATCAGACATGTTTGTTGCCCAAAGAAGGGAAAATAAATCCCATCATGTAAAAAATTCCATATACCTGTGAGCTCTTTAAAAAGAATCATCTAAAATAATAAAGCAGGTATATGTTTGATCAGCTTTTGGATTGCCAGCGTGGACTTTGATGTGAAGTGTCAAACAGTAGATGGGAGCTGAGATGTTTTTGTTACTGTTCAAAGGATGAGAACACTTCCTTTTTCTAGCTTACGTTTTCCTGGTGGGTTTTGACATCTGTGGGTCCTCAGGGACTGTGTGTGCAGGTGAATGGAGCCCAGTGCTTGTCTACCTGGCCAAATAGACAGGTTTAGGAATGAGGGCAGGCAGTTTCGAGGGTTCATAGACGTGAAGATTGCCCCCAAACTCTTGTAAAAATATAGGATCTTTTGTTTCTCCTTTGATTAGAAAGGACATGAAAACACTTGTCAACTTTGTCTCCACCATCTTCTCAGTATTGACGTATCTGATAATCATAATGAGAACTAGCATTTCTGGGGTACTTGCTGTGTGCCAGGTACTATTCTCATTGCTTAAATCAACTCATGTAATCCTTAGACAGTGGTCCTATGAGGTGGGGACTGGTCCCTAGTTTGTAGGAGAGGAAACAGCTACAGATTTTATGCCCGAGGGCACACAGCGTGGAAGTGGTGGAGCCCAGCCATTCTGGCTTCAGAGCCTGGCTGGAACCACTACACTGGAACCACTGGAAACAAATGCTTAAGAGTTTTATTCTGATACTGTTTTAATGGGGCTTTCAAACCTTTCTTAATCCCTGCCCGCTTCTATGCATGTTTTCAGAGTTGCTGACACCCCGTAGGCTGTTACCTTATTAGAGATGAGAAAACAGATCTGGACAGTTACGTTACGTAACTGTTCTATAGGACCTAGTGAGTTTGTGTAGGACAGGAGGATACATACAACTCTTGCTTCCTAGCATGTAGGACACTGCTCTTCCCAATGCACTATATTGCTTCCATTACAAGGTTTTTAACCGAACTAAAAATTTATAAATTTAATTTGTCACTCTTGTGGATGAACTAAATTAAAATAGCTAGGTTCTGAGTGATTCTGCCCTAGGAAGGAGGGTGGTAGGCATTTCAGAAACTAACACTTGCCTGTGGGGGTTATCTGACCTACTCTTTCTAGCCTGTGGTAAGCTTTCTTCAAAGTGGAGAGAAGGTATTCAGGAAATACAGGAGCTGTCCTCAGACTTGAGCTTTTGCGTGATCTGAAGATTCGTGGAAGGTCAATACTACCTTTTTTTTTCTTTCCCTCTTTCTTTCCCTCCCTCCTCCCTTCTTCCCTTCTTTTTAAGATTATGTCCCACTTGAGGTTAAATGAAAAAAAAGGCAAACAGGCCTAAATACAAATCTTCTTTAGCAACATTTTCTTGTTGGGCAAATAAAATTTTAAAAGAAGGTGGAAAGAACCACCTTTGATTCTCGGTGTTTGGCTTTTTGTTTGTTTTTTCTTGTGGTCCCGTGATTCCTTTTGTTGTAACCTCTTTCCTTGGCCGGTGCTTTGTTTAAAAACAAGTGCTCTGGTATTCTAAAGCAAATCACCCAGCAGGTCCTGACTATGGGCAGATAAAAGACCCCAGGCCCTGCTCTTTCTGTCTTTGAATGGCTGCGGCCTGTGCACGCCCAAGAGCAGATTTCAGTTTATTGCAGAGCTTCCAACCTCACTTCTTGTGGTTATCTAAAACCACAGAATATAAATGTGAAAGGGGAAATGTGGATTGGATTTAACCCCTGAAGGCCCCTAATGGGGAGCTGGTCTATAATGAGTAGTAAGAGTTTTGTCTGGGTAGAAACTGGGCTCCATTTTGGGTTTTCAGCTTTATGACTTGGGTTGTGTCATTAACCTCTAAAAATCTAAATTCTCGATGACACAATAAAGATTATTGAGAATAGGGACATGTTTCCGGACCTGTGCTGGGGAAAAGTACATGTTCTCATTTTGCCACTGATCTGGAATGTCATGTGGCCACAGATGAGTAATTTGATTTCACTGTTTCTATTCTTAAATTTGCAAGATGGAGGTTCCCGGTAGGAGTAGCTTTGTAACTATATTATATATTGCAATTGTGAGAAAATTACCTATGAACTAGTTAGCCAAGTGTGTTTTGTATTTGGTTTGTGTACCCTGTTAGCTATTAAAGCTTCTGCAAACCTTTCCGCAGTAATTACACCTTGTTACCCACGTTGGATATGGATAATCTGGATCGGATGGTTTCACACAGTTGCCAATCACAAGCTCACAAGTTCTTGTCTGGTGTGGTGGCTTCCAACCCCGTTGCACATCTGTACCTCCAGAGTAGCTTGTAAATATGCAGATTCCTGTGCCCTATCCCTGATCTACTACAAATTAACCCCTGCTGTGTGGCTCTGGTACATTTGCTTTTTTAATAGACTCCTCAGGAGTTTTTTTTTTTTTTTTTTTTTGAAACAAGCACCTGTATGAAGTTTTAGCATCACTGCTTTAGAAAAATACTTTCAAGTATTATTACTTTTGGGGGTGGTAATAATGGTGCTGATTTAAAATACTTTCTATGCTGCCAAACCTTTTTTGAAAAGAAAACGTTCATGCATATGTGGCTTTGAAACCTTACATATTGTGACATAGAACGCTCTCTGAAATAAGTGTATAAAGCTCAGTGAACTGTCACAAAGGGAGCACTCAAGTTACCAGGACCAATGTAAAGAAACAGAACATTGCAAAATGTGTTTGGTTTTTTAAATTATATTTCTCAAAATTTTTCTTCCATCCCTCTCCTCAAATCCCAAGAAATTAGGACAATAGGAAAAGTTGGTAAAATAGTAAGGTATAAAGTATTAAAAGCATTCTGCCTTTTGTGCTAGGTTTCTCGTTTCTGTACATTTTTGGTGATGTTAAGTTTGTATTGCTTATCTATGTTTTGATTCAGCCTTAAGTCAGTTGTTGACAGTGACTGTCTTTTAACACTCACAGCATATACATAGCAAGAGTAAGCTCTGAGATTCAGCTTTTCAGAACTCTGATTCTGAAAATATTCTCATGTTAGTTTTGAAAAATGCATAAGGCCAAATTAGCAGCCCTGGTGGTTAGCACTCTGGTCAACAAATGAATCTTGTCATCCCTGTCCAGGTAACCCAGTAAACCTGTCTCGGTCGCCATGTGTCTTTATCTTGGTACCTGAGGAAAGGGGGCTTCTTGGTTAACAAAAATGGCAAGTTCTACCCTCCTCTCTACGCACCCCAGAATCTCTCTACTCCCTTCCACTGTTTTCAGGGCACTTAAAGCCAAAGGTACGTAATGAAGTCTCCCGGAAGGTGTTTTCCTGTTCTCTTTTTGCTTTTAACATGAAGAACCTTTAGAGTCTTGGAGGGAGCAGTTGCATTAAAGAGCAAGGCTGCTTGTTTTCTTGGGAAGGAGACCCTTATGGTAAAGGGGTCGTGCGGTGAGCTGTGTTCTGCTGAAGGGAGAGAGCTGTCCGCCGCTTCAGGTCACAGGGACTGGTAATTACGTGCCAGCAGCTGCACATCTGCACTCCCTGGGCGGGCATGTGGCCTTGGTGGATGCGAGCCCACCCCTTCCCTAACCACCCCACCTTCCCATCGGGTTATCCCCAGTATCAACTAAACAGGTGACAAGACTCCAATCACCCTGCTCTGAATGGCTTTCCATCTTTCCAAAAGTACACCAGAGGCTTCTTTTGTTCCAGTACATCGATTAAGTAAATATTCTTGTGTGCACAAAGGCACTGAAATCTGTTACGGCACTCTGCAGTTATCTGTCCATTAGTAGCAAAGGAACTACCTTTGTTTTCTCCCATCCCCTCCTTTTTTATCCTTTCCACCACACAGATTCTCAGAGGTGCAAGTAACAGAGAAATGATCTGACCTCTGTTTTTGGGCTCCTGTGAAGCCGGAGGGTGGTGTCATGTACTTGGTTGTGGCATGCCGTTGGTGCAGTGCCCAAGGTATGTGGGTGATAGAACAGCTTCAGTGATTTTGATTAGAAGATTCTCTCTAGCTTTGGGGTTGTCATACCTTTGTCTCTCTCCTTCAACTTTTAGCAGAAGTGGATTCAGGAAGGTCTTTCAAATTAGCTTGCCTCCTTTTATAGGAAAGGGTGCTTCTGGAGCTGAAATAGTTCTGTGTCCAGTGTCAGATGGAGAAGCAGAGTGTGTGTCCCATTACGGTTACTTCTATACAGATTCTGTTGGGATGGCGGTGGCAGGAGAGACCCTCACCATTTGGGCGGATAGTCACCATTGGGACAGTGGAGTGGTAGGGATTATAGCCATGGTGGTGCTGGTGGGTTTCCTTTTTGGGGGTGGGGTAGGGCTGGTTAAGATGAATGCACATAGTAGATAAAAACATGACTGATTTAGAAAGTGTTGTTTGCAGTCCTTTCCGTGTAAGCTCTCAAGCACCTCAGTAACAAGGAATGATTTGCACATCAAGTGTGATGTGGCCGGTACTTTCCTTTTCCTACAAGGCATTAGAAAAGGGGTCCAGGACCGGGGGATTCGAGGGAAGGAGGAGAAAGAAAGGGAATGGAAGAAAAGAAATTAGGCTGTGGAGAAGCCACTATGGACATTATTTTGGTGTGAAGGAAGTGTCATGTAGAGAGAAGAGTGACCAAAAGAGGTGTTAAATGTTAGCAACTCCTAACTTCTACCACTAAGAGGGGGCCCCTTTCTCAGAAATGAGATGGGTACCCTTGCCCTTTCATCTGTGACATTAAAACCAATTACGAGGAACCTCAGAGCCTTGGGGATGGAAGCAGCAGAGAAGCAGGGAAGACCGTTGGAGTCGGAAAGTGAAATCTCTTAGTGGGTCTCCTCCCACTGACGGTGGGTAATCAGTTGTAAATGACATTAACCTGAGCTTAATTGTAGTTTTGCAGAGTAACCACATACCAGCTGTTCACTGTATTCTTTCCTGGTGGTGCGATTTAATTATTTTTTGCTGTCTTTTAAGCTCTAATTTTCTGTTGTGTTTTCCTTTAACCCCTCCTTGCTGCCATGTCTGCAGCCCCCACAGTTTAGCAGTGATGTCATTTCTGCAGCTTTGGTGCCCGCTCCGTGTGGAGGGCTGGGGACACTCTTGGTTTTGCTAATGGGTTGGCTTTTCAAAAGGCCACGTTGGAAAGTTACCAAGATGCACATGGGTGGTTGGAAAACTTGTGTTTTGGGTTCCTCCAGAAGGTTTTAGCTTATAAATAATATGGATAATTCCAGGCCTAACAAAGGTGCTCAAAGTATCAAGTGAATAAGTCAAAAGGGAAGTTAATTACTGAACAGTGATTGCTCTGATATAACCAATTATTGGATCATTAAATGTTTATTACCTTTTATATGCTCCTTTCCCACATAAGGGCAGTTTCTTTTTTAAGTCATTAAAACAAATGGGATTTAAAAAAAATCTGTTTAAAAGATTTCTACGAGAATGAAGTATTAAAAAGGTCTTGTGTGATCTGACCGCTAACTAGTCTTTTCTTTTTGGTCTGTTGGATTAGTAATTAATGAAATGTATTGCCTGAGCAGAGAAAATAAGATTAGTTTTGTTTAGAAAGAAAACAAAACCAAAACATTAACCCCTAAATTCAGGTTAATATTAAAGTGCAGTATAAGAAGTATAAAGAGTCGTGTCTCCTTGAATGATAAGATTCTTAATGGTAACACTCATTTAATTAATTCATTCATGACTTTCTTGAGCACCAGCATATTTAGAAGGAATGGGGTTATGTAAACACAGAGGAGGCAAGGGGCTGGGTCCTCATGCAGACCCTGGGTAATTAGCAGAGGCCTTAAACCAAATGTATTTAGACACCATTATTGGAATGTCCAAAGCAGCAGTGTTAATAGGTACAGGTACATTTCTGTGGGGCAGGGGCAGTGGTTCTGAAGAGAGAATTTACTTTGGGAGGCCATGCATGCTATGCTGTCAGAGCAAGGGGGCGGGTGGTTAGGAACAGAAATCTTGCCTTTGGAGGTTGTGGTGTCCTGTGCAGGTTCATGTCTCAGCTTTGCCACTTATTAGCTTCATGTCCTTTTACCCCCGTTTCCCCAACTGTAAAATGGAAAAATAGTACTGCAGAGTTGTTGTGAGGATTAAATGAGTTATTAAGTGCTTATGACAGTGTATCACACAGAATGAACGTCTTAGGTGGGGGTGGTGGCGTGGTTTTTGTGGGATAATGCAACAGAGAATTCTTTCTTAGGGGAAATGGCAGTTTAATTGGATATGGAGGAACGGAGAGATGTTTCAGGCATTTCTTGTATTGTCATGTGTAATCACATACTTAATTTATAATGCCTGCAGTAATGTGTGCTTATGTAGCACCATTGTCAAAAGATTACAAAGGGCATTTACAGCAGTTTCTTCTCAGCACAGCGCTCTGAAGCAAGAAGGCTGTTGACACATGTGCTCCGGAGGTGTGAAGGCTGCAGAGAGTGAGCAGCACTGCCAGTGCTTGTCCTTTCATTGGGGTGTACTTGGAGCCAGGGTTACTGTGCCTGCATTAGGCCAGTGGGGACAGGGATCCTTTTCAGCTTTGTTATGTTAATTTTAATTGTTAGTTTAAAAAATTGTATTTGCGAATGACTATGTTGTGGTAAATAAATTATAAAGATGGTTGCTGTCGTTTTTTCAGCAGTAGTGAGACTTGTTTATTCCTAGGGAACCAGATCGCTGGCAGTTGAATTTAGAGGAAGCTTGAGCATTAGGATAATGACTATTTGTTGAGCACTTACTGTTACTTGTTGAACTTTGAAGGTGTCACTCTTATCCCTGTTTTACCAGATGAGGAGGCAGAGGCCCTGAAGTGTTCAGCTGCCTGCCTGAAGTCTTGTCGCCGTGCAGGTCTAGGGCCTAAGCTTAATCACATTTGCTTTACATTTATATAAACCGTTTCATTGTGATTTGTATGTTTCACAGCAACCCTTTGAGAAGGTCGATTATCTCCATTTTATAGGGAGAGAGGGAAATAGTGCATGAGAAGCTAATGGGACAACCATGGCGAGCTTAGTTTGGGTGGAAAATTTGGAGGTATTTTATGCTTTTTTACTAGGCCCTTTACTTCTAAGATCTATAGAAGGGAAGATGACATTCTTACACACTGTTCGAGTTTGGAGGAAACGCTGCCTCTTCATAGTACTTTGAGTCTACCTAAATCTTGTGTACTTTGGGTCCACATAGATTCTTATCTGGGTCCACTGGGTCCCTATCTGGGTCCACTTGTGTGAGCATGTTTATGATTTGTAACATGGCACTCTGGTTCTGCCTCCCCTCTGGGTCGTGTTGAAGATAATGCATGCAAAGAAACTATCTACAGGTAATGCCTGAAAAGTACCTCGCTCTCCAGCAAAGGTAGGTGGGATTCTCATTAACTGGTTGAAATGAGGAGTCCCACAAGAAGCTGGCCCTGGGCTCCACCCTCTCGATTCCCTGAGCCCTGCTTCTCTCTAGCACGTGTGGCATGTGTGGGAGGAGAAGATGTCCTCGTAAAGAGATGTGCCCCGCCTACTCCACAGAAGCTGCAGTCCTGGTTCTTTCTCTAGACTAGTCAGCTGTCCTCTGTGTGGAATGTCACAGCCCCAGGAAGGGATTCATTGTTTTCATGAAATAATTTCCTAAGAGACCTGCAGGCAGTACACTGAGCAACGCCAAGGCAGGGGGCGTGCTCGCTGCAGTTTTCACCTTGTGCTGTGCAGGGGGCTGGTGTCACTTGTGTGTGAAAGAAAGAGGGAATGATGAACAATCTCATCGAGCTTGGAAAATGGGAATGAGAAGGGGAAGGGGATTTTAAAAGCTTCACTTTTGTAGGAAAGAGGACCTTGAGGCACCTCATCAGGTAGGTTAAGCCGAGTCCCCTAATCACCAGGTGTAACAGTTGGGCACAATTTATCCCCTTGAAGGCGTGGCATGGCAGTGCCTTCTGTTGAGGACACATTTTGATTGTGAAATAAAATTCTACCCAGATTGTCAAGAATTTCATCTAAATTTGAGCATGTTCATTTTTATTTTGTGGTTTGAATCTGTGGAGTCAAAACTTGTCAGGAAGGTTTAGCAAAGCTGTGCTTCTGATGCTGTGGAGCTCTCATGGCAGCTGGCACTCTGCTGTAAAGTAGCCACGAGTAAACGTCTGCTTGTGGATCACAGCATAACGTTTCAGGGAAAACAAAACAAACAACCATCAAACACACTAGCCAGATTCCTCTTTAGTCTCAGGATTGTAAAGTCTGGTGCTTACCAGTTTGTCAGGCCTACTTGGAGCAGTTGAGACAACTTTCTCTGTTTCTGTTGCTGCAGCGCATGGATGTCTATATGCATACCCTTTAACAGCACATTGGGGAAAAAGCAATTGAAGCTTTTCTTCCACTGAATTAAGGTACCTTGGTAGTTTCATAATCCTCATAAACTTCATACAGATACCGATTTCTGAGCACCACTCAAGACCTCCTGAACCTGAGTGTCCGGGATGGTGGGCGAGGAATCTCCTGAGAACACCTTGAGTGAGTCTGATTAGTCGTATTTGGAAGCCACTAAGATGGACAGCTACACGACTGCATTTTTCATCCATTTGTTTATTGTCCATGTACCCATGTGTGAGTAGATGAGAAGTTACTCATGGGCAGTGGTTCTCTGAAGAACTAGGCATGGAGACCAGAATTAGAATGCAGTCCCTGCCCTGCGGGGTTCAGAGTTTGGCTTAAAAGTTTTAACTTTTGGTCGAGCTTTAAAGAATCACAAACTTCCCAAAGTCATACGCAGAAGATTTTGTGTATACACGTTTTTCTAGCTTTCATCAGATTCTCAAAAGGATCAGTGACCCATAAAAGGTTAAGAACCAAGGTCAGGCGCTTGTACAGCTATTCTGACAACAGTGGAAGAAGGCAGTATTTCTCTTGCCACCTACAGTGTATTTGACCTTTTGAGAGGCAATAGCAGTTTGATATTTGCACCTGTTTTCTGTCTCATTTAAATATTTTAAAAGAAGAAAAACTAGTGTACCACCAGGTCGTGGTCATAACAAGACCAAAGAATATAGGCAATATTTGGTGAACTGTATCAAACTTGCCGTTAAATAGCTGCCGATAGTAAAACAACCCAGTGGTCCGTCCAGTGGAAGAACTTCTTAACCAGGATGACACAGGCAGGGTCCACTCAGTTTTCTTATAGTATATAATTAGTCCAATTTTAGGTAACAATTTTCACCCCATGCCTATGCATAAAGACTAATTGTCTTATTTTTGTTGCATTCTGTCTCCAGCCTGTCCTTTGAATTGCTTAATTCTAAAGTAACTTTACCAGCTGTACTGCTGGCTCATCCTTCCTTAGCTCCTAAAATCCCCTAGTAACATGGTTCATCTCAGAACAGAATGATGTGGGACAGGTCCGTTTTGAACTGCTACAGGTTTATTTAGCAAAATACTAGAACCCATATATGTATAATATTCTTATCTCTAAGGGTAGCTTTATAATTCAGTGTTAATTAAGGTTCTCTTCTCTTTGGAAGGAAAGGGCCGTCAGTGGAATTGAATGTTGTTAATGGGTAAAGTTCTTTGTGTATTTGGATATTGTTCTTTAGGGCTGGGAGGGAATTAGGGACTCTCACTGTCACAGCAGCCTGTAACGTCTCTGTAGGCTGTTCAAGTGTCTGCATTGCTTATTTTGAACTTTGTTATATACTCTCTGATGTTCATTATTCTTTTTTTATGTAAATATTTTATCTAAGAAGATTTTTAACTTACTGGACAGTGATTATGTGTTCTAGGTCTTTATAGCCTTGTCATTGTTTAGCATACTGAGCACATAATAGACATAAACATTTGATTAATTGGATGTGTTGATTACTTTTAAGTCTTGGATCCCCATGAGACCAGAAGATGGAATAAGTCTGGAGTCAGAACTCAAAACATTCTCAGAAAGGTAGCAATGTGAAAAACGGATTGTTAGGTCTGTCCCTTAGACTTGCTCTCCTCTCCTCTCCTCTCCTCTCCTCTCCTCTCCTCTCCTCTCCTCTCCTCTCCTCTCCTCTCCTCTCCCCTCCCCTCCCCTCCCCTCCCCTCCCCTCCCCTCCCCTCCCCTCCCCTCCCCTCCCCTCCCCTCCCCTCTCCTCCCCTCCCCTCTTTTCCCCTGGTTCTCTCTCTCTCTCTCTCTCTCTCTCTCTCTCTCTCTCTCTCTCTCTCTCTCACTCTCTCTCTCACACACACACACACACACACACACACACACACACACACTTATGTTCACATATAGCTGAGCCAGTAGTTCTTTAAAATCATTTAAGTATTTAGAATCACACAGTTATAAAGAGAATTTTATGGTAGAACCACAATACTTCATTTTCATTTGGAAAATGTTAAATGAAGTAAAACTCGAGAGAGGTGTTTATTAGTTACTTCTTTTAAAAAGGAAGGCGAGCTCACCACAGATGTGATCACTGGAAAATACCTGCTAATCAAATGGATATCGCCTGTAATCTGTCTTAATCAGATACAGTCTTATCAGCTATATTTGGGTAGAGGGAATATTGGAGCCTTTTAGTGAGTAGGTGACTGTCATCAGTATCTTGAAAATCATGATCTATAGGCTTGGGGAGAGGGCTCAGACGTGTTATGGATTCATCACAAAGCATTACGCTACAGGAGCAGTGGACCTGGGAATGTTTCTCCTAGAAGAGGCAGTTCAGGACATATGTGGTGGCTCTCCTAATGGATAGATAGGGTTGATTTCAGAAAGTGACGTAGACCCAGGTGGTCACCCTGCTCCCATTGGAGGCACAATCTGGCATTCTGTATTGAAGAATAGGTGTCTAGGAGTGCTCTCTCAGGGTCTGGAACCCCAGTTGCTGAAGGTGTTCAGACAGGCTCATGCATCACTCATCTGGGTTATTGTAGTGGTGGCTAAGCCCAGGAATGAGTGAGCTTTGAGTTCTCTCCATTCCAAAGAGACTGTGACTCTGATTTTCAAGGCAGAGTGTTCCGTGTAATGCAGTCATGGTTCAAAGTCTGCATCTGCTCCTTGTAAATAAATTCTTGTTCGTTTGAAAGACCTCAGTCTTGGGTGCTGGTTACTTAATATTTAATCCCATGGTCATTATAGGTATTGAATTGAAACGGTGCTAAGCTAATCCAGTTGTCCAGGTGTCTGGGTCTCGTTTTATAGTCTGAGCTCTTAAGGTACGGTCATTTAAGAGCAGCAGCTGGACATTTTCCTTACTGGAGTTTGCCTGTGTGTTTGGAAGTCAGAATGGGCTTTCAGCTCAGTCATTTTGGGATATGCATACAGGTTTTCATTTCAAGTCCCTTAAGTGTGACATCCTTAAGGAAGCTGTTCATGCTTTACTTACCATAGGGCTCCCCCAACTCTTTCCTTAAAAAAAAAAAAAAAAAGTTCTAAGACGAAAAAGGTATTTTGTGATCGCTGAAAATATGCCTGAGAGTAATATATGGTCTCTGTTTAAACAGTTAGACTGGACGTTTCATTACAGTAAATGGATATTATGTAAAAAGTTTTTTTGGGAGAAAAAAAGCAGGGAGTGGAGGTGTGCACGTGGGTCAGTATGGCTGGGAAAGCTGAAAGGAATTCTTCAGCCTTGAGGTACCAGAGGGCACCACGGATTAATGTTCTGGCCCCAGTTCAGTGCCCCGACTCTTCAGACACTTGGCACTGATTTGTTCATCTCTGAACTGAAGTCTTAAGGATTAAGAGGAGAGAGAGTGGAAATGCATCATTTTCTCTGCCAAAGGAGGTACTTAAACTGGGAAAGGAAGAGGGGACGTTAACAAATCAAACCTTGGCAAGGAGATCGGTCATGAATCAGCGATGACTTGGAAAGCCTCTGTCGCTGTCTATTTCACAAAGTACACATTTGCTTTCTCTTACTTACCTTTAGGATCAGCTTCAGATCGCTCTGTGGAGGGAATGACTTCTTTTTTTTTGCCCGTTTTGACAACACTAGGTAATTAATTTACAACTAGCTCAATTAGACTGCAGCCCATACAGTGTGTGGTGGCCTTTTAAAGAGCCTTTGTTTTGACGCTAATTGAACTGGTTGTAGCAGAGACAGCCAAACAATTTACATTTATCTTTGGCAGAACATGAGGGCTCTCCCTGGGTATGGACAGCTGCGTTTTCTTTTCCTTCTACTAAGTCTGCTACTAAAATGCCGTGTGCTTATTTTAATTTTCTAATTTAGAAAACTTTGAAAACGACAAAGGCCATCTATATTATAGTAGATAAATTGGAAGATTTAGATAGATATGCACGAAAGAAAATAAAGATCACATGATCTTAATCACACACTCTTAATGCTACCAGGAGAAAACCACTCACAGCCTGGCGTTTGTCTTTCTGTACTTTTCCCCCACGTAAGGGAACACATGAATCTGTATATGTAAGTGCTTTTGTATGTTGTTGTTTTTACAAAAATGGATCACACCATACAAACTGACTTGTAATCTACTTTTTTCCTACTTAATAAGTTGGAAACATTTTGTCATTTCGTAAAATGTTGTTCTACAACATTATAAATGGCTATATAGTAATTCATTGTATAGCTATACCAAACACATATATTTAAACAATCTGTTATTGGACATTTAAACTCATTCCAGGTGTTTCATATTACACCAGCGTTGTGATAATATATTTTTGATATTAAATCTTTGTTACATTCTTTATTTTAGTAGATAAAGTCTTAGGTTACTTTGACAGAGGTATGCATGTTTTTAAGTTTTTTGATGCATATTGCCAAATTGCATTTCTCAAAGATTGTACCAGTTTTCAATCTGGTACAGCAGGAGATGAGCTCTTTCTGTTAATGCTTGGTCTTCAGGGTATAGTATGGAAGGCACTGACTCGGGCGTGCATGGGTTACGTCCTCATCAGTGGGTTTGATGCCACCGCTATTGAAAGCTGTGTCCATCTTAGAAAAGAGTCTTCTAGTCCCAGGATCAGGTAAAAGGAGCCAGACTTCTGATTATTTTACTAGTGATATGTTATTTTGTTTGGAAAAGGTATGGAATAAAAAAGCAAGTAGCTATTTCATTAAGACAGAAGTGGTCTATTTTTCCCCCAGGGAAGGTTCTGAAACAGTATTTTTCATATGAATAAGGACCAACCTAAGGAATATAGATGTAAACACAAAACAAGAAGTGGGTAGCTTTGCCCAGCATATGAAAAACACACACATTTGTACTTCCTTGAGGTGGCAAAGCCCGTGGATGCGTTGACTGTCTAAGCTGTGGCTAGAGAAGCCAGACAAACTGAGGGTATCTACTGCATTGCGCTGCCTTTTCCTTACTCGTCTAAACCACTGGGGTAGAATTCTCAAGAGCTGGTGCTGAACTGCCTTTCTGTATTTGCAGTGCCTGAATTCACACATGCAGCCGGACACACAGCCAGTGCTCACTGTTCACTGAAAGAAGAGAATAGATTTGCAACAGAGTTAAAATTAAAGAAAGAGATCTTTCAGAACATCTGAGACTCGCCCATCCAATTTTATAGCTGAGGAAACTGAGGCTCAGAGATACTAAGTGACATCTTGCTCAAGAGCAAGTTAATGGTCAGGCGGAAGTTGGAGTTCTCTTATCAGTGTATTTCCCAGGTTGTTACAGATTGTGTGTGTTTCCCAGGATGGTACTTTGTACGATATTTAACATTAGTAGTAAAATTCTCATTTCACATACACCACAGCTTCCCTAATTCCTCTTTTTCTTCTCTGGTGATGTCAGCCATAGTTTTTGTTAAAATTCAAAACATCTTAACTCATATTTACTTTTTCCTTTCTCTAATATTTTAACCTCTCCCATTTTATTCTCAGTAGATGTTTCAATTTACTCCCAGCAGTATTGCCATCTGGATGTCAGAATGCATTGAATTGACCTCTTCTCTGGAGATCCAAGTGAAGGTCTCATTTGCTTCGAAAACAAGGGATTTAGCCAGGAATTGAGGCAGGTAAAGCAGAGGCTTCGCCCAGGGCCCAGGTGCCAGGGGTCGGCCTGCCTGCCGCCAGCCTGTGATTTGATTGCTGCCTGTGGCGTGCGAGGTGCCTTGTCTCCCATGAGAAAGCCGCTTCTCAGTACAGTTTCTGTGCAGAACTTTTCAGTTTGTCAGTGCCACGTCATGTCTGCAGTAAAAGTTGGTTTTAGGGTAAACCAGGAGAAAAAGAATTAAAGAGAAGTTTTAACGTTTCTGGGTTTTAATTTTTTTCCTGTGACTTTTTCCTTCTTAGTGAATTCTGACAGAGTTTTATTAAAATTGTAAGTTCTGACAAGTAGACATCATGGTAGTTAGAGCAGCATGGGATACTGTACTCCTAGGTTCCATAACATTTCATAGTCCATCTCTTTACTGTATGTTAAGTGAGAGGGAAGTGTAATAAAATGTACCCAGAGAGTACTTGCCTATTTTATGTCCTGTGACGTTCAGCACGTGATACAGATGTAGCAGAGCTTGACTCAAAAAGGAACAAAACTGGTTATAGCCCAAGAGAAGGACGGCAGGTTCTGTGTTGCTGGAGTAAATTCAGCAAAAGCCTAGAATCTGAGGCCCTAAGGGGCCGTCATGACCTCTAGGCCAAGCCTTTACTTTACAGCTGGGGAAAGAGTTAGCCACTGCTCCAGGGTCACTCAGCAGGTGGATAGAGAGCTGTGGCCTGAACCTAGGACTGAATGTCCCCTCTGCTGGGCTGGGAATTTTCTGATGGAGTTGAAGTATTTAGTCTAACCTCTCTTTAAAAAAGCATACTATTTGATGTTTTGTTGGCTTGAGACCTGTCGTTGTGCCTAAGGGCACGCAAAAGGCTACCTGTTGCTCATTTTTCCTGGTTATCCAGGTCATTCCATGCTTCCTTGAGGGTGGGTTTGGATAGGACTGAGATGCCAGCCACCTGTGTTGTGTCTTTGATGAAATGACTTTTTAAGAAAGCAGTGAAGGGCCGGCCCACTGGCTCAGGTGGTTGGAGCGCAGTGCTCCTCCCCTCTCAGAGATCGTGGGTTCGATTCCCACATGGGCCAGTGAGCTGCACCCTCTACAGCTAAGATTGTGAACAACAGCTCTCCCTGGAGCTGGGCTGCCGGGAGCAGCCGGCGGCCAGCGTGAGCGGCTGGCAGCCTGCGAGAGCTGCCGTGAGCTGCTGTGAGCGGCCGTCCGGCGACCAGCTGCCTCAGCCAGGGGGAGCGCAAGGCTCCTAATACCAGCGTGGGCCAGGGAGCTGTGTCCTACACAACTAGACTGAGGAACAACGGCTTGAACTGGAGTGGGGGAAGAGGCGGAAGAAGGGGAAGAAAAAAAAAAGAAAGCAGTGAAAGGACAGTAAGGGGACTGTTAGCTCATAAAACTGTTGATTCTGGGTGGGGAGAAGCCTCGGGCACGTGGTCACAGCCCTGTGCAGCTCCTGCTGTCTGCCATCTCTTGCAGCCTGAGCTATCTGGGGGTCTTGGGCTCTTAGTCGTGGCCTGTACTCTTAGATTCATGGTATGATTTTCAGCTTCAGTTTCCTCTTAGGAAATTCAAGGGGCTTAAAGTGGATGATTTCTAAGGCACCTTCCAGGTCTTAAATAATTATTCTTTGAAAATGAGTATCTTTATAGAAGTTTATCCACATAATCCAATAACCAAACATGGGTTTCTAGCAGTCCATTTTATTACTGTTTTGATTGGTTTTCATGGGAATTTGGAAAATGTCTACAGACTTTCCTGTGATCAAGCTGCTAGCAATTATTTACAGAACACCCACCAGGTGCGTGTGGCTGTAAAAGAAATAGTGTCCAGCCTCAAGGAGACTAGAAAGGCTTCTTTATCTGCCAAGCTGGGGATGGAGGGCGTTCTTCCCTTCCACTGGATCTAAGCTCCATGAGTGCAGCAGCGCTTTGTCTCCCATTTATGGGGCAGGGCTCAGTAAATATTGGTTGTGTGAAAGAAACAATGAATCCACTTGTCAGTCTCACTTATGTGTACTGAAGATTTCCTGCTGAGATTTATTGTTTTCTTCAACCTGTAAATGCTGTTAACTTGAATAAATTTCCCAGAAAGTATTCTTCACCTTCTGTGGAAGAATGAGACCAAGACGCTCAGAGGCTAAATGAAAAACCCGTACATACATACTACATTCCTTTCTTGGAAATTTGCTCTACTATTAGCATATTGAAAGCACTGAGACGTCTGCCTTAAAATGACTTTGCTTAACCCAACGTTTCCCAAACTTATTTGAGAATCCTATCAGAATCCTATCTGTTTCGCTCTCCCATGGAATTGTGAATACCCTGCAGAACTTTGACCTGTGAGAGAGAGAGAGGTTGGAATAGAGAGTAGTAATGTGGAATAAATCAAAGCAGCAACATTAGTTAGGAATAATTAATTCCACACTGACGGGACTTACATGTTACCCACTGCTTCTGGCCGCCCTGGGTGAAGTCGTGGTAGATGGCAGGTTTTTTTTTCCCTTCTTCTTTAAAAATTACTGTCTGTGCTTCATTGGAAATTTAAGGTTAGGTGGTGAAGAGATTAAAGGAAGTTGCACGTGATCTAATAACTGTTTTACAGTTAAGGAAGTTGAATGGTGGAGTTGTAATTTGTGTCCAGGGCTGCCCTGCCAGGTACTGCATGGAAATACTGATGAAAGGAGTCTGTGTCTGCTCTGTCAGGACCTGGTAGTCCAGTGGAGGAGACGGACATGGAAACAGATCATAGCTATGACATACTCGAATGGGAAGTCACAGAAATAGGACGAAGGAAGGAATGGCATTTCCCTCTAATTTAGAGCAGGGTTTCTGTTCATATGACAAGCACAAACCATGTGAACTGGATCCGCTCTAGAGCATTCAGACAAAATTCTACTCCTTCACCAAGACTCAGTTGGCTAGGTCTCTTTATGCTGTCCTGGTTCCGGAATTCATTGCATCACCTGTACTCAGAGCCTTGCCTTCACCTCTGTCCTCGCCTGATCACAGTCTGACATCACTTGAGGCCAGAGCAGGGTCATCTGTCCCTGCACCTCCAGAGCCCGCAGCCACAGCACATACCAGTCCCCGCAGTGCACACTGGCTGTTCTGTTTGGAATTGGGGCAGGGCTTGGGGGCTGTGAAAGTTAATTCACTCTAAGTAAATTCAGTAAATAAAAAGAGGTCTTATAATAAAACATAGATTGAGAAGGTGGTAGCATTATTAAGAGTATGGCCCGTTTTGATAGCTTCCCACCCCCACCCCCCAGAATGCCTAAATATGACTTAAGTCTCAAGAATTCAATTACATTTTTGTAAGCGCTCAACAATTCTACATCTTGAAGTGTTTTTATTTTACATAAACGTTCTGTATTTGTTTTTGCAGGACCTTTCTTATGTCCTGTGTTTCATCTGGAATATCCTAAGAAAAACTTCAGTTTCGTATTCTGTTCTCTGCTAGTGGTTGTGTTTGATGCCCAAGGTCAGGGTGTTGATTGATGACATTTCCCTTTCAAGTATTTGTGATGGCATGAAGTTTGAGGGGCGGAGTGATTCCCAGTATGGTGCGATGGAAAGAGCTAAGCTGGAAGGCAGCCTGACTGGGTTTTGTAGTTCATTTGCTTTGTGACCTTGGGCGAGTTACTTAACCTTCCAATAACTAAGGAGGTTGGACCAGAATTAGCAGTCTCTTCAAAAGCTGACATTCCATGATTCTCTGGGGAGGATTCACTTCCATGGAGAAAATTTAAAAGTGGATACATTTTTAGGTTAAATGGCTTTGTTCATTTAGTTTTTTTCCCTCCTTAACCCATTTTGGAGCAGTAAGACTGCTTGTCATGGAGAAAAACCACATTACCCAGAACTCTCAAAAGGCTGCTATTCTTAGCCTTTTTTTATTTTTTTATTTTTTATTTTGAAGGCAAGGGGGAAAAAAAAAGACAGCAAAATAAGCCTGTCTATATCCATGAACAAATTCAGGACCAATTCATCCCATTTTTCTGCATAGACAGTATACGTTCCCATACTTAATGAGGAGCTGCAAAGTCTTTACAGCAAAACAATATGTGGCTGTGCTTGCTGTCCTGAGTCTAGGAGGAATCGTACTTTGATAGGTATATTTTGCGTTTTCACCTAGAGTTGCGACAAGGAGTTGCCCTGGGTGGAAAGGCGTGTGTGTAGGAAGTTGGCTTCCAGCTTTATGGTGAACGAACTGTATATCCTTGGATGTGTCACAGAATCTGTGTGTGTCCTCAGTGGTTAGGTTTGCCACCCTTCTGATTATGAGCAGCTCTGTGATTAGACAATTCTAGGCATTTATTTCAGGCTCCTTCCTGTTCTTGTCCTAGAAAGACTAACAATATCCCCAACTCCTCTCCCACACAGCCTCAGATAGTTGTTAATTTGTGAGGGAAAGGAGACTTTTAAAACACTTTAAATGGTGCATGCAATAAAATTATCTAGTATTATTTATTGCTGCATAACAGTATTACCCACAAATTAAAGTTTTTGTGGCCTAAAATAACATAGTTATTATCTCACATTTCTGGGGCTCAGGAGTCTGGGCACAGCCTCGGTGGGTTCTCTGCAAGCTGCAGTCAGGCTGTGGCCCAGGGCTGCAGTCTCATCTGAATGCTTGCCCGGGGAAGGAGCTGCTACCGGCTTGCTCAGGGCGTTGGTAGAATTCATCTCCTTGCAGCTGTAGGACTGAGGGCCTGATTTTCTTGCTGGCTAGGGGCGCTCTCTGCTCCTGGAGGCTGCACCCAGTTCCTTGTCGTTGCGAGGTCCCCCCACAATGGCTGCTCACTTTCTCAGAGCCGAGAAGAGCGAGAACAAGGCCGACGGATGCCGCAGCCTTCTATGATGGAACCACGCAGCCGTGGGCGCCTGTCAGGTGTGCTGTGTCCTGTAGGTGAGAAGCAAGTCGCACATCCCTCCACATTTCAGGTGGTGCGTGGACACCGGCGGGGGGGGGGGGGCAAGGATCGTGGGGCTCTCTGAAGACTCTGTGGGGGGGGGAACCATGTTTAACATTGTCTGCTAGTATCTTCTTTTGGATCTGTGCTTCAACATCTTACTTTATAGTAGAGCCTCAGTACCACTGACTGACTGAAAATCCTTCTGCTCAGTTGAAGCTTTCAGCCCCATGATGTTTTGGGGTCATGCTCTCAGCAGATATGGGTGAAGGCAAGGTTTGAGGCCTGTTCATTCTTTTGTCATCCTACCCAGCACAGCACCTGCAGGCTTTACCAGTTCACTGAGTGTTTGCTGAAGGATTGTAACTATTGTTGCAATAGCAGCATAGAGTTAATTAAAACAAGTTCTTGCTGCAGACTGAATTATGCCGCCCACATTCACATGGTGAAGCCCTAACAGTACCCAGTGTGGGTGGTATATATTGATGGTGCCTTTGGGAGATGACTAGGTTTGGATGAGACTTAAGGGTGGGGCTCTTAGGATGGGATTAGTGCCTTTGTAAGAAGAGACACCAGATAGAGCTCTCTGGCCCTCCCACCCTCCGGCTCCCTCTCTTCCAGTGTCTCTGCTCTTGCTACCTGAGGACACAGAGCAAAAGTGGCTACAAGCCAGGAAGAGAACTCTCATCAGAAACTGGCCTGGTTGGCACCTTGACCTTAGGTTTCCAGCCTCCAGAACTGTGAGAAAATAAATGCCTGTTGTTTAAGCTGCCCAGTCCATGGTATTTCATTATGGCAGTTCGAGCTGGCTAAGGCAGCACCCCTTCCCTGCCCCCCCCACCACACACCACCCTCTTGTTCTCTGTGTAGCAGGAGATAGCAGCTAACTAAGTGTAAGGGCTGCAAGCTGACAGCGATTCCCTGGCAGCCAGTGAGCCAGGGAGAGTGGCGTTTAATTACAATCAGTCCCATTCTTTGTTGAGCTTTAGTCATAACCGTTAGTACAGGGCCCGCAACTTTTTTGTTTCCTGGGCAAAATGATGATCTAAAACATAATGCCCTCAGTTTTTAAATGTTGGACGGCCAAACAGGAACACTTAATGAAAACAAAATGTTGTTCTTGAAAAGCCTCAGTGGTGGGAACTTATAAAGTGCACTCTTAATACCTTTTTCCTGAGTCTTACCTTTTTTTTTTTTTTAACTTTTGAAATTCAATTGCTTGTGTACTTGTTCATTCGTTCATTCATTAATAGGTTGGGATGTAGAGGGCTCAGTACCTTTCCCCCAGTTTTCTACTTTTCTGACTTTGGTAAACTTGCTTTATCTTTCTAAGTTCCCTCTTGGTAAAATTGGGATATTCACATCTGTCTGAAAAAAAAAAAGAAACTATAATTACATAAAGCTGCAAGCACGTAATAAGAACTCGCTGAATGACAATTTGACTAATTGTAGAAGAATGATTAACATGTTACATTTATTTATTCAGTTTCATTCATCATACCAGCAATGGTATCGTGTTATAATATATTAGAAATGAGGAAAATGATTAGGGTGGGGAAGGAACCAAGAAAATCTCACTGTCTTCCTTCTGCTTGAAAAGACGTTTTGAATTCTTGAATAGGGGTTTTGAAAATATTCCTAAGCCATATAAAATTTATTTTTAATAATTGCAGTCAAAATTATCAAGCTGTGAGGGTCATTTTTTTTAACCTGTCACTTCATTGCAAGGTAAAGACTCTCAAGTGACTTAGAAGGAGGGTCTTAGAATTTGAGAAATCCATCCCTTTCATTTCACAGATTGGAGGCTGAGGGCTTTGTGCCTGACATAATTATGTGGAAGAGAGGGGAAAAGGAGTCTTATCTTTTATACAAACTCAACATTTTCAGTAATTTCATTGAAAGAAACACTAAACAAATCTAGACCTGTGAAACCCACTGGGATGGGGTTAGCCAGACCCCGCTCCCCCACCTTGGCCTGTGGCCTCTGCATGGAGGGGATTGTAGAGCTGCTTTAGGAGTCAAGTGTCAGGCTCCCTCCTTGTTCAGCAGTCAGCTCCCTAGTGAAAGGTAGATTGTGTGGGAATTTGGGGGGGTGGGGTGCAGATAGGGGAGGAGAGGAGTGTGGAAAGGAGACTTCCAGCCTGGGGCTGTTGCTGTCCCCTTAGGGGATTTAGGGTCTGTAAAAACACATTTAGTTCTCTGAATGGCAGCACATCAGTAGCAATGACCCTTAATTGAAAGGGAGGAGACCAAATGGACCAGAGGTCAGGACTTTATAGCATGACTAGTGGCCTGAGGGTGTCAGCTGAAATGGTCTGGATTTTTTTCCCTCCACTCTTCCCCTTCCCCCTTCGTGGTTTCGGAAATTCTGGAAGGAAGGAGGGACTGTTAACTAAACTAAGATGTGATGTGGACCGTTGCTGGGTGGACTGGAATTTCAGTGAGTGGGAGGCCCCCCAAGACTTTTTTAAACTAGTATACTACGATCTGACTGCTACCTGCAGTTTGCCAATTACCCAATTATGACACAAATTTGCACATTTTAAAAAAAGTAGGCTGCTACTATTCTTCCTTATACAAGGATTTTAGTTGCTGTACATCTTGTGTCTTTAAATAATGTATTAGGAACATTTTCAAGTCTGTAAGTGCTTTTTTAATGAGAGTGTGAAGATTTTAATGGGAATAGATTGCTTTTCATGACATTTCAGAATGACTTAATTGTAACAATGTTGAGAGGCCGTATTTTAAAGTTTGCTAAGTATGTCTGCTGTGGATTATAGTCAGACACTTAAAAGGATGGATGGATGGATGGATAGTGGAACCAGATAGCTTTTTGCCTCACTATTTTCTTCCAAATATTAGCTCTTTGCAAATATGGTTATACCAAACCAGGCACAGGTCAGGATTCTCTTGAACCTTTTATTTAAACAGTAGGAAAGGAGGCTGATGGGGATAGTTTCAGAGCCAAGTTCTTCAAAGCCACTTGGGCCCCAGTGTTTTTCGAGGGCATTTCCTGTCTCCTTGTACCGAGCCAGGAGCCCAGGCCATCTTTCTGTGTTTATACTCCCTGTTAGGCCCTGAACTCTCTTCTCTGTTTGCTTAAAAAATATACCTGTCTTGTGTCTCATTTTTTTCAGCCATTTTCCTAAATGTTCCTAAAATATTGTCACTGCCAGATAAGAGTTTACTTTTTTGATGAGAATTTTAGACTCTTCATGAAAGAGTCTAACCTTTTAATCTTTAAAATGATGGGATTATTTAGAAGTCTTTTCCTGCAGAAACGTTGTTAGGATTCTGAAATCTGTGGCAGACTTCTCAAAATTTATCTCCGATGGTCAGACACTTGGAACACCACTCTTAGTAGTGGTTTGTATTAGTTTCCTAGGGCTGGGATTGCTGTAACAAAGTACCACACACTGAGTGGCTAAAAGCAGTAGAAATACCTGTCTCAGTGCTGGAGGCTACAAGTCTGAAATCTACCTGTGAACAGGGCGGTGCTCCCTCTGAAAGCGGCAGGGGACTTTTTGTTTGCCTCTTCCTAGCTCCTGGCAGTTTGTGGGTTTGTCGGCTGCCTTTGGGGTTCTTTGGTTTGCAGCTGTTTAGTTCCAGTCTCCGCCTTCATGGTCACGTGGTGTTCTCCCAGTGTCTCAATCTTCACATGGGCATCGTTTTATGACACCAGGCGTATTGGATTAGGGGCCCAGCCTACTCCAGTATGACCTCATCTTAATGAATTACATCTACAACAGCCCTAATTCCAAATAAGGCACATTCTGAAGTTACTGAGAAGTAGGATTTCAGCATATCTTTCTTGAAAATTAAATGTATTGGGGTAACATTGGTTAGTAACGTTATGCAACTTTCAAGTGTACCATTCTATAATACATGGTCTATATATCACGTTGTGTACTGATTTGTTTCACTTAGTATGATACTCTCAAGGGCCATTCATGTTGTTGCAAATGCAAGATGTCATCATTTTTTATGGCTGAGGAATATTCCATTGTGTATATATACCACATCTTCTTTACTCAGTCATTGGTTGAAGGACACTTTGGTTGTTGCCATTTCTTGGCTATTGTGAATAGCGCTGCAGTGAACATAGGGATGGGTACATGTTGCTTTACAAATAAGTGTTTTCAAATTTTTCAGGTAGATAAGCAGAAGGATTGGTCATATGGTAATTCTGTTCTTAATTTTTTGAGGAACCTGCATACTGTTTTCTATAAAGGCTTCATCAGTTTACATGCCCACCAACAGTGTATGAGGGTTCCTTTTTCTCCACAGCCTCTCCAACACTTGTTACTATTTGTCTTGTTGATGAAAGCCATTCTGACTGGGGTGAGGTGATATCTCATTGTGGTTTTTATTTGCATTTCCCTAATAGATAGTGAAGTTGAGCACTTTTTCATTTATCTGTTGGCCGTTTGTATGTCTTGCTGGGAAAAGTGTCTGTTCAGGTCCTCTGCCGATTTTTTAAATTGGATTTATTTTTGTTGGGTGTGTATGAGTTTTTTACATGTTTGTGTATAAGCCCCTTATCGGAGGTATTGTCTGCAAAACTCTTCTCCCATTAGTTTACTGTGTTTTTCTGTGTATAATGTGCGTCATTGTATTATGCACACCTCGTTTTTGGCCCAAACTTTCAGGGGAAAAAATTTTCATTTTAATTTTTTAATTCAAATTTTTATTTGTTTACTTTTAGGTACTTGTTTTTTGTATTATAAAGGAAATTTAGCATTTATTTTTATTTTATTTTTTTTTAAATTTATTTATTGGGGTGACAATTGTTAATGAAATTACATAATTTCAGTTGTACAATTCCGTATTACATCATCAATAAATCCCATTGTGTGTTCACCACCCAGAGTCAGTTCTCCTTCCATCACCATATATTTGATCCCCCTTACCCTCATCTCCCTCCCCCCACCCCCTTTACCCTCTGGTAACCACTAAACTATTGTCTGTGTCTATGAGTTCTTGTTTCTCATTTGTTTGTCTTGTTTTTGGTTTATATGCCACATATCAGTGAAATCATAGGGTTCTCTGCTTTTTCTGTCTGACTTATTTCGCTTAGCATTATACTCTCAAGATCCATCCATGTTGTCACAAATGTTCCTATGTCATCTTTCCTTAACACTGAATAGTATTCCATTGTGTATATATACCACAACTTCTTTATCCATTCATCTATTGAAGGACATTTTGGTTGTTTCCATGTTTTGGCCACCGTAAACAAAGCTGCAATGAACATTGCATTTATTTTTTAAAATTATGATACAAGAAATTTTATGTAACAAATAATTACAAAACACAAGAACAGATAACAAGGTACAAGAAATTTTATGTACTGGGTTACAGTATTTATGGTATTTACGGTATTTATGCATCTTAGAAGGCCAAGAACTCTTTGTGTTGCAAATTCGTTGTCATAAGTTCAACAAAACCGATTATCATATTTCTGGTATTGTTTTGCATATGGATATCGTTATTGATTTCTAGAGTTACACTTTTAACTCATAAGCATAAATAAAAGATTTAAAAACATATAGATAAGGAATTAGTACTACCCATGTATAACATGCATCCTTAGTTTTCCCTCATAAATTTGGGTAAAAAGTGGGCATTATACCTGGCAAAATACGGTGGTCATCTTTTTGTTTTAGTGATGGTTTTGCTATGCAGAAGCTTTTTCGTTTGATGTAGTCCAATTAATTAATTTTCGGCATATCTTTTTTGAGGGGACATTATTCAACCAGTAACAGGAGTGTACTTTAAAAAGCACCCAGGGAGATTCTGATGTAGCCCTCAGAGAGGTCCCTAAAGTGTGGTTTGTGGCCTGCCTGCATGGAATTCGTCGGGAGCACTAAAGGAAGTTATCATACATATTATAGAAAGGGTTTAAAGAAGAAAACCCCCAAATCATGTACTCACCACCCAGGTATTGGTCATTTTCTTTTCTTTCTTTTTTTTTTTTAATTGGAGAAGGGGAACAGGACTTTATTGGGGAACAGTGTGTACTTCCAGGACTTTTTTTCCAAGTCAAGTTGTTCTCCTTTCAATCTTAGTTGTGGAGGGCGCAGCTCAGCTCCAGGTCCAGTTGCTGTTGCTAGTTGCAGGGGGCGCAGCCCACCATCCCTTGTGGGAGTCGAACCGACAACCTTGTGGTTGAGAGGACGCGCTCCAGCCAACTGAGCCATCCGGGAGCTCAGCGGCAGCTCAGCTCAAGGTGCCGTGTTCAATTTTAGTTGCAGGGGGCGCTGCCCACCATCCCTTGTGGGAGTCGAGGAATTGAACTGGCAACCTTGTGGTTGAGAGCCCACTGGCCCACGTGGGAATCAATCGAACCAGCAGCCTTCGGAGTTAGGAGCACAGAGCTCCCACCGCCTGAGCCACCCGGCCGGACCAGTATTAGTCATTTTCCATGGCTCTCACTGAGCTGAGCTCTGGGTTAATGTCTCCTGTTTACATGGTGCTTTAGAGAATCAGCCTTCCAATCTTTTTAAACCTATCTACAGTTTGTCTCCGACTTTCAGATACCTTGGACCTCTTCTGGTTTTCCTGGGTAAGCTGGAAACTTGTTTTTAAAAAATGAGTTTGTCTTGCTCTCTAAGTACTTGAGGAAAAAGGCTTCTGACAAACCATGTTGACTTCTGGTATATTGTATTTCTGTTGCCCAAGGAGCTGGGTTCCAAACTAACTCCTTTTCCTGTTACACAGATGTTTGTGTTTCAGTGGGTGACACCATCCCAGGACCATTGAAGAGCAGACATAGGAAACAGTTGCCAGGACCCCTCGATCCAGTTGTGCCTCCTTCTTTTGCTGTGTTGTCAGTCTCACCGGTATGCTTGTTTTTTGCCCTCTTGCTCTGTGAACAGAGTCACTTCATCTCCTTCCCGTGGCTGGCCCCACACTTGGAACCTTTCTCATCCATTCCCCATATCTATTAAGCACTGCTTGGTGCTAAGCAGTAGGCACTTGGGAAGGACACTGAGTTCTTGATGCCGTGGAGCTATCTAACGGAAGACATTAAAGGAAATAAAAGAACCAACAGCCAAGTAGTTACAATTGGATGAGGCGGAACAGGATAATCGTAGGCTCTTTAAGAGTATATAGTAAGAGGAACCTAACCCAGCCTGGGGTGTTTTGAAGAGGAACACGTTAGCAAACTCTGGGAGGAACACTGGGAATTAGCAAGGAAGCAGGAAGAGCAGGGAGCATAGTCTTCCAGGAGGTATACAGTGACATTAGTTTTTCTGTTCTTTTCTCTGCCCGTTTCCCTCCCCACACAGAGGCACAATTGCAGCCATCCAAATGGGACCGTTGGCTACGCTTGGGTGGTTAGTGGTTGGGGGCTGTGGGAAAGGGGTAGGAGTTGAAGCTGAGTATAAATTAAACAATGAGATGGAAGAACAGTTTGTTTTATTGGGATGATTAACTCATTAAATTGGGCTTTTGCCATACTGCTTCTCTAAATTGTGCTCTGGTCACCTTTTTGGTTATCTAGAGACCCTTGCGGTGTGTCTGGAATTGGTTAGGGGCTTGGAAAAGATACACTTGCTGCAGGATGTCCTTCTCTCTCTTTTGATCTGTAAGAGATAACAAAGTGTTAATTGTTAGGTTTAATTTCTCAAACTTCTGACATTCAGATCCCAGGAGTCTATTAAAACAGCACTTTGTAGCCTTTTATCCCAGATCTGCTGATTTAGGATCTTCTCAGTAGGATACTGGCCGTTGTCAGGCCCCCTGGTGAGAACCCCTGCCACGAGCGTGGATGGCCCATGGAGCCTTCAGTGCTTAGCCCCACCGGACCCCTGCTTGATTCCCCACCATCTTTCACCACCAGTACCAGCTACATAATTTGCAGGGCTCAGCGCAAAACTAATACACAGAGCCCCTTATTTAAAACATTAAGAACTTTAAGAGGGTGGCAGCAGAGCTTTAAACCAGGTATGGCCCCTTCTAAGTGCAGGGGCCATGACGTGGCCTGCTCACCAGTGGTGTCTGCCTATGAAAGGGAATTGCTTACACTGCCCTTTGCCTTGCTCCCTTGGGTCTGACTGTATGGAACGCTGTTTTCCATCGGTCTGTACCACCCGGGCTTACCACAGTGATTGCATGTAGGGTATTAGAATCCCATGCGTGTTGCCTCTACAAGACGGTGTTCTTTGGGGACCCACTTTCTTCATTCTTGTATCCCGCGCTCTTAGCTGAGGCTCTGCCTCTCCTAAGTTTCCTGAGTAAAATACTTTAACCTGAATGCTTTTCTTACAATCTAATTAGGTTACAGACCGCAGGGAATACAGATCTGGTTCAGGGTGAGGCATTGGAGACAGTGTTGCCCGTGGCAGTGGGTGAGTCTGTGGGATGGGCTGGCGACACACAGGATTTCTCTGTCGAGTGGGTAACACCTTAGGGAGCGCCCCTTCCTCTGTTAACCAGTGTTTCCTTTCTGGGTTTCTCCTTGACCTCTGAGTTCCTGAGAACAACAGCTTTTTCTGAACCACTTAAGTTCAAAAGTGCTGTTAGCAGAACCTGAGGAAATGCTTCTTGTGGTAGGAGGGGACCATTTGGTCCGTGGTTGATATTTGTAACCAGACATTCTGGATAGTTGAGGTAGTGTGTTCTGGAGAACCCCCAAAGCTGGGTGCACGAGGCAAATGAAGTCATGGGCTCTGTGGGCTGAGGACCAGGTCCTGCACGTGCGAGGTCATCAGAAGCAGCTATGAATTTGGGCAAGAGGTCTGGGGACCCTTTTCCTCTTACGTATGGATGAGCAGCTACTAAGTTCTGGTGAGAAGTTAAAGAGCATATTCATGGCTGGTTGAGATATTTAGTACCTGAACTGGCGCCGGAATCCATGAGTCCTACTCCTTCTGAGGCCTCAGTAAATGTTTGTTCAAAGATGGTTCTAGTCTTACTTTGAGGATTGTCATCTATCTGGTCTTGACCTGATGGAGTTAATGGAATGAAATATGTGCTTCCCTTTTGACATTGAACAGATTCTCTAAAACAGTGTTGTCCATTTGAAATACATTGAGCCACACATGTTGCGTTAAAATAACCACTTTAAAAAAGTGAAATGAACAGGTGAAATTAAGTTTAATAATTTATTTAACCCAATATATCCAAACGTTTTAATCATTTCGCCATACCAATAGAGAAATGTTAATGAGATGCTTTTTCCCCCAGTGTAGCTACTGTGCTGGATAGTGCAGGGATAAAATATACTAGCCTATACATTGAATTTTTATTTTCTCTTCCTTTCTAGATCACTTTAACCCAAACTAGTTATCATATGAGCTTGGTGATTGGTGTGATGACACAACATGGGAAACTGGAGAATTTGGGATGTAAGCTGACTCATTAGTTTTAGTGCACTGCCCTGTTTGCCTGCAAAGAAGACCTAGCTGGACAATCAGCTCTAATGCGTCTTTTGGAGCAAAAATTAATATAAGACCTGGTCTTATTTTACTATAAGCCTTGGTATAATATAATATAATCAATATAATTAATATAATTTACATTAATATAATATAATACCGGGTCTTATATGATATAAGATTGGGTCTTATATAATACAAATTAATATAATATAGTATAATACTGGGTCTTATATAAATGTTTGCTCCAAAAGACGCATTAGAGCTGATGGTCCGGCCAGGCCTTATTCTTGGGGAAACACAATGGGTGAAGGGGTCAGGTGCACTCGTAACAGCCCCCCACGGGTTATTGTAGACCTCTGTGTCTGTGCTGGGCATCTGGAGGTAGTGCTTACAGATAAGGGAAAGAAAACACCTTCCGTATGGGCTGTCAGTCAGAGAATCTCTCTGCTGTTGAGTCTGTCTTGGCTTTGAACCCCCGTCCGCACAGCTTGCTCCTGAATTAGACTCTTGCTCTTAGAGGGAATGAAGAAGGGAGGTGTGGGTCTTTAAGGAAGATTGCTAATCGACATGTGAAGTCTTCTTTGTGCCAACTAACGAAAGTCGAAGCATGAAGTAGACAGTACAATCGTTTCTTAGCCTAGGTGGATCATAGAAACTAGCAAATTAAGGCAGCAAAAGACCCACACACATATTTGTAGCAGGTCTGCACTAATTTCCGATAAAGGCTAATCTAGCTTTGGTCTGCAGGGTGTGATGTGAATGGAAGTTTTTCCTTCACTTTTGAGATCATGGCTGAGTCTCCCTGAATACAGGGAGACAGCCTTGATTCGATTAGGCCAGATTGGATTAAGTCGAATGGTTAAAGCCTTTGGAGCCTCTGCTTGTAGGAGACACCATAATGGCCTCCACTGCAGCCCTAAATCCTATTAGGTAAGTTAATCTTATTGAAGAATGCAGGTCTGCATAAAGCAGCATTGACCTGTTCTCTGTGGTGGTCTCTGGCCCTTAAGGTGAACTGACAGAAGGGAACTTTCTTGGAATAGGTTGGTTATGTTGGTTTGGGACAGTTTATTCTAAATAACTTGAAAGTAGATACCTACATTCGGTAGAGGGAACATTCCACGTAGAAAATTGTCTCCTGGCTGCCCTTTGGCTTGGGGGCTGTCAGTGCCTGTGTCAGGGATTGGGGAAAGAGAGTCAGGAGAGATGTGTGTAAATAGTTGTAAAATGGGCTGCTGTGTCATTGTGGCAGGTGTGGGGTGGGTGGGGTGGGTGGATGGGTGGGAGCTTTCTCTCTAGGCTTTACGAAATCGCGCCTTACAGCTTTCATCCGTTTTACGTAGAGGTTGTCGTTACGAGCCGTGTGCTGATTATGGTTGAGACCCGTGCTAGATGTTGGGAGTAAAACAAAAGTCCTGGCATTTGGGGGCTGGAGGCATCTTTATGTGTGATGTCCTGAGTGTGTCTGTAGTTGTGCTCTAAGCGTGAGTTGGCTCTTGCTTGTTTCTAAGGAAGCAGTGACTATATTTTTCTGAAGTAAAACATCCTTTTAGTCACACGATTTCTTTTCCAATTTGTGAATTTATGGACAGGTGAAGTTGTTTTACAAAAGCATATAAATTATGTCAGCTTTCATTATAGACTTAACGTCCGTTGGGAACAGGAAAAGAAGTACAGGAAGTTGGTACCGTGCAGTCCTGAACGCACGCTTCCCGCGTCCACACCGAGGGCTGCGGGGGCTATGGGACACGGCCCGTTTGACGTAGGTCTCTGCTAATGGTACTTTACTTAGGGTGGGCAAGTTCAAGACCCGCGTGTGGTCATTACACACTGGATTGGACTCCAGGGACGTGGGCTTTTTTCCAGGCATCTCGAAAAATCTGATGCCTCGTGCCTCAGCCAGAAGCGGGGCGTCCACCATTCAGGTTCTGTGAGTCAGTTGGCTCATAAGCAAAACGTGAGGCACCTCATGGTGTCTGGCTATTTGGTGAATCCCCAGGAGAAGATTGCTGCATCCAAGGGGCTGAGATGACGCTGGCCCGGGGACAGTCAGAGCTGTTGTGGGGTGAGGACTTCTTTCTGGATGGAGCTTAGGGACTTGGGAGCTTCTCATTTATTCCCCCGTGTGGGTTCTGCCCATTTTTAGGTCAAAATATGAGTTAAGCTCAGTTCTTTAACCTTTCTGGTGGGGCAGCCCTGCATCTGTGTCCTTTCCCCAAAGACTAAAGAGAATGTCAGGTGTGGGCCAGACGTGTAGCCTGAAGAATGATTACGATAGATGAATGGTTTTGATTTGCTTTTAGGAAGAAAAGTACAGCTAGCCCTTGGATGAAGGTATTGTCTCTCCAACCCTGCTCTGTAGCAAGTGTGCAGTGTTCTCTCCCTGTGAGCACTTGTGCTTTCAAGAGCGAGGGTCATTGACAGAGCACTTCTCACTCTTGAGTTTCAGAGCATTGGCGGAGCACTCACATCTGAAGCGAGCACTGCAGTTTTCTCTAAGTGACGAAGAATCGCTCTGCTTGTCCGCATGTGTATGCGCATGGTCACACAGTTGTGGATATTCCCATGCCCCCGGGGGTGGAGCAGCCCCTTTTTCCTTTTGTTGATTCTTCACCTTTGTGAGGAAATAGCTACTGGAAGGACACACTCATTTTGCCCTTGTGGACTCTGCTGCCATGCCCTGTGACCTGAGGCTCGCCCGGCTCAGCCCGGTTTTGTACTCCTGGGTCTCTTGTTCCCTCAGTGAAGATGACTTCTTGCTTCAACTTTGTACCTATTTCTGTAGAGGCAGTTCCAGACTGGAAGAAGTTGGGGAGGGAATTTCAAGAAAGAGAAAATTCGATCTGGTAAGGAGAAATTTATAAAATTTCTGGATTCTGTGCTAATAGTTGTTAGATGCTTTGGGATCATAATGTGAGATGTTCGTTGGTCTGGTGGGCTGAGAGAGCTTCTCTTACCAGCTATCAGATGGGCCTGCCTGCCCATCTCTGTTCACCTTGCCCAGTTTACCTGGAAGAGCCCAGTTCTCGTACTGTCTTGATTTGGTTCCCCGACCAGCTGCTCCCTTTGGGACAGAGGAGAAGAAGCTGTCTTCTTCTCCACGATTTGTTGGCGTCCCCAGGAGGAAGGAGGGCATAGACCCTTCTATGCTCTGCCCCAGAGCTGCTCCGGAAGCAGTAGTAATGCCTGAAGCTTATTGCTGTCTTAGAATGAGCCCCGCACTGTGACAACCACTTTACATGCATTCTCTCTCAGTACTCCAGCCCGCCCAATAAAGCACGTGTGCCTCCACTGTCTCCATTGTACAGGTGGCAGATTGACGCCAAGAAGGGTTCATAACTTGTCACTGTGTACACCTCTGGAATCGAGTGACGGAATCAAGATTCAAACCAGGCAGTCCAGTTCCAGGGCTCCTGTCCAGCTCCTCAGGGAAAGGACGGCTGTGCTCATGTCAGCTTTTCTTATCTGGGCTGTCTCCCCTTTTACAGTGATAAATACCGATGGTCTTTATATTTGCAGCTCAGGAAGTGGGACCTTCTAGATTGGTCTTTGGTGATGCCAGTGGTGTGTTTTAAGGAACCAGAAAGAGAAACATGAGAGGTGGGCTTGCAGCTGTATTCCCTCTTGACTGTGCAGTCAGATACCAGGACTCCTGGCAGGGAAATGGGCTGCAGGGCTCTTGCTTTGGAGACGCGTGCATTGGTGGAGGCTGTTTCTGGGCTCATTGTGTTCCTGTCCTAGTAATAGTTAGTTTCCGTATCCTCAGCATCAGGTGTGTCGCAGGTCGTCCCGGCACCAGCTGTGCGCCTGCGTAACAATAGGGACGCCTGGTGACCATTTGGCACTTCCCAGCCCAGTAATTAGAAACTGGAAAACAATAATAGGACGTGAAGCAACTCCTCCAATTAATGAAAAGAACCTACAGTCCTGCTTTGTGGCTGAGTGCAGAATCACAACTGGCTGCTTGTACAACAAAGCAAACACGTCAGGATTTGGGCGGCTGTTTTATACATATAACAAGGTCTAGGCTCCATGGTAATTTGGGGGCTGTCATATTTAAAAACAGCAAACCTGAAAGCAGCAATTGCCTGATTTCTTTTTTTATGAACTTACTGCAATTCTCAAATTCTGGTCGTGGATCTGAAGTACCAGCGTCATCTGGGAACTTTTTAGAAAGGCTGGTTTGTGGGCCCTGTCTCAGACCTGCTGACTCAAATGCTGGGGGGCGGGGGGAGCTCCTCCGTATGATTCTGATGTGCTCTAAAGTTTAGAAACACTTTGAAGAAGTAGAGGAATTAGGGTGGGGGGGCCCTCCCCAAAGGGGAGCACTGGGCGTCTCTGACCTGAGCTGTGATAGTGTTAATACATGTATGAAGGCCCCCCGCTCGCAGGGAGCTGGGGAGGTTCATCAGGGAAGGAGCTGTGATTTTGTGGGACTGGATGGGACAGGGAGCCGGGACTGGGGCTTGTTACCAACCTGTGAGCAACTACCTCAGTACTTTCTTTACCATCTGGGTTTACTGGGCAGTCAGCTGTGACAGGCCAAGAGCCTGCTGGACAGGAGAGAAGAGACCTGGGGACAGAAACAAAGAGCGTCTCACTCTCCAGAGGAGCCTCAGCAGCACTGCTGATGTGACATGCCCATCGTTGTCGAGAAGTGTCTTTAAAACCTGAAAGTTCAGATGGGGGTGGGCTAGTGGCTGACAGATTCCTTCCTTTCTCTGTAGGTTCCCCCTCTCTTCCCTTTGTCATTTCTCTGCCTCCAGCTATCTTGGCGGATGGGATTTATTTAATAATTTTCTTGGGATCTCCTGACAAGTGGCTCCCTGCCCCTTGCCCACTGTGCAGGGGCCACAGCGTGACAGAGTTGATTTCAGAGCCATGAGACGGCTGTGCACAGCCGACTGCTAGGTCTCTGGGAAAGTCCTCCTGGCGAATAAGAGCTTGCCACCAGAGTGAAGTTTCTTGTGGTGTTACCACAACGGCTTGGGTCCCTGACACTCCTTGGTCAGGTTGACCAAGGTTGACTTAATCCCCAATAGCTTGGTTGACAGTGTCTGATGAGGACAAAACCTGATACAAATAGAAATACCCCTCCTGCAGTTTCTTGGTTTTTATCCAGATTTGTTCATTTTGCTCACATTTTCAAATTTGTTTATTTTGTTCACAATTATTTTCTGCCTGTTAGATCATTGAATCTTCTTGTTCCCTTAAAAAAAAGGCACGGGACTTGTTGGCCAATTTGTGTGTCCTAGTCTTTGATTTGGTCACCTAACATAGTGGGATGAAGCTGCGGGGATGAGGAGGTGACGGAGACACAGCCTGTCCCCCTGACCTCGAGGAGACTGGTTTCTGCGGGGAAGAAACTAAGAAAGACCCAAGAGGTCCTGGGTTCGCTTTTGCCGTCTGTGTTCTCAAGTGGGAGAACTTGCTTGAATGCCAAATTTGATGTTGGATCATAAGCCCAACATTAGCCTTTTTTTTTCCTTTCCTGGGGGAAGAAAAAAATTGTGTGTTACCAAAAGTACTTCAAATAAAGGAACCATCAAAGCCTGATGCAATCTGATGTTAAGAAACTAGAACACAGAAGCTTACTGTCACGTTAAAGCAATTCTTGGCTGGTCCATGAAACCTTGGGCCACTCAAGACATCCAGGGAAGGAAGCTAGTTGCCAAGACATCTGGGATTCTGGTGGAAACTGCAAATGTGTGGGCCATTCATCATTGTGAAGGCTTCTTTTGTATTTTATTTTATTTTAAGGGATCTGTGGCCTGGTGGCTGTCAGGAGGTGGTAGGTGCTGCTTCTCCTTCCTTGTAACGTTCAGTGACTCCTGCTGGGGTGTTTGCCTTCCTGGACGGCAGGAAAGATGAGCGGGAGGGCCCAAGTCCTTAGCTCCTTAAATTGTCCCGAGTGGTGCAGCCCTTGTTTCTGGACAGGAAGGCTGAGCCACCATCCTCTCCAGCCCCCGACCCTTCATCTTGCTTTAATTAGATACACAGCTGATGACGTCAGCCTGGCTCCTGGCTCCCTTGGCTTCGCCCTTGGAACAAAACATCCGGGCAGACAGTTGTGACAGTTAAAGCCTCAAGATCCAAGCTTTGTTTGTTCTGATGAAATTAAAATAAACCTGCCTAAACATCTCCAAATGCAGATAAAACCTAGTGCTTGTTAGAGGTGACCCTCTAGTAAGCCTGATTTGATTGGGCAGAACCAGTGGGGTGCAGGGAAATATTTGAGACTAGCCAACCTGATTACTCCATTGGCTTTTCACTTGGGGGGAGAAAAAAACCTGTTTGATTCTTTCTATCTCAGAGTACTTGAAAACTATTACCCATGACAACTAAAGGACTCAGTGACATAAATAGGCAAGACCTGTGGGCTTGCCCTTAAGAGTCTCAGTCAGCTACCACCTGGGACAGCTTGCTTCCTGGCAGATCAGTGGAGATTGGATTTTGCCGGAGGACCTGGCCTGGAATGCTAATTAAAAAGGACATTCTAAAGTGCACCTCAGCCTGTTCTGATAAAGTCTTAGCAAATGTGGGTGGTGCGGGTTTTTTTTTTTTTTAAGTCACAGTTTATTTATTAAGGTAACTTTTAACAGTTTGTAAACAAACTAGAACTGCTTTGGTGTTTATATCAAGACCTTGTTGCCAATTTAGGAGAAATCTCCTTAATTGCTTTTTCTTCTGGTGCCTGTAACACTGGGCACACCTTCTTAGCATTATCACGTACTAATTGTTGGTTTCCTTCTCTTGTTCTGTCTTAGAAAGCAGGGAGATTGTCTAATTCTTTTCGACATCTGCCCCATGCCTATGACACTGGTCCCAGGCACAGGGGTTGGTAAACTGTGGCCATAGGCCATTATCTGTTTCAGTATTGCCATGAACTAAGAACGATTTTTACATTTTTAAATGCTTGAAAAGAAATCAAAGGAAGAATATTTCATGACACATGAAAATTGCGTGAAATTCCAATTTCAGTGTTCCTAAATACGATTTTATTGGACGACAGCCATGTTCATTCATCTACGTTATTGTCCTTGGCTGCTTTTGTGCTTCAGCAGCAGAATGGAGTAGTTTCAACAGAGACCATATGGCCCGAAAAGCCTAAAATATTTACTATCTGGTACAACACAGAAGAAGTTTTTCTATTATATAGTAGGCATGTTGGAAATGCTTATTGTTTGAATTATTTCAAATATAAATTTGAGTTTCCAGATAGAGTTATTCTGATCCTAAAAGTCTTCAGTGCCTGTAAAATGAATGGATGGCTGATTGGCCTATTTCTCTTGTTATCCTTTTGGTTTAGGTGTTAGTGGTGCTGGTTGATTTCTGAGAACTAGACAGTTACATAGGAGTAGTTCTCTTCTGAGTAATTGAAAGAGTTGTGCTAATCCTATTCTCTCTCCAGATACTGAACCCATTGTGTGGGGTGCAGACACACCAGGAGGTAGCAGCGAAACTGACCAGGCCACGCAGTCACGAAATGGGATGGCTCCTCATGTCCGTCTTCTTCTCTTTGCTGAGGCCGTTCTTTGTGAGAAAAGAGAATTCATGCAAACCTGGGGGTGGTCATGACTACCACCTAGCACTATATAATGCACTCGTTCTTGTGGACATCAGTATCTCTGTAGGCTCCTCAGTTCATTACCAAGGGAATGCTTCTAAAACAATAATAAATCCATGGTTTAAAAAGTAAACACTGCAGAGTGATAGCAATTACCAAATGTAAACAGTGTGGCTTTTGAGAACCACTGTGAAATTGCTTAGTGAATTAAATTACTCTGCTTTTGATATTCATATCTGTCTCCATTGATGGTCAGGCCTGGGCTTCAGGAGGACAGATGAGGTACAGGCAGGTGTTCTGTTCATACTTGGATGTTCTTAGGTAAAACTAAGCAGCAAGTCACAGACATGCACTGACCTGAAAATCGGGCTTTTGTGGTGTGAACGTATCTTTAAAGTGAGCAGTGCCACAAGTACAGGCCCATTCATATGCAGAGGAATAACGTGAGAACCCAGGAAGTTCCAGAAAATTCCTAGGCTGCTAGGCTTTGGGAGAGTGAGGAATTTGGCAGGAAGGAGATGGAAGGAAGGTGAGGAAATACATGAAGAAACGTGGGAATAAGCTTTCCTAGCAACCTGAGGTCAGAAACTTGTTAAATTTTGTCCACATTTACATTGTTTCCTGTAGAATCCTTTAGGGGAGTAGAATCCCTTTATCTTACTAAGTATATTTAACGGGATCAGATTCCAGCCTTTAGGAAGCATTGCTTTCTCAGAAGAGCAGCACTGTACTACTCACTGGGTACCCACCATGGGACAGGTACTTTTTATACATTTTGGCCAGCTTTGCCAGGATGAAATCCCGATCCTGTCGATGGGAAAGCTCAAACAGGTTAACTGGCTGCCTGAGGTTTTACAGTTAGTAGCTCAGAGTCAAGTTTCCAACCCAACTCTGTCTGACTGCAGCCCTTGTGTCTACTTCCTCAGTGCTGGTTTCCCAGGGATCCTGTCATTGAAAAGACGCACAAATGCAGCTTGAAGCTATACCTCCCATTTTGTGTGAAGGAACCTCTTCCCCATTTCACCCGCTTTCTCTTTCTTTCTGATGACTGTACGACACCTTTGGTTTGTGAGCTTGCCAGGTCCCCTTAGCTGCTAACCATTTTGATCAATATCAAATTGATTTTGCTACTTAACATAGAGGGACTTTAGGAAAGGGAGTCAAAAGTATAACAAAACTCTTACAAAACCAGTAACCTTTACCCTGCTGAAAAACGACGCTTGCTTTGTTTCTGGTGGCATGTGCCCCATCCTTCTGCCCAGGACCCTCGGGGTTCTGAAAGGAAGAGCTAAGAACAGCCTTCCAGGCCTGCAGCCCCCACATTCCGTGGGTTCTGGTGGAGGACTTCTTGGCAACTTCCAAAGAAGCTTGTGTTTTCCTACTAATTTTTCATCTTGAGCCACCTGCTTCCCCCTTCCTGCTGTTTTCCTTTTGTACTTACGTGGTTGGTGCTCTAAGGGGCTTTTTACACTGGCTGTTTCACAGGAGCTTTTCTTTTAAAATTTCCATGTTTGACACACTTACAGACTTTATATGTTTTTAAAATGTTCACTTCTGAACCTTTTTTTATTTTATGGTGGCAGCCTTCAGGAGAGAAGACATAAAACCAGGCAAATTTGAGGTAGAGTCAGGAGGCAAAGGGCAGAGATTATAAGGTTGATGGAAACCAGCGTTTATTGATTTCTCAGGATGTAGATCCTAGCTGTTGATAAATTTAGAATTGACTCATTTTGGGGGGTAGTTCTGTGGTGTCGGTGAGAAATGGATTTGGGGAAGATGCTGCCTTAGATGTGGTTCATGTGAACAGCGCACAGGACTGGAGCAGCTTCAGGGTTACTGGGCTGTAGAGACTACAGGCAGCCCTGGCACAGCGGCAATGGGACGCCTGCAGACCAAAGCCGCGGGACACGAGAACCCAGGAACGCCGTGTGCTGCATGGTGAGACTGGCCGGCGCTCTGGAGCCCCTGCCCTCGTGGAACACGGGTCTCTGGCAGAGGTTCTGTGCCTGCAGCCGGCCGTTTGCTCTCTAAGGAAGCGGACTGCAGAGGTGCAGACTGCAAGCCTGGAGGGATTGCATGTGATGTACACACTCAGAAGGGACCTTCTCTCTGGCGGAACTTGCCTGTTCGAAATAGTGTGAATATTTTAAAGAAAAAGTAAGTCGAGTCATGTTAGCACGAAATGTTAGAAGGGAGAATTCTTCAGGGTTTAATTTGAAAACTGAAAGGTTTGTTTGAAACCTTTCCTACTATTGCGGCTTCTAGTGATGGGTCCCTTTTCTTACTCCCATAAACTTGTAAGTAATGTTTAGTATCTCGGCTGTCTGATGCTGGTCGGGGTTTTTTCTTTTTCTTTTCCTTTTTTTTTTCCACCCTCATATGACCTGCCTTTACAAATAAATTGTGAATAAACTAAATGGGGACAGCAACTGTTGTGATACTTTATAAAGTCCCTAAGGCCTCAGGTCCATAACCAAGGGAAAGAAAAGCTGCTTTCTCTAATGACCTGGCGCCCTGTTCTCAGGGTTTCGCTGCGGTAGGCAGGTTCGAGTTGTGTGTTCTAGAATTATGAACAAGGCTGTGCTTGGGAGTGAGGGAAACATGGATGCAGACGCGTTGCATGTGCTCTGGCCACGTGTGTGTGCCGTTGACTCTGTGCTGCTGCTGCCCACCCACTCGTGACAGTTTTTGCAAGAGGGTAAGGAGAAGTACCTCGTGAATGTGGATGAGGGCTCTCCTGGGTGCTCATCATTGTGATGATTTGAAATACTTTCACGGATTCGCAGGAGAGGGTAATTTTTCTTTTTTATTTGCTCCTTTATCTTACTCTAAAGCCAGTATTACCTTACCTCCCACCTCCCACATACACTTCTTGCTTTTTTCTGTTTCTCCCTTTTTTTCTCCTTTAAAGAAAAGCTTTCTTAGTAAGAAGTACGGTATCTGGAGCCTCTTGTTTTTATTAAGGGTTGGCTTGACTTTTTCATACTGTGTAGGGGGTGGGACATGGCAGGGCAGGGCAGTTGGTGGTCACTGCTTCTTGGACAGTGTTCCCGGTTCTGTGTGTGTCCTGAGTGTTGCTAGTGGAGGCAGTGACCCCTTAGCGTGGGATTCAGCACTACTGCTTTGGGGCTGGAGAAGTCTGCGTGGTGGGCAAGGGCACGTCCTGTGCTTTGCAGGCTGTTTGGCAGCAGCCTGGGCTTCTGCCCACTAGATGCCAAGAGTACCCGCTACGCCCACCCCCATGTTGGACGACCATACGTGTCTCCAGACATTGCCACATGTCTCCTGGCGGGCAGGATTGCCCTGGTTGAGAGTCAGTGCTTTAGAAGAAAAGGGATGCCAGGGAAACAGAGAGTAGCTCTGAACCTCTTAGGGCTGGAGCTTTTATTTAAATGCTTGGTATATTAAAAGCACCTCTCATGTATCAGTGATGAGTGCGTACTTAGTTGAAAATTCTGTGTAATCTAGAAAAATCATTGTAGCTCTTGGCTTCAGCTTCCTGGCACTAGAAGTATAGGCATGTTATTTCTCCGTATTTTCCAAATGAGAGGGTTTGTAGTAAAACGTGGTAATCTCCGAGGTCTCGCACAACCGTCACGTCTTATGGTTTTAGTTATAAAATAAGCACATGATGCAGTTACAGAGCTTTAGAAAATGTGTTTGCGATCGTTCAGTCCACTCTCATTACTTGTATCCGGTGCGGTGTTACAGACAGATCAGGCTCGAACAAAACAGTTGCTTTTTATCAGTGGGTATTATTTAGCTGCTCCTATTTAGAGAATTTAGCACAACAGACTGATAAAAGTGATCACTTCTGCTACTGACTGGAGTTCAGGCGATTGACTGCCTGAACTTCAAATATGTCTTTTGTTTGGACTCAGGCTTTTAAACATTGGTGTTTATTTTAACAGCCTCATGCCTAGGCCGGAGCTCTTACCGCCAAACAGCTTTACGCTTTGCTACCTCGATGAGGGAAACTGACTTCCCACAAGGCCTTGGCTGATATACTGGGTTAAATTGGTAAAATTTCTATTGCAACTGCTTTTTCAGCATAATGAGAGAGGAGAATATGTATATTTGGCCTGAGTGAGAGGTGTTTGAGAGGGAAACTAATACCTTTTATGGGTTTATATGCTTCGCATGTGATGTACCCAACCAGAAATAAAAAGATACATACCAGATGTGAAGGTATCAGCGAATCTAATTACGCTGGGGCTCGTGTTCAGCATTTCATAGCTGAATTACACTGAGCTCGCTTCTTCCTCTCTAACAGGATTTGGGATAGTTGCTTACATTTGAACTGGAAGCTGAGACCAAGTATCTAAGCTTGTGCTTTTACTACAAGGGTTGGGTGGTGTGTATCGTCTGTGTTTCTGGAGCTTGATAAATTATAAAGCCTGAACTATTCAGATTCACGTCAGGACTTGGGTGGGGGGATGAATTGGAGTGGAAGCTAACCTGTGAGTGAGCTTTGGGCTCTTGCCTGGCAAACCAATCTGAAGGTGTCGTGCTCAGACACAGTGCGGTTCTGAGGCCTGACTGGAAATAACAGGCCTCTTCGCCTGTACTGAACGGGTAGCTTTGCGTGCATGAAATATTCAACAAAGGCCTGAACTGTGCGGACTCTGGTAAACACATAGATCCCAAAAGGAATCAACCAAATTGTAATGTGGAACAAATTAAAATACTTGAGGATTTGTCTTAGATATTGAAAATCACGTTTTATCCTCACGTCTTCATAGTTTTCAGAATGAAAAGAATCTCTAGAAACGGCAGTGGAAGGGCAGTATTATCTCAAACTGCAATTGTGGTTCTGGACCCGGCCTGGGGACTATTTTTCCTTTCACTCCGAGTCATGTGCTAGCCAAAATAGAGTACCTAAGGTGTTTATTTCAGCCGGGAAGGTTTTTATAAAGAGCAGTTTTTAATGAAGCACGGCACAGGGCATCATTATCATTTCTAACACAGAGAACTCATTTTCAATTTTGCTATCAAAGAAAAATGACAAATAGAGAATGCAAGAAAAACCAGATGGACTAACTGTATTAGGAGCTTCGTATGCATATTTTGTGTCACATATTAGCATTCATTAAGTCAAAAGGGAAAAAAATGAGTTTTGCCTACATGCATTAAACCAATAAGGCTGGCAGAGTTCCAAGCTAGCTCTTGTGGATTAATTGTTTCATAACTGTTTTAATTAAAATTGTTCAGTATATGATTAACCTAAAAGTTTTAATTTCCACAAAACTGTTGAACAAATGAGACATTAATATTTTACATTAACCACGGCGATATTGCTGTGGTTTTCAGGGCGGTAGCTTGTTCAAGTAAACCATAGTTAAGTGGTAGGTGCAAAGGGCTGCGTCTCATGCTGCTCCCAGGAAAACCTGCATACTGAGAATGACTTCGTAAGAGGACCAGTTGGAGAAGGACGTCTGTCATACTGTGAATTCCATAGGCGCGCGTTTATGTGATCACCCCCTCCTACACTCCGTCAGCTTACAGCCGAGCCTCTCTTATAACTGTCATGTTGGGGAGATTAACTGTATAACATGCAAGAATCGATTTATTATGTCTTTTTCTTCCATTCAGCTTCATAACAGTGTTGGTATAGCATGCTATTGGATCCTTGGATTTGATGGAGTCGGCAAGTAGAGCCTGTGAAATTCGCAGTAAATCTGTGGTTTTAATTTAGGAGATAGGTGCAAATGTTAGTTTTGGAATCAAAGGAAAGATAGGAAAGGTTTGGATGGTCCATGACTTTTATTTGCTTGCTCTTCTTTAGGTTGGCACCAGTCTGACTTCTGTAAAACACAACCCATTTTGCAAATTGTAAAACTTTGCCCCTCTGTAAGCCTTTCGCTCTCACTTCCCTGTGTGGGTACAGGTCGAGGCACTGCACAAACTGAAGGGAGTGGGGGTATTTGAACCCCATAGGTGGGTATTTTACCAGGTAAGATTCATGCAGCTCAGTGGAAATGATGATCACAAAACTCCAGCTGTTCCAACTGCCGAACAGTGGTCAGTTCTTTAGGGTACTAGGCTGAACTCCCCTACTTGCTGTATGTGTGACACCGATGCAAATCTTTTTTACAGTTTTGGATCTGAGAGTCTGGGAGGCAGTATATGAACAACAGAATTATACTAGTCTTGCACTTACATAGTCAGGGACATGTGACATTGTGATCTATCCAGAGTTCCAGTCTGAATTTCATCTCTTTGTTACCTTGTCCTGTTTCTTTTTAGTACAATAAGGTTCCCTGTGTTAACCTTCTCCTCTGTTCTGTATAATCATTCTCCCTCCTAAATTCCTTCTGTTCAGCTTTTTAAGTTGCAGCTTCTGACTGAATTATTCATATATTCAGTATTTTTGAAGTAGTTAATAAGCAGAGTATAAGAATACATTTTATGGCTGTACAATTGGTTGTACAAGTTGCCATATTTGCCAGAAGCCAGATTTACACAAGTGATTTTTGAGATAAATGGCTCATCAGGCATGTTGTTATCTGCTCATTTCTTTAGGCTCTCTTGAGTTCTATCACTGGGTGAAGTTAGATCATTAGAAATGCTCATACCTGGGCCAGGTTACTTTGGTTCTTCTGAGAAGTGCCATCATGGAGATAGAGTGCTGTGTTCTTGGTGAGTGGAGAGTCTGAGCACTCGATTTAAGAACGCAATATTCTGTATTCAGAAAATAGTTCTATCGCCTGCCAAACCTTAAAAAGAATCTGATATCTTAATTTTGCTGTGTACATATACGTGTACATATGCATTTACACATTTACACATACATATACACATACACATACACATACATATAGAGCTGCTTTGAGAGTGCCGTGCCAGGAAAAAGTTTCTTTCTCTTGACTAACATGTATGCATTCTTTTAACTCTCAAATGTTTGTTGAATGAATGACTACTACATAATTGGATAAGGGTCCTTTTGCACTTTCCAGGAGATTGCAAACTTAATTCATAAACCAATTTTATATACCCTGAGTTCTTGGTGAGCGAGTACTATTCCTTTTTTACTTGGTGAGTACTACTCATGTACTTTTCACAGGCTTTTATTTGGTGAAAAGCTGAGTTCTGAGCCTCGGTGCTCCTGTAGTGGAAGCCACGGGCAGGTACTTCCTCATGTTCCCGTGATAAGGGGACAATGAGAGGAGCCAGGCATGTGGTTCCTGCCCTGCACGCTCTGGGTTCTTGCTGTCAAGGCCATGCGTGTCTCGCCAGGAGAAGAAAAGCCTGAGCAGCACTTCCGACAGAAGTGTAGGAGGGGGGAGGGAGGCGGTTGGGGACCTGCTACTTCCATTTTGCCTTTCTTCGCTATTTCATTACGTTACGAATGTGTTCTCTGTGTCCCTGGGTCCCCTTTCCAATCTGATGGCAGTAATGAGTGTTGGGTAAGCCTCCCAGCTACGAGGCCTGCTCTGCAGCCTGCTTCTCCCGAGCCCCACTGTAACAGGCTGTGCTCGTCTTCAGCGGCTCCACTTTCTCATTCGTTTTTCTGATGAAGCAGCAGCGTTCCAAAAACACCACCAAGTCTAAGAATCCTTTTGCTGCTCGATATGTCTTTTGTCTGAGGCTTAGTTACCATCTTGGTCGATGGCATGACAGCTGATGGCAAGCAACAAATGAATGTGGACGTGGTGTATAAGTCAACAACTGTGCTGGCCTCCAGGTGCTGTCCAGTGGCTGCCGCGCACTGGGTGGAGGGAGAGCGGGCACGGAGTGTGCATGGCCTTCAGTGGCACCCAGTGTTTGGCTGGCTCATCTTTGGCGATTGTAGCTTGACTTATTTTGCCTCTAATCGGTTTTTGTGGCTCTATTTTGCTACTTTATTTTGATGTAAAGTATATATATATATATATATATATATATATATATGCGCATTGTGGCTTGCATTGGAGGATTTTAAATTTCAAAACATGAAGAAAGATTGCAGTGAAGCTTTAGTAATTCCCAGTGATCATCACCAAATAATATCTTTGGGGAGACCCAGGTGTACAAAGTGCACTACACGTGTACCACCCCCTCTATCAAAACATAGTAATCGTGGCTGGCCCACTTGAAAGATTACTCCACGAAGGGAGTAAGCTACCTATCTGCTATTACTATGTAGGACTTAAAATATAATCCACAGAACAGTCAGTACGTCTTAGCCCGTGCTGGTCTTTGTGCAGATACCCTGTCAATCAAGGTAAGTATCCTCTCTTTTCCATGAACCTAGCAACCAAGGCACTTGCAATTCCTTGCAAAACTTGTTAGATTACTTTGTGGCTGGTTATGTCAGTTGGCTAGAAAAGTGGTACTGGAATTAAGTCAGCTTTAGCCCTGTGGTGCCCATCTTGCCAACTTATGGTCAGCCATGTGTTTATACCAGATGCGGCAGGAAGTATGACTGGATACGAGTGCGTCCTGGAAAAGATGCCAGAGTTATGCTCTATGAAAAGTGGGAATTAGTCCCCTCCCCCATATGGACTGCATCGGTCATGTTTTTTCTGATCCTATCAATAGTAATAGTTCGTGGCTATAAAGATTAACTAAAAGTCAGATTGTGGGAGCAGGAAAGGACATTTGATCACTGAGAGACACACTGAGGGCCTTTGAGATACTGTAACGGTTTCATTTTTAACTCTTTACAGCAGCGTTCATGTCATTAACCTTCCAGAGAATATGTGTGTTTTATACACTTTCTGTGCATGTGTCACATATCACTATATATGTATGTTTGCTGTACATAGGTGGAAAATACCCAAAAAGCACACAGCAAAATGTTATTTGTAATCCTGCCACCAAGAGATAATTACTTTTCTTTTTTGACATATGTCTTCCCGGTATTTTGGGAGATATATAGATATATATATATATATATATCTATATATCTGAACCACAATATTTTATGCATTCCCATGGCTCAAATTTTAATAAAATATACATATATATGTGCATGTGAGTGTATCAAAACCTGACTTTTTGATTTATTATATTGTAATATTTTGGCATGAGGGTTCAAGTTTCTGTAGCATTAATTTTAATAGCTGCGTAGAGTGCCATTGTTTGGATATGTCATAGTTTATTTACCTAATCCTTTATTATTTGACATTTAAGTTGTTTCTAATATTTACATATAAGTAGTATGTTTATTTTCTGGTATTTAAAATTATATAGGATAAATAGGACTCTATTTAGTATGCAGACATTTCATAAAAGGCAAGTTAAAAACAATTTATTGTGGTATAATACACATAACTTAAAGTTTAACATCTTCACCACTTTCTAAGTACACAGTTCAGTGATATGTAGTACATTCACATTGTTATACAACCATCACCGCCGTCCATCTCCAGAACTCACCTCATCTTGTAAAGCAAACTCTATATCCATTAAAAACCAACTCCCCATCCTCCCCTCGGCCCCAGCTCCTGGCACCACCATTTACATTCTGTCTCTGAGTTGCACTACCGTAGGGACCTCGTCTAAGTGCAATCATGGATGATTTGGCTTATTTCCCTGAGCATAAAGTCCTCAAGTTTCAGCCATGTTGAGAAGGGGTTAGAATTCCTTTCTTTTGTAACATTTTTCACAGTTGACAGACAGTATTCTTTAGTTTCAGGTGTACAGTACAGTGATTAGATGTTACTATATGAGCACCTTAGGAAGTGGTCACTCCTGTAAGTCTAGTATCCATCTGACACGGTACCATAAAAGGTGCATTTTGTTGGACAAGATAAGTCTGGCTTCAAAAACTATTTGAAAGCTGATTTTTTTCCTCCCCTTACAGAGAGCTGAACAAAAACTTTCCTTTTTTGTCCTTTCATGAAGTAGATGTGTGTGATGTGTTGTATGTAAGCAGGGAAAGGCCCCGACATCTTTATACTCTTCCGTTGGCCGTGAAGTTATCGTATTCTTTCACTTATTGAATATTTATTGAATGCCATCTGTATGCCAGGCGCTTTGTTCCAGAGCTGAGAGTACTGAGGTGCAGACCCAGTCCCTGCTTTCACAGTCAGGTTCCGTAATGAATCAGTAGTAGGGCTTGGTGTTGTCAGCCTGTAGACCTTGAGTTTATGGATCCAAGCGTTTCTACTTGGGTGACTTTGCTGTGATTTATATCAGTAAATAGCTTATTGAGACGCTTCTGTACTAGAGAGGCTCTTTCCCTAAGTCCCCCACCCCAAACTCTGTTTTTAAGGTTGAATTTAAGGTTGAATTGTGAAATTCAGAGCTTGATGGCAAGTCCTGAGTGGGGCAGAAAGTGGAAATGACCTTTTCATGCACAGTGTGGGCATGAGTGAGGATGGGCTGTACGCATTAACTCCTTTCTGGTATTTCTAAGGTCCCTTCCAGCTCTAAAAGTTTGTGATTTTCTGGAGATCCCAATACTGAATCTGTTCTCAAACATTAAATTTGTAGTAGAAGGAAGAAATTAGATTCCTACTTTTTGAGACACCAGCTGAACTTTAGAGTATAAATACAGACTTAAGAATGAAAGAAGAAAAGTTCATTTTTTCCATCCCAGTAGTTTTAGGGCTTCTGTTTGGAGAGACGTGTTTGTGGCTGGAGGCTTTAAGTTGGGAATATTTTGGCCTAGAAAAACCTGTGGGGCCCCAGAAGCATCTGGCATCATTCATGATAAAGTATGGTGGCTGTTAAGTTCTTTAGTGAGGAAAATGTAAAAGGAAAGGTCTGTGGACAGGCATGTCCTCCCTCAGGTAACCTCCCCAGCAGAGTTAACCCAGTGGTGTGGCTGTCGCTTCCTGCTCGTTTCACTTGTGCTTCAGTTTACCATCTGCTGCATTATGCCCCGGCACTCATTAGCTTTGGACAAATCACTCAGGAAATCTGTGTTTTCGCCTGTGGAATGGGGTCCTGATGCTTGTCCAGCCTGTTTGAAAAGGAGGTTATTATAATGATCAAGTCAGGAAGCATCTATGAAAGCGGCCACTCTAAGGTGATAGTTCAGCTTTAGCAAAGGAACTAGCAGGGACGCACAGGTGCTTGTCTCCTTGGCCTCTGCGCACCTGTGCGTGGGCGCATGCGGGCCGGCCACCTTGCATTTGGCAGCCGAGTATCCAGGTGTGTAAGTTTGAGACGGATGTCAGGGTTTTGACAGATGGTGGTGAATGATAAGGCCGTGAGTAGATTCAAGTTACGAAAATAGCTGTGGGTCCTTCAGGACAGAGAGGTTTGTTCCCCTCCCTAATGGCTGCTGCTCATTGGGGTGAAGCAGCAGTCTGTGCAGGAAATATAATTCAGGTATTTGGTTCTGTTTTATTTCATTTTCAGTGTCATTCAGAAAAAACTTTGAGCTGGCTTACAAGACAACAGAATTAAAACAAGATGGGGAACTTGGGTCAAAGAAAACGTGGAGAATGCGATAAGGCCATGTTGAGGCTAATGGGCAGAAACACACAGGATAGGGTCTTCTGCAGTAGGTGGAGGTGGGTCACTTATTTCACTTCCCAGGGGACAGAACAAAGAGAGAAACGTTTGTAAGTTTTCCTGAGAAATTTCCTCCGTGGAGAGGAGGAGGCCATGAACTATACCCTTCAAAATACACAACGGGTAAGGGGGTGGGGGGTGGGTGATGAGGGTAAAGGGGATCAAATATATGGTGATGGAAGGAGAACTGACTCTGGGTGGTGAACACGCAATGGGATTTATAGACGATGTAATACAGAATTGTACACCTGAAATCTATGTAAATTTACTAACAGTTGTCACCCCAATAAAATTAATTAAAAAAAAAACACAACTGTGATTTGTGAAACAGTTGTTTTTATACTTTCCATCAGCAAATTAATAAATAACCCAGTGACAGAGCAGGATTCAGGCAGAGTAACTACAGGAGGTCAAGATTGTGTTTGGTGCATGCAGCTCTGAAGGGCTGGTTTGAACCAAGGACAACATTTAGAACATGCCCAGGAGTGGGTGAGCTGCCTGCCTCAGGCGGTCCTCTGGAAGTGTTCTTTATTCCTGCTGGGAGCTGGCCTCAGTCCCTGAGTGGTTCCAGAGCTGTCCTGTCACAATTCAGTGGCCAGGGTCCCAGAGACCCAGGGATGGGCATGCCCGTCCTGCCTTGAGTTCAGTGCCCTCCTTCAGAAGCTGTGGCGTTTCCTTCTCTTTCTTGGCTCCGACATGTCTGTTGCTAGGGTGCAGAGATCAGGCATGTGAATGGAAGTAGTTCCTTGCTGAAGAGGGCAGCTCACGCCCATCGTGACTTGGGGGCTTCGTCTTTGCTGGGACCACTGGGAATTTGTGGCCCGCCAGTAACTCATTTTGTGTTGGCTGTTGCATGACCCTGCAATGGCTGGTACTTCAGTTCAGAGCTCCTGGGGATGGAATTCAGATCCGTCATGTGCCTAGTTTCTTCCTAGAATCAGATTGTTGCTAAATGAAAAGTCAGCTTGAGCCCACGTCTCCTCTTCTGTTTCCCTGTAGTTACTAGTTCTAGTACTAACGACAACACAAATCTTTAGGACGGTGTGATTTAACAAACAGGGATTGGATTCTGTGCTTTAGTGGCGCACAGAAGGAGACTGTGTGGTCAAGGCAAGAGACCGTGGCACCACATGAGGAACTCGGCGGGCCTGTCACTGGGACCGTCAGCAAGAAAAGAAGGGGAGTGAAGGGCTGGCCGTGGAATCGATTAAAGGAAGCCCTGCTCCTCAGAAGCTTATAGTAACATGTCCCCTAAACCTGGAGGGCTGTGGTGCCAGTGATTGGGGAGCTAAGACAGACTCGATCCGCTTTCTGCTGTGTGTGTTTGGGGTCCTGATGGAGAGGGGGCAGCCTGTTAGGGAGCAGCTGGGGCTGTGCTGGCAGGAGGTCCTGTACCCAGCCAGAAGGGGCACCTCCCATGTCCACGGCCACGTTTGTGTCCTCATAAGTTGCTTGTGACGAGGGAAGATTCTCAGTAAGAATTTGGCCCCCAAATCAGGCCAGAATGACGCTATGTTTCTGTTTCTGTCCATAGTCGGCCCTTCTTATAGGCGGAAAGGCCCTCCTATCATTATGGGGTAACTGCACCAGTTAACGTGCACTGGGGTTTGACGGGGCTTAGGTGTTCTAGAAGTCACATCAACTCTGACGTCAGTTTATGTCCCAGCATGTTCTCTTAAGGAAAAAAGGGGTACGGACCTTATACCAAGAGTGAGAATCTGCTGTCAAAACCCAGAAGCCTGAAATCAGGAGATTTTGGTGGTTGGTTTGCTTTATAGCATACCTTTCTTCCTAGATGCTTTAAGTACCAAAGTAAGTTCAGATTTTTCCTTAATATGAAATACTGTGGACACATTACACATATTTCATTTATATATTTTCCATTGGAGCAAAATATGAAGTCTTACTCCTGTTTTGTCAATAGAGAATCAGGGGTGTACTTGGAGAATGACGGGTCACCCCGTGTATCTGAGACATGGCTGAGAAGAGTACAGTTTTGTCGCCCTGACTGTTCTGATCCTATACTTACTATTGTTTATGGAACTTCAGCATGTCGTAGACGAAAAACCATTTCATGAGTGATTCCTGAAATAGGCAAATGGACCAAATGCTTCCCAGACACTGTCTCTGCAGTTGCTATGTCTTCTGTCCTGGCGGCCTCTGTTGTGATGCAGAGCGGTACAGCTTTCAGAGGTTTAGAGGTGAAGGACGTGGGTTCTGAAGAGGGACTGCCTGGCCCTGGGCGTTGGTCTGATGCCACGTGTGTGTGCCCTTCGCTTCTCTGTGCTCAGTGCCCTTTTCTGTGAAATGTGCTCGTTGGAACCCACCATGTTAATGAAGCTAAATGTCTGTATTATTTAGAACAGTACCTGACACATTGTAAACATTTAAAATATGTTGGCTGTTGTTATTTTAACTTTCTTCATTATTAGGAGTGCAGCTTGCCTGAGAGTCACTGTGTTTCCCGGAAAATAAGACCTAACCAGGAAGTAAGCCCTAGCATGATTTTTCAGGGTGACATCCCCTGAACATAAGCCCTAATGTGTCTTTTGGAGCAAAACTTAATATAAGACCCGATCTTAATTTAGGGGAAACACAGTAGTTCATCACAGGGGCATGTGATGGGCAGGAGGATAAAGGATAAGAGCTGAGAATTTAATCACTTCATTTTTATTTATTGACCAGGAAGAAACCAAGTCACAGTGGAGGGCATGATGAAATCAGGGGTTTAGTTGTATGGAGAGGGTGAGCTGTGGTACCCGCGTTCTGCTGGTGGAGCCCATTTGCTTTCCTCACAGGTGAGATGGCTTGTGGCAAGGCTGAGAGGGACAAGAGTGGACGCCAGGATGCAGGGTGTCTGCGGGGACAGACGGCTGATTGTGTAGGACCAAGCGTGGCATTCGGGCACCTGCGTGTTTCACGGGGTTCATTTGTTGTGGGTCTCCATGTCCTTAACCCTGGGACTGAGAGTTGACAGTGGTGTAGGACTCATCTGACCAATGTGTTCCTGAAGATGCTTTCACTGTTGCCACAAGACCAGAACTCTCCAAATCTAATGAGGAGCCTCTGGTAGCACTGCCCCTTTTAAGTAACCCAAGTGTGAAACGCTGGCCTTTTGTGTGCCTGTGGCCTGCTTCCTGGAGGAGAAGCCAGCTTTGATACTGGAACTTTTTAGAATCACACATAACTTGAATTTTGATGTTTGTTTTCATTGTTGCTTTTTTAAAAAAATTAAAGAAATTAGTGAAAGAAAACCTAACCATGCATACCATATTTCCCCGAAAATAAGACCGGGCCTTATATTGATTTTTGCTCCAAAAGATGCATTAGGGCGTATTTTCAGGGGATGTCTTATTTTTTCATGTGCAACAACGTACATTTATTCAAAGACAGTCATGTTACCTTCTCCTGGAACATCATCATAACGTACTAAATGCATCTGTCTGGCTGACGATCTTCACTGGGCTTATTTTCGGGGAGACACGGTACTCTGAGGCCAGAGAAACGTCTTGAGACTTTTAACAGATTCATCTAGACACTTCAGTCTCTCTAGGCTTCTGTCTTTCTCCTTCCAGCAGAATCATTTCCCAGGGCGTGCTTTTTTGGGTGAAGTTTTGCACCCACAGCCACATGATGTGTTGATTTGTATGTGTACGTATTCACATCTCAGAGGACTGGCATCATCTTGGTGGACCTCTGAGAGAGTTTGAGGAGTACATTTTTATGGTTTTTATTCTGTATTTTTACAGACCATCCTTTTGCCGGGGGAGGGTAGTTTGGTGAGCTGGAGGTGGGTAGGAAAACTGAAGGGGAGTCCGAGACCCTACATCTAAGAAGTTGAGTCAGCAACTCCTGAGCCCTGGGTTGGTTTTCAGAAACGTCTCCACTGATTGTGAAGGATGCCTGACATTCTAAAAATGAGAAATTGTGTGCGGGCACATCAGTGTGTGATATACTCTACAGCATATTCGAAGGGAAGGGAAGCCTAAGGAAAGGAAAGGAACCAGCTGTACACCCTAAGTGTGGTCCTGGCCTCATCCGGGGCTTTTATAGAACCTAAGCCCACATCCAGATGTGGCATCCCTGCCATACTCCCTCCCCTTCCTTGAGGTCACTGTCCTCTCATTCTTTATGCATTTAGAGAGTTGCTGAGCCCAAGAACAATTTCTGGTCTCCTCTTTTGAAAATGTACGTTTCTAGAAATGACCGCACTCTAGTTGTGGTCTTGTGGCGACATTGAAAGCATCTTCAGGAGCAAACTGGTCAGATGAGTCCTACATCACTGTCAACACTCAGTCCCAGGGTTAAGGACACGGAGACCCACAACAAATGAACCCCCTGAAATACGCAGGTGCCCAAATGTTCAGTGTGGGGCCTCCTGTAATTTTTCAGGCTGTGATCTGGGTGAAGTAGAAAGATGGAGTCTCATGCTTCATAATTTGGTTGAAGGCAGCTGAAGGCAGCTATGTCAAGTTTTCTTGACTTAAGTAACCTTACAATCTAAGTGTTAGATTGCGAAGACACTTTTGTGTCCCTGTAGCCATCAACGTGTGTGTGTGGGAGGGACTGAAAACAAAGAATGATTTCTTTCGGTATTCTCTGAGAACCTCGTTTCTCTTTTTAATGAATTTTTCACTGGACTTTTTTTTTTTTTAAACACCTCAGTTCGTACTCCTGAAACTTTCTGTTTCTACTATGCTTTGTATATGGCAGCAGATTTTTACTTAGATGTGAAAAGGAAGTCTATTGGTTTTCACGTGTTGATGCTTTTCAAGAACACGCTAGTTGCTCACCGTCCATTATAATATTAAACTCACAGTGGACAATTTGGGTGCTTGTTCATGGAGATTCCTTGAGAATTACCAGCTGATAGAACATTCCTCTAGAGAGAAAATCTGGTCTATTTGGCATCTTATTAAGTGGAGTTTTTTGCATAGAAGGGCTTTTGAAGCTGTGTGGGCTGTCAGAGCTGGAAGAATTTAGAAGGCTTTATAATTCAGGAACGCCTGAAGCCCTGAGAAGTGAATTTGCCTGATGTTGAGAGTTAGTCTCTGAGCTGCCTATCACTCTACCTTGACTAACATGATAACGGGTATTTAAAGCAATGGACCCAAAGCCCAAGTTTTCCAGAGTCTTCTGACTCTTCTAGGGAAAGCTAAATTGTATTATGAAAGTTCATGCTGAGTATCTTTTATGACTGTTTGGAAATTGGTTATTTGTGTACTGTTATAAAACTAGACATTAACCTAGCCTTCGCCAAGTAGTAGTGAAAATATTGCTTTATACAGATATAAAAACAGAAAGTTGCCTATTTGAAGAGCCAAGAAAAAAACATGGAGTCTCGTCCTCACCCAGAGGCTCACTGGATGTAAGGAGAAACATACTTCCTGTGGTTAGAGAAATGGTACTGCTCAGCTGATGACCAAATCTACTTTTGTTTTCAAAACCACCGATTGTTATTTTGGTGCTTTTCAGATATTCTTATAGCCTTCCTGGGGGATTAATTTTTGGGAGACATCGCTTACATTGTTTACTCCTCTAGGTTAAATGTACTAGGCCATCTGTTGTTAATTTTGTTGTTGTATTCAATTCCATTCATTGCCTATATTGTAAGCACCAAAAGCAAACTGAGACAGAAGCAGGATAATTTGCAAGTCATGTAGCTTTGAGCCTGAATGGTGGTTTTTATAAGTGTAGTCTTGAAACGGGCTGGGATTCTGTGCTGGGTTTTAGAATCAGTCATTTAAACCTGGGGATGCTTGCCAGTTCTCTGGAAGAGCCCTCTCTGAGATCCTGGGCAGTTGTTATTCCAAAGCAAGCTCATGGGGTGAGGCTGGCAGTGATATTGACAAATTGCTCTTAAGATGCTTGGAGCCGAAGGACAATGCTTTTGTAATACTCTTCCAAGCTCCCGGGCTGACCTCTGAAATCTGGAAGAGCTAATCTGAAAGGCCAGCATTCTTTAGGGTGGGCACAGGCCACATTCGTTCCCTCCTGGACCCTCATCTGGGCGTTTCTGGGAGGAAGGCAAGCCAGTGGGTCTCGGGCCGGGGGAGCCAGTGAGAGCAGCACTGCTAGCATTTTCCGTCTCCTCTGAGGCTGCGCAGATCCGTTCTGGGGACCCAGAGCTATCGGGCTGCCCACACCATCTGGGTGCTGTTGGCAGGACCGTTGTGTGCAAATGAACAACTTATATTTTATTTGGGTCTCAGCATCAAGTTGCCCCTTTGCAAATAGTTTTATGGGAAGTAGTGGTTTTTCTGCTAGGATTTCCATTGCAAGTTGAACAAAAAAGATGATGAAATAGGATTATTACCTAACCAAAGTGCCTCTTGTACAGACTAGCTGAACTGGTGCTTTGGCTGGAGTTGGCCTGGAATTTTCAGAAACTCAATTGGTGCCTTTATAAGGCTGTGCCTGGGGTTGTATTTCCAATCTCTCTCAACTTTTGTTCTCCTGGAAGGGAGGAAGTGGAGCTGTGACAGATATATTGCCAGATAGCACACAAAACGAGAAAGACATGGCGTGAGCCATTCACAGAGACAGATTTACGCTCTGTGCTGCTCTCAAACCATAGATCCATCTCTTTCAAAGAAACAACCTGCCCACTGTATTATATTTCAGACAGAGACACAGCTTAGAAGAGAGATGCTGACTCCTTCTGTTAGCTTTTGCCAATAATGCTGCACATTTTGCTCTAGTTGATTACTTCTGTGGGGATGGGAAAGTTTATTTGGCAAACGAGACTCTGTGTGTAGATGAGAAGTGGAAAAAGGGAGACATCAGAGGAGAGGGTTTGGCCATGCTGTCACTTGAGTGAAGTGCATGTATCTTAAATTTTCCCGGTTTTGGTCGTTATCCAGCCAACTGTATTATCAGGCATTGGAAGTATTATACCTATTTCACAACAAGAAAAACAAAGCTAGAGAGACTGTGATTGACCCAAGGCCAGAGTGCTTGACATTCGTGGTTCCTTTTTGGTTCTCTCCATAGGCCTGTTTCCTGGAGATATGGCAGACTCAACACACGTGTGTTTCTTTCATCGCTGTTACCTAGGAGACAGCATTGCGGAATTGTAGAGCCTGTCTCCCAGGGTTCACATCCGGCCTGGACCGTGCCCCAATTGCAGGCCCTCTGGCCTCGGTTACCTCAGCAGCACAAAGGGGGATTCCGGATCTGACACGGTAGTCCTGAGGGTTAAATATAGTTAACACGTGTAAAACACTTACAGCTCAGTGTTCAGTAGTCTTAGCTATTACGGTTTTGAAATTTTGATTTCATGGAAAAGGAGTGGTGTGTGCTACCTGGTAAATTGTCCTACAAACATTGCAAATGTAAAAAAAATGACTCTGCTTGCATTAAAATTTACTTTCCAGGTTGGTAATTTTAAAGACTGAAAAAATGCTTCTGGGAGTAGTCCAGACTTGGAAGAAATCAGGAAAAAATTTCTTTTGTGTGTGTGTGTGTGTGTGTGTGTGTGTGTGTGTGTGTTTGTGTTTGCAGTTGTCCATTGTGGGCGTATAAAATACGTAATTGCATACCTGTTGTCGGTAATCATTATTCTGGGGAGGGGAAGCAAATGTTAAGTATAGACATCCTGTCCTATGAGGTATATTTCTTTTTTTAATTTTATTTATTTTAACTGGATGAAATAGACAAGTGTTGCCTTAGCTGGGTGAATTACAGATAGTAGAAAACGTTTTTATTTTTGTGACACCCAAGGACCCTTGAATGAAATCAGTTACTTTTTCTTCATTAAACTAGTTTCATGTTTTTCTTTTAACATTGTGTTTTCTTTTTTTTTTTTTTTTTTACATAGATATTACATTTTTTCATCAGTTGTGCTTTGGGGTATCATTGATTTTTCCTGTTATATTGGAAAAATGGCACCTGTGTGTTATTCTCAGAGTGAAGAGGATTTAGGCACACTGCCTTACACTAAGTAGAAATAAATCCCTTGGTAGTTGTTCTCCCCAAGACATTCAGTGACTTCAGTCATTCACTGTCGCCTGTGAGTACCTGAGCAGAGTTGTATAGGTAGGGGGTCTTCCGAGTTGGCTTTTGAGCGCTCAGAGCCTTTTGTGTAGCATGCCTATACAGGCTACTTGCTGGTATGAATTTAAATACTGTTTAAGATGAGGAATCCCAGGCCTATTATTTTTGTCATACTTTCTATTAAAGTTTTTTCTTTGTGATAAAAAACACATTATATTTTGGTCTAAATCCTTTTAAGTGTATAGTTCCGTCACAAGTGTTAAGTGCCGTCACATTGTTGTAAAACAGATCTCCAGAACTTACTCATCTTGCCAGTCTGAAACTCTATACCCATTAAAAACAGCTCCCCGTTTCTTCCACCTCTTATCCCCCAGTGACCTCTATTGTACTTTCTGTTTCTATGAATTTGACTACGTTGGATACCTCATTGCGGTGGAATCACGCAGTCTTTCGTCTTTTTGTGACCGACTTCCTTCACTTACCATTGTGTACTAGGTTCATCCATGTTGTAGCATGCGAGAATTTCCTTTCTAAGACTAAATCATCTGCCGTTGTATGCATGTGTGTATGTATGTATGTCTTGTTTATTGTTCATCCTTGAATGGATGTTTGGGTTTATTGCACCCCGTGGCTGTTGTGAATGGTGCTGCTGGGAACGTGCAGGTGCAGTGTCTCTTTGAGTCCATGCGTTAGCTCTTTTGGCTGCACTCGTATACCCAGAGTGGGATTGCTGGGTCAGATAGCCCGTCGATTTGGACTGTTTTGAGGGCCTCCCATTCTTTGGTTGCACCATTTCCCAATCTGACCAACTGGCTGAGTGTTGGCCAGGACTGCCCTTTAAATAGTCCTGTCCCAAAGCGATGCCGTGGTTCCACCGGGCACAGGGCCGCTGTTAGGGTAGGATGGGCTGTTTCCGGCGTGAGGAGACCCGTGGACTCAGCCACGTCCGTGCTGGTTAGTCTTCCTGCTGAAGGGCATGCTGCCGCCCCAAGGCGTGCAGACTGGCTCTGACCTGTGCACAGGGCCTTGCCGGGGGTGGGCAGACTTGGGCGCAGGGCATGGGAGCGAACGGAAGCGCATCCCCTCCGTGTTCTGTCCCCTGCGCTGTCACCTGTGAGACGGAGGGGCTGATCTTCCCTTATCTCACCTGTTCCAGAGTCCTGCTGTCGGTTCCAAGTGTCTAGAAAAGACACTGTGAGTAGCTTGGTGCCATTCTTTGATAGGTCAGGTTTCTCTTAGCACCAACTTGGGCTCTCTTCTTCTTTGTTAAATACCTCCTATTTTTCTTACTCTTCCACTGCCCCACATACCAAGTGTTGCAGAGGGAGACCCCTGTGATTAGGAGTGCTGTCACTGAGTCAGAAGGCCTGGGTTCAAATACTTGCTCTTCCATTTACTAGTTATATGACCTTGGACAATTGAATGAACCACTGGGACCTCAGTTTCTTCATCTGTGAAGTGGAGATAATAGTACCTACGTCCATCTAGTTTCTTGTGAGGTTTAAATGAGTTCATGCGCAGAAGGCGCTTTGCGTGATGTGTAGCATATAATAAGCACTTGAAAAGCTTAACTGCTAATTACCATCTAATCCCCTAGTCACAATGGTAGTAAATGAATCAGGTCATCTTCCATCAGAATTCCACATTGGATAACTTTAGACTTCCTGAAGATATTGCTCCTTACAGGTGGGAAGGATACACTCACTGCACACAGTTGGAGAAACTGAACAGACATTATGCTTCGTATGTCTGAGATGGAAACCTCAGGCTCGTGATTGGAGCCCACTGCGTCCTTGGCTGGCACCCTGTCCCAAAGTTGACGACTCGAAGGCCTCGTGAGAATAGACTTTACCGTTAGGACCTGCTAAGGATGCTGCCTGTGCTCTCTGCCCTTTGATTAGCGGTCAGCCCTCCAGGCTGGCCCGAGCTAGGGTCAGGTTGCATTCTTTGCAGACTAAGGTCTAGCTGCTTACTCCTGGGGGTTGGGACAACATTGGATATCTGCGTCCTTTTAGAGATATAACTTAGTACCAATACTAGCTTGTGCAGTGCTGATTGAGCACAGCCATCTCCGAAATCTGATTTCTGTGTTTAAAACGGAGCTGATGTCGTTGAAGGTGGGAGGATGTCCCATGTGTCTGCCTGCTCGCAGGTGGCAGCCGTGTAGCACTTCCTCCCCACTGCATTTCTGTGCATCAGTACAGAGGCCAGAGGGGACGTCCTCGCCCGGAAACGCAGCCCTCTGATTGACGCATCCTCGCCTCATGCTCAGCAGAGGACGTGGGCTTCCTGGAACTTCCCTAGGTCTCACCTTGCCGATAGAAAATGAGGGGCCTGCATCAGGGGACACTTACGGGCCATTCCAGGTGTAAGAGCCAGGCGTCTTGAGACTGGAAGTAGCCCCAAGGTTTCTGGGGCACGATGCAGACTCCCTTGGAGAAGTGTTTCACTGTGTGCGTTGGGGAGAAGGTGGTATGGAGAAGTGGGGGGGGGTTGTTGGGGGAGGTGTTGGGGGAGCCTCTGCAGAAAGGAGGGACCAATACGGAGGCTGTTCTAATGGCCTCTGTATTAGGGCCGCTGCCTCTGCTGGAGTGTGAGGGCACTGTGCCCGGGACAGGCGGAAGCCCTGCTCTGGAGTGGCACCCCCATCAGTGCCCAGGAGCCTTCTCTGGTGACGCTGTGGCCTCAGTGGGGCGGCCCTGGTTGGAAACTGCGGCAGAGGGACTGGCAAGTCGGTGCCCCTTCTGTTTTTTGCTAGCACTCCCTTCACACCCTGTTGCCATTTATGTTTTTGATGAATGATTAATTAGAAAAATAACCATTTGTAAATTGTGAGTGAACCAGACATTTGGCCCTGCCTGTGGGGAAACGGCGCCTCTGAGCCGGGTGGAGCTTGCAGCCAGCACATCAGAGCAGCAGTATTCCCAGACCAGTGATGAATTTACATGAAGTTCCTTTTCAGCATGTTAATGACTGTTACAGTCGAGTAACTGGTGAGAAATAATAGCAAATGGGCAGAGTAAATATTTAATGCCTCTATATCATTTTTAGCTTACTGCAAAATATGCATTTTGATTTAGGAGGCAAATGAGGAGATCTTGGACAGTCCAGGCAGTATTAGCTTGTTGGATGGAGTTTCATCCTTTGTTTCCTTCTCTTCCTTTGCACTTAATTAAATTAGAAAGATAAAGTGAGTTGTGGCTGAGGTGGATTTCACCAGGGGAGTGGTTTTTCTGTAAGGTTTGGGTCACAAGATGCTTCTTTCCTGGCAGTTTGAATCTATATGTCCGGTCAACACCATTGATTAAATGCCTTTGTGTACAGAGGCCCTTACTGTCTCTAAAACCCAGCTTTCATCATGTGACTTTCCTGCTTTGAAACTTAAGTGACTCCTCCTGCTTCTACGATGAAAGCGCACTCAGCAGCCCAGCTTCTCAGGGCCTCAGTACTGGGCCCTCCTTCCTTCCAGTGGGGCCGTCCCTGCTCCGGTGGGGACTCTATCCCTGCAGTGCTGGCTTTGTCACCTCAGCACCTCTGCTCACTTCATTCTGGGGCGGGACATGACCTTGCCTTTTCCTCTCCCTAGAAAAGCTACCCTTCCTCAAAGGCCAGTTCCAGAAGTTTCTCTGACTACTCTGACTGTACAGGAGCCTGCTCATTTTGAAATACAGAGCATATTGAAAATGGGTCGCACGTCTTGTTCCCTCTGTTGCCAGACAGTTCGACCTTAGGGAATTCAGAAGGAGTCCTACTTTCCCCACTTCCTGTGTGGCCGTTTTCTAATTCTAGACAAGTTAATCTCTTTGTCCAGGTGGACAAGTGTTCACTACAGAAATTTCTGAGGATTAGAATTGAATTTAGTCGGGAAATGGAACTTAAGGATAGTGCCATGTTTTCTGAGATCAGAGAGTTTTGACACGAGTTTTTAGCAGGAGGTTGAGTTCACAAGCTGGTAACATTTATAACAAGTGCTGCTGTGGTCTGTGGCCACACTGGCAGGTGACAAGTCGTTAGAGAAAAGGTGCAGGCTGTTTACCCTATTGTTGGAATTGTCTTGGAGCATTGAGTTCAGACCCAGATAAAATGATCATATTCACAGAAGATGGTCAGGACGGCGAGGCAGCCCTGAAAACATGAAGGCAGGGTGGGCAGAAGAGAACAAGGGAGCCTGTGTCCTCTGTTTTTGAAACATTCACGAGGAGAGAGGTGCATTGAACTTCACCTGTGGAGCTGTGGCGTGAGAGCAGACTGCTGGGGTAGGTTATAGGAAGACGGATTTCAGATCGGTGTAACAATAGGACGTACTGTGAAAAGTGGATTTCCTCAGGAGACAGTAAAATTCCCAAGTGTGAAGGGGTGTGAACACAGAAGACACTATTCTAATCTTAAAGATGTGTAGCTTTATAGTGAAAGGACCACAGGTGCTGGAATGGAAGACCTTTAGAACAGGTCATTTTCTTTTCAGGGGGTAAAAACCTTTACCCTAGGGTTTCGAGAAGGATTCATCAGTAGAAAGTAATAAACCCCACTGTGTCCCAAAATAGGAACAAGTCCTGGCATGGATCAAGAGAGTTACGGTTTACCAAGATGATACTGAGATGGTGATGAAAACAGTATGAAACCTAGAACTAGGGGTTCTTAGCTTTGGGTTCAAGGACCCTGAGAGGAGGGTTTAAGAATGAGCAGATACTTGCAGAATTTTCAGGGAATTATGAGCAGTTTCCAAAAGATACTCAATATTAACCTTTACGTATTTGGGAAACTTTAAAATATTTTGAAACTATTAATCATGGAAAATTACGACTACAAAATTCAGTGGTCTCAGCACAAGTATTTGATTTGTAAAGGCTTCCGGAATGAGAAACTAAGGCCCGGGATATAAATTTTAATGCACGTGTGTTTTTGTGGAGAAGATCTTAGCCTTGGTCGGGTTCTCAGAGTGGGTGTGATCCGGAAAAGGGTGGGAATCGCTGGTCTGGAGCGGTAGTTCTCAGGTTGTTTGGCTTCACGGCACTTGACCTGTGGGTGGGGTGGACACTTCTTATCTCACCTTTGCCATCCAGCATCACGATAAGCAGGTGTTAACATGAGCCTTATATGTGTGGTTTTATTTTCTAAAGCAGTGCCCCATAAGCTTCAAAAAAGGAATTTTGTTGTACTTGCCTTGATTGTGTATTGCAAGTTATTTAAAGAGCATAAATTATAGATTAAGTTTTATTGTACAAGTAATTTTTTTGGAGGTGGACTTTTACTTATATCTGTTTTAGCTGTAGGGTTTGTATTATTATTTTCATCACACCACATACATACGTTAAGCCTCATTGAAAATTACAAGGCAAAATATAAATGCTGTAAACATGCAACTACACATTGTGAGATTAACCAGGTAATCTGAAACAAATCAAATTTCTAATAAAATTAACTACCTGTAATATATAATTAAAAAGCAGGCATAGCAGTGTTGCGAACTGTGGCTGAATCAAGACAACACAGACGTGGCAGTGATAACACATGTTCCTGGGAGAGGACTGAGAATGCGACGTCCCGTGCAGGAGCCCGCGGGGGACGCTGCTCCACGGGCGAGCAGCGCGCCTTCTGGGCCGGCCAGTGTCAAGTTCTTCACGTACTTCGTTAACTGCTGATTTTCACCTACCCACACGGATTTTAGGGGACACCCCTTTCTCCCTGCACGGTTAACTTACTAGGTGACTAGTGAGTGGCTGTTGGTCATATTAAAGCAGTTGAGTATCTGTGGAATTAGGCGTTTGCCTTGGAGAACTGAAGAAGGATTTGTAGATTTATAGATCAGTGTGAGATCTCAGCAGGAATTCTCCTGTGGTTTCCGTCGTTCTGTTCTAGGACCCTAGTTATAGAAACATTCGTGTATCACATCCATTCATAGTATAAGTAAGTGATACTAGACATTTTTGAGGGAGGGTTAATGTCCAGGAGACGATGCAAATAATGGCCTTTCGTGTGTGTGTGTGTGTTTAAGATCAGCCTAAATGCTTTGATAACCAGACACCCTTTCTTGTAAAATACCCTTTGTCTCCCAGCACCCTAAACCAGGCCCTGAAGTTGATCACCTGCGGTGTGTAATTTCTCCCCTGTTCCTTTGCTGTGCCCCTCCTATCAAATTGAAATACCCTGGCACTTTCTTCCCTTTTTGAAAACACAATAGAGGATTAGGCTATATAATGGACTATTTATGTGTCAAATTAAACGTTTTACTCTGAAGCTGTTTCTGAGTTATATCAGCAGTAAAAATATGTATTAAGCTGCCAAGCCTTTTAAAAAATGCATATTATTTAGCTGATAGCCTCTAACAGTCTGATGGACCCATAATGGTGTTTTGAGTAAATACACATTTGATCAATTTATGAAACTTATGTTTCCATGTGTGTTAAACAGCCTGGGTAGGGAGTGACCAGAAGTTACCACCAGTTGACAGCCGCTGTCTGGTGACCGATTTGAAATGAATTGGTGGATTGCCTTCAGTGTGGAATGAAGGGCTTTCCTGTCAGGGCAGCCACTGGAGTCGGCATGCACGGGGCCGCCCTGAGGCCTGTGCTGGGCAATGAGGGGCCGGAATGAGGCGTCTCAGCTCCACAGTGGGCTGCACCGTGTGTGCACATGTGTGGTCTGTTGTATTTCATTTTATATCTTGGAATTTAAGATTATGTTCACAGAACATGGGCTGCGCACACCGATCCCCTGGGAAGCGGGGGCATGTTGATATCTTTGGCATGTACTCCCTAGTGATCTGGACATTTTTATGATCTGGACATTTTTATGAGTATGTGTCCCTTTCAATAATAAAGATTTTTATATTCACTTCTAAATTGTATACATACTTACACATACATAAAAATAGTTTCAAGGACTGAGATAATAGGTAAGTATACGTAAATACCTGTGCCTGAATGAGCCCTCTTAAGCAGCCCGGGGTACCACGTTTTGTATCAGGGCCACGGCTGGCATCTTGCTACCTTCATGTAGTGGGGAGGGCACCATGGCTTGCAGAGCTAAGACTTGGGCATGATACTCATGAACTTGGGCAGGTTTTAAACTAGTTTGAGCTTCAGTTTCCACATTTGTAAACTACAGATATCTGCCTGGGGGTTTGTCGTAAAGATGACTGACAGTAAATGTCACGTGTCCCCATCAGCCCTCGCCACGCAGTGCCCTCCTCTGAGAACAGGGCCTCCTCTTTTCAGACACTCGCCAGTGCCTACTCTGCTTCACTCCCATTAAAATCTTATTTCACTGAATGAATTCATATTGTCTGTCTCCCCTGGTTGGAAGCTTTGTGAGGGGAGAGACTTTTTCTGTGCGGTGCTGTATCCACAGCTCCTAGAACAGTGCATGATATACAGTAGGTACTCATTAAATATTAGTTGAAAGTTGAATTTTTTTTTTATTGGTATGATTTCAATTTTCTTAAATTTATAAAGACTTGTTTTGTGGCCTAACATATGGTCTACCTTGGAAAAATGTTCCATGTGCGCTTGAGAAAAACGTGTATTTTGCATCGTTGGGGTGAAATGCTCTGAAAATAACGATTAAATTCAAGTGGACCAATGTATCATTTAAGGCTGTTGTTTCCATATCGATTTTCTGTCTGGAAGACCTGTCCCTTGTTGTCAGAGGTGTGTTGAAGTCCCCTACTATGATAGTGTTACTGTTGATCTCTGTCTTTATGTCCATCAGTACCTGTTTTATATATTTAGGTGCTCCTATGTTGGGTGCATAGATGTTTACTAGGGTTATGTCCTCTTGTCGGATTGATCCCTTTATTATTATATAGTGCCCATCTTTGTCTTTTAATACGTTCTTCATTTTAAAGTCTATTTTGTCAGATATAAGTATTGCAACTCCAGCTTTTTTTTCGCTTCCATTTGCATGTAATATCTTACTCCAACCCTTCACTTTCAGCCTGTGTGTGTCTTTTGATCTGAGGTGAGTCTCTTGTATACAGCATATACAAGGGTCTTGCTTCCTTATCCACTCAGCCACCCTATGTCTCTTGATTGGAGCGTTTAATCCATTTACATTTAAAGTGATTATTGATAGGTACATAGTTATTGCCATTTTTAAATTTGTAGTTAGATTGTTTTCATCTTTCTTCTATTTACAGAAGTCCTTTTAGTATTTCTTGTAATGCTGGCTTGGTGGTAATAAATTCCTTTAGCTTATTCTTTTCCAGGAAGCTCTTTATCTCTCCATCAACTTTAAATGATAGCCTTGCTGGATAAAGCAATCTAGGTTGTAGGCCTTTGTTTTCCATCACTTTGAGTATCTCCTGCCACTCCCTCCTGGCCTTCAATGTTTCTGTAGAAAAGTCATTTGATAGTCTAATGGGAGTTCCCTTGTATGTAACCCTCTGTCTTTCTCTTGCTGCTTTTAGGATTCTCTCTTTATCTTTAACCTTTGCCATTTACTATAATGTGTCTTGGTGTGGACCTGTTTGGGTTTATCCTGGTTGGAACTCTCTGCACTTCCTGGGCTTGTATGTCTGTTTCCTTCATCAGGTTAGGGAAGTTTTCGGACATTATTACTTCAAATATGTTCTCAATACCTTGCTTCCTCTCTTCACCTTCTGGTTTTCCTATGATGCGCATGTTGTTGCACTTGATGTTATCCCAGAGGTCTGTCTCTTAAACCATTTTCATTATTTTTTATTCTTTTTTCTTTCTGTTGTTCTGTTTGGGTGATCTCTGCTAACTTGCCTTCTAAGTCGCTGATTAGATCCTCTGCTTCATCTAACCTGCTGTTAATTCCTTCAAGTGAGTTCTTTATTTCGGTAATTGCGTTCTTTAGTTCTAACAGTTTGTTCGTTATGATTTCTACATCCTTCTTTATGTCTTTTCTAAGCTCCTTAAACATTCTTCTCACCAGTGTTCTGAACTCTGTCTCTGATAGGTTGGTTACCTCTATTTCATTTGGTTCCAATTCTGGAGGTTTCTTCTGTTCTTTTATTTGGGACATGTTTCTTTGTTTCCCCATTCTGGCTGACTCTCTGTGTTTGCTTCGATGTATTAGGTAGATCCTCTAGAGTTCTTAGTTCTTGCTGGGTTATCTTATGTAGTATGTGTCCTTTATATTTGACTTGCACTACTTCGTTCTTCTCCTCTGCGTGTGCTCCAAAGGTGACTCTTGTGTTGTGTATATTGTCCTGTTAGAGAAGATCTTTAATTGCTTTTTGCTTGTGAGTAGGTGTGGTTAACTCCTAGGCTGACTAGTTGTGAGACTTGGCTCTGCCCACCGCAGGGTGTTCTCCTGGGTGAGGGTTGGCCACTTAAATGAGGTTTGGCCCCTATGGGCTCTTGTGCCTGCAGATAATTCCCTCTGGGTGTGTGACTTGTAGGTCAAACCCGGTAGTACTCTGGTTTGGTCTGGAGTTGGCCTCTGGATATGTTGAATCTTGTGACTGTTAAGCTGGGCCCTTCAAGTAATCCTTCCACGAGTGTCTTAGCTGTTCTGCGTGATCGAAAGTTGAATGTTGATCACTTAGTAAGTCGATTAATAAATAGAGGCCATTATTTTTTTTGTAAGATTTTATTGGGGAAGGGGAACAGGACTTTATTGGGGAACAAGTGTGTACTTCCAGGACTTTTTTCCAAGTCAAGTTGTTGTCCTCTCAATCTTAGTTGTGGAGGGTGCAGCTCAGCTCCAGGTCCAGTGGCCGTTGCTAGTTGCAGGGGGCGCAGCCCACCATCCCTTGAGGGACTCGAGGAATCGAACTGGCAACATTGTGGTTGAGAGCCCACTGGCCCGTGTGGGAATCGAACCCGCAGCCTTCACAGTTAGGAGCACGGAGCTCTAACCGCCTGAGCCACCGGGCCGGCCCCAATAGAGGCCATTATTGCTTCATCAAGTGTCCCACACATAATTGGTGCTCTAGGATAGAAGTAATAATTTCTGTGTATGATTTTCTCTTAGTGGGATCCAAGGCAGGAGGGGTTTTCTCTGGTGGAGGATGGATTTTTGTCCCCATTATATCCAGCGTTTGCCTGCCTGAGATTAGACATGAAGGCGGTAGCCCTGGATCTGAGCCCAGTGAACTGACCCGCCTCCCCCGCCCTTTGCGGGTCTTACCCTCCCCGTGGCTCCTCAGACTCCCTCCATGCCTTCGCCTCCCGTGCCATCCTGTTGAGAACTTCAGCAGGGCCAGCGGTGACAGGAGCCCTGTGCACTGGCTTCAGGGGGGGCAGTGGCATTGCTGGTAAAACACCTTCTGACCTCTACAAAACTGCTCCTAGGGGAAAGGCAGACCCCTGCCGCTTCTGGTGCCTACTCCAGGTCTGCAGACAGGACAGCCAGTTTCCTGCATGGCTGGCCGAGGGAGATGGAGGAAAGAATCACACCTTTGAAAGACATGTTGCTTGGCTGCTCTTAGAAACGAGGAGTTGTTACAGAAACTCCTGTCATTTTTAAGGCCACAGTCCTGTAAGGGCTGTGAAATACAGGCAGGTAAAGCATTTCCCAGTGTTGCTCGGGAAGCACATTTGTGTGGTGATTTAATTGCAGAAAGGAGTATGAGGTTGGGGAGTCCTTACATGTAATCAGTTCTGGAGCCTGCAAGCATTAAAAAATGGCCTTTGTTTTGTTGTTATTATGTCTTTCGACTTGGTTCTTATCTGTTTTCTCTTCAGTTGATCTGGATTTGCACTCAACTTTTCTGTAAAGGCGAGATGGAGAAATATTTTCTGGGGTCAGCTGACATTGCTGTGAATTTGACCATTGAAAAAGGGTCATGGTAGATATCAACCTGGGTTGTGCTGGAGATGAGGGTAGAGGGACAGTTCCTTTGTCCTCTTCTGGCCCTTATCCTCCAACAGCTCACTTGTTAAGGGGGTTTTATGCTGTGCACAGTAAACTATGAATGTGATTTGTCCTATTCTCTAGGCTTGGGTGAAAATTTAAATATAACAGTCTTATAAAACCCCTGGAGCTTCTGCCATTCAAGTTTTGTGGGGAATGCACTGCCTTGAAAGACGTTTTTGAAAATGATCTTCAAAATTAATTTAAAAACATTAGAACCCTCTTCACTTTAACTTAAGAAAAGAATCTCTTGTGGCATTTTCAAGGGTCATGGTAGATGGAAATGATGGGGAAATCACTGTACTATGAAGACTGAGAGGTTTGGAGTTGTATAAACCTTAGTACAAACCTTTACTCTGCCACTGATTATCTGTGCTGTCATGAGTGAGTTACTTAAGCTCCGGGAGCCTCAGTTTCTTCATCTGTAAAATGGGGATATTTATTTCATATAATTGTGAAGACTCGATGAACAACTAGATGTGAAACACATCTGTCTCTGCCTTGTGTATTTTTGACATGCAATAAATCTTAGCAGCCCATTTCACCCTTTTGGGGGTAAAGCCACAGGAAGTTTTTGGCAAATAATGGAGGTATTATTGGTGCTAAAGGGAAATGGAATTCATGACTTTTTTGGTACAAGCATGGGATTCTAGAAGTAAAAAGAGGGTAGTTTTATTCCCCTGGCTGTAGGAGTTAGCAACACTTTTCTTGGCCTTTGACAACAACAAAAGACTAATTTGTTGCCGCTGTATATGTGTGTTATTTTTGGCTGTTAATGTAATTCATTGCTTGTCACAGGGACTGGAATCTTTCTTCTCACCCCCAAGATTCCTGCAATTTCATGTGCGAATTGCACTGGAATTAGTATTTCATAGAACAAGAGAGTGTTGGAGTTAGCGGAGATGCACCTGAGTAATGTCTTAGAAGAAGAAAGAAAAGGCAAAACTTTGAGAATTTGGGACCCATTCAGAGTTGTGCAGCCAGTTAGTGATCAAGCTGAAACTGTAGCAGATCCATTTCCACATCATTGCTCCAGGCCGGTGCTTTTCACAGTGTTCACCAGAACCAGCAGCTTCACCTGGGAACTGGTTGTATATGCGTATTATTGCCCGAACTTCCTAACTCAGAAACTTGAATAAGCCCCAGGTGATTCCGATTAGTTCTAAAGCTTGGCAACTACTTCCCCGGACCTTACGCTGTTTCCAGGGAGATGCGTTGTGTTCATGGGCAGCACTACCATGCGTCTTCAGATGCTTCCTTCTGCCACTTAGGTCTCTCCTTCAAAACAAGTCTCATTTTGTGGATGGCTTCCTTCGACTTGCATGTGATTGTTGGGGGCCACTTTTGTGAATCTGATGTTTGTTGATCTTTTATTCCCTTCTGCCAAGTAGTGGTTCTGAAATTTGTCTGTTCATTAAGAACAAATACAGATTTCTGAATTTCAGTCCTGGAGTTTCTGCTTAAATGAGATGAGGATGGGGAATCTTTAATTTTTGAAAGCTCTCCAGGCTGGAGACATAGCTCTCCAGCCATGTCTAGAGAAAACTGCGTTAGAGGAACAAAAGAGTAAGTGCTAATCAAACTCTTCAGGTTTTCCTAAGTGGTGCAGGCGACCTTTGTTCTGTTTTTGGGTGCTCAGTGGACAGGAGTCATCTAAAAGAAGTAATTTTAGTTGCAATGCTGACCCTCAAATTTAAACACATTGAAATTCATTATTTAATAAGGTGTCCTTACTGTTTATAGTTTCAGTATAGGCATGACTGGTAGAGACAAAATTACCTTTTCTTGCTTTGCAAAAAAATAAATGTTTGAAGATGATAGTAAATGGGTACTGTTTTTGCAAATGGGTACTGGTGCATTTTGGGTGGTTCCGGAAATGGGCATTCCACAGGAGAGAAAGTGGTGGCCTGTGTATTGTCATACATATATCATTCATTTAATAGTTTATAGTACATTAACAAATGAACAAAAGACATATTTTCAGGTTGACAGTTCAAATGCAGTACTGCTATATTATTTTCCGGCTTAATAAGATATAAAACAAAATACATATTAACAGCTTGAAAAATTCTAGTCTCATATTTGATTAGTATCAGGTCCTCATTTGGATGAATTGGATGACATTTGAGATCCAAGCAAACATTGTATTTTTTAAGATTCATTTTAAAAACACATATTAACTAAGATATTTAACTGGGCAAATATTAACATGAAATTTAAAAATCTATTCTTTTAAAACTAGATTTTGATAGTAGAGATTAATAATCATGATGTTATTTTTATAATATTTTGTCCTTAAAAACCTGGTTTTTGAATGAAACAGTTTTAAAATCACTCTCCCCCATGCCCCCCCAGCAAACCTAATGTGTTTTGACGAATTTCTTGAAGTTGGGTGTAGAAATTACACAGGACACAGATTTAAAACAAAACAAAACATGATTTGTAAGTGTGGTTTTCCTGCAGCAGCTTCTGCATTCTGAGAAGGATCACAAAGCAGAGTCTTGACTGTCAAGATTTGTTTATATTTAGTTTACAGATAGGAAGAGACCCTTTCTGGCATGAAAATGTATTTTTACCAGACCAGTAACGCGTTTTAGAAGTTGCTGCTCCTTAACATACATGAAACGACCTGCTGGCTAGTGGAACACACGCATCTAGCAGATCAAGGGTGCAGTTCACCTGTCCTTGTACACTTGCTCCAATCCAAAGGCAGGTTTAGTTTGCCCTTAAGACAGAGCAGCGTGATGGCCGAGCGGCGCCCACCTCCAACAGCTGCAGAAGCTCAGGAGTGCTGCCGATCGTCCCTTTTTGCTTGGGTCACCTCCATGGAGAATGCCAAGGAACAGAGCTCTCCCCCTAGGTGGGTGTCCTTAGTTCCAGCACCCTTTCTTCAACGCCTGCCTGCCAAGGGCGTCGGAGCTGGGCTGCGTCCTCCAGAACACGCCTGTTAGGGTGCAGAATGTTTTCAGACACGGGGATACATTCTTTCCCCCACAAAAGCAGCACGGTCATTAGGCTAGCTGCTGACATGTCATTGATGTCTCCATGTGAAAAACAGTTTCTCCTCCCTCTTTAAACACCCTGACTGCCCTTATCCACATATGTAGGCCTGTTTTTCAGAAACACTAGCAGATAACCTGGAATTCTCAAGAATGCCGTTACAACCACGTACAGAGGGAATGAGGTCTTTCCTGAATGTCTTTCCGTTGTTTCAATTGGAGATGAATGCAGAGTGACCTCCATCCTGCCCAAGGAGCCTGACCTTCTTGTCACTTTGTATAACATTAATTTCCTAATGTGTTCCAGTCAATTTGTAAAAAGGATTTTTCCTAGTGTCTTTAGCTGTTGGCCTGGCTTTTGTATTTTCATTGGTAAAATATGTATGTCTGTGCTGTCAGTGGGGAGGAATAGATTAATAAAAACCACTGAACCAGTGTGGCATATGCAGTTAATTAACAAACCAGAAGAGCTGGCTCACAGTTCTGTGCAACTTTTATTTCCAAACATCTAAGAATTGGTCAGAGTTACCTTATTCCGTTGCCTGACTTCTGAGGGGTAGCTTATGAAGCAGTAGTGTATATGTATGAGCAGAAACTGGCAGCTGTTTTCAAAGGTTGCCTTCCATTCACCTGGAGGGCTTATTAACATGCAGATTGCTGGGCCTCACTCCCAGCCCTGCTTCAGTGTGTCTGGGTGGGGCCAGAGCATTTCCTTTAATACCAAGTGCTCAGGTGAGGCTGCTGCTGCTGGTCCAGGGGCCCCACTCTGAGATCCAGTGCCTTAGGATGGGGAGCTCATGTTCTTCTTGCCAAGGGAAAGGGAACTGAATTGCAGAGGCTCCCTCTTCTTTCCTTAGAAGCATTGGCTCTTCTATGCAAATGTTACAAAAAAAGAGACATATCCTGCATCCATGGTGTCACACTCTGAGTTGGGCGCAGTGGACAGAAATGAAGTGGTCTCTCCCCTTGGGAAACTCACCCTTAGAGAGGGAATTAACATAAGAAACGCAGCAGCCGTGATCCCATAGGAGACCACTGTGGAGATGTCTGGGGGCCTTTCTGGACGTGCTGTGGGGGTGGTCTGGCTGCTTCGGGCGCCTTCGGCTTTATACCCACAGGTGTCAGTGAGAGAAACGTGCGTGTCCTGCAGCAGAGCATTTGTTGCCTCTCTCCTGTGGCTTCTCGGGCATGTCACACTGTATGTTCAGAACCTCCAGAATTGACATTGTTAGCTCCACCCCAGCTTTTGTGGAAAGGTCCCTCCATCTCCCCCTTTTTTGTCTACATTTTTAAATTACAATTTCAGAAACCGTTCACTGTGGCAGCGGGATTTGTAACAAGACCAAGTTAAGTGATCTTGGTTGAACTGATTTATGAGACAGCTTCAAAAATTCATGAGGTACCAGGGGAACTTTCTGTCGCGGGAGCAGCATGCGACGTTTCCCTTCACCTCTTTAAGCAGATCAGACATTTTGTGATAGTGTAGCAGTTTAAAGTGGAGCTTTCTAGATCATAGCCCAGCTGATGAAGACATTAAGACAGGCCTGAGGAGAAAGGGGAGGGGAACAGGATGTCACTTTCAGAAGCCCTTGTTTCCCTAACTTCGAGCAGCGACTTTGGGTAAACTGGTAAAAACCTGCTAAGTTCAGTTATAAGTGGAACTGTCTAGAGCAAGTTTTTCTCCCTGGGTGATCTGCTGTGATTCTGCTGTTATTAAAGAGTATCTTGGTCCATTAATAACGGCACAGTGAAATGAGGTGTGTGTGTGTGTGTGTGTAAGAAATCAGTGGGCATAGTCAGCAGTTCCTGCCCTTCTGCCCATGAAGACAGGAACAAAGGATGTGGCTAAAACCAGTGACAGGTTACAGTGCTTTCCCCATTTTATTGATTGTTCATTCTAGTCTCTGACCTTATTTGCTACTTATTGATCCAGTAGAAAAGCAAATAATTTTCCCTACATAGCACTTAGCTGGGCTTTGATGACTTGTCTCCCAAAGGGTTTTTTGAAAAGCACTTACCTGCTGAGAGGCAGCCTGGGTACTATCTAACGTTATAATCTGTGAGCTTGGGAGCCTTTCTTGGTAGGATCACTGATGTCCCAGGCTGGCCTTGTCATTTTGGCTACTGTCCTGTAAGATACCCCGCATGCCCTGTCCACTGTAATGGCCCACGTGCACACAGCCTCAGAGTCCACACAAGACCCTGTGTGAGGTCCCGTGGGAGATACTGTGCTGCTGGGCCATTTGTGGTCAACATCTGCCAGCGTGTCCAATTTTCTCACTAAACATAGCCAGGACCACTTTGGGGTTCCAAACTGTATTTTGAGATTTTAATTAGTGCTTTTGGGCTCAAATATGCCTTCAAATAAGTTCTGAGTTTTTAATTATTAAAAATGCTTAATTCTCCACTGCACTTAGGGAGAGACAAGTTAGGATTTAGGATGGGTATGTCTGGTCAGGAAGCAGAACATAGGAGAACGTAATAGAACATAGGGGGTAACGTGGATCCCCAACATCAGAGGTGACTGACTGTGTGAGAGTTTTTAATGTGTACATTTTCACATTTACATATTTCTGCTTTTGATTATACTCTTTTGGTTAATACTGAGTTGGTGTGTATCCCTTAACAGCATATGAGGTATATTATAGGAAGCAATAGAAATAGAATTTGGAGAATGGCCTGACAATCCTTGAATAATACTAGGGGTGCCAAAAAATATATACAAGTGGACACTTTCGTCAGCATTTCTCAAGCAGTAGTTCGCCATAATCAGAAGTGTCTGGACACTGATGGTAACCTCTTTGAGCACACCTTGTAATTGCAGAAGTCAACTGTGACTTGTATTCATCTTTTGTTATTGGTGTATATTGAGTATTACAATTTTAATACAGTTTTCCTTTCTTAAAATGTGTATACGTTTTTTTGGCACTGTCTGTATAATACCCATAGAAGTAATAGCAAAGGTTGACCTTGTCATTTACGGGACCGATGGGTGTTTTTGCTGGTTTCTTTTATTGTTTATTATTTCTGAGTATAATACACTTATATGATTAAAAAATCAAAACTATAAAAATATATAGAGACAATTTTCTTATTCCCATCCCTGGACCCATATGCACTGTTCCCCAGCCTCCCATAACACTTAATAGTTTCTTATGTATCCTCCATAATTTCTCAAAGCAAATAGAAGTACATTTGAATGTATGTTACACAATAGATACTGGAAACACAGTTCTGCATCTTGCTCTTTTGTAATTACCAGTATATCTTGGAGATCATTCCATCTCAGTACAGAGAATTTCCTAATTCCAGTTTATAGCTGCATAATATTCCATAGCATGGTTGTACCATAATTTAACCAGTTCTGACGCTTGGATTATTTCCGGTCTTTTGCTATTACAAGTGAGGCTGCAGTCAGTAATTTTGATCATATGGGTGTAAGTACATCTGTAGGATAAATTCCCAGAACTGAAATTGTTAGTCAAATTGTGCATCTGTAATTTTGATAATTATTGCCAAATCACTCGATAGAGGTTGTATCAATTTATATTCCCACCTGTTTCAGATTAGGGATTTCCCACAGTCTTGTCAACAGGGTGTGTTAAACTTCTGAATTTTTGCCAATCTGATAGAAAATTCATATCTCAGTGGTTCCATTTGCATTTCTTATTATGAGTAACCTAGAGCATTTCTGACTATATCCAAGATCTAATAGTATTTCTTTTTCTGTAAACAGTCTGGTCATGTTCCTTGCTTGTTTATATTTGGTTTTTATTGTTGTTTTTTTCCTAAGTTTTAAAATAAATTATTTTGAAATACTTTGAGATTTACAGTAAAGTTGCAAAGATTACTGGGATTTTTTTCCTTTTCTTATGCCATTATTCCCTGTTAATTTTGTTGGATTGTTTAAAGAAGTACTGGTCTCCTGGAATTCTGGGGCTTGTCATGCCTATGTCAGCCCAAGAATGAGGCAAATCCAATTTGACTCTTGGCTGCCTCTGGGGGTTTTCCATATGGAGTGACAGATTTGGGAGATTCTGGGCTCCTCTGACTAGCTTCCATGTGGGGCATATAATTCAGAGCCTATTTTCTTTTACTAGTACCAATTATTGACTAGAAATGTTATTGAAGTGAAAAACCTTGCCTCGAGTTTGTATTCCTGGAGATTTACTTCGAATTATAAATGTGGTTTTCAAGTGACTGAATCTTTCATAAACCAGGTTTCAAGCACGTTAAATATTTTTTCCCCTCTCTCCCCATCACGTGCTCATTGAGACAATGAGTAGCTGTAATCTTCCTGGAGCTTCATGCTGTCATTTTGTGCTGTTAATTGGTTCTCAGAGTAAGGAGCTAAAACTTGGAGGCAGAGGCTTTCCTCAGATGGAGAGGTGTCTTAAAGCTTTGGGTCCTGCAAGCGTTCACCTCCCTGGAATTTAAGAGCACTGGCTCTAGAATAAGACCTTCTAGATTCAAATTCCTGCTTTGCCATGCTAGCTGTGTCACCTAGGATACGCTGCTTAACTTACTCTCCCCATGTGTAAAATGGGGATAATGGAGGTACGGCCTCATTGCGTGGCTGTGAGGACAAAACGTGACGGTAACATGAAGTGCCTAAGCACAGGCCAGGAATGTTGTCAGTTGCCAATCCATAGTGGCTCACAAGTAGCAGAAAGCAGCGGTTTCCGAAATCATGGGGTGCAATAGCTGTGTTGCACTGGACTCTTGTTGATCAACCTTTTGTCCCTCTGTCCTTCAGCTTGTGAGTAAGTGAACCTGCTAACTGAAATGTCATTCACTCAGCCTGTACCTGAGTACTTAGTCCCAGGCTCGAAGCCAGACGACGTGTGAGATGCTGCAGGGAGTCGCAGTCTGGTAGGAAGGTGAGCACAGAGGTCTGCAAGTGCAAAGCTGAGTGTCCTCACTGCCACCCCCCCACAGACACATTTACTGGGGGTACAGAGAATGTAAGGTTACTGTCCTTTGCCGGTGATGGGCCATGCATCGTGAAGGAGGGAACCCGTTGACTGGGAACCACTAGTACAGGAGAAATAGGGGCACTGGGGAGATTCCAGGCACTGATGATAGTTAACATTTCTGTAGTGCTTTGCCAGTTGGGAAACATTTTACATACTTCCTTTCACCTCAAGTAAATCTGTTAAGGTAGCTTTGAGGTATTTTTATCCTCGGTGTACAGGAGAGGAACTGGAAGGGCAAATAGGTCCCAGAGTTCTTGGCCGTGGAGTTCGGTTTTGACGCCGGGTCTCCTGACCCTGGATCTCCAGGTGTTTTCCCCTGGTCTCTTGAGTGAAAGGACTGGCATCAGCAAGGGACTTTCTAACGAGAGAGTCTCTGTCAGCAAAGGAGGGACCTGGAATTGTTCCTGAGTGTCCCTGGTTTAGGTCAGACACTTGTGGGCTCCCGGCCTGGGGAAGCCTGAGGTCAGTGGCCTCTTGCTGTGACCAGGGAAGACACCCTGTGTCTGTGTGGGCCGCGAAGGGCCGCACTGTGCTGGCCGGCCGGCAGCTTAAGGAGAGAGCTGAGTCCCCCCTGGCTGTTCCGGGCAGTCTTCAGGGCTTGCTTAGTGGCTGGCATCACAGGAGTTCATTATGGGGAAAGCAGGTAAACTCAGAGAGGGGAGGACCTGTAACCTGAGAAGCAGGCAGTTTTTCTGGGATGTTTTCCTGAGGAGCACAAACACAGGGCTGTAGTCTAGTGTTCAGCTGTGGTTGCAGTTTCCAAGGACAAGGAGAAGGATACAAAGTAAGGGAGGAAAGGAAGGAAAGTGAGTGCGAGAGAACTTTGCGAAAGGCACAGCCTCAGTGTTTGTGGGTGGGCATTTGAATTTGAAGTCCAGGGAGCTTGGAACATGGGCGAGTGTCGTTAGTCCTCTGACCTGAGGTGGACGGGGCTGCCTGGGGTTGTGCACTTTTGTCATGGGGCCGGAAGGGCAGGGCTACTGTGCTGTTGGTTTCTCGGGCTCGTACTATGGGTAGGAGTGAGCTTACTCTGGATAGGAGGTTATTGTAGGCAGAGCTAGTGTGGACCAGCAAGTCAGCATTACCTGAGGTCCTGTTAGAAATGAAGATTTGGGCCCTACCCCAGACCGACGGAATCAGAATCTCCAGGGGGGTGGGTTCAAGAAGGTGTGTTTTAACAAGATCCCGGGATCATTTGTCTGCCTGTTAAATTTTTGGAAGCATTGTTGTCCTCTAGAGGCCCTCCTAGGTTCTTCTTAGGGTTCTCTGCTGTTGGGCTTACGCTGCCTGCCACTCATTAAACATCTGTTAACTTTGTTTTCTAGGCACAACATAAGGTCGACTCCAGGGTTGATCCTACTTCTCCAGGAGCCAATAGTCTAGATGAGGAGGCAGGATTGTTTAAAAATAACTCAGATAAACATAGTAAGTGTTAAAGGCCAGTAAGGGAGGCACAGAGAATGGCTGTGGCCACGTGGAAGGGGGACATGTTTTTGTGGGTGTGTGCAGGGGGGTAGGTGGCCTGCAAAGGTGGAACCATTGTGTTGGTGCAGAACTTACACTGATCCTAATCTGTGCTCTGTTGCTGCTTTGCCAGCCTGGTGGGTGGCCGGACTTCTGCCCATGTGCAGCCATGGCAACGCGTGGCCACAGGCCTGTCTGAAACTTGTTCAGCCTCCCCCATCATTTGACTGGATCTGCTTTATCGACCTCTGATACATGCTTTAAACTTTGTCAGGGTCATGAGGGCGATTCATGGAAGGACATCCCATCATCTGCTTTTGGACTCCTCTCACCTGCACTACCTCTTCTTAAAAGCCTGCATATCTACCACTCTGTAAAGGAAAAAAAAGATTGGTCCCTAAATTTCCATCCCTTAGCCTGGGAGAAATGGAAATGTTGTACTGGCCTTTAGGGTTCTGCCTTCCGGCCTTAGAGCTGATCATTATACTCGTAGAGAAGGTTGGGTATGAAAAGAGCAGCAGGCTGGAGTCAGAGGGAGCTGAGTGCTCTCATCTGCTGCGGTGGTCGGGATGGAAGGACGAAGATTAATAGAATCAACTTAACGATAAAACAACTCCCAGGGAAGGGTGACCATAACTTTCGTAAATATCAGAGATGTTAAATGCTAAAAATAAAAGCCCTCTGCAGTTGTTTGGCTCTTCACAGAGAGTGTTATTGGTCAGGAGCACTGGTCTGTTTGCTCGTTTGGCTAGGTCTTTTTTTGTATGCATGTATGTAAATACATTAGATTGTAAATTAGTCAATTAAGTAGGACTGTGTTTCTGGAGTGTGAAATAGTAACCTGCATAGCTAATTCTATTAAAGCCTTTGTTTCTTTTTGAAACAACTTTCATCTTGGGAGGTCACTGGCTGTTTTACTTGTGAGATTTTCCTGCCGCTCTCTGTCCTTTCTGATCGCCTTTTTTCTGGCCCTCCAGCTGGCACTCACCGGTCACTCTGATTTCATTCTCTCCCCAGCTGTTCACTGTACCATCACCACTGGAGATTCCTTTCAGAAATCCCGAACTCTGCACGTTGTAATGGGGGTCTAAAAAGACCTTCGGAGGCTTCCTGTTGTCCATAGGATATATATATATATATATATACATACATATATATATATATATATATATAGTGTTTTCCCCATGCCTCAGAATGCCATACGAGGCTCTCTGTAGTCTGGCTCCAAAATACTGTTCCAGCCTCATTTCTAGGCTTACATTTCCCTTATTCTTCCCAGCCCACAGAACTATCTGCCATAGCCACTGGCAGCCCTACATTTGGGGTACAGCTCTAAGCAAGTATGATCTTATTACGCTCTTAAATTCATCACAGAATTTTACTTGCCCAAGGTCAAACACTTGTAAGACTTGTAAGTGTTAGAAGTGGGATTCACATTCAGATGTTTGGATATTCTGACTTCTGGTTCCTGCTTTCATGTTTCTGTGCCTTTGCTTATATAGTTTCTATGCCTGCAATCTCCTCCTCCCTCTTTCTTTCCCTTACTTGGAAACTTAAGTGTTGGACGTGACTAACAAAGTGCTTCTGTAGGTTTTTGTGCCTGTTATAGAAGAGTGAGTGAGTATTGTAGAATGAATGCATAGGTGGATGGTCTAGTGTCTGGGTCCTTCTGGGATTTGAGTAGTGTCCCTTGGCCAAGTTCAAAGCTGCAGAATTGCTATGTTAGAAAGAATGCATGTCACATGAGGCATGTTACCTTGTAGCCAAGGATGGCCCAACAAGCAAGGATTAAATATCAGCAAGTTGTTGGTCTTTTATTTGGATCCAAGTGGAAATTCAGCTGAAGAATTTGGAATGGATCTTACACAGGGAATTAATTACTTGTGTTTTGAGTTGATTGGCTGATTTGTGGTTGTATTGGTTTGCTAGGGCTGCCTTAGCAAAGTACCAGAACCTGGGTAGCTTAAACAACAGAAATTTATTTTCTCACGTTCTGGATGCTAGAAGGCCCAGATCAAGGGTTGGCTTCTTCTAAGGCCTCTCTCCTTGGCTTAGAGATGGCTGCTTTCTCACTGCGTCCTCACATGATCTTTCCTCTGTGTGTGTTGTGTCCAAATTTCCTCTTTTTATACGGACACCAGTCATATTGTATTGCAGCCCATTCCAAAGAACCCATTTAACTTAATTACCTCTTTAAAGATCTTAGCTCCACGTATGATCATATTCTGAAGTACGAGTAGTTAGCATTCCAACATTTAACATATTTAGGGGGGACACCATTCAGCCCACAACAGTGTGATGGAAGTTCCTTACTCAACCCCTCCCCTCTCTGCCTTTCCTTTTATTTTCTTCCTTCCTGCAATTTTGTTTTACCAGAGGACTTCCAGGAGAAGTAAAGATAGAAGAAAAATAAATTTATTTTGGGTGAATTTCAGGAAATAGCTGGCTGAAACTATTGGTGAAAAATGAGATTTTGATACTGCCTATAGATTTTTATTGTTCTGGCACATTCTGTTCTGATTTTCTGGACAGATAAAAGCTGGCTGTGTGTTGGCAGGGCAGGGAGGTATCCGTTCTTTTACTCCGTGAAAATGTAAATCGATAATCATGAAACATTTTCACCTGCCTGGAAAAGTGAGAGAACTGTACCCTTCATCCAGTCCTTCCTCCAAGAAGTAGCTCAGAGACTGTGTGAGCACACAGAAGGCAGGGCTCCCGACAGACAGGTCAGCCTCGGGCCCTCGGCCATGGCTGACACCCTGCCTGAAATGTAACAGATGCTCACGAAGTACCTGACAAATTGAATTATTGAATTTGTTTGGCTCACATACTTCGTTGTTCCCTAGACCTTTTCTGAGGAGTTTTGTGCTACCCTTGTTTGCTAATTCCTCCCCTTGCCTCCAGTTCTCAGTTGTGGCTTTTGTCTTTCCTTCTCATTCTCTTTGTAATTATCAAGTAATTTATTAAATGGAGACAAGCTTAACTAGACATTAAATAATTGCAGGTGTGCAGCTGAACTGAGCTGCTGTCCTTTACCTCACAGCTGTTTGTGTTGTATTGTGATGAGATTTCACTCCACCTCATGTTCCATGATCGCTGGTACATTGTGCGGTAGGAGAATGCTGAAGCTTAGCTGTACACAAAGGCTGGGTGTTCCCAGTAGACCAGCAGAAAGGTGCTGGGAGGTCAGGTGTGGCACCTGTGCACCTCTGATCCTTCTCCTGGCCTTTATTCACGTCTGCTGCCTTTCTCTCTATAAGGAACACCAGAGTTGCTTCTTGACTTTCAAAGGTGAGCAGCTGTCACATTTTAAAACTGTTTCTTTTGGTCACCTTATATATGAAAGATTTTCCTTCCTCCTAAGAAATTAGCAACGTGTCCAACAAGTGAGCCCCGTCTGTGCTGTAATTGTCAGACGGCATCTGCATGCTTTTGTGCAGATGGGCCCCGTCAGTGTGAGCTGTGGCTTTTATAGATGTACATGTTAGTCAGGGGTTAGGTTGTAGTGCCAAAAGTTTGCTTTCTTTGGCTTGTTTCATAATTTATAACGATTGCTAGAGGTGGATACCAATTATTTAGTACCTGGCTCAATGCAGAATTGAGAGTAAGGTATTAGTAAAGGATTGTGGGAGTACACTGTGCAGTAAGCCTAAGCGTTACAATAACCAGTATACGTGGATCTGTTCTAAGGACATACAGGTGTAAGAAATGTCATGCTGCCACTTGCCAGCTGTGTGACCTTGGGCATGCCACTTACATGCCTTAATCTTTAGTTTCTTTACCCAGGTAGGTGTGAAGAGTAAAGCAGTTTGCATTTGATATTTGCATACACACATTCTCTTCATGTAATGTTTGCGTGCACACAGTGTGCCAGGCACTACCTGGGTGCTGGCTACGTCTGTGAACACAGCAGAACAAATCCCTACCCTGAGGGGATTAACAGCTGAATCTAGTTTTGACAGAATCCACTTGGTAGGAGAACATGATAGCTACCATTTGTGAAAGAACATTTTCACTGAAAGGTGTCCCTAATAACACTGACTTGCTTTCTTGGTGCACTTAGAGCCTGTTTCTATCTGGCCCAGTACATTCTGCCTTGTACAGGAGGTCTGAGCAAGAGCCATTCCTCACTTGTGCCCATGCCGTCACCGGTTGCTGTCTGCAGTTACCGTTTTGGGGTTAAACACTGCTGGTCTCTGTGGCTGAGCTTTGGCGACTGGTCGAGTGGCATACTGACTAGAGAGCTTTCTTCTCTGGATCTCTGTTTTATAGGTTTCCTTTAAGTTTTCAGAATGGGACTCAGAGAATGAGCTGTGAGTGACATGTTTGATCCTTGAATCCCTTTGTGAAAGTCCAGTTTGTTCAAGTAAAGTCTGAAGGCTCAGAGAAGATGCGGTCACATGCCGCTTACCTAGCTGGGTCTCTTATCAGCAGTGGTAATACCTGCTGGGATGGAAACAGAAAAAATATCCCAGAGCATTAGGTTGATCAGCTTTCCTAAACTCTTTTTCATGGGTGACCAAAAGGAAAACCCTTTTTGAGACTTTTTTCTTTTTGTGGGTGACTACTGGGAGCAGAAAGACACTGGCAGTGTTTCAGAAGCATTGTGATCATGTTCTGTGCGATTCAGACCTGGGGCAGTGAGCACACAGCACTTCCTTGGAGGCGGGAGTGGTGCTTGTTGTCATTGAATCGGAGTTGTATCTTGAGGGGAAGCCTTGGGCTCTGGCTTCTTGCAGGGGCACCGAGATGTCACACGCCCTCTCATGTGCTGAATGCTCGCTGTACAGTGTTTGGAGTACTTAAACCAGGCATAGTAGTCTGTGTTACTGTGTTACTGTGAAACACAGGGGTCAGAGTTGTGACCTCAGCATGTGGTGGCAGTTTGCAGTCTTATTTCCTGTATTTTGTCTCCCTGCACAAGAATGCAGGACATGGTGAGGCCAAAAAGGAACACCCACGGACCCATAGATAGGGGAGTCATATCACTATATTCTCGCTGGCGGCTGGATTGGAGACACAGGAAGCAGGAGCCACACGATACACAATCCATCGTCCGCTTCTCTGCCAACTGACCGCACTTGCTAACTGCAATCTGCACTTGCTAGCTCAGCCACCATCTTCTTGCTAGCCCCCATTTTCTGCTAGCGTAGCCATGGCAGTTATATTAGTGGCCAATGGCTCACTGGTTACAGCTGATGGCCAACCAGCCACAGCTGACGGCTATCTATTACCCGAGCCAGCACCTTTCCACATGAGGCCAAGAGCCTGGAAACTGCTCTCTCGGACCCTGTCCTTACAGGAAGGCATAACTAATGTGTGATAATGAAGAAGCATGTTTTTATGGCCTTTTCATTGAATTTTGATTCAGGGGACTTGATTGTGGGTATTTTTTGAAGGGTGTAGAATTTGGTTGCTTATTGCAAGCCTTTGAGAAAATTGCATCCCTGACGTACAACCAGTCCTACATAGCATTTCTTCCATCAGTTGCTGCAGAGACATGAATTTGTCTCTTGAAGCCGAGGGAGGGGTGGTACGTGCTTGTTTCTCAGCCACCAAAAGGAGCTCAGACATCCCTATGACTCAGCTGATGCCCTGCTGCCTTGGTTGACCGTCTGCGCAAAGGACTTGCTTCTGTGCTGAGGACTGAGTCTGTCACAAAGCCCCCTTACTGTGGGGACTGTCACAGTGACAGAGTTAGCAGGATTGCACAGGTTGGCTCAAGGCCAGCTTTAGAAGACTTTGGAAGAACTGGCCTGAGGGCATAGAGAACAAGTTCAGAAGACTCCGTTTTTCTTATTAGGTGGCATTAACCCCTGTGCAAGTAGACTGTGGCTCTTCTGTGCCTTCCCCAGGACTAGGCAGTGTAGCTCTTCTGGGCTTTGGCTAGTTAGTGTCAACCAAAGGAGGGCTTTGTCTGGCCACCAAGTGTGGGTCATTGTGCTGTCCAGCTGGAGTTCAGTTTGACACCAGAGGAACAAGTTATCCCTAGCACGAGGGAACGCGTTGAAGTTCTGCCCTATAACCAGGAACGTTCAGAACCGGGTTTTTTTTTTACCATAACTTCTCCCTCTCAGTGTTGAGTAGGTGTGGCTGGCCTTTCTGATCGTTTGGGCAAGTTTTCACCCCTGAGAGCGCTCTCCTTAAAGATGGTGAGTCAGAGTCATCATGGCTCCCTGGAAGTGAGCACATTTCTGAAACCATCCGTCCTATTGCTCAGCAGGGCAGTTAACAAGGTACTTTTGTGCTCTGAGCTAGTTGTAAGCATGTGCTGACTCAAAAGTAGAAAGGGCAAAACCAGAGATTTTTTTTCCTTCTGTTGAAGCTATTCACCAAGAGGATTTTGTTCTTTAAATACAGAGGGTGCCAAAAAAATGTATACACATTTTAAAAAAGGAAAAAACTATTAAAATTGTAATAATATATACCGATAACCAAAGATAAATACAAGTCATGTTTGACTTCTGCAATTACGAGAGGTGCTCAAAGTGGTTACCATCAGCGTCCAGACACTTCTGATTATGGTGAACTACTGCTTGAGCAACGCTGACCAAAGTGTCCACTTGTGTATGTTTTATGATAGCCCGGTATATAAACCAGAACAGCAAACTTTATTAAGTGAGGAGTGTGAGGGAATTAGAAATGAGGCAAAATGCTCTTCCTCCCTTTTCTTAGAAAGCTCTCCTGATACTTTCTGAGCTGTGTCCGTTGACCAAATTTAACTCATTGCTTCAGTAACATGACACAAAACATCTGTTCCTCTTTTTAGGCTCCTCCCTTTAAAATTCCAGAACCTTCCCAAATCAGCTAAATAAACCAGCCAAGTATGAAATGATCTGAAATGACTTAAACAAAGCAAATGATTCTGACCTTACTGGTTGGGAGACTTTCTCTTCTTGAAAGTCAGCCCTCTAAATTGTGGGAAGATCCAAAGCAAAATCGAATTAAACAAGGCCCCTAATTTCCATAAGTAATTTCTAAATTATTCTTTTATATACCTTACTTTATGCAGCTTGCAAGTATCACTGTGAGAGTTACAGTTTGTCAGGCTTTAGATCTTAATTAGCTCATGAGATTGCATCCTTTTGAAGCATATACCACACGTTGTTGGCCAGTTTTCCAAAAGCAATTAAAATGCCCACTGTTATAATTAAGCTTGTTACTAGTTGTATGTTCTAGTTATAAAATGTATTTGGCAATTAAAGAAGCTCAAATTGAGGCTTTTGGCTGGGTTCTTTGGGATGCGGGAGACTGGCTTTCACCTTAGTATTCTATTAGGAGAATCACTGGTGTGGGGACCTAGATGGGGGGGGGGGCGGTCGTAGCTCAGATCCTTGAGTATTTATTGTTAGTCCCTAAGTAAGAGTGGCTATAGGTTTTTATAGGAAAGCTAAGTTAGGGAATGTGAGTTCTTGATTATGTCCTACTCTATAGACAGGAGACAAAAATCTGAACTTCCAAATTCCAGTCCTTTAGCTGAGAAGTCCTTTTTTAGGAAGCATTGTCTTGTCTTGAAGAAGGTAGCTTGACTCTGACAGTGAACGTTTAATCTGTTCAACTAACATCTCCATTGCTCTGATCAAATGTCTCGTCTGGTTGTTGAAAGGGAGGCTGAGGGAAATATAGGTACAAGATGTACTGAATGTTTTTGAACTGCACAACAGAGAGAAGTGAAGCTGTGTGTCCACTATCTCACTCACAGTGAGATTTGTCTGAACTGGCCTGTGGGAGAGGGTGTGATGGTCAGAGCTGCTCTGGATGGCAGGGCGAGTTCTCAGTGGTCCCTTTGCATGTTGCATGCCTTCTGTTCTTTCTTTCCTCCTCCTAACCATTTTGGACTGTTTCTTTGTTTCTTAACACGAGAATGACACAGTGATTGAGACTCGGGGACAGACAAGTCACTTGCTAGACAGGTAGAAGTCAGTATGTAAAGAGAGGTGGAGGTTTTCTTGTGTTTTATTTTGAAGTCCATTTAGCACACGGAGGAAAATGGACCACTTAGTTTATGTGTTTCTGTTTCATTGCCTGGCCTTTGTGTGTCCTCCCTCCCCATGCAATTAACATGAAAATGATGGTTTAAGAATGAACTTAGAGCATTTAGAGCTGGCAAGGAGGCTTCACAGGATGTGAAAATCAGAGAAAACGAGAAAAGGGCAAGTGTTTTGTAATTACTATTTGGTCTTGAGGAATAGTGGAAGGATTCAGTCTTGTTTTAATGTACTTTGTTCCAGAATACCTTCAAGGTTGTAATTAATGATATAAATTATTTCACTATTGTGCAGAGAAGTTAGAATTATTAGAAGTACATTTTTCTTGGGAAAAACAAAGTGTTTATTTGTGGCTCTCTGGACATATCTATGTTAAGTCTATAATATATTAGGGTAGAAAAAAATTTAAAGGCTTGTGAGTCTGAGGACAATTGCTTTAAATCCATGTAAACAAGCACTTCCTGTGCTTCCTTTGAAACAACTTTTCATAATGTATTTCTACCCTTGTAAAAATAGAGGGGGAAAAAACCAGATGAGCTTGGTTCCTTATATTGAGTTCTACAATTTTTTCCCATGTACAGAACAAAATAAAACCAGTCTTTGCTGCATTCCTACAGCAGATCATTATTGGATCTGAGGAAGTGACTGTCTCCAAAGTGTACATTGGTATGTCATATGTGGTATGTGTTATGTGTGGTATCTTACAGGAAAGTACAACGTGATCATTAGGAAATCATACACATGAAATGAGATGTGATCGTGAGATGGACTTAAAAATAAACAAACTAAATACGGCATCATTTCTGAGCATTCTTACTTTCAAGGCTAATCAATTTAATTAGTCCCACTCATAGTTCAGATGTCAGCTCTGATAGCCTTTCCTGCATTAAAGCCATATTTAGCCCCCCAAATCGGGCTAATGCTCCTCCTTCGTGTGCGCATAGTACTCCATAGGTCTCTCTTTTTGGGACCACTGTGCTGTATTTTTTATTGGTCACATTCTTTCATTTGACTGTAAACTGTTATGACATGAGAAGATATAATACTTGTTTCATTTTACTTCCCCCTCTAGGTTCTTCTTAAAAAATTGAAGTTGTAATTAACACATAATAAACCTCACATATTTAAAGTGTATAATGTGTTAAGATTTGACATACCATGATTCCCGAAAATAAGACGTAGCCGGACCATCAGTTCCAATGTGTCTTTTGGAGCAAAAATTAATATAAGATCCAGTATTATATTATATTATACCTGGTATTATGTTATGTTATATTATATTATATTATATTATATTATATTATATTATATTATATTATAACTGGTCTTAATATAAGATCCAGTAGTACATTATATTATACCTGGTATTATATTATACCTGGTATTATGTTATATTATATTATATTATATTACATTATGTTATATTATAACCGGTCTTATAGTAAAATAAGACTGGGACTTATATAATACCCCATCTTATATTATAGTAAGATAAGACTGGGTCTTGTGTTAATGTTTGCTCCAAAAAATGCATTACAGCTGAGGGTCCCTCTAGGTCTTATTTTCGGGGAAACATGGTAGTATATGAACCCGTGCAGTCATCGCACAGTGAGAACGCTGAACGCATTCACCAGGCCCAGAAGGTCTCACGCCTTTCTGTTACCTCCCTCCTGCCTCTCTCTGTTCCCTGTCCTGAAGCACTGTGCTTTCTGTCACTATAGGTTAGTTAGCAGTCCGAATCATTTTAGATCAGTGGAATCTCATATACTATGTCCCCTTTTCTTTTGTCTGGCTTCTTTCACTCAGCATAATTATTTTGAGATTTATCTGTGTAGTAGCATGTATCGATAGTTTCCTTTTTATTGCTGAATACTATTCTGTTGTTTGGATATACCAAAGTTTGTTTATCCATTTGTCTCTTTTGGGGCAGTTGGGTTGTTTCTCGTTTTATGCCATTATAAACAAAGCTGTTATGAATAGTGGCATACAAGTCTTTGTATGGACATATACTTTAATTTCTCTTAGGTAAATACCTAGGAATGGAATGCATGGGTCATATGACAGATACGTGTTTAACTTTATAAGAAGCTGTCAAACAGTTCTCTAAAGCGCTTGTATCATTTTACATTCCTACCAGTAGTGTTTAAGAGTTCTAGTTCCTCCATATTCTTGCCAACACTTGGTATGGTCAGTATTTTAAAAATTCTAGCCATTGTAATAGGCCTGAAGTGGAATCTCACTGTGTGTGAAGTTTGCATTTTCCTGATGACCAGTGATGTTGAGCATCTTCTCATGCGTTTGTCACCTTCCTTTGTGAAGCGTATGTTCAAATATTAGTTTTGTGTGTGTGTGTGTGTGTGTGTGTGTAAAGATTCCCTATTCTGTTCCATTAGATTTAGATATCTCCTTCAATATCACACTGTCTTGATTATTGTGTCTATATTGTCTTTAAATTAAGTATGAGTCTTCCAACTTTATTCTTTTTAAATATTGTTTTGACAATTTAGCTCCCTTGCCTTTCCACAGACATGTTAGAATTATCTTACCTATATCCTCCTGGGATTTTGATTGAAACGTCATTAAATCTGTAGATAAATTTGGGGAGAATTGTTCACTATGTTGAATCTTCTAATCCACGATCAGAACAGATCTAATCCATTTACGTTGATCTTTTTTTAAATTTTTTTAATCAACACTTTGTAGTATTCAGCATACTTGTCACATACATGTCTTACTCTTTTTATGTTGCTTTAATTCAAAAGGTTCAGAGACTTCTCTTTGTGCAGTTCTTGAGACATACTTGCGTTACATCTCTCTGTTAGTAGCTGCGTTTCAGTTGCGTTAATCTTTGGTATTGCCTGACGTTTCCTGAGGATGCCACATTTGATTTGGAGTCAAATGCTGCAGAAAGTCATGGACTACCTGGGTAACCCTGCTTAGATTTCACATCAGTAAATGACTTTAAAGCAATTGGTATAGCTCCTTCTTTGACCCGTATAATTTTTCTTGAGTCATAAGTAAAAAAATACAAAAATAAAGTGGTTTTAGAGATGTTTAGAGCAATTGTAATCCAGCTGTGGTTGAAAGAATATTTTCCGATGGCCAAGAGCTGACCACTTACTATGCTGGGTGGCCGGCAGCTGAGAGGACATTGGGCTCCTGAAGCATTATCAGTGTTTCTTCCCCAGAAAGCGATCGAGGACACATTTCAGGCTGGGCACAGATAATCCAGGGGCCAGTCGAATGCTCCATTGGAAGGATTCCTTAGCAATCACCAGTTCACAGGAAGGGACGTGCAGACTGAAGAGACTTGGTTACTGGGTTCATTGGAGGATTATATTCTCATGTGGACTCTTCCTGAAAGCCAAAACCCAGAGACATAGCCCTTCCCATTCGTTATGGTCAGGTTAGGCAGTCAAAACAGAGAGAGAAGGGATAGGCGTTGGGCTACTAGAACCAGTGTGGTCACCTATCAGAGATGATGGTGTGCCCAGCCATCATAATAAGGGACAAATGTGGATGGTGCTTGCTTACATAAACAAGTGAGCTGCGTGCTGCCTGCCAGGCACTGCTCTGATGTGCTTTGTGTGTGTGAACTCATTTAATCTTCTTAACACCCCTATGCGGTGTGGGCAAGGCAGTCACTCCACTTTGTGAGTGAGCAAAATGATGCACAGAGGGCCCAGGGAGTTTTCTAGTAAGTGATGGCAGTGGGAAGGATCCCAGCAGTCACGGCCTGCAGATGGCCGAAGAGCATGTCTGTTGGGAGAACCCACAGGGCGACAATCCCTGAGGCCCTCTCTGTTGGTCAGCGGCCTTGAATCTCAGTTTTCTTTAGTTTGAAAACAAGAGAGACTCCTATTAAGGATAATATTGACAGTTTTTCATTTCTAAAGTCCTAAATTTAAGCTCTTTGGTGCGTACACATTTTCACATATTAAGTGTGTGTGTCTAAGTAAAAGTTTCTCTCCTTTGTAAGTCCATGCTCTCCCACAGCTGCACAATGTCTGCTTTAATTGTTTGTTTCCCAGGCTTTCTCCCCTCCTTTCCAAGGAGGACAGACTCAGGCTTATATAAAAATGGAGTTGCATATGCCTTTGATTTAGAGTGTGTCAGTAAGAGATTGTATGGCTTTGTGCACTTCTAAAGAGCCCCAGCCACTAAAATCAGCAAGTATTGGTGAGCAGAGGCTGTAGCGTGGCTGGCTGCCTGGCATGGGCTGAGCAGGGAGTTGGCCTGACGGGCCCTGTGTGGCCCCCTGAGGAAGCTCTGTAGTGTTTCAGCTACTCCTCCTGGGCTGGCGCAAAGCCATGGGTGACATAGCTCTTAGGGAAAATGAGGGCAGACAAGTTGGGTAGCATTCCTGACTATGGAGGATGGACGCAGGAAGGAAGGGACGGAGGGAACAGAAGGAAAGCAAAAAGGGATGATTTCCGATGTTCCCTGCCTTAAGTTTTCTGTCGTTGAGAACGCCACACCGTAGTGGTGACATTTGTTCCTTTGAGAATGGGGTGGAAGTAGGTCTTTGAAGTATAATGTGGAATGATTGTTTCTTGAAGGGGAAGCGTAGATGACTGGAAAGGTTTTCTGTCTCATACGTACTGTCCTTTTTTTTGTTTTGCCCAACGGGCCAGTTGGGCAGAGTTCATCCACGAGTTCATCCAGGCTGCGATTGTTTAGTGATAGAGGCCTGGACGGTTGGCAAGGGAGCGTTTTTGTCCCTGCCCGCAAAGGAGGCCAAAGATGGCCTTTGAACTTGGACTCTTCACTTTAAATGACTAAAACTTTATCTTGAGCCTGTTATGTGCCAAGTATGTCATGTGAACGTGGATATGGCATCTAAAGGCTAATTGTTAAAAGTTTATGTTGGTCTGGATATGGGAGGTGTGATCAAAAGCTATGGTGAATGTTTAAATAAAAATGTATTACAGGATAAGACAGATTGCCATTTATCGTCCTCAGAGTACTCCTTCTCCTTTCGAACATGTGGATCCCATTGTTCTTGCCACTTTCTGAAATAGTTCCGGAAGTCCTCTTTCATGAGTGTCTTTACTTCATTTTCCATCATAACAATGCTCCATGTCACACTTCGCTTCTGATATACGGCAATTTCTGTCAAATACAAACATTATGGTGTGTCCTCATCCACCTTATTCACCGGATCTGGCACCACACGACTTCTGGCTCTTCCCCAAAGTCAAAGAGATTCAGGACATTGAGGCAGCCACGACAGGGCAACTAAAGACGCTCATGAAAGAGGACTTCCAGAAGTGCTTCAGAAAGTGGCAAGAACGATGGGATAAGTGTGTTCGAAGCGAGGGGGAGTATTTTGAGGGGGATTAATGGCCATGTGTCTTTAACTGTAATAATTTTTTTTTTTAATGTAAACATTCACCGTATTGTTTGATCACACCTCGTACCTCCACTAACCTGTACTTCTCTTATGAGACAAAGATAAATATAATTAAAGATTACGATTTTAAACTATTCAAACATTACCCATTTTTTCTGAGAATGTATAAGCATATCGGGATCTTTGGTGGGTGTATTTGTTTCTTGTTTGCTGTTGTAACAAATTACCACCAAATTGAGTGGCTTTAAACAACCCAAATTTTCTCCCTGGGAAGGTGGCAGGGGGTGAGGCTGGTGTGACTCTGGGTCAAATGCATCTTTCTCGCCGGGATCTTACCACCTTGAATGTTACAAAATTGACGCTGCTTTCACACGAAGTTATCAGCAGACAAACCACAATTAACATAGGTGCAGTTGGTTATGTAGGTCCTGGGAAATCCACAGTAGTAAAAGCTGTTCCTGGAGTTCACACTGTTCAAAAATGAACTAGAAGGAAATACTACAGTCAAGCTGGCTCTGCTAATGCTAAGATTTGGGAACTTGATGAGCCCAGTCGTCCTTGGCCAGAATGTTACAGGTCCTGTGGGAGCGGTGCGCTGACGCGTTTCCTATGGACCAGAGAGAACTTCATGTGAGTCAGAGAATGCCTTTCCTGTGTTTGCTGTCCCGGCCTCGCTATTTCCATGGCTGTGTGCTGACTGGGGCGCAGAGATGGCTGCTGCTCTTCTGTCGATAGCTGTCGTGAGCCCTATCCTCAGCCTCAGACTTCCGAACACCTGGCTGCGATAGAAACCATGAAAGTGAAGCATAGTTTGATTGTTGAAAATAAAATTGATTTGGTAATAGAAAGCCAGGCTAAAGAGCAGTGTGAATAGACCCTTGCATTTGTACAAGGTACAGTAGCAGGAGATTCTGTCATTCCAATTTCTGCTCAGCTGACACACAATATTGCAGTTGTCTGTGAATACAGAGTAAAGAAAATTCCAGTACGCCAAGAGACTTTTCTTTAGAACCTTGACTTACTGTTATTAGGTCCTTTGATGTCAGCAGACTTGGCTGTGAAGTTGACCACCTTAGTGGGGTGTAACTGTGATGGTATTCTAAGAAGAGTGTTAAAGGTGGGCCAGGAGGTGGAAGTCAGACCTGGTATAGTTTCCAAAGACAGTGAAGGAAAACTCGTGAGTAAGCCAGTCTTTTCCAAAATTGGGTCACTGTTGGCGGGACAGAATGACCTTCAGGATGCCGCTCCAGGGGGTCTTACTGGGCTTGGAACAAACATTCTCCCTACTTTGTGCCAGGCTGACACAATAGTGGGGCAGGTCCTTGGTGCAGCTGGAGGTTTAGCTGAGATCTGCACAGAACTGGGACGCTCGCATTTCCTGCTTGGCCGGCTTAGGTGCGCACACTGAAGGAGACAAGAAAGCAGAGTCTGAGAGTGTGCGCTCGTGCACCCTGGGTCCTGTGGACAGGAGGAAGAGTCAGTGTAGTCAAGGTCGATTGGGGCAAACCGTGTGCGCAGAAGCAGGAGAAAACATTGCCGTAGCCAGAGTTGGGAAACACTGGCGTTTCATTGGTTCGTGTCCAATAAGAAGAGGCGTGACAGTCAGGCCAACAGTAGATGATGACTGAAGAATTCCAGTTAAATAATGCATTTGGATAAAGTCAATAATTTTCTTTTATTGATAATTTTCTTTTAACAACGTAGGGGTCTATTTTCAACACAGTAGTGGGGAGTGAATTTCACAGCTCATTACCTTAGCAGTAGCTGTTATTCTCATTTTTGGGTGATGAAAATTTAGACTCGAGTATTAAAATGGAGTCTACAATAAATGTAAAAATTGGCATAATGTTGGATTGAATCTATAATTTACCAGAAATTATTCCCAAATAATATATGGTTTGTATATCAAGGCAGGTTTGAAATGAAACTCTTCACTACAACCAGCCTTTGTGGTAGCATACCTACTACTACCAAACTTGTTTGAAATAAAGTTTTTATTTTCATGATTCCTCTTTGAGTAGCTCTAGGCTGGAAAGGATTGTTATACCATAAAAACTTGAAGACACAAATTCTTGAAGACCAGTTTCCCTTTGCCTCATATCGTGTTTCCCCCAAAATAAGAGCTGATAGCGGGACCATCAGCTCTAATGCGTCTTTTGGAACAAAAATTAATATAAGACCCTGTCTTATTTTACTGTAATATAAGAAACGGGTATAAAGTAAAATAAAATAAAATAAAAACCAAGGCCTTCATTAATGTTTGCTCCAAAAGACGCCTTAGAGCTGATTGTCTGGCTAGGTCTTATTTTCGGGGAAACACGGTATGTTCTGTTACTTTATCTTTGTAATTTTGAGTAAAAAGAAATTAATAGGTTCAAATAAAATTATCCTAGAGCGAAAGGATAATAGAGCGAAACAAAGACACCCCAAATTTATTCTCGTACAGTTCTGTAGGTCCCAAGTCCAATCTGAGTCTCCCTGGGCTGAAGCCAAGGTGTGAGCAGAGTGTTGTTTCTGGAGGCTCCAAGGGAGACTCTGTTACCACGTCTGTTCCAGCTTCTGGAGCCTTCTTGTAGCTTTGGCCTCTGGTTCCTTCCTCTTTAGAGCCAGTGGTAACAGGTTGGGTCCTTCTTATGATGCCATCTCTCTGCTTCCCACGTCCATAGTCACATTGTCCTCTTCCACTTACGGACCTGTCAGATCATCTTTGGCCCACCTGGACAATCCGTGATAATTCCCCCCTTATTTTATGATGAGCGGATTAGCATGCTTAATTCTATCTGTCGTCTCAATTCCCTTTTACCATGGAACACAATATATTCACAGGATTAGGACGTTTGCCATCTTCGGGGAGCCAGTATTCTGCCTTCCACATTAGGGGGTACTTTTTGCAAACTGCTCATTCTTATCCTCCAGTGAAGTGGTGTAATGCCCTCCTCCCCTGCTCCCTTGCATAACAGATCGTTATGAGGAATGTGACTGGCGTGGGAGGCTGATCATTCATTGCCTTAAAGCCTCCCTCCTCTGCACTGTTACCATCCCAGCCACCTAAGCATTTCATGATTAGTTTGGTACAATTTTAGGGTTGGAAGGAAGCTGGAGGTCCTCGTAGCCAGCCTGCCCTGCAGGGGCTTGCGGACATCACTTCCAAATGGCGGTCTTGGCAGATAATGTTTTCTGTGAACAACTCCATTTTTCTGGAAATTGAGAGTTCCTGCTTTATAGCGAGAGAAACTCTCTTTGCAGGTTGTAGAACCTATTGGTTCTTTCTTGTTTTACTCTCTGGGGTCATATTGAATAAATCTAATTTCCTCTTTCACATTTGAAACCCTTGAGATTTTGTTAAAGACAGCTATCACATTCCCGAGTATGATAAATCTAAAAAAAAAAATCTCAGTTGCTTAACTGGGTCTCACATGAAACTGTTTTGAGACTTCTTTCCATCCGGGTCTGTCTCCTGAGTATGATACAGAAGCAAGAAGGGACGAATGCAGGATAATTTAAGAGGAGCCTTTAAATGTCAGAGGAATTGTCCTGTAGAGGAGGTTGGTGAGAGCTTTGCCATCACCACGGAAACAAGAAATCACTGCCTTATACTGTGGCTAAAGAGATTTAGGAGTCAGGAAACCTGCCTTCACCTCGTGGATTGAGATAGTGCAGTGGTACCACGGGAAGTTGAGGGATCTTTTGCCCTAGAACTGTGTAAGACAAGCCTTTAACCTCAGAATTCATTTATTTTGTGTAAGAGGCTTTGCTTTTAGTTAAATGTTCAGCTGAAAGTATTGTCATTGCTTGTCGTTTATGTCTGATGCCTGGATTTCCCTCTTGTTGGTTCTCTGGATGTAAAGCGTCATCACGACTGCTGTTAACCACAGGGGAAGGAGTATGGTTCGTGGCTTTATGAAGGAAGGAAAACAGTGGCATAGCTCAGGATAATTAATAGCAAGCGGAGTGACAGGTTGATTCCCTGGTAAGGACCCTGGCATTGTTGAAGGAAAAAATCACTTTATTCTTTCATAGAGAGAGAGGCAGCTGTAATTCTGGTTGGATGAAATCCAATTAAAAGGAACTGACATGCAAATTGATGATCAGTCAGTGTGAGCACAGAAAAAGTCCAAGAAGAGTCCTGTAGGAAGTGGCAGAGAACAGTGTGAGTCTTTCGGCGTGGTAATGTGTGTGCAGGAGAAAACAGGAACTACCTGAGCCAATCCGTCTGGAGTCACAGCTCGGAGTTAGAGCAGGACACTGGTTGTGTGGTGGGTTTACAGTGACCGCACTTTGAGACATTTTGGAGTTGAGACGTACATTTTAGGAATGATAGCCTTTCACAATAGAATGATTATCAATTACCCCTTGAAGGTTGTAGGTTTCCAAATTGGTGGTGGTTAAACACAGTATTTCCAAGAATATATGATGGGAGCCTAAGCCTGGCTCTTGGGAAGATCTCTGTGCAGACAGACTTCACCTGACCTAAAGATGTATCCTCAAAGATGTGTGTAAGAGTTGACTCCTAAATTTAGGATGACATAGGAGGGCTTGCCATTTTTAGTAATGCTATTATGAATCATTTTCTAAAGTGAAAAATCCTTTTACAACCAAAGTCATGCACAATTTATCTTTTGAGTAAATTCATAAGTCCATACATGAGGTTTGCTGAAACAAAGGCGTTTTTTTTAAACATGAAATAATTGTAGAGCCAAGTAGCACTTAAGCGTTAGAATAACAGAGGAAAAGGTGGGCAGAATTTTGTAAGAAGTCAGTATATTGCTTTTTAGGGAGGAGAATTCTGCTTAAGAATTCAGATGGCTTCTGCTCTTGTGGGAGAAGAAGAGGGCTGCCCAGGGTATTGCAGGGAGATTTATCAGGATCTATGGGGAACTGCCGCAGCAATGGCTAAGAAATGTTCTCAAGCAGGAGGAAATGGGACCAGAAGAAAGCCAAAGAAGGTGAAATGAAGCTCACCCTCAGAAAGCTGCGGAAGACTGAGAAGCTAAGAAAGGACTGGCATAGGCAGCGGCAGCAGCAGCAATAAGAGACCAGAATATGGTGGGCAGTTTCCACTCAGCACCGCCACAGCCAAGTTGTCTTATTGGTTAGCTGCAACGAACATGATCAACGGGGATTCTGAGTGACCAGGAGCAGTTCTTATGGGTCCAGGTGTGGGCAGTGAGGTGTAGGTCTCATGCAGTATGACCTCCTGTGGCCACTCCGCTTAGGTTGGTCCAGGTGTGAGCAGTGAGTGTCACGTGGTATAGGTCCCATGCAGTGTGACCACTCCTCTCAGGTTGGTCCAGGTGTGAGCAGTGAGTGTCATGTGGTGTAGGTCCCATGCACTGTGACCACTCCTCTCAGGTTGGTCCAGGTGTGAGCAGTTAGTGTCACGTGGCGTAGGTCCCATGCAGTGTGACCACTCCTCTCAGGTTGGTCCAGGTGTGAGCAGTGAGTGTCACGTGGTGTAGGTCCCATGCAGTGTGACCACTCCTCTCAGGTTGGTCCAGGTGTGAGCAGTGAGTGTCACGTGGTATAGGTCCCATGCAGTGTGACCACTCCTCTCAGGTTGGTCCAGGTGTGAGCAGTGAGTGTCACGTGGTATAGGTCCCATGCAGTGTGACCACTCCTCTCAGGTTGGTCCAGGTGTGAGCAGTGAGTGTCACGTGGTATAGGTCCCATGCAGTGTGACCACTCCTCTCAGGTTGGTCCAGGTGTGAGCAGTGAGTGTCACGTGGTGTAGGTCCCATGCAGTGTGACCACTCCTCTCAGGTTGGTCCAGGTGTGAGCAGTGAGTGTCACGTGGTGTAGGTCCCATGCAGTGTGACCACTCCTCTCAGGTTGGTCCAGGCGTGAGCAGTGAGTGTCACGTGGTGTAGGTCCCATGCAGTGTGACCACTCCTCTCAGGTTGGTCCAGGCGTGAGCAGTGAGTGTCACGTGGTGTAGGTCCCATGCAGTGTGACCACTCCTCTCAGGTTGGTCCAGGTGTGAGCAGTGAGTGTCACGTGGTGTAGGTCCCATGCAGTGTGACCACTCCTCTCAGGTTGGTCCAGGTGTGAGCAGTGAGTGTCACGTGGTGTAGGTCCCATGCACTGTGACCACTCCTCTCAGGTTGGTCCAGGTGTGAGCAGTGAGTGTCACGTGGTGTAGGTCCCATGCAGTGTGACCACTCCTCTCAGGTTGGTTCAGGCGTGAGCAGTGAGTGTCATGTGGTGTAGGTCCCATGCAGTGTGACCACTCCTCTCAGGTTGGTCCAGGCGTGAGCAGTGAGTGTCACGTGGTGTAGGTCCCATGCAGTGTGACCACTCCTCTCAGGTTGGTCCAGGTGTGAGCAGTGAGTGTCACGTGGTGTAGGTCCCATGCAGTGTGACCACTCCTCTCAGGTTGGTCCAGGTGTGAGCAGTGAGTGTCACGTGGTGTAGGTCCCATGCACTGTGACCACTCCTCTCAGGTTGGTCCAGGTGTGAGCAGTGAGTGTCACGTGGTGTAGGTCCCATGCAGTGTGACCACTCCTCTCAGGTTGGTTCAGGCGTGAGCAGTGAGTGTCATGTGGTGTAGGTCCCATGCAGTGTGACCACTCCTCTCAGGTTGGTCCAGGCGTGAGCAGTGAGTGTCACGTGGTGTAGGTCCCATGCAGTGTGACCACTCCTCTCAGGTTGGTCCAGGCGTGAGCAGTGAGTGTCACGTGGTGTAGGTCCCATGCAGTGTGACCACTCCTCTCAGGTTGGTCCAGGTGTGAGCAGTGAGCGTCACGTGTGTAGGTCCCATGCAGTGTGACCACTCCTCTCAGGTTGGTCCAGGTGTGAGCAGTGAGTGTCACGTGGTGTAGGTCCCATGCAGTGTGACCACTCCTCTCAGGTTGGTCCAGGCGTGAGCAGTGAGCGTCATGTGGTGTAGGTCCCATGCAGTGTGACCACTCCTCTCAGGTTGGTCCAGGCGTGAGCAGTGAGTGTCACGTGATGTAGGTCCCATGCAGTGTGACCACTCCTCTCAGGTTGGTCCAGGTGTGCGCAGTGAGCGTCACGTGTGTAGGTCCCATGCAGTGTGACCACTCCTCTCAGGTTGGTCCAGGTGTGAGCAGTGAGTGTCACGTGGTGTAGGTCCCATGCAGTGTGACCACTCCTCTCAGGTTGGTCCAGGTGTGAGCAGTGAGTGTCACGTGGTGTAGGTCCCATGCACTGTGACCACTCCTCTCAGGTTGGTCCAGGCGTGAGCAGTGAGTGTCACATGGTGTAGGTCCCACGCAGTGTGACCACTCCTCTCAGGTGCTCCGGCAGCCGTGCACTCTGTGCAAGGAAGCCTAGACAAGCTAAGCCTTTCGTGCTTGCTCTGTCAGAAAGTGACTGGTGGCAGCAAGCTACAGATGAGTCGATGGGTAAGTAATGGACTGTTGGGTTTCACCCCCCTAGTACTGGTATTGGATCAGAAGCAGCTCATCACACTGTAATGGTGGCTCAGTGAAATGCGTGAGCGTTCTCAGGCTGCAGCACGAGACAAGCTACGCATCGTGGAATGTGGAGAATCACCTGGAGAGGGACTGAAGTCTGCAGCGCGTGGCACGGGGTGGGTGAGTAGGGCCCAAGAACAGCCTACAGAAGCAGCAGGGCTTGTGTTGATCTAGCAAGCAGAGGGGCCTCTGGAGTGTTCCTGAGCGTAAACAGGAATCCTGTGAAGCTGGGGGAAAAGAAAACACTCAGTTGGAGGAGCCAGACCACAGTGGACATCATCTCTGACCTGCCATTAACATTGTGTCACATATCCTTGGGTCACATATCCTTTCCTCTCTGACCCTCAGTTTCTTTATCTCTAAAGATGATTAGATGAGTTTTTTGGTCTTCTCCTCCAACTCAGTGACTTGACAATTGCATTGCTTTTGGACAACCACGTGAGGCAGGGAGTGTCTCCGAACTACCTGCTGTAGACCATGGCCCGTGCACGTCCCTAGTTTTGTTTTGCTGTTGTTTCAAAAAAGCATTTTGTCATTGGACTTGTGAGGGAGTTGTCTCTTTAATCTCTCTTGTTTCCTTTTTTCCCTACAAATGATACGCATAGGACTGTCGTTGTCCTGCCCTCCGAATCAGCGCTTTTGCAGAGAAATGAAAACATTGCACTTTCAAAGGCACAGAAAGCAAAAACTGTAGCATCAGGATTCAAGGTTACAGAATTGGGTAACTTTCTGCTTTGTTTTGCTGAGCTGAATGAAAAAGATTTGATTGAACATTACTGCTTAGGGGTACATATTAATAACCACAAAATCCATGGTAATTTTTTTTCTTTGCAAAGAATTTCAAATTATGATCTAGGACGTGGATTATCACTGTCAACTGAGTGTGGATGTGAGAAATGTGGATGGTTTACTGGATAGAGGGCTGACTGGGGAGGAACAGCTCTTTGGTAATGCAGGTCCAGAGAGGGAATTCCGGCTGCAGCCTTGATGTGTGTAGCTTTATTTTCATTAATAATTTGTTACAGTTCAGATATCTAACAACTGGTGTAGATCTTTATAACATTAGCTAATAAAAATAGTTAGAAAAAAGTCATCAAAAGTAGAATCTTTTGATTTAAGAACTGAAGTGTTTTTCAACTTTAATATTCCACAGAAGAATTTGTTAGGTCTGTGAGCTTCCAGTAATACCCAAGTAGCTCTTCACCACAGATGTAAAATACACTCTCATATGATCACCTTTTTTTCCCCTTTTTGGTTTTTATCCTTTATCCCAGCTGGCTTTAATTTAGGGGATGGGAGGTATGGTATTGGTATTAATTTATGAGTAAAATCAATAGAACTACATCAAATACTTAGTGTGTGTCAGGATTTACCACGATAAATAAGAGATGGTCCCTGCCCTCCCAGAGCCCACTTGAGGAAGGTACAGAACTTTGAAAAGTAAACAAGGTTACCATGCCAATAGAAGGCTGCAAGACAGGGGGGGCGTGCTGTTGTTCCTAGCAGGTTGCAGAGCAAACAGCCTGCATGTGCGAGTGCCAGGCATTAAGTACTTGGGGTCATGGGAGAGGGGTCGTTTGTAGCTTGGAGAGAGATCAGAGAAACGTCCATGAAGGAGGTGACACGATAATGATGTTTCAACACACAGGAAGGGACGTGCCAGTAGACAGGCAGGGTGGCATTCCAGGGACAGAGTGGTCACGACTGACACGTGGGGACATGGAGATGCCTGTCCTCTTTGGGTCCTGAAAATAAGTGCGGGGTTGCCAGCCGGCTGGGTTTTGTCTTTGGCTATGGCCAGTCAGCATCAGAGCGCACGTTGTTTGAGGGGTGTCTGCTCAAACTGGCCCGGAAGACGTGCTTGGGCATTGTGTGCTGGGTTTCTTCAGGTCTTGTGACCATGGTAGCAGCGGGTGCTTTGTCTTTTTGTTATTGATTTACCAGAGTCCCCTATGTAATCTGGATACACATCCCTTGTCAGATATGTAATAGGAATACTCCCAGCCTTCGCTGTTTGCCTTTTCAATTTCCTAATGATGTCGTTTGATGAACCAGAAGTTAAAATTTTGATGAAGTCCAGTTTATCTTATTTTTCCCTTACATGTTTCATGTCTTTTGGATCTTCTCTAAGAAATCTTTAGTTACCTTAGGTTCTCCATTGTTTTCTTCTAGAAGTTTTATTTACATTTTGGTTTATGAGCCTTCTCAGATTTTTGTGTGTGGTGGTGTAAGGTAAGAAGAAGTTTCATTTGCTCTCCCTCATCTTTATTCATCTTTATTCAGTTCTGTCCTTGTTTGGAAGACTTTTTCCCTCCCCCATTGAATATCCTTAGCACCTTTGTTGTAATCGGTTGCCCGTTTCCGTCTGTTGATGCTTATGTCTACTTCTGGGCTCTGTATTCTCCATTGATGTATTTGTCCTTATCCCGGTACCACAACTGCCTGGATTACTCTGGCTTTCTAGTAAGCACTGAAATACAGTAGTGTGAATCCTCTCACTTTGTTCTTTTTCAAGATTGTTTGACAATTCTAGGTCAAACAATCTTGCTTTTCCATATAAAATTTTAGAATCAAATTGTCAAATTCTACAAAAAAACAAACAAACAAAAAAAAACACCTGAAGTGCTTTACAAAATCCTGCGATGCCCCGGCAGTCTTGACTGTTCCATGGCAGTCAAGTCAGAATCGTTTGGAGGCTGAATCCAGTTAATAATTATCCGTTAAAATTCCCTAGGTTATTCCAAGTACAGTAAAGGTTGGGAAACCATGTGCTAATGGAGTTTTAGTGTGGTGCACTAAAAGAGAAATTCAGTAGTGGATTACTGGTCTAGGACTGACCCCAGTGGGTTGTCTGTGTGGGAATTGACCTGGGCCTTTGGATGGAAGAGATTGTCCAAGTTGATGGGAAGGGAGGGTTGAAAGGGCCTGGCTGAGGGGGAGTGAGAAGCTGTGCCCGTCAGGGACACAGAGTCCCACTGCTAAGCGCTGAGTCTCAGCCTGATTGCTCAGGGCCTCCTCATGCTAAGCCTGACGCACATGTAGACTGAAAAACAGTCACTGGCCAGCTAAGGAATGCTTTGCATTGGTAAAGCATTGCAAATAAATGCATTCTTGTAGAGTAGCTTTCTCATGGATTAGGAAGCCTTGGTGAAATCTGTGTAGGCACCTTCTAAAATGGTTATGTGCTTTTTGCTTTTCGAAGATTTCTGTCTTTTTATTTTATTTTAGTGTATTTAAGTAAACAGTGATTCATCCATTCTTTCCATGTAGGGGGTTCTGTCAGAACTGCTGCCTCCCTAAAAGGCTTTAAAGAAAAAAGAGACAAAGTCTCAATCAAATGACCTCATTGGGGCATACACAGTATGTGAGCTGGTAGGTGCTTGCTTGTGGCTTTTTAAAAATAACATTTTCTCTCTTGAAGAGAGAGGTTGGAATTATAGTAGTTCTCCCTTCTCTGCAGTTGCACTTTCCAGTTTCAGTCACCCGTGGTCACCTGCAGTCCGAAAATATTAAATGGAAAATTCCAGATGTAAACAATTCTTCAGTTTTGAATTGTGCACTGCGTAGTGTGGTGAAATCCCGTACCATCCTGCCCGGGACGTGAATCACCCCTTTGTCCAGCGTGTCCACGCTGTACGTACATACAGTGAGGTGTTTTGAGAGAGAGGCCACGTTCATGTAACTTTTATTACAGTATATTGTTATACTTGCTCTGGTTTACTGTAGTTATTGTTGTTAATCTCTTGTTTTTACTTATAAATTGTACCTAATTTATTCATTAAGCTATCATAGGTATGTGTGTATAGGAAAAAATACAGCAAATACAGAGGATGCCAAAAAATGTACACATATTTTAAAAAAGGAAAAAACCGTATTAAAATTGTAATATTCAGTATATACCGATAACAAAAAATGAATACTAGTCATGTGTATACATTCCCCCCCCCCCCCCCGGGTTTGGTGCTGTCTGTGGTTTCAGGCTCCTTCTGGGGGTCTTAGAACACATATTCCACACGGGTTGGGGGTGGGGGGCGACTGTAGTCAGCGGAGCCCCTCTTTCCAGAATACAAGTTCCCTAAACAGCTGTAGAAAATTAATTTCAGTCAGAGCTAGCAGAGCTGTAATCTCAACTTTCTGCTCAGTGTTATGGAAAATCCTCTCTAGAAAGCAGCCAGTATCTACCTGCTAAGGGGTGTTAAAAAATTCAGATGAACATTGGATTTTTGAGTGTTTTCTGAGTAGAAGCGGCATGGCAAATCCTTTACTGAGCTAGATTTTACAGTGCAGAAAGCAAGTATTGATGATATATTTATATTTTTGTGCATGTGACGTGTTGGTTGTACTATTTTCTTGTTTCAAATAGAATTCACAAATACCACGTCCAACTCCAAACCTCATTTTTCTGTGAGGGGTGAGACACTTTAGGCATGAAAGCTTTGATATTAGCAACTTTTCACTTATTTATAAATATATACTTCCAAGGCAGTGAAGCAGCTGGGTGGAGGATGAGGAAAGTTGCTTTCCTTTCTCATTTACCACTGGATTTAGTAACAGACACAAACTTCTTTTAATAATGTTTGTAAAGAGGGAGAAGCAGTCACAGACTCCTCTTTAAGAAATCTTCCCCCCTTGCACACTCTGTCCATTTTTATACCTTTATTTCTAGGATTCATCTGTAATGCAGACATCACTTTTATGGTGGTATAATCATAACAAATAATTTTGTATTTTGCTTAACATTTCAAAAGCCATTTCCTATGTTGCTGTATTATCTTTATAATTAATAATTTCATGGCTGCATAACAGTACATCAAATTGTGCCATAGTTTATATTCCAATGTTGGAAGTTTTCAATTTTGTGCTGTTAGAGCACAAAGAACTTCTTTGTACGTCAATTCCCCCTTAATTTTTTTGATACATTCTCTGTTGTAGAATAACAGGGTACCTTCCTGTTCTAAGGGTTTTATCAGTGTACATTTTACACTATATACTATAAGGTATAATTAAAATTATAACTTTAAAATTTTAGGGATTAAAAAGCTACAGGATTCTTTGCATAACTGTATCACTCAAAAAGCTGCAGTTTGGTTTGAGCTCCATTTATGTCTACCTGTTACTGGTTTATGAATTGGACTCTTAACTGATGTAAAGTTTTTTTGTTATATATGTAGTAACCCTTTGCAATATTTGTAGTGAATACTTTTTCCAGTTCCTTTTTTTTATTTTAGTTTTCCATTACAAAGGAGTTCATGAGGTTGAATTTTGTGTTTTCTTTTTTGACTTTTTCTGTTGCTTTAAGATAACAAACATGTTGTCCTTTGAGAGCTCTAACACCGATTCTTTACCCTTTAATATTTCCTGTGGTTTAATTAAAAGAAGTTTCTTGGATCCCGGAGTTTCTACTGATTTATGTGCCCTCTTCTTACTTGCAGTGCAGTGAGGAAAGGTGGGTTATTTCAGGAGCTTGTGTTGTCACACATCTTGGGAGAAGGCTAGAAACAGCCAGAATTCCTATATTGGCTTCCTGCAATGTCTGCAAGTCTGTGTTTACTCTTCTGTAAAGCTGGGATGAGAATAACAAATGGATAGAGAATTTTTTTTAATGCACTTAAGCCTTCTCTTAAGCACTGTTAAGAACCTCAGAAGTGTTTAAAATACCAAATCGCTGTAACTTTTGATTAATACGTGTGTACCATTATACCTTGGATTTTTCTCGATAGGTAGAGATCTCATGGGATCGTTGTTTTTTTCCTGAAGCTAAGCACACCTGTATCACCTGTGGACATTGGGGCGCTGGGTGTAGAAAAACCTGCTGTCGAGGCTGTCCATCGGAAATACCCAGTGTGAAAACCAGGCCTAGCAGGTCGTTGGTGAGGGCTCTGGGACGGCCTGTAACCAAAATGACTTCAGGAAATAGGAACGCTTGGAGGCAGTGAAGGTGGCGCTTACAAAACATGGGCTTGTTTCACCAACTTTGCCCCTTATGTCCCCCTGGGTAAGTCATTGAACCTCTCCAAACTTAGTTTCCACAGTGATAAAATGGGGATAATATTGATGAGTCGTGAGCTGTTCAGCTGCTGCCTGACCCATAGCAAAAGCCAAGTAAATCAGAGCTGGCATTACCACCTTTATTAACAGCCAACATTTGTGTACATTTCTGACCTACAGAGCCTTTGAACCTGCTATTTCTCATTGTGAATCCGAGCTTTGTACACCGTGGATTTTAAATGTTCCGCTGCCTGTGTGTTCATTGGCTCAAGATGTTGTTCCCTTTTAGTCAGCTGACAGCTGTATGCATTCACTCGGCGTTTGTCGTGCACTTTCCTGCCATGTCTTCTTATCTAAATGAAATTCTAAAACCTGTGTGAGTCCAAAGCTTGTATCTTATTCAGCTGGCTTGTCCCTGTCCCCAGAGCTGGGCCACAGAGTCCAGACCCACTGCTACTGGCGCTCTAACTCCGCGATTTATTAAAGTGACCTTGGGCAAGTCAATTTCTGGCTTGTCGAGGCCACCTGTTCTCATCTGTAAAATGAGTAACAAATTCCTTCCAAGGATTACTTTAAGCAGTGTAGTTGGAAGTCCTTTGTACAGCAGATTATTAGTTCTTTCTCTGTAACCGCCTGCTGTGCCAGCATCATCAATGTTTAGAAGGTGTATGTGTCCTGGGCTGGTGGCCGATGGAAGGCTGTGGACCCAATCCTTAACTCGAGTGTCCAGATATACCCATTAAACGGTGAAAGTTGTTCTTTGGGGACTAGTCATCCTTCAGGGTGCAGAGACACGGATTAATGAGAATACTGGGGCACCTTCCGTTGGAAGCGTTTGCCTCTTGCTCTTGTAAAGGTGAAGCCCAGTTACACACAGGTGCTCAGAGCACGTTCAGTGACTTAACGCCACCCTGAGGAAGCGAGCTGACTCTGGACTTAAGGAAATTTAATATGGATTTTGGGGTATGCGGTCCATGTGGGCCATCTGTGGGGTACACATAAGGAGACTCAACGCTCAGACAATGGGGTGTGGCTCCGAGGCAGATTTCATGGGGTCAGCCTTATTTCCCATGGAATTCCATTCTCTCCTAACCTACTGGTGTCATTTCTCTGCGTCCTGTGTATTTTTGGGTTATATTTTTTTCTTTCCCATTTGATTTTCAGAAATGACAATGCTGAAATGTTGGCTGTGGTCAATTTTAATAGGTAAGGCTCAAATACTAGGTATCCATTTCTCTCTTGAATAAAAAATAAAGTCGTGTTATAAAGAAAACAGCCCAAGTATTTATAAAAAAAAAAAAAATCCCTGTGTTCATTTTGGAAAATGGTAACATTTGTTAATCTCCTAAAATACAATTTACTGTATTCTGACAGTGTCTTTGAATTGTCAAAGACAACATGATGTCCTAAAGGAAGTTATTTTTTTCCCCGTCGCAGTGTTTATTCTCTAAGATTTTAGCCTTCTGGAACAGGTGTTGTTTCTCATGAGAAGGGCGAGTGTCTGGTGGACAGAAAGGTGGAGCGTTACGTCTTCGAGTAGATAGGTGTTTCGTTTCCACTTAAAGGAAATTCTCTGAGAAGAGCAGAGCCAGTTGTGTTTAGCAACTAGCTTTCTGCTAATGATGGGGTGCATGATATATTTGCATCTAGTCCGTTCCACGAAGTCCTCTGTGTGCTTTTGGGATATGGGAAATTGGCGGTGGCTCAGGTGAGGTGCACAGGTAACATGGCCTCTCCCTCCTAGGAGGGTACAGGCGACAGGCTTCTTTCTGATGGTCAGGAATCTTTGGCATTCTCCTGTGTAGTCGGGGTGGCAAATCTGATGAAAGAGCAGAGAGGAAACTTTTTATTAAGCTATGATATAGTCCCTGTGTAATTAACTCTTTGGTGGCCTTCAAGTACAGAAGAAATTTGTGCTAGGAACTTAGTGTCTAGGAATCTGATTTTTATGAAGTCTGAAAAGGGATGACCGGTTCTCAGTTTTGTGGTCATATTCTGTGAGTGTCCCCCTCATCTACTTGGTGAGGGCTTTGAACATGGGGACTTGGTGAAACCTTTCTCTCAGAAGGGAGTAAGCAGGGGTATAGCTTGGCACCATTTAAAAAAGGATTTGGGTAGCAGAAGACAATACTCCATTGGGGCATTTTTAAAAATGAGATGTTAACTTCTAGAAGTTTTTATATCCGTGACGCTGCTGCATTTTGTAAACAGTACATAGTGGTAAGACTGTGCCTCACTGATGAACCCCACGGCACCCAGTGTGGGACTTGTCCTGCCCAAATCACAAGGTGTCCTAGACTTTGGCAGAGGGAGTTGCTCGGCAGTCAGCACTGGAAAACACACTTCCTGCAATCTGCTTGCCTTCTTTGGGGTTCCTTAGGAGCAAATCCCAAAGCACTCACCTTCATCCAGTAATATTAATGTTCTAAGAGGGGCTATACATTATATTAAAGTCAGGGTAGTTCTCCACGGGAAGGCTGGTTTTTAAATGAGACGTAGTCAACCTCTTTTTAGCTGGTGTTTCATTACCACCGAGGATTTATAACGCAATAGCTCTGAGGCGAAGCTGGTAAGAATGCCAGCTTCACTAATATTTAGAGTCATAAAATTCTGGATATTGGACAAGCTCTTAATTACTCTGAATCCGTCTTTGTCTTAATAAAAGTTGGATTGTACCCACTAAAACAAGATGGCTGTGTATGCATTAATCTCCAAATGTAGGTTAATACCTTTTTAAAAGCTGTCTCTTAGACAAGAGACTTGAAAATTAATTTCCCATTTTCAGCTTAAATTGAAGAGCTCTTGCACGTGTGGAGTTTGAAGGGCTGCCATTTTTCTCATGTTGTATTCAAGTGCCAATAATAACTCTGCTCCTCTTTCTTTTTTTCTTTTTTCTTTTTTTAAATGTCTTTGGTAAAGAAAAAAGTCTCTTCTGGTGCTTGGGGACTTGTATTTTTTTTTTTTTTTAAATCTGCTTCAAGTAAATAGACGAAGTTCTGTTTTCTCAGTGGAGTTTGAATCACGGGATGAGAGGCCTAATGAAGCGGTGGGTAGTGGGGTCCTATTATAAGCCATGCTGGAGAAATCTGGATTTCACATATCTCATTGCTACCAAGCTACACAGTTTTGATGTTTTTTTGTCATGTAATATCTAAGCACTTACATATGGGGGGATGGGGCCTCCTCATAATGAGAGCTTCTTAACTGACTTTCTTGACTACAAATCAAAGACAGAAACTTTTCCTTTCTTTTTTTTAAAGTCTCCAGAGTACCTACGGCTGTGTAACCACTTAGCAGCACAATTCTAGGATTCCTTTCCGTGCTGCAGATGGTCAGTGAGATTATAAGGGCTCTGAAAAGATTTTTGTATAAATTGAGGTCTTCTCAGGTGAGAGTCTGTGTCTGACAGACACATTTTTCTTCCCAGCTTCAATACTGCACTATTCAGTGTGCTGCTGTATGAGCCCGATTCTTCTGTGGTTAGTGGGACTCGGGGCAGATAGAGTTAGGGACAAGTTTCAGGAGTAGAAACCAATATAATCAAACGAGAGGGAGCAAGCATAACACCCTTCCTGTATTGTATTAAAGCTACAGGTACTAGAGTATTGTTCTCTTATATTTTACTCTGTTGGTTTTATAGACATATTTATGACAATATTTACATAATAAATAATCATATAAGGCATTTATTAGCGATACAGATTCCCAGGCATTTCCTTGTAGAAAGTCTGATCCAGTAGCTCTGGGATTGGTCCCAGGCATCTGATTCTTATCATCAAGCACATTTGATATTCAGACAACTCCCCTGTGTACTTCAGAAGCTCCAGGTTTTCATGGGCAATTTGTAGGATACTTTTCCTCTCCTTTGTCAAGACTGTAGTGTGATTTTTGAGGGGATGTCTTCAGTAGAACATTTGGCAAAAACTTCTGTGTAGGACAATCCCACTGACAAAACAGACACTTCAGTACATAGTTTTGGATCAGTAACGGCAAACGAATGAAGAGGCTACCCGGATAGGCAGGTGCCCCAAATCTGTCATTGCGAATGATGGAACTGGGGTGTCAGGCCTGGGATGAAAGGAGGTAACCCATGTGCTCTCTCTGAGGCTTAAGGAGTTACCTTCCTGTGAAGGGATCACACTTCAGATGGCACCACGGAGCGGACGTGGGACTAACTAGTGGACACTGTGGGGACTGAATACAAAGAAATAGGGGTCCTGGAGGGGCCAGTGGCCTGGCAGCCTTCACAGATACTGCTCTGCCTTCCCATTGTTTGCAGACTGTGGAACTATTATTTTCCCCCAGAGAACTCTGATTTAGACTACCAGTTAACACGAGCAGTGGAGCTGCTCAGGGGAAGCGGGCTGAGGGGCATGCGCACAGTGTGCCTCTTTTTCTCCCTAATGCTAGCAGGCCCGTGCACTAGAAGCCTGAGGTTCCCCGGAAGTGGCTGCAAACACCAGTGCAGTGTGGTGAGTTCTGTTCAGTGGAGATGGCTGCGCAGTGTGGAGTTTGTGAGCTCCATAGGGCCGGGGATGCCTGGGGTGCAGTGCTGCGCGCCGCTGGGTGGGGTCTGGCTCCGACGGCAGGGCTTAGTGAAATGCTGCTTGAAGGAAAGCCCTGGGAGAAATGTGTACCTCATCTCCAGCGCTGAATGAGAAGATTTCTAAGGTCCTTTCTGACCTAGAAAGTCTATGATGCCTGCTTTGAAGATTTAAGTCTTCAGCCTTAGCAGGATGCCCCACGGATGCGTGCAGGTGCTGTCTTCTGTGCTGCTCTTCCCGCACTCACAACGGTGCCTGTACTCCTGGTGCTCAGTCAGTATGTGTGCAATATGCGCATTTGTTGAAGAAGGTGACAATTGTCTGAGATGGTACTTTGTGAACCCCCTTTTTCCTGTTGTTCTGGAGAATTCACATTTAGCTGCCTGTCTGTCTAGTGACCCGGGCCCCTGCCTCCCACCGGCCATCTGTCCTTGCTTCATGTTCTCATTTCGTCCTTCCCGATCCATGTTTGGAAATAGAGAATGAGGAGACCAAGGATATTGTGGTAAACCAAAGGCAAGCGAGAGAGAAATTTCCTGGGTGCATGAATTGAGAAACCTGTTGGCTGACGATCGGATATTTCCTGTGATTTTCAGTTGTGGTGTGTAATGCGGGGGCTCAGCTCCTGGCAGGTGAACGCAGGAGATGGTGAGGCCCAAAAGGAACAACAGCGGAGTCATGGGTGGGGGTTCGTACCACTACCCTGTTTCCCCGAAAATAAGACCTAGCCGGACCATCAGCTCTAATGCGTCTTTTGGAACAAAACTTAATATAAGACCCGGTATTATAGTATAGTATAGAGTGTAGTGTAGTGTAGTATAGTATAGTATAGTATATATATAGGTATAGTATATATATATATATAGGTATAGTATAGTATGGTATATTAATTGTATTATATTATAGACCTGGTCTTATATTATATGAAAATAAGACCGGTATTGTATTATATTTATATTATACCTGGTATCATATTATATTATTATTATACTATATTATATTATATAAGACCTGGTCTTATATTATAGTGAAATAAGACCAGGTTTTATGTTAATTTTTGCTCCAAAAGACGCATTAGAGCTGATGGTCTGGCTAAGTCTTTATTTTTGGGGAAACATGGAATATTCTCGATGGTGGCCAGTCGAGACACAAGAAGCACACATCTGCCAGTACCCCAACAAGGGGTGTGTCCCTGCACCAGTCTTGCTGGCGGCCGGGAGAGTCACAGGAAGTAGGATCCACAACATCCACACCATCGTGCGTGCTAAGGTAGCCACGGCAGTTACATACAAAACAATAGTGGCTAATGGCCAACTGGTAACAGCTGACGGCCAACTGGTTCCATGAGTGCTCACATAGGCATGCGCCCTGCGCATGTGCGGGCTACGTACCCGAGCCAGCACCTCTCCACGTGAGGCCCAGAGCCTGGAAACTGCTCTCTGGAGCTCTGTCCCAACATGGTGTATTCCTGTTCTCAGAGAGAAGTAAGAATTTGTCGTAGATCTATTGGTGTGGGTTAATTGGCATATTTTGTGACACCTCTGAAGTTACTGCTTCGTCTTTATCCTTGCCCACTATTGTACACGCAAAGCATTTGAATTATTTTAGAGACGATGTAAATTTGCTGGTGGTATGCAGTGTACACTTAAAGCTGATTGGCATTTTGCATCACCTTTGCAACTCGTGAATCACACACTCCCTTTGTCGGTGACCAGACTAGGTCGGCGAGGCAGCCCCTGTGCAGGCCCTGCCACGCGTGCTGGGTTTAGAGGCGCTCCAGGCTCTGGGGGCCCTTCTGTGCTGTGAGCCTGGGAGAGCTTCATGATCTGGGAAATGAGTAAAAGCTTTTGCACGGTTTTCCCCCAGAAGGTCCTGCTGCTTATTTTGGACAGGAGAGGTCCTCAGACTTCAGCCCAGCCACACGTAGGGCTCATGTGGCTTATTTGGTGTTTGGGGCTTATTTGGCCGCCCTCTTCGGTGTTTCTCTGGAGTGAGCCCTCTTTACTCAAAGTCCTGCGTTTCCGATATTTGAATTGGTGACACTCTAATATAATGAGTAAAGTTTTTCTTTTTACTTGTTTTTAAAACAATACCAACCACTTCATTTGGTTGGATAACAACAAGAGGCTAAGATTTATTGAGCTGTTATTAAGGTACCACGTGCTGTACTAAGTGCTCCCATATGATTGATTATTTATGTAGTTTCCACAAGTATCCTAATTTTATGGATGAAAACGTTAAGGCAAAGACAGGTTAAATAACTTGCTCAAGTCAGCGAACTTGTTCAAGGTCCCCTGTCTCCTCACCCTGGCTGCTCCTCCTACCCATATTCCCGGGTGACAGTGACGCTCCCTGAACCCCCAGCCTGCCTTGCTCAGGGCAGTCACAGCAGGGACATGTCACAGGCGGCTGCTTACACAGTGCCTATTGATTTTCTTCACCCTCCCGTTTTCATCCTCCAGCCTGTTGTTCCAGGAAGCTTATTTGTCATACATAACAAGCCTTGTTACAGTGACCCAAACAAGTCATTGACATTTAAAATTAAATTGCAACAGGTATTGTGGATAGTCACACTGCTCATTGACAGTGCATCACTAATTACATCGAGAGAACATCCTGTCTGGGTATATTCTGCCCAATCAAATTGGAAACATTGACCCTCTGCAAGCAAATTCCTCTTGACTTGCAGAAAGTTTGGGAGTCCACAGATCCCAAACCAATCTCAAAATACTGGGCTTTTGGAAAACTTTTACTGATTTTTCTCCTGAGGTTCCTTGCAGCAAAGGGTGATTCTGGTTTCTCCTCTGTCTGCTAAGTCAGGAGGGGAAAGCTGTGCCTTTGAAAGTGAGAGATTATTATCCCCTACAGATTGGGGATGGGGTGAAGGTCAGTGCACAGGGTGGGCATGTGGGTGGCATTGGCCGTGAGGTTCCCTGTCTGTGTAGCTAAACCACAGTGTTTGATTCGGCTTTACCCCTTCTTTGCCCTCTTCTGCCTTCCCCTCCCTCTTTTCATTCCTTTCTCCTTCCCCTTATCTCTATATGTGAAGAGGGAGGGAGGAGAGGAAGAGAAGGAGGAAGAGTGAAGAGGAGAGAGGGATAAGGAGAGGCTGAACCGGGGAGGAAAGGAGGAGAGGAGGGAGGAAGGCGGGAGGGACCCTGAAAACAAGCGAGCACATTTACTCATTAGGCATTGTTCCTGGTGCTTTATGTGCATTAATAACCCCAGGGGACAGGTATACTACAGATAAAGAAACTGAGGCGTTGAGAGGGGAAAACATTGGTTCGAAAGTCACACAGTTAATTGACTCTTCTGAGAACAGAGTGGCTGTCCTCAGGCCAGCAGTTCCATCTCCTGGCTGACGTGGCTTGTGCTGTGAAGGTCCACATTTAAGCATAACTCTGTCTCTGGAGGCTTTGGAAGTAGTAGTTCCCTTCAGCAGGGCAATTAGGTATGCTGGCCCAGGGAGGGAGAGAAGGGGTGAGATCTCCTCTTCCCTTGCATTACACATGCGGATTGGTTTGTGGCAGGCAGGATTGATGCCAGAATCAAAGTGACTTAAGCAGCATCCCCAGAGAAGCTCTACTCTAACAGTTTCTTCCTCTTTGTTGCCCCTTGCCCCCTGTGAATAGGATTTAGCTGTGATTCAGCTGCTGCTGTTCTTTTGGTAATCCATGTGGAGGAGGGAGGTGAGGGCTGCTATTAAGGGCTTCTTACTTTGGGTTCTCCTAATCAGATCTCCTGCAGTTATTAATGTGCCTGTGAGAGGCTCTCTGGTGTCCCGGGGGGTTTTGTTAGGTGTACTGGACTGTTAAGCTTTCTAAGATGGAATGTTTTCTTAGGTTCTGGCCTGCAGGCTTGGATGGATGGAGGTTGTTAAACACCTCCCTTGAAAGGAATATGGTGTAAGAGCAAGCTGATGACCTTGGGGGCGGGGTGGGGTATGTGGGTGGGTGGGATAGCAACCCGCAAACTTCACCTCCTTCTCTTGCCCGGAAAATCTAACGTTGTTAATAATACCCTTTAGATATTAAAAGTGAAACAACTGAGAACTATTTACTGGGCAGCTAAACGTACATTATTTCCCCCGTTAGCTTTAATTAGGATGAAAAATCATACATTTCAATAACCATTTGTTTCTAATAACTGCACTTCTGATTCGCTCTGAGCCCAGGCACATGCCTGTTTCGTTGTGGATGGCCCCCCTCTGAGCCATTGCACACCTGTGTGTTGACACAGCCAGGCTCCTAATGTGGGTGCACACACCTCGGATTTCAGACACGCTGGCACGAAGTGCCGTGGCTGGACGGCTTTCTGCACTTACCTGGGGGACCGGCAGGATAGTCCAACCAGAGAATAAAGAGTTTGCAAGTTCAGAACAAAACAACCATCCAAACCACCTAACCTAGATTCAACCCGGTTACTGTTTTGTTGTTTTATATGTTTAAAAGGCTGTATTTTTAAAATCTTTCCCATCTCTTCCGCTTAAATAAATGTCATTAACAACAATACAATGTCAACACAGTTGAAAATAAGCATTCAACTTGAAAGAATTGGATCTTTGAGGCTTTTCCTATCAGATTTTTGCTAATTCTTTAGTGTTTCCTAGATGTGGTATATGTGGTCTGAGAAAGTATGGATGCTGTGGTGGTGTGTACAATAGTGACTGGTGTGTGTGTGTGTGTGTGTGTGTGTGTACAGGGGGAGGGGTGAACCTGCTGTTTGGAAGATAAGAAAATAAGCAGCTTGGCTTCAATCCCTCAGTGGCATAACCAGCTAACGAACGAGAGGAGCTACACTCCCAGTTATCTTCATGGCTACGAAGACTTAATAAGGTCTGAGCCCACCTTTTGTGGGCCAATGAGGTGGCAGCAAAATCCACAGCAGACACGCAGCTTATAGCCTCCGAATGTGCCAGAGATGTGCTGGCTGCTGGTTTGGTTGCAGGGAGGTGTGGCTGGCCCTGTGCGCTTCCTCCAGGAACGGGAATTGTGCCAGACACCAACTAGAGAAGACCAGCTGCTTTTCCGATGTTCTGTGGACATGATTGGCTGTAGCTTTTGATCAGGACACTGTTGCTAATGAAGTTTGACCAGCATCATTTAGACAGGAATGAATGACAGCTGATGTGCAGTTTTCTTGATTGGCAGCATTTGGAACTAGTAACCAGAGGAGCGGGGGAGAGAAGCCAGCTCTGACTGACAAGAGCTTATCTTTATTTAATCTATGTCTGAGGCACTACCGTTGAAATTTTAGGCAATTGAAAGAGGAAGACACAATTGTGAAACAATTAAAAGATTCTTGACATAAACATACTGTGGGGACAGAGTCCCAGAGAGCAGTTTCCAGGCTCTCAGCCTCACGTGGAGAGGTGCTGGCTCAGGTAGTAGATGGTCATCAGCTGTGGTTAGTTGGCCGTCAGCTGTAACCAGTTAGCCAATTAGCCACTGACATAACTGCCGCGGCTGCACTGGTTGGAGAGTCAGTCGGTTGGCAGGCAGAGGAGTGGACAGCAGGTAGCAGGTCGTGTGGACCCAGCCGCCAGCGAGAAGATAGTGGTATGAGTCCCCTACCTGTGGCTCCGTGGGGGTTCCTGTTTGGCCTCACCATGTCCTGTGTTCTTATGGGGGGAGCGGGACTAGAGGGCCCGCAGGCTGCCCTGCACGACACATACTCAGTCCTAATGTCTTCAATAGCAGAGGTTGCTTGGAGCCCAGGTGTGCGGTTGCCACTGCTCCGCTGTGAGAGAGCTTTTGCATGAGATTGTTCATTTTTAGCCAAAGTTAAAAATAGTGATGGGCTTGGAGAGTTCTCGCTGTAAAAAAGTGCTGATTCTAGTTACCATTTCTTTGACTTGCCAGCCTGCTTGAAAAGGTTTCCTGTGCAGCGGCCAAAAACGAGTACAGTGTAGGGAGTGTGGCCTGGGGTGGAAATGTCTCATCCGATGGATCCAGTGAGTTCTTAAGTCTTAAGTCTCTCTGTGACAACAGGAACTGTAGCCTTGCTTCCCGAGGACCCACATGTGGCTCCGAGAGCTGACCATGCAGTGTGCTGGCAGCATGTTACAAATGGGCTTGGAGGTGGGATTCGAGGTTCCGATCCGACACCACCATTTACCCCGCATTCGTCCTCCTTCCATGTCACATCCTTTCCACCGCTCAGCCCTGATTTGTTTTTGAAGGTCGTCTGTATTATTTTTGTAGTTACCTTCGAAATGAGACCACGTATACTTTATCTCTAGAGTTAATCCATATCATAACCCCCTTGGGCAATGCAAGTGACCACCTGTGGGGACAGAGCCCCAGAGAGCAGTTTCCAGGCTCTCAGCCTCACGTGGAAAGGTGCTGGCTCGGTTATTAGATGCCATCAGCTGTGATCAGATGGCCATCCACTGTGGCTGGGTGGCCATCAGCTGTTACCAGTGAGCCATTGGCCACTAGTATAACCGCCGTGGCTACGTTGGGGTATTGGTTGGTTAGTTGGCAGAGAAGCGGACGGCAGGTTGCGGATGGTGTGGCTCCTGCTTCCTGTGTCTCCAGCCCAGCCGCCAGGGAGAATATAGTGGTGTGACTAGTGGTGTGACTCCCCTGTCTGTGGCTCCGTGGGTGTTCCTTTTTGGCCTCACCGTGTCCTGTGTTCTGGTGCAGGGAGCGGGACCAGAGGCCCCACGTGACACCACCCTTAAGTCGCATCACCCTCGTACCCCCAACTAAGTCCAGTATTTTAGTTTTGCCTTTTTTTTAGTACATAAATTAGACGTAATCATACTTTTTACAGGTAATATTTTAGAGTTGCATCTGTTTACCAATTTTTTAGTTCACAGTTCCTTTAATTTCGTTTAGTAGACCTAATCCAGGCTTACTAGTCAGTGCTCTTTTTCACTAACCTGAGATCTCTTCCTTTTGAAAGATAGTTAGGCTGGGTACACCGCTCTAGGTGGAAAGTTGTTTTCTTTTCTACCTTTTAGGACTATGGTGAAGATTACTGGGGTTCTTGCCTGGTGTGTATGCTCATTAAACAGCAGCTGTTATAGCCTCAGAAAAATATTGGGACAATTTAGGTTTAGTTGGATGTCCGTACTCTTATTGCCTTTTTTCTTCTGTGATTTCCTTGACACTGATTTTCTTGCGACTGAGATGGGAACAGATTGAAGATAAACTTTGATTCAACTGTGGGTCGTATCGCTTGCTAGTTGTATGGACCCTTTGCAGATTACGTCATCTGCCACAGACTCGGTTGTTTCACGTACAGATGGTCATAACATTTCCCGTTCTTCAGGGTTGCTGAGAAGGTTGCCTGAGAATACATTTAAAACTTAGTAAAGCCTGATGTAGTAAGTGGTTAATTATAGTAATTGCTTGTTGCCTCTGAACCACTTTTATTACTTTTTATGTACAGATGTTATCAACTTTGCTTTTTCTGTTCTAGCTGCCTCTGTTTTTATTGCTGTTCCCCAAATCCATGAAAGGAAGGAATGCCTCCTGGGCAGCTTTCTCCTCTGCTGACTGGGGGAGGGGGAATAGTGGGGGTGGGGGGAGTCTGGGCAGCTCTGGCTCTGAGGAAGTAGTTGATACTTACTCGTCTCTAGATGGGACCACAGCTTTCCAGGCTCAGTCCTTTGCTGCCTGTAAGACTGTCACTTAACCAAAATGTGTACGCTCTCATTTTTCTTGGGGCATGGAGCAAATACTTCACCTCTCAGTGCCTCAGTTTTCTCATCGAATATGGAAATAATAAGAACAATACTCCTCACAGAATTGCTGTGAGGACTAGATGAGTTGGTAACCTGTAAAGGCTTAGGTGCCTGACACAAAGGAAGTGCCCTACATCACTGTTACTGGTGAGAGTTTGGGAGTGCCCTCTGTGCCTCACTGTTGCATTCTGGAATAAGGTTGCGTTGTGCGCTGTGGCTTTGTGCCTCCCTTGTTTAATGCCCGTGCATGTGTGTTACGCTTCCCTCATACAACTTACAATTTACCTCAGTGTCATGGCGTCGGTAGGACACGTCTTTTTTCAACTTTATTTTTATATACAATAAAATGCATCCATTTTAAGTATATAGTTCTATGAGCTTAGGACTGGAATCACCACCGTAATCGAGATACAGAACATTTCTTTTGCCCCCGCAAACTCGCCTCTTTCCCAGTGACCCCTCATTTGTATACCTGACCCCAGTCAACCACTGATCTGCTTCCTGTTACCCTAGATCAGCTCTTTGTAGAGTTGTGTATAAATGCAGTTACACATTACGCACTCTTACGTCTGGTTTCTTTCACTCTGCATGAGTCTTTTGAGGCTGGCCCACACTGTTGGCATGTGTGAGGAGTCTGGTCCTTTTTACCGCTGCGTGTTATCCCGTTGTATGGACGTACTGTGATGCCTTTCAGCAGTCTCTTGTTGATGCATTTTTGGATTGTTTCCATTTTGGGGCTGTTATGAATAGAACTGCTGTAAACGTTTATATACAGTTCTTGGTGTAGACATGTTTTCACCTCTCTCTTGGCTAAATATTTAGGAGTAGAGATTACTGGTGAGGAGAGAGGCCTAGAGCGATGGAGTGGACCAAGGTCACACCACCGGAAAGCCGCCACATTGCGAGGAGCATCTGCTTATTCACCGTGGGCCTCGCTTCAGGTTCACTCCGTTAGACCAGTGATTTTCACACTGTAAGAGCATGAAGACTCTTTTTCAAATAAAATACTGCCCAATCCCCTATAAAAACCAGACTAAAGCAACGGAAAGAGGCTCCTCAGAGACTTCACACTGTCCCTTTTTGGCTGTTGCCTGAGTGCCCCCATTCTTTTCATGGGAGGCCTTTGGCAAGTGTGGAATTGCCTGTGGCTACTTTTTGGGGGACTGTGTAGACCTCTTCTCTTCTCAGTCCCATCTCATTAGTGTTTCAGAACAAGCAGGGCATGGAGCAGTTCACCTTTGGATTTTGGTGTTTCAGGGAGCAAGAAACTCTTGCCCTTCACACGCACACGCGCATACACACACACACGCATGCGTGCACAGTACATAGGGTAGGCTCCATCCCTGGTGAAATTAGTAACGGTCCCCTGTTGCTGTTGCTGTCAGTCACTGATGGTCACCTGTTCCCTGGATTCAAAGGTGTCTTCAGGGAAAAGATGGCCAGAGAGTTACATTCAAACTCTCAGGCTGATACCTTTGTCACCTGGTGCTCTTCCCAGATGGAGCGGGTGCCACAGAGTTCCATTGCCCTACTCTGGCAGCAAATCTCATCTTACGTTATCAGAGCCCGGTTATGAAATTTGAAATGCGCTTTGCCTGCCTTGTACTGTTACAACTGCATCAGAGCATTTTAATCAACTTGCTTTCAACGTGTAGTTTTTCTTCTCATTACAGCTGCAAGCTCTCAAGTTTACAGACATGATCTCCTTGCCTAGACTAATATTACTTGGTCATTCTTGCATGCAAATTTAAAATTTAATATCTTGCTGCAGGTCTGTTGAGTTTTATGCAAATTCCAATATAGATTATTTTTTGGAGCTGTAAATTTGAAGTTACGTTTCGGAGAAAGTAATATTTGTGAGAGATTAGAAAAAGTAATCTTGCCATTTGCATGGTGCATGGCATTTCTTTTGGAGAAATAGGATTTTAAGTATTCTGTGTGGATTTGGAAGTTGTGTTGCCCAGTTGTGTTACTGGTAATAAAAAGACACAAACAATACCAGTCCATGGACCAACATTTTTTAAATGGCGTTTGGCTATTCATGACAGCCTTTGGGACTAACTGGGTTCCCCACTTACTCATATTGAACATAGGCTACGGGTGCTTAATAGGTACCTGGCTCTCCTCTTGGCCTTGATGACGCAGCCACAAACCAAAACAGTCTCATCGTTCTGAAACTTACCTTCTGTTTGGGAGGAACATGCCACAAGCAGGTAAACGTAGGTATTTGGTATGTCTGATGCTAAAACATACTGTAGAGAAAAGTAATTCAGGGCTTGGGAATAAGTCTGTGCTGGGCTGGAGGTTTGGAGTCAGGGAAGCCCACTCTAAACTGACATTTATGCAAAGACTTTATGAGGAAAGGAGATGCACTGTGTCACATTTCTTAGGGGAATGTCAGTCCAGGAAGAGAGGCTGCTCAGTATGAGTGTCTGAGTACCTCTCACCATATTTGAGGAGCAGCGAGGATGAAGTAGCAGTGGAGCAGAGAGAGGCAGGAGAAGGATGTGGGGGAGGTGTCATGGATCACATAGAGCCTTAGGGGCGTGAGGACGGTGGTGTTTGTGCAGTGAGATGGGTGCCCTCCTGGGGGAGTCTGAAGTTGGCTCTGACTCCTGTGTTGAGAATAGAGTTCATGGGGCAAATACAAATCTTCGAATGATGGCGATGGAACACCAGCTTAAGCCATTGCGAGTCCGTACCTTGGGAGCTGACTGTGGAGGGCTGGTGGTCAAAAAGAAGCTAGAGGTGGATAGAAGAGCCAGGCGTGGTGGGCACTCTTGGTGTTCAGGCATCCTCACGTTTCCCGGCTGTGGCAGAAGCCTGGGCATATGTATTGCCCGGGCCCAGCCACCTGTATTTTACCAAGTCTTGTAGGTCACAGTGATGCCTTGTGAAAACACGGAATGCTGGGCCCCACCTTCGGATTCAAGGCTGGGGCCTAGCAATTTGCATTATTTATACCTTCCGGTTCCCAGGGGATGCGCATGCTACTGACTAGTCCAACGCAGACACTTGGAGACCCGTTGGTCTAGTGGGTGGGAACTGATACACTGTTACCTGCAGTTACCTTTCTGCACCTCTGCCGTACAAGACCGTGGGTGGGTAGCTTGGCCCTGCCTGTCACCATGCCTGGGTTTGTGCCCAGCCGTGCCACTGTGTTGGGGCTTCGGAGAGGGCATTTAGAGTGGTGCGTTGTGTGCAGTAAGTTCTCAGGGAAGGCTGGCGATGGTAATACGGCATGTAAGGATAAAGCGAGGTCGGGAAACAAAACATGCGTCATTTGCTGAAGATAAGCTCTGCACTGGGGGCATTGTAAACATGATCTTGTTTTGTTTTCAGGATGAGCTGCAAGGTACTGTTAGTTCCGTTTTATACACGGAGCAGTGGCTTACTCATGATCATGCAGGTAGCAAAGATGGATTTCAAATTCGGGGCTCTCTGGCTTCAAAGCTAGAGATTTGAGATTTATCACATGTGCTGCCTTAGATTGGCTCTCACTCAGATTCAGGTGCAAATGTGAGCCCGGCCACTTAGTGTGTGTGTGTGTGTGTGTGTGTGTGTGTGTCAGGGGCATGGGGGGGATGCGGAGAGGGAGAATCTGGGTAAGTCTGTAAGTCACTTGGGCCATCTGTAAAATAGGGGTGAAGCCTACAGGTTCACAGGGTTTCTGCACCAAGTAGAATACAGATGGCTTGGCACTGTTGTTTTCTTTCCGAATTAACAGGATTTCAAAGCCAAATCCAATCTGGATAGAACGTATTTATGGCATTTTCTGGGCACTCACTGACCGCAGGGGGAAGAGACCATAGCCATTAAAATAAAAGGATGGCCCTTGAGCCAAACAGGCAGCCCCAACAATCCTGGGCCTCCCCGAGGGTGACACTGTATGTGGAGTGATTCTTAGATTCTTAGAGAAAATTGTCTTCAAAAAGAAAAAGCTTGTTTTAGTACGTTTTTAAGAATAGAGGGAAATGAATGTATCAGAAAGCTCTTGTGACAAGTTTAGTTTCAATAAAATAATTTACTTAGGGGTAAGTTTAGTTACTAAGAAAAAAAAATCACTGATACGGCATAAATACCCTGTTGCTCATGGTTTGCCTGACCAGGGAGGCTGCGGGGAAAGAGAGGACCTTGGTGATGGTACCTGCCTAGAAGCAGGTGACCTTAGTTGTCTCTGAGCCCGAGTCCCCGCATAAGCTGGGAATAGTATCTGAGGAGCTGGTTGTCAGGATTCAATGACATGGCACATGCAGTGGACCTGGTCTAGCGCTTAATAAATAGCGGTGAGGCTGGTAGACTGCAGGCAGGTAAGGATCAGGGAGGGCGATTCAGGGTGGTTTCCTGTGTTCCAACTCGTACTCCTGTGAGGCTGCTGCCCTCCCCTTTTAAATAGCTTTAAGAAAGAAAATTCACATACAACACAGTTCACCAATTTAAAGTGTACCGTTCGGTGGCTTTTACTATATTTGCAATCCGTGCAGCCATCACCACAATTTTAGGACATCTCCTCAAAAAGAAAGCTGCCCCCATTAGCTGTCATGGCCTGTTCCTCTGTCTTCTTCCTTACTTCTCACAGGCCCCTCCGCTTGCCCTCTCCTCGTCCTCTTTTCAGCTGTGGACTCACCCAGTTTGCCTGTTGCTGGATCATGGGATCAGAATTCTTTGAATTTCTCAGTAAGTAGCCAATTTAGCTGTTCCTCCTCTAAAGCATTTGTTTCTCTGGGTGTCGAAGTAGCTGCTGCAGCCAACACGAGGGCTCACCATTCTGCACTGTGGCCGTTCATATGGCAGCTTTACTCAAAACCGCTCCGCGCTGCTTAAGTTACTTGTTATACAAAAACAGTTCTCCCTGGCTCGAGGCTTCTCTGCTGCCATGTTGACAAATGTTGCTTCTAGTGAAATGCACAAAAATAAATAACAGCAAGGGAGAAGGGAGCACAGAGCTAAGTGAATTCATTTTGCTTCTGAGTGCCGTTCTCATTTGTTTTAAAGACCGCCTGACCTTATAGGCAGGAGCACTCCAGGAAGCGGGGCCACCTCTGGCTCTGACCTGGGCTTCACGCTGGTGGAGCTGGTGGACGGGGGAGCAGAGAAACACCTGGAATGCGGGGCCTGGGCTGAGGAGGGCCCTCCAGGAATCAGAACACCTTGTGTATGTTCACAGTGTGACGATAAACTCCCTTGTGTAGCCTTGAGAGGACGTTTGGTGCATTCACTTGTTCTCTCATTCTGTGTATGATGAGGCCCCAATTTAAGACTCGCTGGCACGGTGGGTAAATGCCTGCAGTTGGTGTGTGCGTGGCGCTTTGGTAGGAACACCGCGGTGTGAGGCTGTGGGAGTTCTCGGGGTTGAGACAGAAGGTCTGACGAAAGGTGGCAGTGGGGGCAGCAAACAAGTGTTGGGTGCCTGTTACGAGCCAAGTCTTTCCAGAGCATCAGCTCACTGGATAGCCCACAAAGGCTGGTGGTCTTACCTCTTTTCTACCGATTAGGGAGAACAGAGTCCTGAGGAATGACGGTACTTACTTGTAACAGGTAACCCAGAAATTAGGGAGTGGAAGGAACAAAATGGGAACCCATGCCTCCAGCCTTCAGACCTCTGCTGTTTCACGGTAACAAGCCATGGAAGGAAAAAAATGGGAGGGGTGTTGGAAAATCAGCAGTAGGGATAATAACGAGTAGTATAGGCCAAACCATTTTGTTTAGAAGAATGAGGCGCACGGCTTTTTTATTTTTTTGACCGTTTTCATTAACTGAAAATCACCAGAAAAACTAAAGTAACTCAAGTGCACATGAATCCTTTTTGGCGGTGGGTGGGTGAGTTAAAAATGATCACGTGTTCAATTATTATTGACCAGAAGAAACATTTCCCTGAGTGTCATAAATTGTCTTAATATGCACATTGGTGAGTCAGTGGCCGATCAATTGGTCACCCAGGGGATGGGAGGTTTGCTCGGTCGGAAGTCAGCTTTCATTCTGGGTCATACACATTGATTCCCTCCCATTTGTTGAGTGACTTTCAATATTGTCTGTCTCCTAAATATTCTGTTTAAAGTTTTTTGGTTTTTTTGTCTATTTCTAACAATGGCTGTATCTGGGGAGGAGAGGTGGAAAAACAGCAGTGATGTGAAAAGGACTTACTTTTCCTTACACTCTGTGTACCGTTTGAATGTTTCCCCATGTGTTAAGCTGTACGATGGGAGGGGCGCAGGGTGTATAGGCAGGCGTCGGGTTTCCAGGTGGGAATTCCTGCCTATTCTCAGAAAGTATTTTCGCTTTCCTGTTCCCGAATCCTGACAAAATTTGGTCAGGAAATTGGGAAAATCAGCTCCTTGAACCCAGGTTGTTGGTAGTATCGGCCGTCACTTTGTGGAAACGATTCATCGTGGAGAACAGAAAACAGTTTGTATCTCGGAAAGCGAAAAAGATTCCTGAGAACGGACAGGAATTTCCGCCTGGAAACCCTAGGCAAGCAGAAGGAAAGAAGGGTGCGTGAAAGGAGCGATCGTTAACTCTGAACTTCAGGCCTTTACTCATCAGTGGTTGAACCTGCAGAGTTGTTTCTCAGCAGGGAAACTTCAGCCACGCAGAAATAGACATAACACAGGTGCTTGTTCACTTGGTTGCATCTGCATTCATAGCACCAGGTACCATCATGAGGAATACAGAATAGTGTTTAGGATGACAGCGGACCTGGATTTCCCAGCTTTGAACCCTGTCTCTGCAACTTAGTTGCTGGATGTGGCCTTGGTGTTACTTTGAGCCATTCCTGTCTCAGGCACGTTGTTTTTAAGATGGTGATTATAATAACACTTATCTTACAGAGTTGCAAGGATTAACTATTACTTAACCCACATAAAGGTTCTGTAACGGTGCCCAGCACACACCGCTCACTAAATGTTAAGTCGTATTATGGCTCTGGCACCACAGCTGCCGACGTTCCTCTCTGCTTCTCTGCCCTGTCTTCATTGTGTGCCCTGTGCTGGCTAAGGAGCCCTCCCTCTGAGTTTCACTGGGCTGGCACTGGATCTGACGAGCGCTGTTCGCTAGCAAGAGCTGGGTGCTCGGGTAGCTGGGAGACGGAGCAGGGTGGGTCTGGCTCTCTGTGGAGGTGCTCACTCAGTCTCCCGGTGGGGGGAAACGCGGCTTGTCAGAACATACCTTTGGCTGGCCCAGGTCTCCTGTCGTCCAGATGGGGCCTGGATTCTCTCTGGGACCCATGTCATGGATCCAAGCCAAGGCTGGCGCTTGCTGAGCCAAGAATAATACAGGAATTAGTCTTTTTCTTCTTTATACTAAGCACTAATCAATCTACAGCTAGCTCTGTATCTAATTTCTGAACCAGATGCCGTGAATAACTGCCCCTGAATGTGTTTGCCAATAAAAGGATAAGTTTAAGGCTTTTTAATCAATGCCGCTTACACTCAGTATTTAAGGTAGGATTTTGTGTAAGACTTATTTGCTGAGGATAATTGTTGGTTAAAAAAATGAATTGTTTTTTTTTTTTTGGAACTGTGACACTTGTGGGTGACTGTAGTGAATTAATCTTTGACAGGATGGAAGATTGTCAGTTTCATAAGAATTCTCTTGCTGTCTCATTTTTAATGTCACTTACGGAAGAATATGACTTTTAGAAGGAAAGCATTCTTTATCAATGGGAAAGAGATCAGAGACCAATATAGTTTTAAAGAGGCACTGATGGTGGAGCCCTGGGGAAATGGGAAACGCAGCTGAGTGTTCCAGACCTGCCATAAGTTGCAGGGCTGGTGCCGTGGCTGCTGTTTGTGTTTTAGGAAATATTCACCCGTAAGTGTGTGTCTCCAGCATACCGTTCCCAAAGGAAGCCATGTTTCTTGACTAAAGAATTCATATTGCCTAGAAGAAAAAATGGAGGTTAGGAATATGTGGCCTCACTGAATAGTCTAGGGCAAGGTAGTGAGCCTCTTGCACCCTCCATTTTGTCATTATATAGTGGGGATGGTAATGCTACACCGCAGTTAGAAAAATGGCATGTGAGGATGTGAAGCGTGGTGCCTGGTGCCTGAGAAATGCTGGCAGTGGGGTTTCCTTCCCCTTCTTTGCAGGGATAGGCAATGCGGGTGGCTTGCAGTCACATATCTTGTCTGGGGTGTGTGGATATATGTGACATGGAAATTTCTCTGCCTTGTGCCCCTGAGTTAGAAATTGTTCCTGTAGACCTGGCTCTTGTGCTCTGTGAAAAGTGAGAGAGGAGTCGTTCAAGAAGCCAGCAAATTCTGGACAGGCTCAGTGGTAACTGTCCTCCTCAGTGGCTCCCTGGCTGCACCAGTATTGGTGACCGGGAGGAGAACTAGGCTCCGCTCCTTGGCGGTGGCGAAGTTCCTTAGTCCTGCCGAGGTGTTTCCTCAGCCACCCAATGGGGATGCCGTGATTGGGGTGCGGGAGGGTTCATACTGGGCAATGTTTGTGCAGGACCTGGTAAGTGGCAGGGGACTCAGGACTGCGTGGTGTCTTCATCGTCAGGAGCCCGTAGCAGTGCTTATCCAATCAGTTCTGGGGGCCTCTAACTCCAGGAAGATCTGTCTCCAGGCCACGGCTGGAGGGGCTGGTCTCCAGAAGGCAAGCCAGCTGCGCTCGGGGCTTCCGGGCGAGCTGGCCGCCCTCCCGGAGCTGTGGGGCTGAAGCCGGGCACAGCACAGCAGCCCTGCAGGCCTTCGCTCCACAGGTGGTTCCTGCGGTTACCTGCGCTCTGGCGGTGGCCAGTTGGCCTTGCCGCACGCGTGCCATCCTTTCTCAGGGCCTTTAGGAAGACACAGCCGGACCTGTCGTGCTTCTTGCTGCTCACTGCGCTGTGTTCAGTGTGTTCTTTCTCTCCTTTTCCCTCTCTAACTTCACAGGTGACTGAACCGGAGAGGAGGCTGCTGGAAGTCAGACTGCAGGGCACCGCCCTGTGCCTCTCTCCGCCCCCAGCACTGAGTGGGCAGGGGGCCCGCGTGGCAGCACCGAGTGGGGAGGGGGCCCGCGTGGCAGCACCGAGTGGGGAGGGGGCCCGCGTGGCAGCACCGAGTGGGGAGGGGGCCCGCGTGGCAGCACCGAGTGGGGAGGGGGCCCGCGTGGCAGCACCGAGTGGGGAGGGGGCCCGCGTGGCAGCACCGAGTGGGGACGGGGCCCGCGTGGCAGCACCGAGTGGGGAGGGGGCCCGCGTGGCAGCACCGAGTGGGGACGGGGCCCGCGTGGCAGCACCGAGTGGGGAGGGGGCCCGCGTGGCAGGCTGGACTGGGGACAGGTCCGAACATGCACAGGGCCCGAGCCATGTGGTGGGCAGAGATTGTGGTAAGAGGAGCAAGGCACAGTGTGGAAGTGGGGTACAGTCAGCAAGGCACGGTGTGGAAGTGGGGTACAGTCAGCAAGGCACGGTGTGGAAGTGGGGTACAGTCAGCCGGTGCCACTTAGTGAAAGGGCTTCTCCGTCTGTGTAGTCTTTGACTTTAACTCTGGACGGGGTAGGGTGTGTTGGAGGATGGTAACTAGCAGGGATAGCGTGAGATGCATTTTTAAAGGTCACACTTGCTAAGGACAAGATGGGCGGTAAAGGGTGGCTGGTGATGAGAGTGGAAACGAGCATAGAAGCCTGCTGAGGTATTTCAGGTGGACATCCTGTGGGGCTTACCTGGGGCACTGTCAGTGTGAGTGTCAAGGAGACCCCCACAAGAGGTTTTGCAGGTGCAAAGGGAAATGACATTTGAGTGCCTGCTTTGTTCCAGGAACTTTAAGTATCTATTAGGTTGGTGCAAAAGTCATTGCGGTTTAAAGGTTAAAAATAACTGCAAAAGCCACAATGACTTTTACACCAACCTAATAAAATATCAGCTCATCTGATTCTCACAACAGCAGTGAGGGTAGGTGGGTTTTTCTTTTTCTTTTTCCTTTTTTTTTTTTTGCCATTTTGCATATAAATGGAGGTTTACAGGATATGTGGCTTGCCTGATTTCTCTGGCAGCTGGTAAATTGTAGAGTCCCGCTTTAACCCTGCCTCCATGGAGCTCGCAGTCCTTGTCTTCCCACTACACACTGGCCCGCAGGACACAGCCCGCAGGTAGTGGTTTGCATTCGCAAGTAACTTTGCAAGGACTAGTCTGTTCATGGTGATCCCTTTCAACATTCCCAGGAGATGTGGGAACACAATTAATTGTTCACCTGAGGGGTTAGAGACTTGGGAGGTTAAGGGACTTGACAGGGTCACCCATCAAGTGGTTGGGGGAGGGCAGGCAGAGGTGAGGTGTGCAGCAGACCGTTTGAGCCAGTCCTCTTACAGAAAACAAGAATTTGCCAGGCCTGTGTTATAAACCCAGGCTTTCCTTTAGTTCCTAGATTAGCAAAACTGTTGTGTAGGTGGTATGCACAGCAAGTGCCTGAGGCTGAGAAGGCACAGAGCATGGTGGTATCTTGGGGTTACTCTATAATCAAACTCTCTCCTGTTGCATAGTCTTTAATTAAAACAACAATCACCCCACCAAAAACTAATCATCTTTATTAAGCATGGAGATTAGAGTAAGGGTGGGGAAACTTGTCTCTTAAAAAGATCTCACCAATAAATTATTTCCTTTGCCATAAGAATTGTATTGCTTAGCTGAATAATGAGAAGAATTCCCAGTTTCTTTTTTCTATTTAATTTTATGAGTTTGATGTTACTATTGGTTGCCATGGGGATACTTGGGGTGACACCAAGAGCAACATTATGAAAGCCATGGGAAACCCTTGTTAATTATACTGTGCCTCCATTCCTTGTCTGTCAAGTTTTCTTGATTATTATTACTAATTTATTCTTTATTTTTGAGAGATGATGATGCATTGGGTGCAGTGGGGCCTGAGAATGAGTTTAGTGCTTTTCCTCTTATTCGGCTGGACACTTTGGGCATGAGGTATCTTTTGATGCAAATTGGAGGAACCATGTTTGCGAAGGGAGAGTACAGGCCAGGGATTGGAAAGATGCTGAGCTGCAAACCTGAATGATTTCTAATGGGTAGTTTGCTAATGGGTGTCCCTGGCTGCCATGCACCTTCGTGATTTAAGCCAGCTTTGCAAACAGAAAGCACACTTGAGCCAACCCTCAGCCGTTCACTGCTTTCTCTCCGGGGAGGTAAGTAACACTGGCTTGTGCATGTGTGGCTGGTAGCTGTCGGGAGTGAGGGGGCCACATGCCCTATGGAAACCCTTTGTAAAATGCTGGGGAAGCGATCTGGTTTCTGTAGTCAGGGTGCTGAATGTGGGGGAGAAGGAAGTGACAGTCATTTACAGTGTCATGTTTAGTCTTTTGCAGATGTGCTTACAGTTTTAACAAAGATAGAGGAGAAATTATAGGGTGGGAAAGAAATGCCTACAGACAGCCTGCTAAAGCCTAGGAAGGAGGAAACTAGTATTTGTGTGTTTTAGGAATGCTAAGCCCTTGCTTACATATCAGCAAGCAAAATATTGGCATTCACTTCTGACTTGAGGAAGGCATCTCTGAAGTCAATAGGAGGAAATGCCTAAACACAGGCCTTACTCAGAAAGAAAGGAGAACAGTGGAAATGCTCAGGATTATCTCATAAAAGCCCTTTGTGTATTTGAAGCCTCTAATGAAATCAGCCTTGTTCTCTGGGCCAGACACTCCAGTTGTTCTTACCTTTCTTCATTGTATCTTTTCTCTTTTATGCTTTTGTCTCCCCTTCCTACTGCTTCGTCTTGAATGATACCAGTCAGCATTGACCTTGGTGCCCTACTGCGGGGCCGACTGGTTCGTGACTGTTGGTTTTGATCAGGAAACAGTAGATGCCCAGCGATGGTGATGGTGGCGATGACAGAATCTTTTATACACCCTGTCCCGTTGGACTTTCTGCTCCTCCAGCTTGTGCCCGGGGTTGGGGCCTGGAACATGGTGGGCACGTAAAACAAACCTGCTGAGTGGGCGACTCTGGGAGACATACCTGATTCTTTGCTTTGAAAGTCACTTTCTGCTCTGGGTCGATTAAAAATCCCCAAACCTTTGCTTTGTTTTTCATTACAATCACCAAAATCGCAGGAAAATCGGCTTGAGCTGCCATAACACTCTGTGCTTGGACAGACCTGTAAGAGTTTCCCAAAGAAGACGACTTCTCCCTGTCCTCTGAATTAGTCCCTCACTCCCTCCTTTGCTGCTTCGCTGCCTCCTGCCCTGCCTCCCTCCAGTCCTGTCACTCACTCACTCACTCATTCATTCATTCATTCAACACGTGTATTCAGCCTCTGCTATGAGCCAGCAATGGAGCGCTGCAGTGTTGTTCTAAACAAAGTCAAGTCCCTGCTCTCATGAAGCTGATATTTTAGAGGATTACGGACATGATGGACCAGAAGAAGTAATCCCCATTGGTGACAAGGCTTTCAGAGAAGTGCGGCTGATGGTCGTGCAGGTGACAAGTGGTAACCACTGCTCTTTTGTAAGAGACTTGCTGGCAAGATAGGCTTGATTTCACTTTCCTTTCTATTTACCCAGCCACCTGAGTCCCTATATAGCATGTTACCTGACATGTAAGATTCCGTTTGGGCAGGATTTTGTCAGTTACCATTTATATAGCCTTTCTTGAAATTGGATTAGATCCCTTTGATTTATTTGGAGAGAGAAATGGGTAACACACATTGTGTTTCTTCTGCTGAATCTATTCTGTTAATGATATTGACACGGTAGGGTAGGGCCAGCTGAGAGCGAGCAAGAGTTCATTGGTCTTGCTGTGATCGCTCAGACACGGGTCCTGCTGGGCTTTCTCTTCCAGTGCTGGAACTGGGGGTGATGGTCTCCCTGCAGATACGGCCTGGGTTTGTTTGTTGTTGTCTCTGAAGCAGTTAGCAATTATAAAACCAGGACTGCTTTATTAGGTTGCTGCTTTTGTTCATCCATAGGAGTAGATACTACATAGGTCTCACTTTTCAGAGTGCTGCATTCCAGCATTTTGGTAGGTTACTTGATTGCATAATTAACTTTCTGACTTGGGCATAGTTATTAAGTGAATCAGGGACTAGCTCTAGGTCATGCCCCGACCTTCCTCCTCTGCAGGTAATCTGGGGTAAACATAAAAACTAAATCTTAGTTGTAACTGTGTTTGGTTCCCAACTCAGAACCAGTGGAGTGGCCAGGATGCCTTCCAGTGAAAATTGAAGAAGCCAGAGAACAAAGCGTTTCTTTTCAGAGTTTAGAAAAGCTCATTGACATATTTATGACTTGCTGAAAGCCCCAGTGAATTTTCCAGTCTCCTTGTTCTTAAAACTTGCCTTCTAGTTGTTGAGTTTGTAGAGCTTTTTTTCTCCCTCTTAGCTCTCAGGGAGACACAGACAGACACCTGGTGAGACAGACTTCTGCTTGGTGTGCTCTGGGTGATGCATGGTCTGCAGCAGCTTTCTGTCTTAGTGTAGGAAGTGGGCTTGCTGCATCATTTCTACCCAACAACTCGCCCTCTGTAGTACTAATGCTGGAAAGTAGGGCCTGGTTTTTCTTCGTGTTAGGAAACAAAAGATAATTTGCTCATCGTCACCTGGCTGCCTGCCCTGGGGACCCATACACTTAATTGCTCTGCTGTACTGCTTCTCGAGATGATTGAACAAAATGCCTTGATACTCGGTGACTAGGTCTCAGACATCTAATGTCACCCTGATTGCTGCATGTGCCTCAGGAGTCAGGCGTGCTCAGTGCCTGTCAGCTGGGGCTCTTCTGAGGGAGCCCCTTCTTTTTTTGTGACTCTGTTATGTATTGTGGCTTTTAAAGATCCCATTTTATATGTTTTTATCATCCCTCCCCCGAATAGAAAGGACCCATTCCAAAGACTGGAAAACCATCTAGAAGCTGAGCCTGACTCCTTAGTCTTCATTTTATGGTCCGTGAGGGGTGCATTTTGCCTTTCTGTTATAGAGAAGATCACGTACAGATGGAGGCTTTACTTTTTGCTTGCATTTTGTATTCTGATTTTTTGTTTAACAGTAAATTGAAAATGAAAACCACTTCTTCCATGAACTTGCTCTTCATCGTACAGTATGAACGCAAGCAGTCTTCACTGGTCAAAATGGAAGTGTCATGTCCTTTAAAAACACAATTATGTTAACATCAAAACTTACCAAAATAGTTTCATTGGGGGTGATTTTTTTAAAATGAAGATTTGTTTTATAGTGAGATCAAGGGAACTACAATTCCAGACCATAGAGACGGGCACCATTAATATATTTAAGCTGTTTACTTATAAATCACTGCTTTCTAGAGAGGCTGAATGGAGGGCAGAGAAACCTAAATCCTTTATGTAAAGAAATGCTGCCTTTTAAAATAATTAGAAATATCAGTAAAGCATCTCCAAAATAACCTTGTACATCAATAGGAAAGTAGTTTTTAAGATTTAAAAAACTAAATTTACAAATCTCTAGTTGTTATTTGACTTAATATGTGAGGCACTTACCAGCTATGTTGGTTGCAAACAGACTTGAAGACAGGTAGACTTTCCTAGTGGTCTGCTGCCTTGGTCAGTCTCAGCCAGCTATTGATACAATGCAGAGTGCTTTCCACTCTCTTCTGCTGGCTTGGGTCTACGTAGCATACTGGAGTCCGTGGACCAAAACAGTCCGTAGGTAGCTTACAAGGCTAAAGAGCGCCTGCTTTTGCTGCCTGGAAATGTCCCTGGACCGATGGTTTGTTTTCCTGCCCTGAGAAGGAATAGGCCCCAGATCTGTTCATTTAGCCTGGATGTGCTGGGATGGTCTGTGCCATCCTGGATGTGGTGTGTCACATAAAGGTAACCTCCACCAACTTTAGGTAACATGTCCAGCTGAGCTGCTGTGGCTGTGATTGGATTTGAAATGTACATAAGGCTTGTCGTCAGAGCCGGGACTGGCGGCCGCGGACGTGGCTGACCGTGACGTTCATTGCTTACTGATTTGGTGAGTTTGAATGTCTTTCCTTTTGTGCCAGCCTTAACACTTTAGTCATGTTAGCCACTTTGTAATGTCTTCTAAGGTCTTGTGTGATTTCCAGAGTCAGGTACTGAGGGGAAGGGATAATTGTTTACAGAAAATATGGAGGCACTTAGATTTGAGATCAAATAGGAAGCTGGGGGATGTAGGCTTCCTCTGAATAGTGAGGAAATGCTTTAAACCCCTAATTACCTTCGGAGAGTCCCTTCTTTGCTCTCACAGTGGGGAGTTGGCTGGGTGAGCTAATGACTGGAGGCAGGAGTTGTGGGTCCCGTCTCCCTGGCGAAGGCCAGTGTTCGGGGTTTGCCTTCCCTCTCGCCCTGCTTCCTCTCACTGGAACGTGACCAACTCCATGGGGCTGTCTGGTAAACATTTTGGCTGTGTTTTGGGTCTTTACCAAATGGTGAGTGGAGATGTGTTTTATTTGTTCAGCACTTTTATCGAGTGCCTACCCTGGGCCAGATCCCGCTCTTGTTCCTGGGATATGGTGGTGCACAGGTGAAACAACAGCTTGGCCTTATAGAGTTGGTATTCCCGTGGACTGCTGCGCTACACTGCACTGTTCGTTATCTGAGAGGAAGGACCAAGGTTTTCGCTGCTGCTGCTGCTGAGGGACCCTGGCGTGGGCGAGAAGACACAGGGATTCGCGTCTTGGTCAGCTAGTGCCCAGGCTTGCTGCGCTTCTCCGAGCCTCCATCTTCCCACCTGTAAAGCAAGGAAATGGAACAGTCCTTATTTATTATCAGTAGACCATAGTGAATGATTAATAGGGTCTTTTTCCCGTTGTGTCGTTTATGATACTGATTTTTCCAAACATTTTAGCCTTTAATCTGAGTGGGGCATCTGATTCAGACCTAGTGACCAATGTCTGCATGTTTATTAAGAACGAAAGTTGTTTGCCTAGGGAAGAAGATACTTGTTTCTGGAGAGTTGGTATTTCCACATATGATCATGCAGTTTTTTTAAAAAAAGTGATGAGTTGACAGATTTTCCAGAGTGCCATTCCAGGTCACTGTCATTCTCATCACAGTGAATGTCCAGGACAACACTTACCCTTAGGGTCTGGTGACACTCAGGCGTCTGCAGTAAGCTTGGGGCTGAGGCTGCCTGGTGAGGGCCTGGCTTTGGGACTCACGTTAAGAGAATGTCGTGGCGTACAAACTTTAAAAAGCCTGTGGAAACTGAATTTAAAATTTAAAAAGGAAAAGGTGCAGCAGGAAGAAAATCTTCATTTGTTCGGAAGCATATACCTACAGAAGGGGTTTGGGTTTCCCTTGTGTCCTGTGACCGGGCTGGTTGCAGGTGGGGAGAGTTGTCTGTTTCTCCTCAGGCGCGCCTCAGAAACACTCATCATTGTGTAAGAAATACTTTCTTGCTTGTGTGCAGTCATGCTATGTAATAGAACATTCTGCCATACACCTCCTTCAGGAAGCTCAGGGATGCCAGCCTGCTAATCAAGCGGAAGTACGGGAAGTGAGAAATGGAACACGAGTTTTGTTTTCACACCTCTAAATGAGTGACTGCAAAGGGTGAACTTAAAAATAATAATGCAGTCTTATAGTTGCCGCACACCTTTTAATAAGGCAGGTTAAAAATGTTTAGGGTGCATCTTTGTCGGGGGCTTTCATTCCCCGGCACAGTTGAGTGGCTCCCGGGGTAGAGTCTGCACTGTGCTGGAGAGTCTGGGGGAAGATGCCCAGGGACCGAGAGGCGGCGGCCCTCAGCGGCGGCAGAACCCCTGCGGGTCTGCCGTCCCAGTCCTCCCAGATGCATGCTGTGGGCAGGAGCTGGGAGCGCAGGCTCTTTTCACGTGACCGCTCTTGAAAGAACGGGTGCCTAGGCACCCTCGGTTATCCCTGCTCGTGCCTATCCTGGGGAACATTGTAGCAGGAGCTCCTCATCCCTCTGGATGTGTGGCCGGTGCCTCTGTGTCTGTTGCATTTCTACTGACACCCCCAGCCGGCCGTCACCGCTCTCCTTTACGCGTTGGACTTTGACACTATTATACATGACATGTATTTATATTACATATTAGACCAGCTCTGGGTGTTCATGCCACTTCGAGGCTGTTTGCTCTTGGGCAGATTGCTTTGCCTTTCTGTGTCTTTCTTTCTGTAGTGAAAGTCATGGTGATTCCTGCTGGAGTCAGTGTGTGTGACGCACTTAGGTCAGAGCCGGGCTGGCGCTGCTTCTGTTTCATCGGCATTCTTATTTTACTGGTACATAATTCATGTTCTGCTTGGCTCTGCTTATTTACCTTATCTGCCTTAAATTGTGATGGGCTCCTCCCAGTCTGAAAATTGGTTAGTACCAATATGGTACCTCGGACATGGTAGGAACCCAGTGAGCATTCTGGGTTGAGTTTATCTAGGACTTTGTTAAGAATTCAAAGCAGGGTGTATTGTCGTGCTGACTTGTATGTCTTTGCAGTGGGATGGGGACTGGTGTCATTTGTTTCTTAACTGCTGAAGCTGCAGTGCCAAGGCCGGACATTTGCTCTGGCCACCCCCTCCGTGGCCTGCTCATCACAAGGCCAGGCACTGAAGGCTAGAGCTTCCATTCTGCTCTTGCTGATATTACAGCATAAAAGATGGCTTTTGGTAATTCTCAGCAATTTGGGCTTGGTTAATACTGGCCAGTAATTTCCTGAAGTGCCACGAAGTGGCAGGAACCTGATTTATGGGCCTTGGGCCCTTGCTGGCTGGGGTGAGCACTGGAGGCCCAGCTGTGCTTCTGGAATTTGAGTGTCTTTCGAAGGAGCTGCTTTCATTCCAGAGAGCTCTTTTCTTAAACCCTCAAGGGAGTCCCTATTGTGATGAATGGAGAGGTTCAAGGCTGAAACGACTGGCTGTGAGTCTTTCCCCAGCATGTCTTAGAGACGACTGGGTGAGGACATTTTGGCTGGCTGACATCTGGGCTGAAAGTACTGAATTAAAATATAAAAGTGATGAATGTATGGGAAGGCGCATGTAAAAAGAAGTGGTACTTGGCACTCCAGCTGCGTTAGCTCTGTCTTTTCTAACGTAGGCCCTGACACATGCAGAACTTGTATGACTTCAGGCAGAAGATGGCACTTCAGCTACCAGCCAAACCCCACTCCCGTCAGGGAGAGTGTTGCTCGCACCCAAGGTATGTGGCTGTGGGAAGCCCGTGTTAGGCAGCTGATGAGTTCTTGACTTTGGGGTCTGGAAGAAGAACAAACAGCCCTGCGAGTCTAAGCTTGGGGAGTAAAGAAGCAGCTTTGGCCCTGAGGCTGTGGCTTTAAGGTGCTTGGTTACATTTGGGCCAGTGAGACCAGGTCCAGGAAAAATGACGGGTTCATTGTCCCCACATCCTGTGGCCCAGACTCACTGAGGTCTCCCTGCTCCTCTTTCCAGGCTGCCCATGTAAATGAATGAATAATGCCTCTGATAGACGTCCACAGTCCCCCAGAGGAATCTGGAGAGGCTAGAGGGACCTTCTTGGTAGTTTAGGAATGTTGATCTTATCTCTTGATTGCTTTCCTGCTGTTTGGGCTTCTGCTTAGCCTAGAATCCTGGGCTTGGATATGTTGTCTTTCCTCAACACCTTTCCCTCCCCCCTTCTCTCTCCCCCACAGTCCTCATCAGGCAGGAAACACTCATTGGGTTTCAAAAAGTTTTGGGTTGTAGGTATACAATCTAAACGCTAGATTTTTTCTTAATTGTGGTAAAATACATACAACATAAAATATCCCATCTTACACCATTCCTAAGTGTACAGTGCAGTGATGTTACGTACGTTCCCATCGTTGTGCCACCATCTGCAGGACACTTTCATCTGGCCAAACTGAAACTCGACTCCCATTAAACAGCCCCAATTCCCCCAGTGCCTGTTAACCCCCGTTCTGCTTTCTGTCCCTATGAATTTGACTGCTCTCTGTGCCTCGTGTAAGTGGGGTCACACAGTACTTGTCTCTGTGTGAGTGACCCATTTCACTCAGCATGACGTCCTCCAGGTTCACCCGTGTCCGGCCATGTGTCAGGATGTCCTTTGTAAGGCTGTCATTCCCTCGTGTGGATAGACCACAGTCTGCTCATCCGTTCGTGCCCAGTTGCTTGGAAATGGGTACGGAAATATCTCTTCAGGACTGTCTTTTAACTCTTTTGGATGTATACTCAGAAGTGTAATTGTCAGCTCATAGGATAAATCAATTTGTTTATTTATTTTTTTGAGAAACGACCATACTTGTTTCCATAAGCAGCTGGATTGTTTAGAAAGGCATTCAAATTAGCTTTCTTAGGTTTTGATCTCCAAGCTGCCTTGAGTTATCCCTGTGAAAGTGGGTTTCTTACTCGTACTTCTGAGCTCTGACAGACCGTCCACAGCTCAGTTTGCCTCTCGCAGGTTGGCGCCTCATTAGATTAGATCCAGCGGACAACCTTCCAAAGGACCCAGGGCTGCATAGTGGAGAAGTTGACTCGTAGAAAGCCTGAGCTCAAATGCTCACCTGGCCTTACGCGTCCTGTGCTCAGGTAAGGCTTGGGGTGACATGACAGTCTCCCACAGCAATCTAATGGTACAGCCCCAGACGTCTCCTCTGCATTGGAGTGGCACCATTGGAAAGTGTATGAAGCGATAATCCTCTGTACCCCACTACTGGCACTGGGGGGAGAACTGAAGACTAGGTCGGGAGACGAGCTGCCGGTGGGTCCCAGTGCTGAGCACATGTGCATACGCAGGCCGTGGGGTGTGAGCGACGGGGCGAGAATCCAGACATCCTGCGACCCTGCACTGACGGTAGTAGTTGGGCTGCATGCTTCCACTCATCTTCCCTCCGCACGGCCCCTTCCGTGCTGAGGCCTCAGGCATTGACTCTGTCAAGGACCCAAATAAGCATCGCATGTTATTTCTCTTCGCCAGCACAGAAGCGATAGAGGCCAGGCAGCGATGCGCACCCCACTGGATGTGGGGTAGCCGCCCAGGCTTCTGTTCCTGGCTGATGCCTGACCATTAGCTGAGCCCACGGCTCTGTCCCCTCTGAGACCTTAGCCAGTCAGCTGTGTCATACGGACTGCATTCCGGATCGTTAGGGCTCTGCCTGCTTGGGGAACACATCGTGCCTGCTGCCTGCTCACGTCTCACAAGGCCTTGGGAACCTTCTCAGACCCTCCCGTAGGGTGCGTTAGGCAGTGCTGCTTCTGTACCCCACTCTGAGGTGCTTGTCGTCATTGAGCCTGACCAGTGCCTTGTCGTTAATTTCCTGTGACAGTCTTGCCCACCAGACCGGAGCCTCCTCTGCAAGGGTCCACCTCCCCTAGGACCTGGTGCAGTGTTTGGCGTGTTGCTGAGTCTGTGGCGATTTTCTGGTAAATACTTGGTTTGTCCACAAGTGACTGATACAGTGGGACTGACTAATAGAATTAAGTAGTTTCCGTCTGCCCATGGCCCTACGCAGCTGTTTGACTACATGACCACATCCAAGCCGATGGCCCTCTCTTCTCTTCTCTCATGTTACATTGTATAAACTCGAAGAAAACAACGAACATATTATAGTTTAAGAAACGTTTAGTACCTACCATGTACTACCGTGTTTCCCCCAAAATAAGACCTAGCTGGACAATCAGCTGAAGTGCATCTTTTGGAGCAAACATTAATGTAAGATCTGGTCCTATTTTACTATAATGTAAGACCGGGTCTTATATTAATGTTTGCTCCAAAAGATACATTAGAGCTGATGGTCCGGCTAGGTCTTCTTTTCGGGGAAACGGTAGGTATTTTGCTAAATAAGCCCCTTACTTACATTACCTCATTTAATCTTATAGTAACCCAGTGGAGTCCATTTCCGTTTTCCAGGTAATGAAACAGACACAGAGAAGGGAGGATATCTGCTCGGTGCCAATCTACTGGTCCAGCCCGAGTTTATATATCTCTGCATGGGATCAGTGAACTAGTGGCCTAGTGACAGCCTGGCAGAGCTGGGACACACTCAGCGCCACCTGCTCTGAACCTGCAGGCGGTGGGGGGCAGAAGGAGCCAGAGACCTGTGGGGGGAAACTTGGGTCCTTGTGTAAAAGACCCAGGCTTCAGTTAGTAGTGCAAACGGAGGGAATGGTCCATGTGAGCTGGACCACAGAGAAGCTTGTGTGCTCTCAGGCAGGGCTCAGGGACGAGGTTGCCTTGAATCGGAAGGAGGGACTTAGGGGACAATGGGTCCCAGAGGAAGATCTCCGAGGATGAGGTGAATGAGGTGGCTGGACTCCTGTGAGCAAGGCTGAGCTTTGAGAACCTCCAAGAAGGACAGGAAGGTGTGGCCTGAGGGGATTCTCTCCAGGTAAAGGACAGGCCTTCTGTGTGGGCTGGGCCTTGGGGTGTCCAGCGTGGGAGGCAGAGTCTGGTCACATGTGTTCACTTGTGCTCCTTCCCCCACCCTGTGCACCGGAGCAGAACGTGAAGGAGAAATTAACAAACATCCCAAGTCTCTTGACACATAGATCAAAACATATTGATGGTGTCTTGCGACTCTGATAATTTCATTGAACTGTATGAAGCTTCACATTGATACATAGGCACCCGCTGATTAACATTAAGTGCTGCTGTCAGTCTGACGAGCTGGAGAAACCAATACTGAATAATCTATTAAATATGTCACACTTGAACAGGGAGCGTAAATCATAGTATATTATTTCAGCTGTAATTAGGTGGGAGATAAAATCACAAATAGCCGAGTTTAGTGATTCTTTCTTAGTGTGTACACAGCATCCCTGGAATTTCCTTGCTTGCTCCATGGGGAGAGAGAAGCTGACTGCCCTTCAAGTACTGACCGCTGTCCAGGAAGTGGGGGCTTGTGGGTAACGCGTAATGTTCATAGAGTGGGCTTTAGTGTGGGCTGCCTCGTCCTCAGGGCGATGAGCTGCCGCCTTCCCTAAGTTAGTGTGGGTGGAAGCGCACTGTTCTGCGTCTGGGAGCACGTAGCTGACCTCCGCCCTGGAGACCTGCTCGTTCCTCAGGTTATGGTAGGTTTGCCTTTGTATCCGCCATCCCGGCCTCGTTTCCTGGGCGCTGGCTGCCGCCTTCGTTGTCTGGGAATTGACAATGCAGAGCAGAGCTCATGGGTGAGCAGAGCAGCGCCCTGCTCAGCGCTTCGTGTTCCTCTTCTCCAACCCACAGAGCAGAGCTGAGGATTGAGAATATATGAGGGGCACAAACCAAGGCAGAAAATAGAAAGAGATCGTGTCAGGAGGATCCAGGTGGCCTGGGCTGTAGCTGAGAAAGGGAGGTGGTTGCAGTCATTCCTTCACAGGGTTGTTGGGAAGGGTGCACAGACCTCAGGCCTGCAGGTCAGGGCTGCCACGTAGCACGTAGCTCAGTGCTCGTCAGGTGCTTCCATCAGTGTAAGAAAACCAGCTTTTATGGTGGATGGGCAAGTGGTATGAATGTGAAATTCAAGAGCATGAACAGGTATCTGCCTGGGTTTGTGTCTCCTTGCAAATGATTGGTTTAGTAAAACAGAAAGGTTAGAAGGGTTAGGTCTCATTTGGGGCTGTTAACACATCAGAGCACGTTATAAGTGGTACATACTGATCATCTTTTATTGAGAGGCAGTGGTTTTGGTTTTTGTCATTTTTGGTTGTTTTTTTATGTACTAGTTTGATTCATTTTGGGTGATTCTGTTAATGTAGCCAAGCATCTTGCACTTTGACATTACAAGTGAAGACCTTAGAACTTTGTGTGGGCGTTACGTCATTCAGCAGACATTTAGCCAAGTTCCGTGATGTACTAGGTGTACATATGTGCAGATTTCTGCACGAAAGGTTTGCTTCAAGTTGTCTCCACCTGTGACGCTCTCCTCAGCCTTGAGTTCACAGGGATTTCCACAAAGGCAGGTGGGGGAGACCCCGTGGCCCATTCCTGGCTGCCCGAGGCATGGCTTGAGGTATCACTGGAGCAAGTAGTTCTGTCCTGAGCCTCCTGGACTGTTGAACCTGAGCTACATGTGTGTAGAGTGTAGGCTGAGCTTCCTGGCGTTGGAGACAATTGTCCTGCTTCCCAGAGCCATGCTTTGCAGGGTGCTCCACACGAGACTGCTGTGGATTTGAGAGAGAGGGAGAGGCGTGATGAGGCAGGGCTCTCCAGAGGCCTAGGAGAGCCACAGAGGGCTGGCGTGTCCCGCCCAGGCCAGTGGTGAGTCTCTGGTTACTTTGTACAATAGCTTTCTTCCCTTTCTTCTCTTTCTTTCTTCCTTTTCTTCCTCTCCTCCCTCCTTCCCTCCCTCCCTCTCTCTTTCCCTCCCTCCCTCCTTCCCTCCCTCCCTCCCTCCCTCCCTCCTTCCCTCCCTCCCTCCCTCTCTCTCTCCCTCCCTCCCTCCTTCCCTCCCTTCCTCCCTCCCTCTCTCTCTTCCTCTTTTCCTCCCTCCCTCCCTTCCTTCCTCTGAGCTCAGATGCACTTAGAAGGACTTAATGGCATCATTTAAAATTAGAGGATAAATGTAAAACTGATCTGTTCACGAATACCAATTAGTTTGTACTTTAAAAAAATGATTTCGCATAAGGCAGGAATAGGTTGCTACTTGAAGGAGCTAATGGGTATTGGTTTGAAAGTTGATCATAAAAAGAAACGTTGCTTCAGCTGCTGACCCTCCAGTCCAAGGAGGTGTTTGTTGTGTTAGAGAACTGAGGGGGAGGGCTGAGACCCGTGGAGGCAGTCAGCCCGGCCACACTGCACGATGGTTCTGGACAATAATGTGTACACTTCCTACCACCTCAAATCGACTGAAGCACCCAGAGATCTTTCTATTAATACGTGTACTCATAGCATTTTTTAAAAAATAATTTTCTTTTCTATGAGCAGGAAGTACTTTTTTCAAGAGTAATTTTTCCTGTGGCATCAACAGCTACCTAAAGGGGTGGTGGTGAATGTGGGTTTGGAGTTAAGGGAAAAGTACTGGCTTTAAGAGGCTTAGTTAAAATCATGCATTGAGTGCTAGTAGGTCCCGCCGGGCACTGTTGAGCACGGGGGGTACAGAAGTGCTTTCAGTCCAGTGGGGACCATCTTCCCTGAGGAGCTAGAAGGGACACAGGAGTGGGCGGGGTGAAGGTGTCAGGAGGACACCTCTGTCAGTGTGGGGCGTGTGCCACATGGACGAGAAGACCGACCACCTGGGCACATGGCCAGGAGCCGGAGTCCCAGCCACAGGTGGGCGTTTTTGGTTTCAGTTCCACCTCATACCTAATTGTTTACTGAAAAGAACGAATTGGGGCCCCCGCGTCCCCCTCCCTTTTGTTTGACAGGAGAAGCTGGACTAAATCCAAAATCATGCCCTTGTGTGTAGCTGAGGCTTAGAGCTTGAGGTGTGCACAGCTCTTCGGCCCGGGCTCAGCTCAGCACCACGTAGCTGGTTCCCTTTCGGCTGCCTGAGTTGTTACTCTGGTTTCCCTGCTGTCGGATTCATTGCTCTCTTACTGCTTCAGTCAGTGTTTACTGAGTCGGTTATGAACAACTGTGCACTTGACAGAGGTGGAAGGGCCGTCCTCTGAGGGAACTGCAATGTTAATGTGGGAATTACCTTTGGAAATACAGGCTGAGGTGAGATCAGGAAAATGCAGACTAGGGCTTAGGACGGAATGGTTTTCAGTGCTCAACCCAGAGAGTGCCAGCGAGCATCCGCATTTATGGTCCGAGGCAAATCCTTTCGATTCCTCTGTGCCTCGACTACTTGTCACTGTGGGATAATGCTTCAGTGTGTTTAAAGAAGTTTTAAAACCACACATAAAGGTAGGCGGAGAGAGGTAGTAAAGTATGTAAGGTGTGGGGGCTCTAGGGCCTGGCGGCCTGGTGTTGAATCCTAGCTTACTGCATGAGCTGTGGGATAGGGCAGCTTCCTTAAACTCAGTGTCTGTTCCCTTGTATGGAAAATGATGATTAAAGTAATACCCGTCTACAATTCGTTACAAGGAGTAAATGAGCTAATGCAAACAGAGTGCTTAGTAAGGAGCCTGGACCCTAGTAGGCACTTTGTAGGTGTGAGTATTAGCTGTAACTGGGGAGTCGCTTGATTGAGCTGTAACTGGGGAGCCCGTCGGCGGTTGACAGTTCCTGAACCTGTTGGTGCCTCGGAATTATCCAGAGAGCGTTTTAGAGTACACAGCCTAAAGATTTCCATTTCGGCCAGGACGGAATAGCCCATTCCTGCCAGGTCCTCCCCTTACGCTGAAAACCTTGGATATAGTACAATAAAGAAGCACAAGAAGCCTTGGAAAGGTAGAAAGACCAGGGCTGGCTGCCTATGATTTGGGGACTTGAGGAGTGTCATGCAGGGACTCATTCAGGGTCTCTGGTCCCGCTCCCCACATAAGAACCCAGGACATGGTGAGGCCAAACAGGAACACCCATGGAGCCATAGATAGGGGAGTCATACCACTATGGTCTCACTGGTCGCTGGGCGAGACACACGCAGTAGTAGCCACACCATCCGCAGTCCGCCATTCACTTCTCTGCCTGCCAACCAACCAACCAATCAATGCAGCCCCCCGTTACATCAGCAGCCAGTTGGCCAACTGGTCATAGCCAATGACCAACCACCACCTGAGCCAGCACTGCCCCCCATGCAAGGCCGAGAGCCTGGAAACTGCTCTCTGGGACTCTGTCCCCACAAGGAGCGACATGGCACGTGGCCTGAGTCCCCTGAGTTTGCTTCCTGACTCCCATATGTCTTGGACAGAGTGCTGCAAAAGACTCCAGACCCGACTCACCAGGAGGCAGAGACCAGAAAAGCTCTAAGGAAAACCTGTTGCCCCCTAGCCAAGGCCTGGACAAAAGGTGGGCTAAACACAGAAGACCCTTTCTGCACAGCTCCCTCCTGCAGCCCCGCCCCCATGCGCACTGGCTGGGCCCAGCAGGAGGCTGGCCTTCCACCCTGCCTCTGGGAAGCAGGTAGTCATGGCAGTTCCCTCCTGGGGGGTGGGGTGGGGTGGGGTGGGGTCAGCAGAGCAGAGCAGGGTGCTGGTCTTCCATTCGTCCTCTGGGCAGAACCAGGTTGTGCCCGTGGGCAGTGCCAGGTCAGTGTCAGCGGGTCCACCTTTAGGATGAGCTTCTACCCCCACCCTGCAGCAACAAAGCATTAGGAACTCGACCTCTGCTTCTGCCTCCCTGGTGGCAGCAGGGCCTAGGGGAGCCTGATCTCACCCTCACTTGGAGGTGAGGAGGCAGTATCCCATTTTCGCTGGGAAAGTGTCAGAGGGCCAGGGTGGGAGGCACTCCCACCCCACCGTGTGGCTAGGTGACGCAGTATTGTGCTTTTGCCAGGCTACTGTTGGTAGGCCCAGGTGGGGGCAGAATCTACATGCTACCTAGCCCTCATGCTATATTTCATCAGGGTACTTATTGCCTGCGAAATAAATATGTCCAGATACAATAAAAAATCCTAACAACCAAGAAAATCGCAACATGAATGAGAATAGCCGGTAATGGACACCAACACTAAGATGAATCAGAAGTTGGAATCCTGACAAAAATTTTAAAGCAGCCATCATAAAAATGCTTCAACAAGGAGTTATTATTTTTAAAACAAGTGAAAAAAATGGGAACTATTAGCTAGAATTCATGGGCCCAACATGAGGGAGCTCTTTGGGGTGGTGGAAACATTGCTATCGTGATGGTCACGTACACATTTGTCAGGCTCATCACACTGTGTACTTAGAGGGGGTACATTTATCCTAAGTGAATTCCGCTTCAGTCAAGTTGCTTTATAACGGTGTGTGGGGGCAGGTCTCCGTCCCTGGGTAGGCTGGCTCAGTAGGTCCAAGATGAAGCCCAGGCTTTTCTTTTAGACGAATGCCCCCGGTGATTCTGATGCAGCTGGCGCGCTCGGAAGCTGCTCATCTCTCCAGAGTAACCCAGGCTAGTTGTGAATTCTTCAGAACATAAATGTGTTAGCAGTCTGTGCAAACAGAAACTTGTTCTGGTGAATTATGAATTACTAGATAAGTACTTGCAGAATAAACAGAATACATAATTAGAAACCATTAAGCATATTATCCCCACATGGAAATCATTTTTTGTGTGTTTTCTGGTGGGGATGTTGTAAAGAATGTCCCATGGCATCCTTAGAAGCTGTGAATTGTGGTGTGGCTCCTAGAGAACTGCACCGGGGTGTGTTCGGCCCTGTCTCCATCCCTGCCACACCTGTCCCTGTTCAGGGCGTCCTCTTCTTGCCGGCTAATGACAGGATGGATTTCACATCTGCTTGTGGAGCTGCTGCTGCCCTGGCAGTTGTGGCTTTCATCAGCACCTCCTGGGGGTGGTGCTTTCTGTCAACATCCTGCTCTCCATGGAGGCTAGGAAATGATTCCTAATCTGGTCCTCACAGCTCTTAGGCCTCTCCCTTTGGCCTCACTTTCACCTCACGGCTGGCTCTCTTGTTGCCTGGGGTTTTAATCCTGCCAGGGATACCCATGCATGGTTCTTCCCGTCTGATGGGCCACTTCTAACCCAGGGCCTGGGTGAGTCTGGCCTCCTTCCATTCCTTGCTCGTGCCCTGGACGTTAGCTCGGTCTGACTGATACACCGAGCAGAGTGGCTAAGGCTGGGTGTGAGGGCTGGGGGACTTGTCTTTGCGCACCTTTTCATCCCAAGGCATAACGTTCAAAGCATCTGGGTCCTTCGTCCTGGAGCAGAGCTGGTTAGAGCTACATTGGCGGTTGGCCACCTGTGTCTGCCTCCTGGGGCCCGTGAGCTGCCGAAGTCCTCTCTGGGTGCTAGGAGGAAGTCAGGTTTTGAATCTGGTTCCAGGTTTAAACTGGTGTTAGGATGGTGTCCGGATACCTTTTCTGTTTTGACACTGTACTCTTGGAAATGCCCCAGGTCTGGTTTGTCTGCTTTTAAATAATAAATGCCTTAGATTGGCCCTGGATAGGACACCCTCTCTTTCTGAGTTCAGCGTGGGATTCTACTGGTCTAGCCAGAGCTGGAGCTGGTCCTCGGGTCATTTCATGGTCTCCAACCTTCCTAAGTTCTCAGTGCTTACTTAGCTGGTCTTCTTTTTTATTGTCTCTTGCTCCCAGGTCCTGGTAGAAGTTCTTAACATTTCTTGAACAACGGTTAGTCATCAGATGCCTAATATCAGAGGAGTCCGACCACTTACAGCTTCTAATCATGTTGATCTTTTGCTAAGGGAATTATTTGTGAGGAAGAAATACATGTTAGAAATCTTCAGTCTGCATTGGGGGGAAACACTTGAAAAATGTGCACATGATAGCTGTCTTCAAATATTTATGTGGATTGTAGTTTCTAAGAGGGATTCGTTTTTTCTTTCCTACTGTAGAACCAGGACCAGTAATAGGAAGGAGTAGAGAAAGATTATGGCCCTGTTTCAGGAGAACATTCTGGAATGTACCAAAATGCTAATAGAGAGCCTCATGTCACTGGCGGTGTTCCAGGAAGGTCTGGGTCTGGAGAAAGTGTGGGTATCAGGGAACATGTAATAGTATTTTCGGGTTTCATCTTCTGGTGTTCTTCGTAAGCCGTGACTACTAGCGGATGATTCCCAGCTCAAGGTGTAACGTGCTTGCTTGTGGAGTAAACCTGGGCCTTAGTCGCTGGGAGTCGGTTTCCTCAGGCAGTTCCCTCTGGACACTGAGATGGCACAGCTGAATCTGGGTCTCCTGCCTCCCCTCTGACTTATCTGTGTTGCTAGTGCCCTACCGACCTCTGTCTGTCCTTATGTGCAGCATTTTCTGGCATCTCTGTTGTGTGACCTGTGGGAGGAAAGAGCCAGTAACTGACCATTAGTTCCCTGGGACTGAGCAAGCAGCTTCCTCAGGAGGGGCCCCCACTCCTACTCGTGCTGAAGCCTCTTTCACTGAAGCCAGAAATAAACTGGGAGAGGGGTTGTTTGAGGCGGCATCGGAACCGCCTCCCCTCACCCTGCATTCACTTGCCCCTCTGTGGTTAAAACAACCCAGCGTGTTTGGAGGAATAACAAAGTGCAGTCTCCAAAGGGAACTGTAGAGGTGCTTGTCACTTACTTCAGCTCAGGGCCATTTCTCGGTGACCCCAGCGGCGTGGCGTAAGTGAAGCGGGTAAGGCTGCCAACACATGAACTTTTAATAAGTGGAGGGTTGTCCTCCCCGGCCCTTACCGCTTTCTAATTGGTCACTCGGGTTTCTAGTTCCAAATACTTAAGTTTCTGGTTGCGTTGTGGTATGTGTTGCTAATAGTGACTTATTGAAATAGTTGTGTTTATATCAAACTGTATTACATATCTTTCTAAAAGACGTTTGTACACTACAGTTCAGTGAAAATACTTTGGTTTGAGTGCAGCTGTTGCTTTCAGGTCCTGGTAGAAGCAGTTAACATTTCTTGAGCAATTCCTGTGAGTGTTTCCCTTTTATGTAGACCCTAACGTAACGTTTTCCTGGGAAAGCTGGGTTTTAGAATAAAGCCTTATAGGCACAGCACTGAAGCCTTTGAGGTTTGATGCGGAAGACACATTTAGATCCTTAATGATTCCCAGCAGAGTGCTTTGCGTTCAATAGGAGATCAATACACGTTAAATTTTGTTGAATATAAATTGCCTTCTAATGATTTTTGTTTCTGTTAGAAAGTCGACTTTCTACTTCAGGGTAAGAAAGGAAACTTTCCACTTCAGGGTAATTGCTTCCAATCCCCTTCTCCTAGCACTGGATGAATGGAAGAAGATTCGGGGCGGTATGGGGCAAGCTGACCAGCGTGGGCTGGAGGCCAAGTGCATCCCTTAGATTTCTGGGGGTGGGGCGTCCATGCCAGCGCTGTTGGCCCGGGGCTCTCCTCTGTTTCCATGGAGGAGAGGGTTGTGGATGGATGATTAGCCAGGAAATAGTAAGGAAGCACCTCTTGTGTAAGGCATGGTGCTGGTTACAGAGAAGCAAAGAGATGAACAGAAACTACAGCCCCTGCCATTGAGGCTCTTACCATCTAGTTGGAAATGCAAGATGTAAATGCATTAAAAGTTAATTAACAGTGAAGTAATTCTTTAGGATCCTTAGCTTGTCTCAAGTAGTGGTTCTCAAATGCTCATGTGCCTCAGATCACCCGGAGGGAGGGCTTGTTAAAATACAGCTCGCTGGACCCCACCCCAGCCTTTCTGGTTCATGTGGCCTGCGTCCTGAGAATTTGTGTTTCTAACAAGTTCCCAGATGATGCTGATGCTTGTGGTCCAGGGCGCACACGTGGAGAAGCATCGGTCTGATGCTTTACTTTACACTCAACCAGGACGGGGAACGCACCAGGGTAGGTCCCTGCGCTAGGCCAGTGACAGCAGAATCTGTGTGGTGGGACCCAGGCTTTGTTTTCAAAAGCTTCCCATGTGGTTGTATGTGGTCAGGTTTGGGATTAACTGTTCTAACTCACGGTGAGGATGTTGAACGTTAAGATTCAGAGGCAGGTGATGGTACCTTGGGCTGTAGGGGTGTGGACAGACTATAGGAATTATTTAGCCTGATCTTAAAGAAGGATAAGAAGAGAAAGGGACGATTTGTGTTTTTTATAAAGAGAATGCTGTGACTCAGTCCAACCGGTTTTCTAGTTGTTTCTTGGACCAGGCTGATGAGTTTGTGAGCTCATACGAAGAGCATGGATTCCCGTTGAGCAAGGCGGCAGTGAGTGGGACCGGGGTGCTTGTCACCACTATTAGTGCCCGTGACAAGCAGTCACTGACCGTCCTCTCCTCGCCCTGATTTAGACAGAAACCTGGATGCACGCAGAGAAGCGTGTGTGTGTGTGTGCGCGCGCGCACGTGCGTGTTTACAGGGTGTGGTAGGAGCTGTGGGGAGTGATAGGCTAAACTTTGAAAAACGACATGTTACATTTTAGCCCTTTAAGTCTGTTTGTTCATGTATAAAGTACTACACATAGCCGACAGTATTCGATGTATATGAATACCAGTACAACTTATAGGAACATTTCCTATTCATCATGGGGCCCTCGGAAGTTAGCAGTGTGCCTGACACATTACGTCTGCTCAATAATCCATGTTTGTTGAATGAATCAGAACGATGGTCTTTTATATCCAGTGACCATGCATTAGCAAAGGCAAGGAGAACTTGTTCCTGAGAAGTTTTATAAAAAATGTTGCCGCCTTGTATTTCCCCACTCCAGCAAGAAGTCTTTCATATTTAAAATAAAGGAATATAAATACAACAGTGAAAATACATCGTCTTAAGGGGTACTAGTTATAGCCACCCATGCTCTAAAAGAGTCTTTCATTTTCAGTTCCAACTGATATTTAGCTACATCAAAATTTAAATGTTAGTGTTAAGTTGTACTTTTGATTTTAAGTTTAGTTGAATATGAAGTGACTTGCACTATAAGAATAAGCCTGTGTGTAATTTCTTGGAACCGCTAGGGCTTTTGTTATAATAAATTTCATAAGGCTCAGAAGTGATAAAATTAATATGGAGATTTGGTGCTTCTTCAAATTTTGGCCACTTCTGTTAAAGCCCATTGGAGTGGCGCCTGGTGACAGGGCCGCCCCCTCCCACAGTTCCTGGGAAGCGTGGTGCAGCTCGGCTCTAACTGAATAGTCTGGAGTTTTGGCCCCGGGCAGAGCAGGAGGGGGTGGAAACCTGACCTGACCGTTGGATGCTAATTGCACAGGTGGCTGGTCACTGTGTGCCTGGCGGTTATTTATAGAGCTGTGAGTGAGAGGAGGGTCTGCATCTGGATGTCTGGTAAAAGCATGAAAGGATCTGGGGACAAATGGTCACCACTGAGTGTCACTGATGGAGTGAAATGAGATCATTAGCGGCTGTCATGATTTCCACCCTCACCTCATTGCTTTTCCTGAAAATCCTTTTGAAAACAGGCAACAAGTCAGACCAAAACAACCATGGATAGTCTCTCCCTTATTTTTAAATGGGGTTGATAGGGTTATAATCAGGTTGCCCCAGACACTGATTTCAACTACATCTAAAGAGCCATGCACAAAGCTACAAATTAAATAATTAGAATTTTATCTCTAGAGTTGAAAGGACTTGCTCATTTTCCCCTACTCTCTCTCCCAGGCCCCATCTTACAAACGGGGAAGCAGAGATCCAGCAAGGTTGCATAACCAGTTTAAGTTCCAGTGGTGACGCTGAGACTGGGTCTGGGTCTCGAATCCCCCCAGTTGAGCTCTTTCTCTTTCCATCACCCTAGTCCTGTAATTAAAGTGCACTTTCTTTGAATTCAAGACTTTGTCTTCATTTTTTCTCAGAGTTACTTCCAGAGTTGAAAAATGGTTCTATTATTTTTATTTCTTAAAATGAAAAATAGTATTAAAACAAATTCTTTGTATAGAGAATATATTGCCTGCTCTCACCGGCTTTAGGAATAACGACAGTGCTTCTTTTGGCCGGGGGTGCCGTGCGGTCCCGGAGCAGCCACAGCAGGCAGCTCCGTCAGCTGCTGGGGGCTGGGGGTGCCCCCAGGCCACACCTGCCGGGGGCAGTGTCTGTGCGGCAGCGCTGGGCCGTGGCACCAGCCCTGGGGACCAGCTCTGCGCCTGCCCTGCCTTCCACGGCCTGCTGGCAGAGGACTACAATAATTGTTTGTTTAAAGTGTTACTGGCTGATTATACTGCAGGGAACTGACAGGCGTCTCTGGCAGAGTATTTCCAGTCTCTCGGAGGGGCTTCGCCACATCACCTGTCATCTAACCTCAGTGTAGACTGCAATGGCTGGGTTTTGTTTGTTTGTTTTTCTCCTTCACTTCCCACGTGTTTCAGAGGCCACACACCACGCTCTGGAGAGGGAGCTGCCTGTGGCCTGAGAATTGGCTGCGGCCTGGCCAGCCATGTGTGCGACTGCAGCGAGTGCCTTGGGGCCGTCAGTCTCAGGTTACTAAGCCCTGGTGCGAAGGCCTGCACTCTGTCTTGGACGTGAACGTGGGCTTTCTAGCAGAAACACTTGTTAATTCCCTGTGTGTAGGTGGAGGCTGGGAGATTCACTGGAAGTCACCTGGGAGAGCTTGTTAAAAAGACCAGCTCCTGGGTGCTCTCTCTCTGGGTCAGGCACAGTCGGTCTGAAACGGAGGATTTTAGAAACCAGATTTTACAATCGGGCATCGTACTTCTTTCCTGGTAGGGTCTCTTCCAATCCTGGTGGGTTTGCATGGTCCCACCAGAAGAAGATGAATGTCAGGCCCTAGGGAGTTTATTCATAGCTAGAGTCCATTCTCAATTATTTGTCTTGTTTTCAAACCCAGAGACATTTCTCCCAGTGGGTTCCCAGTTTATATTCCTGGGCTCTCTGGCTGCTATGCACCCAGGGACTGAAAGATAATTTCCCTCTTGATTTTAGGAAAAGCTAATCAGAGGGAAATCTGCCATTAAAAAGGTGCAGAAGAATTTGCGCCTTGTGTTCCAGCCAAAAGTGTAGTCTTGGAGGCGTCCTCCTCTGGGAGTGGACAGTGTGTCTCCTGGGTCGGGCCGTTGGTCAGGCCCACCTGTGTCGCAGCTTTCACTCAGGGGCCTTACAGGAGTAAGTTCCTTTTCTGAAAGACTCAGCTGCGTTCCTGAGAATTGTTTAATATGCTCAGCTTAGGAATAAGATTCCAGTTGTGTGGGTTTGCTGTGTGCTACCTCGGGCTTAAAGTAGTCTGCCCGCCCCGGGCCTTCCCTCCTCCCCACATCTCCGTCCGGGTCCGCACCCCAGCCCTGCCACGTGTGCCAGGTAATCCCTTTGACCCTCTCAAGAGGGTGCCGCTCATCGTTTTGTGTTTCACGTATCCCACTTGACATGGCTGGACCTGCCGCGACTTGAAGCACCAGTGCTCCTGGCTCCCGCCTTCGCCTCATTGTGAAGCTGGGATACACGGCGTGCTTTGGAGATCAGAGCACGGACGTGAGAGGGAGGAATGCTGCCCACTGGGCAGTCGGCAGTCAGCGCGGGGGTCACACCTATGGTGACTGGCGGGCGGGTTTCCGGTCTGGTCCTTGTAACCACATGGTTTGAGCTGAGCTGGTCACTGGTCACTTAAGTAGGTGCTTGTTCTCTGGTTACAGAATGGTTCCCAGTTGGCATATTTCTCACTGGGGTTCAGTTTTCTTGGCCATGGCTCTTTCTCGTGCTCACACAGATTTTTGTAGCATCTTTCCAGGCTCTTGAGTCTTTTCCAAGGAGTGGAGACAGGAGAATGCTTTGCCCTTCTTTTCTTCATTTGGATATTCCATGGTTATTAGGGAAGGGACTTCCTATGAAATAAAATGAGGGCAAAGGAAAGTCACATGCCTGTGGCATAAAAAATGCTGTTAGCGAGCTTGAGGCGTATCAAAGAGCTTGGTCCTGAGAGGGACACTGAGTGCCTTCTGACTTTCAACCGGTTTTTTTACTTTGCCTGTGTCTGAGGTCTGGGATTTATCTTGAATTTAAGAAAGGAGTGTTTTGATCATTTGAATAGGTATCACCATTCAGCGGGGAATACATGTGCAGATGGAGATCTCTCTTAAAGCCAATTTGTAGGATAAGTCATTTGAAATGATTTCTTTAGTCAGTAATGCGTTTCTACCTAAAATTCTCTGCCTGAATTTATGCATTCGTTTCCTTTACCAGGTGACTTGCTTTCATTATGCTGCTGTGACAGTCCCCTCCCACTTGTAACTACTGCCCCAGACACTTGAGCATGTTCTCCAGTGTGACTAGGTATTGAACTACCCTAAATGACATCAAGTGCCAGCCACACAAGACTGGAAACAAGGAGAGCCTGGATTCCAGGAAAATTTCCCTGCCTGGTTGGTCAGTCTGTTGCAGAAAAGGCTACATGGTCCTTTAACGTTAGTTTTGGGGAGACTCAGTTAAATGGTTGAAGGGAGCGCCCCCGTGGGAGGGAAATCAGCACTCACCAGCCAGCTGGCAAAACCGACAATTTGGGCATGATCTTTCCTCTCACACCTGGGAGTAACCAGCCAGCTAGCGGGGAGCCTCTTTCTCAACACCCAGCTCCGTCCTTGAAGCAGAAGAGGGGTAGATGCAGCTGTCTTCAGTTACTCCGGAGCGTGTCAGTTCCGAGGGTTTAGATTTGCTTTCCCCTTTGCCTTTTGTCTTTTCCTACTGGGAGTTAGCTGCTGTTTTTCCTTTGGGGTCTGAGGGGCTCCTGACCTTGGCTTCAGGGCTTCTGACCTTGGATAGGCTCTGAAAGAGTGGCATCGGGTAGACTCGTTTTGATTTCACAGCTCTGCTTTAGGTGATGGGAAATGAGTAGCGGGTGGCCCCGAACAGTGCCAAGGGAAGCGGGCAGTGGCTGCTTGTAAACGTAGAGGAAGGAAGGAGCAGAGCTACGCAGGAGGCGATGTGTGACGTGGGGCGATGCCCATGGCGGCTTGTCTTCTGGGGTTCTCTCCTCACGTGGGGGAGGGACGAGAGAAGGCTCCAGGCCCGTGGGATGGAACTGCACTGCTCATTTAACTCACTAATCTGTTCATGTCACGTAGGTCTCTCGTGTTCCTACTGTGCCAGGGATACAATGGTAAACAAACAGACAGACAAATAAAACAAAAGGTCTTTGCCTTCATGATACTTAAATTCTAGTGAGGGGGTGGTAGTGATAAACAGAAAGAAAGGAAAAAAAAGGGATGAAAACGGAATAGGAAGCTGTTAGTAAGTAGTGTGCATAGAAGGCCCCCTTACAAATGACCACTGTAAATCAATAAGCATTAAAGAAAACACAGACTCCTAATTACCTAAGATATTTTTAACACTTCGGGAGTTAAAGTTATTATGGAATGGTAGTGTGCATAGAAACTCTGAAGTTTTGAGGGTTTTCCAAGAATGTATCTTCCCTTTATCTGTAAAGTTGCAGCCTTCGTTAGCTGGGTTAGAGTTCACCATAGCAGTTGATTTTAGTTTAGATTGTGTTAAGAGTCTTAGATTTTAAGGGTGTGCTTTCGTAAAATTGTTCTGTGTGACTGAGAGTCTGCTTCTCACTTCAAATTGATGTTCAGCAGGGTTTGTTGCTGTTTTGTTTTAAACGGTGCTAAGTAACCTTTGGGAACCTGAAATATTAAAGGGCCCTACACCAAACCGAAATGAGTGATAAACAGTCCGATCTGCAGAGACCGTGCCAGAGCCGCAGCTGGAGCTTGGCAGCTGCCCACCAGCCTAACCCACGCAGTGGCTTCTCGCCGTCAGAGCAGGGATTCCCGTGTGCTGTATTCTCCGGACTGCCCTGGTGAACATGAGTTGCCCCAGGACCCGCAGGGACGGTGTTGTACGGACAGAGAACCGTCAGTTGTTACAGCCCTACTGTGTGCCGGGCTCTTTGCTGTTGGCTCACATTGCAATACATTCATTCCACAAGACACCCTATCACAGTGGTTTTTAAAACAGCATTTCTTAACCTATTAATGGGTGACAACCAGCGTTTTTAAAAAAGTGAAATGGGTGACAGCAGACTATATCACACTGAGAGTGTGTATTATTTCAAAATTTTGTTTCAGATGTGTGTGTAGAGCTGGGTGTGTGTGTACACACACGTGGGCAGCAGGTCCTGACAATAATGCATTCTGTTGTGTTGTGCTTTACAAAGCTTGACTAGCATAAGCCTGTCAGGTGAGGTTTAGTATCATGTTACTGATGAGGAAACCGAAGTTGAGGATATCGCCGCTCCTCACAGTAAGATGTGAACTCAGCTCTTTCTGGTGTTCTGTGTTTGTCCGGGGCATGGCAGTGACGTTCAGCACAGGCTTTTCATCTCAGTGGTTTTGCAAGATTCTGGAGTTCACAGACACACTGACTTGCCCCTGAACATTGTGTTTAAAATCAGGTTACCAGGCCCAAACTTTTACTGGTTTCTCACAACATTTCTAGGTGCTGTGTTTCTGGAGGAGGGAAAAGAAAGATGAGTCTAGTTACTTGTCTTTATTAACAAACAAGGAACACCTAGAAGCTCTTTTTTGTCTCACAGAAAGACAGCCTGGTTTTATCCAAGAGGAGAAACTACCTGGCAGCAGTCACAGGCTCTCGAAAGCACTCCTGACAATTTTGAGTTGGTAGGACGCCAGTGTTGGTGTGGTGAGTGGGAAGGCGAGAAACGGCTCTGCCGCCTTGTGTAAAATGTTTGGTTTTACTAGTCACGCATCCTTTTGAATACACTTCACTAACACTGATTGTAGTAACTGCTGTTAGAACATTTGGCACCGTCTCACCCACTTCCCCAGCCTCCCGGGACAGAGGTGGAACGTTCCCCACTGTTTTAGGCAGCTATTTTGGCATGACAGGACAGACTTCTCAGAGAGGCATTATTTTCCCTGGCATTCCTCCCCTCTTGCCTGTGGTCACTGGTGAATGAATTCCTGATTGGTTCAGCTAGCCTTTTTCTTTTTTGCATAGAAGAAATGGCTCTTGCTGAAGATGCTGAAAAAGCAGTGACAACCTGCTACCCGTTCCCTTGTCCTGCTGTTTGTACTACCTTGTTACCCCACACACTACCTTACCCCCTACCTGTTGGCCCAGGGCCCTACCTGAGTGTTCTGGGTGGGAGAGCTGTCTGTGGCTGACTCCCAGGATTCTTAATGACTTCCTCTACTCTCTCTAAGTAATTGCTCGGAAAGACAGCTGTGGAGAGACATTGCCCCCAGCTTGCAGGCTCATTAACTCCAGACATATGGAAGAGGGTGCAAGGGAAGAAGGTGGAAGCTATTCTGCCAAGAGTAACAGGTTGGGGGAAACAAAAATAGAGGCTTTAGAGGAAGGGCAGAACCGCCATGCTGGAGATTATATGTGGAGTTTGGGAGGTCTGGGTAGGCTTCAGCCTAATGAAACTTCACGCACTAAGCCCCCAGTACAGGAAAACAAACTAAGAAACAATTATTCTTTTTCCAAAGTCCTTAGAGTAGGGTTCCTCTGGTATTGTTTGAATAAAATTCAGCCTGTAGGATACTTGGTTTTTGTGCAACTCTTCAAGAACAGAGGCTTCCAAGTAAAGTGGAAAGTGTGAGGAACTAAGAGGAAAGACACCCAGAGATGCCCCTAAAAGTCAGCCGCTATGAACTTGACCAGTATTTGTAACTTCTGCTTTTGTCTGTTCCCACAGTAGCCTTGAAGCAAGTTTCACAAAATATGCTTATATGCTGTGCTCCTTAAGGCAATAAAGGAATAGTTATTCAAAACTTGGATACGCAGAAGGAGAGTCAAATACAGCCAGGGCACAAGTATTCTAATTAGCTGTTCAGTTCAGCTCTACTACTTCTAGGACTCGGTTATAAAGGAAATGGGATAGGGCACTTAGTTCCTATCTTCCAAGCACAGGAAACATACCAGCTTCCTAAGGATTTGCAAACTCTTTCCTAAATCTGGATTTTTCTGTAGAAGGAGCTGATGCAGGTCTTTAGACAAGTAGCAGCAACCCAGTGAACGGATAACGCCGTCAACAAAGGTTCTCAGGAAGAGGCGGCACCCTGGTTGTGGGCAGCTCTGTGGTGTCACGCCCCTGACATCAGGGAGGCGAGCATTCTGCCTGCTTCACAGAGCGTGGAGGCATGTCACGCTGGCCTGAGATGCAGCCTTTTACTCGAGAAACAGAATCGGTGGGTCATTTCCATTAAAGCGATGGTTTTCAAACTTTGATGCCTGTTAGAATTATTTGAGGTGCTTAAAAAAGTACCTGTGCGCAGGCTGCATCTCAGACCAGTAACATCAGAATGTGATGGTGGGCCTCAGGCACGAATATTCTGTACAACACATTCAAAGGTTCGTCCCGTGTGTGAACCAGTGCATTAGATGATTTCTGTATGAATTCCCTCAGTTGGATTTCTCAAAGGGTTCTTAAGCCCGAGAGCGCTGCTGTTCCATGTTGTTGATTGAAGGACATCCATGTAGTTTCTATTAACATTCCCTTAGGAGCACTGAAGCTGACATTCAGGCTGGCACCCAGGGCCACTACACCTTTCCTGGCTTGTAGGCATGAACCAGAATCAAAGTACTCAGTAAGAAGCAACTTAGGATCAGTCTTAGCTGATGGTGGGTGTTGGATAATAGAGGCCTTTAGCTGAAGGTTGGCGCTGTAGGTAATGTGGGTAAAGATGCATTAGGAGCTCATTCCTTGGAGCTCACATGTCTTTCTGGCCCTGGATAGGCTGTTCTCTTGGCAGAATGCCAGCTGTCTTCTCCAGTGAGACAAGGAGATGTTTATGTGTTCCCTGCTTCCTTTTGGAAGTTAAGAACTCCTGTCCTTGTTAGATTTGATATCTGAACTCTCTGACCCTTACAGAGTCGATATGATAGACAGTGGGTATTTGTTTAAGATAGTTTTTGTTTAATTTAGTTTTTCTTTAATTTGGAACTTGGAAGAACTGAATCTCTGGGGATTGAAACATCAGAGAATCATTGTTTTTATATAATCTGGATTTTATCATAGTTCATCTTATGCCTCTTTGAATACACAAAGAAAGTTTGGGGGGGAGAAGGAGAGAGAGAGAGAGAGAGAGAGAGAGAGAGAGAGAGAGAGAGAGAGAGAGAGAGAAACTATGAATGAGAATGATCTCGAACTGTATCACATGAAAGCACATACCAGGAACCGTTCGGTAATAGTATTCTGGTTAAGAACCATTTCTTGTTTTTTTTTTTTTGTTTTTTTGTTGTTGTTCTTTTTTGTTTTTAATTGGGCCTTGGGAAGATGTAACCTCTGCTGCTCTGCTCTTCATTTTCACCTGAAAAATTATAATACCTACCTCTTAGGATTCTTGTATAGATTAAATGATTAAATGAGACTGTTCATGAAACACTTGGAGCAGTGCCTAGCACATAGCCAGTATTATTTAAGTGTCTATTAGGATATAATCTCGACTTGTCCCACTAAGAATCTTCTAGAACTTGAAGATCCAGCTGATGCTTTATTGTATGAAGACCGTTCGTGGAGATGCTTTAGCAACCCTAAATTATCCTTCCTTTTGTTTGCTCAGGAAGTTCACCTTTTTAACTTCAATTCTTCATGCAGTGCTGCTGAGTCTCACCTGGGATTGCTTGTCTCCTGAGACCCAAACGGAACTTCATCCCTTGAGGTCCAGCTGGGTTCCGTCCTCACAGTGGCAGCGCCGTCATTCCTGTATTCGAACTCGCCAGTGGACTTCTTGGCCCCACTAATCTGATCTCACTCCACTTCTTCCATGCTGTTGAGCAGATTGCTGCTTGGGGCTGATTGGGATGGGAGGATGACCTCATAGTTCCTGATGCCATCTTCTACTTTATATAACTAAGCCATAAGCGTGCTTTTCAAAAGTAATGGCCCTAAATTGCTGCATTGTGTCATGTGCTCTGACTCCTGAATCTTTCTGTGCCCTGACTGGACGGGCTGCGCTGCAGCACGGAGCTTGGGTGTGGTCCTGCCTGGGTGTGTTTGGCAAGTGGCCTCCGAGCGACCTGTGCACTGATTACGGTCACGGCGCTGCTGTTGTGTCCAGAGGTTTGGGCTGTAATTTCATAATGAAATTGAAAAACATGACATTAAAAACCTGAACATAGCACAGTAATTATGTTTAAGTATCACAAATCATCTCCCAGTATTTAGTTAGGTGTTTGAGATATGGCCTCTCTTTGTAGAGTGCTGTCACGTTGTTTCGTACGTCTGCAGAATGGAAGCTTTCTAATTTATGGCTAAAATGTGGCAATTGCTTTCTTTTAATGGGAAGGTGGCGAGAATGGTATTGAATTTGAAGGAGCTGGTTTGCTTCATTGACTAGTGTCAAGAAAGGAAGTTGTAGAACAACTGCCAAGGTAAAGAAATGTTTGGGTCTTTTCATGGTTTAATTCCCAGATACTCAGACATGACTACAGGCTTTCTTGTTAGAAATTGACGGACGTAGGCTGTCTGGGAAATTCTCCAGGCCTCCAACGAGCAGTGCAGTCGCAGGGCTGTGAACCTTTGCCTTTCCTAAGGCCGGATTTCTGGTACGGGTGAGAGGCTTGTCCCCCGTGTGTGCCCACCGGTGAGGAGTCCACTGGCTGTGCCTGGTTCGTGCACCGACTGAGAACCTGCGTGTGTCTGTAGGGTCTTGAGTTTGGCTGAGCCCTGGAGAGGGGGAAGGAGCGGAAGGTGTAGGTGGTGGCAGCGGGCAGGCATTCCTGGGGGTGAGCGGCGGGAGTTAGGCTCAGGGCTGTTCCTTTGTAGGAAGTTTGGGGGGGGGTGGTTTATGACTAATGAGACCGACAACTACTTGATTTCTAGGAAACGTCAGGTATCAAATGATCATAAGAGGAAGTTGTGAAAGGGACAGTGATTATTGCCAGCCATTTACTGATTGTCTGCGCCAAGCAGTTTCGTTACTGTTTTTAAACTTCATAGTACATACTGCTGTAGAGGCGTGCTGTCCCGATACTACCTCCCAGCCCCAAACAAGTCCTGTTCACGCAGGCTCTGCAGATTACCTCCTCTTCCCCAGAGCTTTCCCTCCAGAGTCTCTGAATCTACAGGCCACGTTTCTGGAGGAGCTGAACTGCTCTGAGCACCATTTGTTGATGAGAGTGTGGTCTGCTGCCAGCAGCATGGGAGTCACCTGGGGAGCTTGAGGGACAGCCGCCTTCCCAGGCTTCCCCCTCATGTCCTCGGCAGAGATGTTCTGGTTCAGTACGGGCGGTTTTGGGGTGGGGAGCTCGGGGTCTAGAAACCTGCTTTTTGGACGCTCACCCCAGGGATCCTTACGTACAGTAACTCCTGCAAGTCGCTGCCTGAAAGACCTCTCTCCCAGGAGCAGGGCTGCTCCATGGATGTGTTACGTTGAAATCTGCTCTGTGAACACATGGGCCTGTTGTTCATCCCCACTTAAGCCCCTGTCGTCAGTATCCGGGGGGAAAATGTCTGCTTTGAGGGGCTCCATTTCCTCTGGCTTCCCTGCAGCTTTGCCTGTCCTCATGATAGCGGACAGAGAGCAGGAAGGTCCAGGTGGCGTGTTCACTCAGGGCTGCTGGGGAAGAAGTGGCCTACCGCCAGCTGCCAACCTGCAACTGTCTAGGGCCTCTGGTGGTTTCTGTTTCCACGGGGAACTCACGGGAAATTCTAGCACTAGTCATGTTTTTGGCAAAGTATATACAAATAATTCAATGAAAATCATCAAACATTTATTGAGTGGCTGCTGAGGCGACAGTGTTGTGCCAAAGGGAAGAGCACAGAGAAGGAGAACAGTTTCCAGCTCCATCTAACGATGCAGACAGACTGACACAGCTGAGCACACAGGGCTGTAACCTGCCCAGGACTGGGTCTCCCGAAAGTGAAGTCGGAACAAAGTGCTGTGGGAATGTCGGGGTGGACACAGTTCATTCCCGTCAGGCCAAAGGCTTCTTTAGGGAAATGGTCCTGGGCGGTGGCCCTCAGTCTTGCTGTGGCTGTAGAATCAGTGGGGGAGTATTTAAAACCCTAACATCCAGGTGCCACTGAGCAACAGTCAGATCAGAGTGTGTGCAGTTTGGACGCAGGTAGCAGGTAGCGGTATGTTTTAAGGCACTCCACCTGAATGCAGCCAGCGCTGAGAGCCACTGATGGAGAAGGACAAATAGGCTGTCATTCTGTGGGGGCTGGGCAGAGAGGGAAAGGCCCTTGAATCATGAACAAAGGCCTGGAGGAAGCCCAGTAAAAGCTAGTTGGAGAATGCAGCCTAATGGGGTGTGATTGGAACATAGGACTCCTGGAGTGAGTGTGGAGGGAAATTATGCTGATTAGGTAGGGTTGGATTAAAATGTGCCAAGGAACTGGGAGACCTTATGTTTGTGTGTATCTTTAGACCCCTTCTCACCTCATTATGGTGGGGAATGAGTCCCCTGGAAATTCTTGTTGCCTAAGGTGCTGGTCAGCTAGGGCAAGTCAGCGCAGACTTAGTTCCTTTGCAAGGCGCCTTGCCCTAGACCTCCCAGCTCAGGCTTGTCCACGCTCCACACTTTCTCTTAGCATCTGTTCTTTGGCGTTTTGCTTCTGTGAAAGCAAACTGAAGGTAAGCTAGGGTCAGAGTGGCAGGAGGTATTGATGCTAGGCAAAAATGTGGCGATTTTTCTCATCTCTTTGATGGGCCCCTGGGAGTATGACGTGGGAGAGCTGCTGGCCGTACTGGGGGCAGATGTTTGCAAGTGAAAGTGTGTATGTTTCTGTTCTTGGCAGCTGCATCCATTTTGTACCGATTCCAGTGAGGACTGGTACTTGATCTGCTTATTGCTGTTTCCAGGAAGTTAATTTGCAGGTGCTATAAATATGCACGGTTCATATACTTCGTTTTTTCTCCCTCGAAGCCTCTTCTATTTAGTAGGCACTTTTCAGTTGCCTGTTTGGTGCTTGCTTTTTTTTTTTATGTTACTATTTTGATAGTAACAATACAGGTAAAGCCACTCAATTATGTAGGACTCTGTGTGCTTTGGGCAGGTGCAACATGCAGCCCAGGGGCAAGTCCAGGTATCAAGGTTTTGTCTCTGTTGTTACAGGTAGAAAAACCAGGAGAGTTCAGGAGACAGCTCCTTTCTGTCGGTACTAGTGTGGAAACTATGCATTCACAAACACAAACCTTCAAATAGTTCACAAAATGGTGCCACCCATGTACCTACCCATCCATTTGTCTGTTCCCCTATCGGTCTGTTGCATGCATTTGTCCACCCGCCCACCTGTCCATTCACCCAGCCGTCTGCCTGTCCCTTCAGAGGAGGACGTACAAGGCGGTAGCTGAGAGTGCTGGCTCTGGAGCCAGTCTGCTTGAGTTCACATGATGGCTGGCTCCTCCATTGCCGAGTCTCATTTTCTTTCATCTTTAAAATGGAGATAACAGTAGTAAAGCCTCACAGAGTGGTAGTGATGAAATAGGCAGATTAATGTATATAAAGTGCTGAGAAACGGCCAGACAGAGGAAGTTCTAAGTTTGCTGCTGCTGTTATTGTTATGGTTGCTATTGTTAATCATTGCAAAGAAAAGATATCAACAGACGAATCTGGTTCATGGGCTTCTAGTTTTGTGACCTTAGACTTCATAGGGAGAAAAAAGGTTTGAAAGGGAAGTTGCTCAGCATCCTCCAGATTTTGGACCCTGCAGACAGTGAGAAGGCCTCCCGGTTTTGGTCTTGGTAAGAGCTGTCCATAAGAAAGTTATACTTGCAGCTTTGCACAAAATAAATTGTTAGCAGAATTAGAACGTTTAGGAGGCGATTTTAATGATCCGAGGCACCATAAATCAAGGAAACGAATGAGAGCAGTGACAACAGAAATAGACAGTAGCAGCTGGCTACAAAAGGTTCTTTCTGTAGGTTCGTAGATTCTACTTGGCTTGAGAAGGGGAGATGGGAGACAAATTTGGCACCGAGAATATTGGTGAACTAGCACTGTCCATCTCCAGCTCTGATGAGTGGGGAGCTTGCTTTGTACGCACCGTCCGGATTTGCTCTGGGAGGTGGAGGGGCTGGTGCCGAACGCCAGCTCGGCTTTCCTGTCCTGTGCTTTCCCATGGCTCTTTACAGGCCCTAATTAGCTCTTGAGGTGGCCTGCGTGTCCTCCTCTCCACGTAATTACTGTGTGGGGCTTGGGGTCGTGCACACAGCGCCTTGGTTACACAGTACGTTTAGGGAGCTATAAAGGGTCCAATACGAGGAGAGGACCCCTCAGACATGAACAGTCCAGGCTTCTGTGGGTGGACTGAGAAAAGCCACCGTGTGTGTATGTTTTCCAGACTCTGGTGTGCGACACCTTCAGTTTTCTGTTCCTGTTCACATCTCTGCTTCTACAAGCAGTGGACAACACAGTGAAAAGATGTAACCACCTGAAGATAGATGGGGTGACCAGACGCTGAGAACAGGAACAGACTGCACAGTCCTGCGGTCGTTCCCAGAATCAGACATTTTTGTGGTGTGATCTGGAATAAGAGAACCATTTATGGCCAAACCTCACTAAATTGAACAATTGTGGGGATGGTGCAGACGGATTTGCGGGGAAGTTGGACAGAAATGCAGTTCCATTATTTTTAGTTACAGAGTGGTAACTTGAGCGAGGGCTGTGAAGTACGCCCAACAGAACTTTTGGGGGGATTTGGTCTTCATGTTTAATATTTAATCATTAATATGAAATATATTTGATTTTTTCAAACTCTTTCGGATGGTGTGACTATGTCTCCTGTGCCCCGATGGCGGAATCTTTATGTTTGAGCTAAAACTTGTCCCGATTGCCCTGGAAGTTCTGAGCTAACTGAAGGCCTTCTGAGTGTGGAGGACATTTGTTGAGAGGACCCAGTGGAAGCCTGCAGAGTGCCCAGGGCAGCGGGGATTAGTTCCTTGTACTCCCTCTTTCTCCTTGGAGTGAGGGCGTGGCTAAGTTTCACCCCCAGAATCACTGGAGGCGATTTGTGCAAGTTGACCTCCCGGCCCCCACCCCCGAGGCATGATGGTGTGTGAGGAGCTGCTCTCTGGTGAGACTGGGGGCAAACCCCAAATCCCAGTCCCACTCTGACACTGTGTCCCAGCGCACTGGCACGCAGCATTCCTGGGCTGGCAGGAGGGCTGATGTCCCTCAGCAGAGACCTGAGGCTCTTGTCCTTTTTTGTCCTTTTACATTCACACTCCAGAGCGCTTTAGGTAGGCAGGGAAGCAGGCCGGAGGCTGCCCTCGCCTGTCTGAGCCTCCGGGAGACCAAAGGCGGAGCCTGTGGGAGGCAGCCGGGGTCTGTGCTGTGCCAGGGGACCTGCTCTCAGGGCGCTGGGCAGCCTGGTCCGTAATCATGGTGTGGCCGCTATTGGGTTTCCTCCCGTAGATGCTCCTAAACTTTCTCTTCTATATATAAGGTCATGTCTCACCTGTCCTGAGGTTTTAAGGAAGAACAGAGGGAGGCAAAACAAATCCCTGAACACTTTTTTCTCTTTCTAAAGGTTACAAACATAAATCATATTTGAGAACAGTGAATGGACGTTTTTTTTTATGTTTGGAAAGCTGGGCCTCTGGCATCTTAGAAAGTCTCTCTGTTTTAGAAAGGAGAGACACTGGTGCAGTGGACAGGCTACGCTCTGGGCACCAGCAGGTGTCCTTGCCACCAGCTGCCTGGGGCTCCTCGGGCAGAACCACTCTCCCCTTGGAGCCATTTTCCCTGTCTGCATGAAGGGCGGGGGTGGTGTGTGCGTTGTGGGGGGGCAGGGGCTGAAGCCACTGCAGCTCTAATGGGGGGTCCTGAAGCAAGTGCAGCTTTCATGTTTTCTGATTCTCCTGATGGGCTCAGTGTCTGCGTAATAGGCATTTTCTAGATTTTTGTCGCTCTGTTTCAAATCTGTGAGGTACATCATGTGCCATCCATCTTTGCTGTGCTCAGCGTATCTCGTCGTCAGTGTTTCGTAAAACCCGTGGTGTGCTAGTGCTGGAGGGACCTTAGGAGAGCGCGCTTCTCTCCGGCATTCATTTTGTACAGGAGGCAGGTGGAACCCAATTGACTGTCCCCAAGGTTGGGGCATAATGTCGTCTTCTTACCTTACTGTTTACCTTTCCCTTTAGTGTGTTTTTAAGCATTGTGTTGACTGTTACCACACTCCTTTCTGTTTTCTATGTCTTCCACTTCTCCTGGACACTGGACACATTCAGTTGCAGTTCTTCTGGGCAAAAGTGCTGTTGGGGCTTCCTGATTCTTCTATCATACGCTCCCTCTTGTAAGAAAAATTTGGTCATGCAGTGCCAATATGTTTACATGCTGTACTGATGTACCGTTACGTATATTATAGAAATTATAGAATTTATGTCGGTAACCTTTAGAAAGAAAAAGGGATGGTAGGAGAAATAACTATAAGTAAAAGGTCATTTTTTTCCCTCCTGTACCCCAGTAGATCAGTTTATGCCTTTACTGGGGTGTGAACTTGTTTTGAGGATTACTGATCCTAGCCCATGGCGGGTTTACAGTTTAGACTGCCAGCTTTAGCATTTCCTGTGGTGGGACTTGTTAAAAATACTAATCCTGGAAGCTCCGCCCAGACCCACTGGATGGGAATGTGACCTGGTGGGACCTGGCCGTCTGCACTGCTGGCCAGTTCTCTTAGTGCTCCTGTGGCCCCGCCAGTTGTGGGAACCAGAGTTTGGGCCAGGCAGGGCTGTCCTTGGACTCTGAGCATGACTCGTCTTACCCTGACATACCAGCCTTTGCTCAAGGGCCTCCAGGACATTGATGGAGAGCCAGGTAACACTTGCAAAAATCAGATTGCCATTGTCATGCACGTTTCCTAAGAGGGAGTAAACTGCACAATCAGACATGGAATTTCTCAAAACTGCAGGTTCTCTAGGTGGCTTTTTGGTGTGTAATGAAGCATTCACTATTGTTCCTCTTTCTCGTTTTCTAATTGGAAATCTAAATATTATGGAAAACCTAGAGATCATGAAAGATTAGACAACATTCACCAAAAGGGATTTAAGGGTTATTGTTTTCAATACCTTATGTGTGAAAGGATATTTCAGTATCTTGGTTATTGAGCATGTTCTCTCTGAAACATGCAAATAAAATCGGTGTAAGTCAGATAGACATGTAACAGGACATTTGTTTCTAACTCTTCACTCCAGGTCAGCGTGCTCCCAGCCTTGCGGGTGTCAGGGTCACCTGTTCTGTGTCAGCTTTGGGAAGGGTCCTCCTCAGAGCTCCACGTAGCAAGAGCGCAGGCCATTTGAGAAAACGTGGTAATGAAGGTTCAGCAAGTAGACCAAGGTGGAAGGAAGGAAATGAGAGCAGCAGAGGAAGCCGGGGCTGGGGGAGCCAAGCCTCACCTGGGCTGCCGGCAACATCCCTGGCGTGGAGTCCACAGCAGCAGCCTCTTCCCAGCCCTCAGGTGTGGCTGCGCCTCCCTAAGATCAGCACCCCCAGCCCCCAGTGACCCTGAACCTCCCGGGTTTGCTAGTTCTCTCCCCCAGTGGCCTCAGGTCAGTGTTTCAGGCTCTCTGGCAGTGAGTGTGTCCAAGGTCAGGCGGTCTGGCAGTGTGATCCCACTGTGCTCTCCCACGTCCCACGGCAGCTAGGACAGGCCTGGGGGCGTAGGGCTCTGTGTGCACTGATCCCAGTATGCTGATTGCAGAGGCCCCTTCTGCCAGGGGCCCCCTTTCCCTGCAGGTTCCTGGGAGGCGCTCTGTTTTTGTTTTTGAGCCTTGCCATGAAGGACTTCCAGCCCCTCACCTTTTGATTTGGTTAATGCCTCCCTACTCCTCCTTATATACATATGTGTAACTGACACTTTCATCCTCCTAAGCCAGGCTGGGGATCCTGGCCGCAGCCTTCCCCTACAATAACTTTGATCGTAGGTTTTGGTCCTTGCTTATGAATTATCATCCCTAGACTGTCTACTTTACCAGGACAAGGAGCCCAGTTGTCTCCCTCATCATCGTTTCCTCATTGCTACCCATAAGGCGTGGGGCATTCCTCAACCGAATAAAGCAAGTACATGATAAAACCACACCTGTCAGTTAACAGGGTGATTGCTAAGGATGCCCACCAGTTCCAGCGGTGGTAACTAACATGGCTGGGTTAACTGCTAGCCTGTGGGGGAAGGCTGATTACAAATAAACAGAAAAGGAACTTAGGATCAAAAGTTTTGTGTGCCTGTTGATGCCTAGTGCTGGGCAAAACTTTCTGCAAATAAAGCAGAATACCTTGATTTATCTAAATACATAAAATGTAAAGACATTACTATGCAATAAAGTGTTTACTACATTATATACAGCCTGTAAAGAAGAAATAACTCACAGCTATCCATACAAACATGCACCTGTTCATTTATTCATTCACTTAACAGGTTTATTATTTGCGTGATATGTGCTTATTATATGTGTTTATATGTTTATTATTTGCGTGATAGGTACTGTAGATGCTCAAGACCCAACAGTGAACAAAACAAGCAGTATCTGACCCAAAGGAACACCCATTCCGGTGGTGGAGACAGTCAATAAAGAAGATACCGTGTTTCCCCGAAAATAAGACCTAGCCGGACAATCAGTCCTAATGCGTCTTTTGGAGCAAAAATTAATATAAGACCCAGTCTCATTTTACTATAATAGAAGACCAGGTCTTATATAATATAATACATAATATAATCTAATTAATACAATAGTATAATGTAATATAATATAACATAATACCAGATATAATATAATATAATACTGGATATAATATAATATAATGTAATATAATATTAATACCGGGTCTTATATTAATTTTTGCTCCAAAAGTCGCATTAGAGCTGATGGTCTGGCTAGGTCTTATTTTCGGGGAAACATGGTAGGTAAGGAAAGTATCCAGAATATTTAGAAGCTGTTCAGTGGCGTGGGAGAAAATGGAGGAGGAAAGGGATACAGCAGGCACTACAGTGTGTGCCCTGGCGGTGGTTGGGGTGCAGTTTTCAATTCAGTGGCCAGAAGAGGAGTTACTGAGAAGACTTGAGTAACCTCTGAAATCGGGGGAGAGTGTGGGTGTCAGGGAGGCGGAGTGTGGAGCCATGAGGTAAGACAATTTGCTTGGCTCTGAATGTGCTCGAGACCCTTCATGTTTGGTCCATTAACCAGACCAACAGATTGGGATCAGTGTTCTGTATAAATGTTTTGTGTCTTTGGAACATTGCCCTGACTAAATCCTTAGCCTGAATATGTATGTTTAGGGTGGTAGTGCATTTATTTCTTCTTACAGAGTTAGTTTCGTGGAAAAGGCCACCAGGAAGCCTTTCTTTTTCTTTTCGCGGGTCAGAATTCGTGCTTTGTTACCCGTGTTTGCCGTCCACGCTCTAGTCTGAGATGAAGCCACCTCTCTCAAATCTTGATTCCTTAGAGGCAGGGTGTATTTCTTGCTTAACTAGTTTATACAAGTCTCGTCACCCTGTCTCCTGCATGGGGACCTGAATGGAAGGGCTTTTCTGTCTCCTTCTGTTCCACTTGGTGGCTTCCTTATCTGTCCTCCTGTAGCACTGGCTGTGAACTCATTACATTACTTAATGAAAGTCGATCTTACTGCTTATTTTGTGCAGCCGTCTTATCTGTCCAACTAGAGAGGCGCGTGTCTTTCCTCTCGGAACCGTGGATGCTGGCTCGTCGTGGGTGCGCGCGCGGCCAGCAGCTCTGAGGGTTGTGGCTCACAGCGCTCGTTTTGGGTGAGGGAACCAAAATCTTATTTGCAGAGTCTGTTTTTCTGGACTACAGTCTAGGTCTTGGATTCAGCTCTCCTGGGGACTTGGCCTGGGTGTGGCACTGAGGGCACAGCAGAGCAGTGCGATCACTGCGCGAGAAATCCTTTGTGGATTCTTAACTCTTACAGGGCACGGGTTCTTGCACAGAAAACTGGTTTTCCTCACAGTGACTGTTCTTCAGAGACTCATCGGTTGACTGGTTCATGACAGGCATTATAAATTAATTGCCCTTTCAGATTTCATTGACATTGCCTTCCTTACTCGGCTATCATTTCCTCAAAAACAGTTGCTCACTCCAAGACAATTACCGTATGCCTCATAGAAGCGGGTGACGAAGCCAGGCTCAGCTGCGGGTGCCGATGGGGCAGTTTCTGGCAATCAGATGTGCATCTCAGCAGAATTTTCAGTGGCTGCATTTCATGGCTGTCCTTAGGGATTGCTTTGCTTGGGATCCTGTTGCTGAAACTACAGATGTACTACTCTGAATGACACCAACTGGCGATAACTCTTGGAATAAATGCTGCCACTTGTCACATGTGGTCACCCTCTGGGGACGTGCATATGACTGTGAGAGGGGCATCCATGAGCCCCTGATGCCACCAGTATGCCACCACTCACTGGGTTCTCTTCCTTATTATGACTCTGATTGCGTTTCTGGAAACCTTTCCTGGTCCAGTGTGTGTTTCCTCTGCCCACCAAACAAAAGTCCCTGGAGCTATGGATGGTTATAGAAAATACAACCTAAGGACTTGAAGTCAAAAAATAAATCCCTGTCTTCCTATGCACGGCTGGTACCAGCTGTGAGGTAATTAAACAGGGTTCACGGGTGCTCCTGGAGGGCCTTTAACACAATGACACACTCTCCCTTTTGGGCCTTGTTCCGTTTTCCAGAGCACTTTCCATTTGCTTTTCCTCTGATACCACACTGAATGGGGAAACAGAGGGGAGGAGGCGGGAGTGTTGCTGATAGATGTGCTGAGGTGGGAACCACAGCACAGACGTGCAAGTGCGCATGTCTGTAGTTGACTTGATTGGATTTGCCACACTACAGCTGTGTTGCAGGTGTCCTCACAGTGAGCCAGACCGTTGTCTGCACGGTGTGCAACTCCCCGTACCCTTGGTGTGGCATTACAGCTCATTATTGGTTCTGTAGCCTGTGAGAGAATCACCTCAGTTGGTTCCCAGTGTGGCTGTGAAATACAGAGGTCAGGGTGGATAAGAAGTGTCACTTTGTCCCTGGTTCCCAAATGTCAGTGAAGAGTTGCCATGATAACTAATCCTGCCGTGCCTTTATATATGAGGTCCCTGGAGAGGTCCAGATCTACCTGGAAGCCCAGACTTTGCTTTATCCTTCGCCTGATCCATTAGCCTTATCACTTGTTGGGAGCCAAATACAAGATCGTGGGCTCTTAGTTACGTGGATGGTAACGGACCTGGATTGTTGTTGAGAATCGTGTAGATTTTGTCCTCATGTTTCTCACGTCTCCAGTTGTAGCGTCTCTGGGTCCCAGCTCGTTTCCATAAACTTCTTAGTGTGTGGTCCTCAGACCAGCAATGTCAGGGTCACCTGGGGACTTCTTTGAAGTGCAGATTTCCAAGGCCCATTTTGATTTCCTGAATCAGAAACCTTTGGGGGTGGGGGGCAGCCAGCAATCTGTGTCTTCACAAGAGCTCCCCAGATTCTGATGCCCAAGTTTAGGAATCACCGCAGACAGAAGTTGCTTCCTTTTAGCCTCTGGAGCTTTCAGCGTGGACATTTCACTTGACACGGTGGAGGACAGTTATGTCTCCCTTTGCAAGCTTCCTGAGAGCCGCTGATTGTCAGACCAGAGTGCTGGCATGAGGAGGAGTCTGACCCACGAGGCCGTGTTGCAGCCGCAGCCTCGTGCCTTGTGGACTTACGCTGCAGCTTTGCTCTTGGGAGGATAAACCGCGAATGATTTGTGAGGTTGCAGGGCAAGGTTCTCAGAACACATCAGCTTTACGTCTGCGGCAAGTGCTTTCCGCAGTGTTGGTGTTTTTCGGGAGGAAATCATCCATTCCCTCTGCCCCCAGCCCAGAAATTTCCTTGTGAGAACTGGATTTACATGAAGGAGACTGCATGGTGGGGGTATCAGAATGAGGGGCCAAATCATGGGAAAAGGCGGACTCTCAGGATTTCTTGCTCAGAAGACAAAAAGTCTAGTGAGGAGTGGAAGACACTTCATATCCTGAGTGAGGCAAAGGGTCACACAGTAGGGTGTGCAGGGACGAGTGCAACTGTAGGGACGTGCCACATAGTGTGTGTACCAGGAATGTGTGGGAAGGAGAGAGAGGAGAAAGACAGAGGAAATTCAAATTCCTCTGGAAGATTTTTGCAAATCTATGGAAAACAGAAACCAAGCAACCTAGGTCAGTTCTCCACAGGTTGGGGGTCATCCTAAACCTTTCAGTAGCAATACTCTGTCCTCCTGAGACAAGTGTCACAAGCAGCACCACCTTTTATTTCCCGTCGGCAGTGTGGATGTGATGCCCCAGCGAGCACTGAGTTAACATGGGGTGATCAGCAGCAGGGATGGGGCATTTTTCTGCTCACTGAACCCCACAGGGGTCTCCTTTCACCAGCTTCAAAACCTCGGAAGAAAAAGACTATGAGAACAAAATTCAAGATTTCGCTGCTTCTTAGAATATCCGTTCAGCGGTTTAGTGGGAGAGGAAGTGGAAGTGGGGTATATATAGCCTGTGTTTATTGGATGCTTCCATTAACGAGGTATCGTTCCAAGGGATGTGTGTTTAACCATTGATCTTTACAGAGTTTTCTGAGCTAGGTTTATTATCCTCATTTTATCGTTGAGGAAAACGGAGGCACAGAGATAGAAGTTAAGCAGTCTGCCCAAGACCACACACTAGGAAAGAGGATTTAAATCCAAGCAGTGTCATTCTAGAACTTTTACTGTTAACCATCATACTCTGCTTAACTCAGCCATAGGCTTCTTGCTGTGATTCTGAGAATTGTCGTTAATCAACTTAGTTATCTTTTTACTACAATAAAAGTGCTTGTTTGTCAGATCCTTCATCGTATTTGGTCCCAGGAAAAGAAGTATCTGCTCTTCCTTAGAGAGCTAATCGTTTGCATTTAAAATCTGATCAGGAAATGTTATTGTGTAATATTATTACAGTCCTGAGTGTGAATTTTAGATGGGAATTAAAAATATTTATAGGAAGTGGTGGCCAACTTGCTTTTACAATATTTAGTGTCCGGACCTCGTGTTGCCTCCCCGAGGCGTAAATGGGTCATGCTTGCACAGGGGGATGATGGAAATGAAATGAATCTTAAGTCTAATGAGCTCAAATAAGATGAGCACAGTCTAATTTCATTTTTAGTTGTTTTTCTCCTTTCAACAAGGAAGTTCACACCAAATTGGAAACCTCTGTATTCTGTCACTGTGGGTATAATGTAAATCATTATTTTTTGCTGTGCATCACCAAGATTGGGATTTAAATGCTGATTTCTAGGTATATTCGTTCTGCATGGCTCTGTGACAGATGACCCTAAAACGTATCAGCTGAAAACAGCACACGTTTGCTTTGCTGTCTCATAGTTTCTGTGGGTCAGGAATTCCTGGCTCGCTCTGGCTCCGGCTCTGGCCTGAGATTGCACCAGAATGCCGGCTGGGACTGCTGTCATCTGAGTGGCTGGCTGGGGCTGGACGGTCCACTTCCAAGATGGTGCACTCACATGGTGAGTGGCCGCGGTTTCTCACTGCACGGCCTCTCCATTGACCTCTTGACATGACAGCTGGTTCCCTCAGAGTGAATGATTCAGGAGAGACAGATGACGCAGGCGTACAGTCTGCCACATTCTGTTGTCAGAAGCAGCCCGCTCAGTGGAGTCTGTGCTCACGGGGCGGACGACGCGCTCTGCCCTTTGAAGGGAGGTGTATTAATTTGTGGACATCTTTTAACCACCGCACAAGGCCAACTCCACACCTGCTAAGTCAGCTCTCTGGGTTAGTTCATTTTCATTTTTAACAAACCCCTGGAATGATTTTTGGGCACACTTGCAGTGATACTTGTTGACTGATTTAGTCTGGAAGTAAACGAATACGACAATGGCACTGTCCCGGTTTATTTAAGAAGCCAGAACTGTTTGTAATGTGTTCTAAATATTTAAGGTTTGTGCATAGGCACTAAATCAGGTGCTAACTGGATAATTTAGTAAACAATTTCCTTAGCTTTCACTTTATCAGATTAGACCTTTAGCTTCTGTCGCGTAGCCAGCCAGAGGAGCCTCCCGTCCAGTTTAGCCTGTGGGGGCTGAGCAGCCACTCTCAGTATATTTAACCAAAGGAGGAACGTTAGCTCACAGAAAGCAGTTATATGTATGGCCGGGCTGTACAGGGCAGGGCGGGGCGAAAGGCTGTCCTGAGGCTTCTGTCTTCAGATCCAGATTAAGTAGGACAAATGTCTGACGGTCTCTTTAACTCCTGGGTCCTGCGCTGCGTGCTTTCTGTTCGGAGAGATGCGGGGCACAAAACCAGGAGTTTGCAGAGAATAGTCGGGAGGTGCCGGAGCCCCCGGAATCTGGACACAGCCTCCTCTTGGATGTTAAGGGTTTCTGCTGGGCAGTCAGACCCCTTCTCCATCACAGCCATCATTTTCTTACCTTTCTATTCGCAAAACCTTAGTCCTCTGACTGTGAGGAATTGCAGGGGTTATTTGAGGGTGGAGGATGCGTGTCATGGAAATAAACTCCTCTTCAAATCTGTGTAACAGCGACCCACCCACTTCCCTCCCTGCCCGCAATGAAAGAAGGCAGATAAATACAGAGGCTCAGAACTGTGGCCTCACATTTCATCTGAAATTCCTCGGTTAGTGGAGGCACACAATGAGGGGATAAAATCCCCAGAGAGGAAGCAACTCAACACTGCCTGTGAGGAGATGCCTTTTCAGCACAAACACATTGCACCCAGAGTCTGTGATCACACACTGGACGGCCGCGCGACAGAGCTGACATGCCCCAGTAGTGCGACAGATTGTTCTGCTTGTAGCCAATCAGTACTGCGATTAACAGATACTTATTGAACAGTTAGGAGGCACCCTGCTTCACAGGCTTCATCAGCTGTCCCTTAGAGTGACATGAAACCTCCCGACCCCTCTGTCTGCCTTCAGGCTCGTGCCCCTGTAAAGTCAGTTCTGTGCATTGGAACCAGCATGGATTTTCCTAAAACATACATGCTTGCCCAGGTCACTGACGTATGAGAAATGTTCTGGTTGGTGGTCCGCATGCAGACCAAGCCTGCATCCCCAGCATGCGTGCCTTCCGGTCAGACATCCTCTGAGCCCTGCCCGACTCTGCGCTCCCGCAGCTGCTTCTCACACATTCAGGCAGTTCCCACCCGCGTGCCCCCAACATGCCCACCTCCCTGGTGCTGCATAAGGGTGCCTGCGGGCTTGGGCCTCTCAGCGGGTAGGCTTTGATTCAAGCTCCAGCTCTGTCACTTACTAATTTAGTCATCTTGGTCAAATTACTGGACGTTTCTGAGCCATACATTCCTCATGGACAGAAAGAAACGACCAGCCACACATGATTCTTATGAGGATTAACTGTGATAATATTTAAAGTGCTTAGCACAATGGCTGGCCCATAATTAAGACTGAGTAAACCCTGCCGTTGCTTTTATTGATGTGTGGAAGCCCCGTGCACATAGCAGCTGTTTAACGAAGGAGAGACCCTTTCCCCTGAGCCTCAGTCTTTTCTTTTTTTTTATTTTTATATAATTTATTTATTGGGGTGACAATTGTTAGTGAAATTACATAATTTCAGGTGTACAATTCTGTATTACATCATCTATAAATCCCATTGTGTGTTCACCACCCAGAGTCAGTTCCCCTTCCATCATCATATATTTGATCCAGCCTCAGTCTTTTCTTAGAGGACTGATCATGAGAAGCCCTAGCTCAGAGTCGTTGCGGTGGGACTGGCTGGCATTGGTGACGATAGAGAAGTAAGTACAGTTTTAAGAGACAGAAAAACAGGGTGGGGAGTAGACTTGAAAAGGGTTATGTATTCCCAGCTGATCTTCCCTCCGTTAGCCTAGGACTGCTGGCATCATTCTCTGTGGGGCAGGGACACATTGTGGTAGGCTGGGATTCAGAAGAAAGAAACAGTCTGCCTTTGGGAAAGTCACTACTTTCTGGCCTTTGTTGGTTCTAATGGAAAGTGGGCTTTTGTCAGAATTTACTCGGATACAGTGTTCAAAAGCTTTTTTGAGGACTAGAACACATACTGTGAAATAAGTATGTGTGATAATATGATACTCCCAATCCTACAATTCACACTATGTTTTTAAAAAAGTGTTTGAAAGCAACATTTTAAGATTTACATGTAATTGACGCTGAAACATACACCCTTAGAGATGGCATTTGCTAGAAGGTGAGAGCAAGTCGCGTATCCTAGCCCTTCAGGTGATTTTTCAGTGAATCCCAACCTTAGCTTTCCCCGCTCCGGTGCCTCTGGCCTTGCTGTGCCTGATGTTAGTGGTGACTGTCCCAGGCCCGTGGGGCCTGCACGTTCTGTCCTGTCAGAGGAATCGCCTCCATGCCTTCCATATCTCTCGTTGGAGCACGTGGAGTGGCTCTTCGGCCCGAGTGCTTTCCTCCACACCACTGCCCACACTGCTGCCTGGCTTACCTTCACAGAGGAGAGACCCCAAGGGCCTCATACTTACTCATATTACGGGCGCATGGCATCGCGACGAGTTGTTGGGATCCTAGAACAGATTAAAACCTGACTCGACATTCAATCTTTCCATCTGTGACCTGGGTTTCATGATGGCCACTTCAAGGTTGAGGCACGTGTGGATATCTCACATGTGTCTAGCATGCAGTCAGCACGTGACAGGTTTTTCCTGCGTGGACACCTGAGATTGTTCCCGAGTGTCCCCTGAATATCCCAATCCGAAGTCTTTATTCAGTCAAGGAAGGAGCCTCTATGGACTGGATTTAAGCCCCCTCTTTCTGACCTTATTTGTGCCCCATTACCTCTAAGCCCTTCCTTCCCCTTCAGTAAAAATTGTTCCTCAGACTCAGAGCCCTTCAGGTGATTTTTCAGTGAATCCCAACCTTAGCTTTCCCCGCTCCGGTGCCTCTGGCCTTGCTGTGCCTGATGTTAGTGGTGACTGTCCCAGGCCCATGGGACCTGCACGTTCTGTCCCGTCAAAGCCGCCCCGAAGCAGCCTTCTCCACCAGGTGACTCACTCCTTCGTTCCCTGTGCTCCTGCGGCATGCTGTTTTCCTTCTATTCCAGCGTTTATCACAGTCTGCCTTGTGGCATAGTCATTTCTGTGTGTTCCCCTCTGGAGTCAGAGGCCCAGGAGGGCAGAGACTGTTGTTTTAGTTTGTGCTGTATTTTCCCACCCCCGCAGTGCATGGGGCAGTAGGGGTTTAGGAAATGCTGCTTGAATCAGTGCAAGAATGAAAATGTGTCTCCTAGTCCTGTTGTGACGCTGTCGTGCAGACTTGGTGAATGTACAATTGGGCTTAGTGGATTTAGTTGAGCATAGGAAGGGAGTTTTCCAAGAAGCAGTAGTGGCTTTGAAAACAGAAATTGCCTTTAATCTTGTGGAAAACACATGCCAGCCCTCTCCATAATAGTCTCAATTACAGGAGAGCATCGTGTTACTGTAAAAACAGAAATAAATAAACCCATGACAATACTGTGTTTGGGAGATCAAACCACATAAAAGCCATCTTTCCTCAACTCTCCGGCATGATAATTAGGGTATTTCTGGGAGGGAAAAAAAGGAGGCCAGCAAAGAACAAGTGCTACTGTGTTGAAAAGCATTTCTTGGAATCGGGAAGGTGGGAGTAAGGGGTTACATTTTCCATGCAGTGCAAATACATGGGTTCTTCCCAGCTTCTTCCAAGACCCGATGCTGTGTGGAGTGCATTGCCTGATACGTTTGGCACTAGGGCTGGCAGAGACGGTTGGCCGTTCCTGGAGTGGCAGCAAGTGTCACCCTGAGGGTGGTTACTGTAAAATTTCTCTGTCTGCCACACTTTACCCAAACATACAGTATTCTTCTCAGTGTCTCGGGAAGCCCCAGGAGGCCATCACTGGGACCTACCACTTCCCACTGGATTTTGTTTCCTGACGCCCATGCGAATGTCTGCCTGGGGTAGGAGTGATTTTGTCAGTCCCCGAGGGCTAAAGCAGACTGAAAGGAACCCAGCCACTTGTCAGCGCCTGCTTCGCCACCGCCTGGACGACCGGCCCTGGTCTTTGGCTGGATTACCTCAGCCTCCCAGCTCTCTCTGTTCCTGCTCTGCCTCCTGCAGAGTGTTCTGCACTCAGCAGCCGGAGTGGACCTTTTAAATGTACTTTAGATCCTATCAGTCACCAGTCAGAACTCTGCAACTGGTCTCCCATTTCACTAAGAATGCAGTTCGAAGGCTGTACTTCATGTGGCCTGGAGCCCGCCGGCTCCCTCCTCACCTCCTGCTGTCCCTGCATGAATCCCGTCTGACCCTTGGGCTCTCTTGCTGTTCTTAAGCAAGCCACACATTCCCAGTCTCAGAGCTCCGAGTTATTGTTCTCTTAGCCTGGAACATTCCGACCCCAGCTGTACACGTGGCTCATGGCCGCACTTCATTCGGCCTCTGCTTACACGTCACCTTGTTGGGGATAGGAGGTCCTGTCCGCCTGTGTCCCCAGCCCTTGAACAGTGCCTGCCATGTGGCTTGCGCTTAGGAAGCCTTTGTCGGAAGCATGAGGAAGCATTGGCCCGAGATTCTCAGACTTGGAGAGAGTGTTTTAGAAGGACGGTGGCTCTGGAGATGGAAGTCGGGTCAGATGGCTGAGTTTGCCCCCCTCCACTTCATGTGTGCTCCGCCTCGGGGCAAGTACTTAACTGCTCTAAGCGTGTGTTTGCGTACCAGGTAAGTGCGGGCATGCCTGGTGCGTGGGCTTGTTAGGAGGAGTACTTCAGGTGACGTCTCAGGTACCTGGCGCGGTGTCTGGTACACATACTGGAGGTGTCCTAATGACTGATTCTCACACACCCTACTTCTAGGGGAGCCATGTTATGTGGGGTGAGTGAGGGGACTGCCTAAAAATGATCTGATTCAAAAAAGGAGATCATAACTGAGAAACGATTTGGGGCAGCCGGTTAGCTCAGTTGGTTAGAGCTAACCGTGGTGTTGGTAGCACCAAGGTAGCTGGTTTGATCCCTGCATGGGCCACTGCGAGCTGTGCCCTCCTTTAAAAAAAAAGAAGAAAAAAAAAGTTGATTCTGGTGTGTAATTCTCAAGTACCTCGAAGTCGTTGTGAGCATATTTAATGCACCCAGCCCTGTGTTTGGCCTTCATGTGTCTAGGCCTTCCTGCTTTTAATCAGCAGGCGTAGATGCTTCTTAAACTCTCTAGGTGTCAGTTGGGGCTGCTCTGTGGGCACGTAGGGGTTTTAGTAAATAGGAAAAGGGAGCACTGAACCAGGGTGGTTCCCAGTCCTGCTTGTGGTTCAACAGGGACTGCATTTATGAAAATAGCAATTGAGTCCAGCGCAATTGAGACTGGGCTGTGCCAGCAAGTGCGGTGTTTTCGTTTACATCCTCAGAGTAAGGACAATTTCACCATTATTCCATTGAGGTTCTCCTTGCCAAGAAAAACCCATTGTAAATTTCTGGCTTAAAGATTCTGCAGTTTTAAGGGGGTCATAGTTTTTGTTGCTTTAACATTTCTTGGCACCACACACCTTAAACCCCACTGCCCTACCTTGTAAATACCATACAATGTTGTGAAAAGCTGAGCCATGTCATTTGTTTTCCTGTGGTCCTTCTAGGAAACGGTGATGCTTCTGCCCCCACTCGCTCCTTCTCCGGGGTTCCTGCTCAGGCAGTTTGAAGTGAGAGAGAAGGCAGATTGTCAGCAAAAGATGGGAGCCGTATTCATGGGAGTGCTTTGTGGCCAGGACTGAGCACGGCCGGAGAGAAACGTGTGTGGTGCAGGCCCACTGTGGACCCCTCCTGCTACACCAATGGCCAGCGCCCCGCCAGGCCCCCCGAGCGATGGCCTCGGAAACAGGCCTGCACAGTCTGGAGCTGCTCACCCCACTGTACTGACTGGGGCTCCAAGAATAGGACCAACATGCCCTTTGTCACCCTGTCCTGTGTTCAGCCTGCACAGCGAGTGTGCCCTGGGAGAATCTGCAGGCACTTGGTGTGGCTCAGTGTGTCCCGGTGGCGTGGGGGGAGGCCCGTGACTCCAGACATGTCTGGAGCCCAGTGCTGGTCGGATGGCTGCCCTCTGTGTGCTGCAGGGTTTGCCCAGAATGTCCCGCCCTTAGTCCTGGCCAACAGGAAAGGCATTCATGGCATCTTAACGAAAGGCAATAGGGCCTTTCTTTGAGAATAACAGGCATTCTTTTCTTGAGCGAGGCCCCCTTTTAGAGACTTAGAGAGAAGCCAATTATTTTTCGGTTAAAATTTATTTATTTTTTAAATAGTGATACCTCAGTTGCAAATTATCCTGGCTTTGCCATAAAGACAGGTACAATGAATCTTCTGACATGGTTCTAAGCTGCCATCTTGTAATCAATACGCCGAAGTGTGATGAGGCATCGGGGACTTTTCTGTCCCAGCTGTGTAGCTGGTTTGCCGTCCGCTGGAGCTAGAACAGGGATGTGCTTTGTGAAAGGGAGTGGGTCTGTTTCCCTTTACTCTGTGTCTTACACACATTCTACCATACCTCTTTGTATTGAAGTTGGGGAATTTTCTGCCGTGGACTTGTTAGTACATCCTTATGAGGGATTTGATAAGAAAGTTGTCTGCTTGAAAGGAAGACAGTATCTGAAGCACAATCTAAAAGTCATCTTTGGGATAATAGATCTTTTTATTGTAACCAAACAAGATCAGAGCAGTACGTTTTAGTACAATAGGGGACATGTTCTGCCCCGGTTCACATCTTCTCATGTGAAAGATCACTTTCTGTTTTTTTTAATGTGTAAATGAAGCTTGGGATAATGACCTACACATTTTAGCTGTGCATATGTTCTACACACAAATGGTGCAAGACAACAGAGCCATTCTTGACTATTTTTCACACTACTTACCCTAAGCGGCCCCCAGCAGGAAGTGACTTCCTCGGAGGCAGTAATTTGTTTTTGGACTTGGGTGACTGTCAATCTGAATCTAACCGAGAGAGGTCATGCTATCTGCTGTACAGTTTCCTACTTGGAAGACAGGCCAAGCCTTTTGCCTCAGAAATCTGAGTACTACAGATGCTAGGAATTAGAAGTGATGCCTGGTTTTGGGAATGGAGAGGTATCAGTTTCTGTGTAAAGCTGTTAGCTCAGGGGGCAAGCTTTCTCCTTGGACGATAGGTAACCTGGATCCAAACATTTCTGACAACTCAAAGCTTTATTTCCTGGTGATCTTTAAAGGGAGGAAGAAAATAGTTTTTGGTCATCCATATTTTAGGCATGGTGCTTTAACATATATTAACTCCACTCATTTGAATTCCACTCATGGCAATGAAATTCAGGTCATTCCATCAGCTCCTGGAAATTAAAATATCTACTCACATTCTGCCTTCCCCAGACATAGCAGAAGTTAGTTTGAGGTTAGTACTTTTGGCATTAAACTCCATTATTCTGGCTAAGATCAGATTTTTGGGTAGGTTTTGGTTGAGTGCTGGAAATGAAGGTCAACTTCACACAAGTAGCTTCTTCACGTGGTTGGGTGCTGTTCCGTGAGTGGTATTCCCAGCTGTTGTCAGCTGCACCTTCCTGCTCCTTCCTATCTAGAGTCAGAAGGCCCACGGCACTAGTCTTGGGTCTTTGTAAAACGGCTCACTCTTGACCCAGTTGACTGATCATTGTAGTGGGCTTTACGATCTACCAAGAACTTCCACGGGTATTTGCTGTTTACTTCGGAATTACAAGATAGGTTTTGTTATCCCCAGTCTTTTGGTAGGTAACTAAAACAAGGGCCAGGGAAGTTAGGAATCAGCTATGGTCGCCAATCTATACTAGTAGGTGACAGAGCCAGCATTCTAGGCATGGGCAGCGGACTCCACATCCATTGCTTCTGGATACTGCAGTTACCTTCCTGCCACAACATGGTTCAGGGCTACTTGGCTTTGGAACCCGCGTGTCGTGGCCTTGGGCAGCCTCCCAGAGCCTCAGGCCCCTCGTCAGCAGTCGTCATAGAACCGTTCCAGTAAGGCTGCTGTGAGGTGCCTCGTGCATGGTAAATACTCAGTAAGAATGTTGGCTTCTTTAACATCGTCAGAGGCTCTGTGACCCATTGTCACTAGGGAGACAAACGAGGCTGCAGCTTTGTGATTGAGAATCACTAGCTCTGCTGTGAGAAGCAAATGTGAAAACACAAAACCAACATTTGTATGGTAAGCTGATAACTAAAGTATGAGCAGGTTCTGAGGAAGCTTACGGGGAGGGACATCTATGCTTTGAATGACCAAGAGTCCAGCTGTGGAGCAGCTCTTCGCTTCCCCGCTCCGACCCCCATCAGTAACTGCCCCATCTTACTCATTCCTCGGGAAGACAGCTGTTACTGTCCCAGGGCTCATGGGCACTCTGCCCCCCCCCCCCCCCCCCCCCGCGTGAGGCAGGCGGGAGAGACAGAATGTGTCTGGCTGAGGGAACCTCGTGGTCCTTTGGCGAAGGAAGACCTGTACTTAGCAGTGGGAGCACGGTCTACCAGGACGAAGGGATTGCCTTGTTCCGGTATGCAGCCTGCCGTGGGGGCACCGCAGGAAACCAGATGTGAGTGGGTTCCCGTGGGGTGGTGAATGGGGTGGACTTTGTGGGGAACGTGGGCCTGGACTTGGACGGGAAAGAACGTAGAATTTGGGTGAAGAGCCACAGAAGGGCGGAGGGCCTGAGCAAGGTGGAGTTATGAGACAAACGACAGACTGGCGGCTGGAGGGAGGGTCCTGCCTGGGGACGGGTGGCCCAGAGGTGCGCTGCTCATTCCCGCAGGGCAACCTGCCCTGGAACCCGCCGTGTGAGCATGCACACAGCTCCTGCCGCGCTCCGGGAGGCCCCGGGACAGCAGCTTTGTGCTCGCTGGTGTTTCCCGTCTTCTGGCAGCACAGAACACCGAGAGACCCGCGTGGACGTTAGATCCCCGTGGGCCTGTGAGTGGCAGCGTGAGCAGCCTCTGTGAGCTGTTTGTCTGCATTTAAATGCCATTTCCATAAGGAGCTGTCAGAGTGGAGTTGGCTCATGATTATTCCTTGATGTATGTTGGAAAAAAGAAAAGAAAATCCCAGCTAATGAGGAGCTGAGTTCCTTTTCTCCACTGATGACAGCTTCCTTTCTGATCTGACGGTTCGTCAGACACTAAGGTGGGGTGTGACGGTGGGTTATGTCCCCGCTGAAGCAGTCTTCCCTCCGAGTGGTAATTGATGGGGAGACCTGTCACTTGTTATGCTGACGCTGTGCAGATTTGTGTGCAGCCACCAGCCAGGAGAGTTTGAGGACGGCATCTGATTGGGTGCGGCTTGTGGCAAAAGTGATAATAAATAGAGAGCTGGTGAGGGTAGATTTTGATTGACCCGAGATTGTATATTATTAAACTGAGTCTGCATGTACATGTCAGTTTATGAAGAACCAGACCCATAATCCAACTTAGGGCTGTGGCAGTTTGGGTTTATTAAATGTGCCTTATATCACTATTAATATTGAGGAGCAGGGAGGAATATCTGTAATCTTTTAATCTATGCAGTAATAGTTTGGAGGGGGTTACCAGACGCATCGGGCTATTGTTTGCCTCTAATTGTGTTCAGAACTCTTCAGAGCGTTGATTTCTTTCTGGCGTACTGACTGGATGCAGCAGTCTCTTTTATAAGCTCTTTTATAGTCCCCTTTGCTTTGGATTTCCCCCCAGTAATCAGAGAACCGTAATGGGTTGGGCGAAAAAGGAGAGAGTAAGGAGAGAGCACATTTCTAGCTGAGTGGATAGCCGTAAACATCCTCCGTGCTCATAAACACCTTGGTTGGGACCTTTGTGTTTATCGCCTCGTGGCCTCTGCGTGGGGTCATCACTTCAGTGCCTTGTAAAACGTGGTTGTGTTTAGTAAGTAAATGCTGGCTTTTTGCTGAGTAGTGCCAAAGTATCCCTCTCCTTCGTCTTCCCTGGGAGCAAGGACCGCCCCGCTGGGGCAGGTCTCACGGGGGACAAGCAGACAGCTTGGCTGTGCTTCTGTGGAAACAGTGCATACAGTGGGACCTGGTTGGTGCACCTTTTATTCTTAATTATGTGGCTTTTAATGGAAATGACTTTCAAATGACAGGGAGTGGGGCAACACATCCAGTAAACCCAAGCTGTGATGGTGGGTCTTCCTTTTTAGGTATAAATGAATTTTTGATCCAAGAAGCCACCTTCTCACTCTTTCTCCCCATTTCCAAAACAGGCCTGAGGAAATGAGCCAGAGAAACAGTCTGCAAGTTCAGTTTCACTGACTTTAATAAGAAGGTCTGATTAAATGCTGCAAAGGCAGTTAGTTGCCTTTCATCGTCAGCGATTCTTTAAACATTTCTTCAGGAAATTGTAGGCACTCCATCACTGTGTATTGTCCCCCTGGTGCTGACATTTAACTGTCCCTGGAGGAAACAAGCAGACCCCTGTGAGCTGACAGGTGTGCTGGCTGCCTCTGGAAGCTATTAGTTGCCTGGTTTGTGGTGCAACAATGGGAGGCAGGCATGTGGGGTGTGGCCAAGAAACAGGCATCTTCAGGGAGCTTCACTGTACCGGTGTAGGAGCCAGACTGAGGGTGTGCGGGACCCATATTTGTCAAAGGAGACTTTTCTAACGAAGACTTAGTTTCTTGTCCTGCGAGGTTAATTGCTGCTGCATTTCCTGGAGTTTATGAGGTGTGCTTTCCTCTGCCTGCTCCAATCCAATGGCATCGCTTGGAAGTCATATAAAACCCACAGGGCTGATACAGAGCCGCTGCCACAGTGGCTGTCCTGCAGGGCGGCCTGCGGGGTCTCTGGTCCCGCTCCTCATATAAGGACGTAGGACATGGTGAGGCCAGAAAGGAACACCCCCGGAGCCACAGGTGGGGGAGTCTTATCACTATATTCTCCCTGGCGGCTGGAGGAGACACAGGAAGCAGGAGCCGCACGATCTGCAACCTGCCGTCCGCTTCTCTGCAATCCGCATTTGCAGGCTCAGCCACCATCTTCTTGCTAGCCCCCATTTCCTGCTAGCGTAGCCACGGCAGTTATATTAGTGGCCAACAGCTCACTGGTTACAGCTGATGGCCAACCAGCCACAGCTGATGGCCGTCCAGTCACAGTTGATGGCCATTGACTACCTGAGCCAGCCCCTTTCCACGTGAGGCCGAGAGCCTGGAAACTGCACTCCTGGCTCTGTCCCCACAGTGGCACAGCACAGTGGACGGCTCTGTAGGCAGAGAGGAGAAACCCTACCACAGGTTCCAGGGCATGAGGGAATGAGGTAGAAAGGCGGTCAGTCAGTTAGAGAGATTTATCAGATCCCTATTCTGGGCCCGATTCTGTGAAAAAACCAAAGATGACTTCCAGGCTCCCATGTGCATTCCATCGGGGGGGACGAGCAGTGTGGGCCAGTGGCTCTCCAGTGTGGTCCCCAGATCAGGAGTACCCTTATCCTCCGGGAACTGGCTCATTGCAGATTCTCAGGCATCACCGTAGCGCAGAAGCATTAGAGACCCCCTGGAGGCCGGGGCCAGCCGTCTGTTTCAGTCTGTTTCAGACTCCACAGGTGATTCAGATTCCTGCTAAAGTTCAAGAACCTCTGCTTTAGGTTGAGCACTTCCAGAGGAATACTTGAGTGAACAAAACATGGAAGTAAGGGCTGCTGGCAGAAAAGGAGAGAAGAAGTGCTGTCCAGTGGGATGCTGACCAGAGCTGTCCCCGTGAGAAGGGTCAGGGGAAGGAGGGAGCAGTGGGCCGTCCAGGCAGCATGTCCCGAGATGGTGGCCCGAGCCAGGTTTGCGGAATGAATAGGAGAGGGGAGGACGAGTGGCCTAAATGAGTGCGGATGTGCTGCTGAGGGTTGTTCCTTCAAAGAGCCTGGTTAAGGAGAGAACGGGAACTCAACCGCTAGCCAAGAAAAATACATGTGAAATCAAGCACACAACTTCAGTGGTTTTGTGAGGAAGAAAAATATGTTCTTCACAAGTTAATCTAGTGTGAGTGCGTCTCTTTTCTCACCGTTGGCGGGGCTGCAGTTAATTAATTGGGCCAGAGACCTGGCACCTGGAGAGGCTTAATCAGGGAGGCTCTCCAGAGGGGCATTTTATTTGCCTCAAGCTACTGCTTTAAAGGTGGGAGGCCTGTGGCAATCATGACAAACGGGTAACTGGAAAAGGGACCAGCTGCCCTGCACAGGTCCAGGGCCCAGTATATATACAGTGCTTTGTGTCTGCAGAGAGGGAGCTGGGAGCCATCGGGGTGGGCGTGGGTCAGATGAAAGTCCCGTAAGTTTCTGTTCTCCTTTCAAGGCAGAAAGGAGTCCTGGAACGTGATTACACGGGAGGAAGGCTCAGAGTTCTGTGTCATGAGTCTGATCAGAGGGGGTCTGTGAACAGAGGGAAGTCAGATTCTAATTGTGACAGTCGGGATGACAAGGTTTGCACTAGAAGGGTGTTGTGGGCAGCAGTAGGTTCATGGTGGTTCGAGGAGAAGGGAAGAAGGAAGGGACCAGCCATGTGCTGGCGTCTTCCACAGGCGGTGTGATAAAGCCTCGCCACAGCCATTGGTAGGTCGTGAGCAAAACCATTTCAGTGATATGGAGATGGCTCTGTACCGAAGGGCCACCTGCTGTGGAGCCAGGGACGGGCGTGTGCAAGATCTGACTCAACCTGCCCGTTCGTCCTGTACCCTTTCTTTTGTGCTCTGGATACCAAACTTTGGCTGGTGGGATGATGCCTGTTGTTTAGAATTGGGCAGTTGCTGATCTTGAAAGCTGGGAAGAGGCGTTAGGAAAAAGGGAAACAACGGCACAGAAGGGCATTGGGGATCGTTTGGTGAAACTGTATGTGGAAGAGCTTACGATCTCAGCAGCCACGTGTAGGGTGTTGCCCCCTCAGCTGAACAAAGGGCTGTGCTGCTCTTTGCTGGCCTTTGACCCAGAGGCAAAGTGCGAATGGGGTCCGTGACCCATCCCCTGCTGAGGGACCCCTGATCCTGGTTCCGTACAACATCTGCATGGCCCCACACCTGTCGTGTTGGTGCTGAAGGCTGCCGTTTAGCACACGGAGCCTTCCAAGGTCGTGTCCATTACCTGAATGAACCTACTGCTGAGGTCCCCGCATTCTACAAAGGACAAAAGCAAGTCCAAAGTGGAATGCCAGGGAGGTGGGGAGAGGAGAGATCACAGCCAGACTGGGGGCTGGAGTTGTTCAGTGTGAGCTATGTGTTTGCTTTTGAACGCCTACTTTCTAGCAGGTATATTGGTACTTGGCAGTGTCAGGGAGCTGGCAGAGACATGGAACAGAGTCGTCCTTCTGTCCCCACACCCGAGTCTGTGCTGCTATCGCATCTGGCCTGCGCCCCTCCCCTGGGTGGGAGCTGCGGATACACACCTGGAAATGAGGCTGTGTAGGCCAGTGGCTGGCGAGCAGGGGGGTGAGGCCTGACTCCTCATTAAGTCTCACTCCAACAGTGTCAGTGTAGATGGCCCGGAGGCAGGGGATTTGTTTAGGTAAGGAAGGAGCCCTTGAGAGACCTGCTTGTTGAACTGTATTCCGCAGCAGCGATGAAAAGATGCCTAAACATATGTCCCATAGCAGCTAAAGTCCATCAACACAGCCTATCAGCAAATTAGTAGACTCGCCCCTCCTGTTCATACCAGTCGTCTCAGTTTACTGTTGACTGCTGTTTTTATTAGGGAAGACTAACACAGAAAACTACTAACGCCGTGCCAGGCCTACTGATGAGCAGGTTTCAGCATCGGGGAGCCTTCCGCTCATTGTCAGCTCATGCCACACCATGTCATGACCTTGACTTTCGTGGGCGCATGAGAGGAAGTACCTGGTAGATAGAGGTAGAAAAGGCTAGACATGCTCCATTACACAGGGAAAATGGACTTGTTTCCAATGCACAGGGACAAAGAAAGCTGGGCGTAGTGGGATTGAACTGATCTTTGTTAGATTCTTTAGAGGAACTAGAATGAGGTATTTGGAAGAGATGGCCTGACTTCAAATCCGAGCTGTGCAATGTTGACCAAGACCATACTTTGCCTGTTTTTCATCTGTAAAATAGGGACAATAATACCCACCTCCTAGAAATATTGTCAGGGTTTGATGATATAATGCATGTTCATTGCTTAGCTTAGCCACTGAATATAATACTCCATGACTTAGTTACTAATAAGTGTGACATATGGTTACTGCATAAACCGTTACTGTTGTTGGTAGGAACTGGTACCTTATGCTCACTTCTTGCAGCAGAAGTGTACACTGTACAGGAACAGAAACCAGCGTGAGGTTACTTTTCCTTTTCTTGGCTGGGCTGCACTATCCACTCTTCCCATCAGCTCCACCATCCCGCTGTGCTGAGAACCCGCCTTACTGGACACGCCACTTGAGTGTCTCCCTGTTTTCTTTGGACATTGTCACCTTTTCCTTGCTTTGGGGAAGGCTGTGGAAAGGGAGCAGTCACACAAGGTGCCCAATGGCACCTCCAGGCGCCATGGTTCTCACTCTGACTCGACTTGAGAACTTTGGGGATTACTGGTGAAATTGAGCTTCGCAGCTGCTTAGTGTCTGAAGACTCATGTTTCCTGATCTGCTTTGCAGAACAGTGCAGGCTGCATCTCTTCTGGAGACTGTGAAAGGATACTTCCTGTGGCTTGTTTAAAAACAGGTTGGTGAGGTTGAGTCTTTAGCGGAAACATCTTTCACTACATTCTGGGGCTCCTTTTCAGTGTGATTTTTGTGTGGACAGTAATTCAAGTTCAGGAAATATGTTTAGTGACATTTCCTGGGCCACTCTAGAAAGAAATTCCTCTCTTTACCCATAAATAGCACTTTCTTTAGGCTTCAGGCCATTGTCTTTTTAAAAACATTTTTGTGATCCCTATGAATGAGGCCCCATGTCCTTGAACAGCTTTAGACCACTTCTGTTCAACGAATCACTGCCCTCTGTCACAGAACAAAAACCTTCCCGAGACAGAAAGACCTAAAACAGTGGTTCTTTAACCCTGGGGTCACATTCGAATCACTTAGGGAGCCTTTAAAAACTTCCAGTGCCTGGAGCACGATTCCAGATATTACCTAGTTGCTCTAGTATGGGGCCCAGACGTTGGTATTTTAAAGAAGTTTCCTAGGTGATTCCAGTATATAAGCAGGTTGAGAAGCACTAGACTGAAAGGAGTGCCTTTTGGGCAGAGCCCGTGGAATGAGAGCTCTTGGCATTTCCTCAGCAGCAGTGCCCCCTCGGCCGTTCAGAGGGAGGCAGCTCTGTCTTCTGCATCTCGGGACCCTCCGGGGGCAGCCCAGCGCCTGGCGCAGAGTGGATACTCGGGGCGCCTACTCTGCTTCCTTTCGGTAATGGAAAGAATGGAACTGAGCCCAGACTGACCAGCGGGCCATTTGTACTTAATCCTTGAGTCTTTCCCTCCTGTGGTCTGCGAGGGCAGAGGCCCATAAGCAAATACTTTTGTTGTTCTAGGAGGAGGAAGACACCAGCTTTGAGATGCTTGGGGCGTAAGCTGATCTTTGGTTAAGATGCACAGAGGCTTGGGTTGTGCGACTTAAATGACCTGGTAAAGGGGGAATGCACGGGGTGCTATCTAGTACCTGTTTAAGCCTCTAGACCTTCTGTGTTGTGGGCTCTGCACACCCCATGGCAACCGGTTCTTGGTGGTGGTTTTTGCTCTTAAACACCAATCACTGTTTTATTCCCTCCCTCCCTCCCTCCCTCCCTCCCTCCCTCCCTCCCTCCCTCCCTCCCTCCCTCCCTCCCTCTTTCTCTGTCTCTCATTTTAGAAATCAAATTGCATGAGGGCTTGTAGCTATAGGTATTCATAAAGGGAGAATTCTGTGAACATGGGATCATGGCCTGGGAATTTGATAAACTTATTTTTCTGGTTTCTAGATGGAGCAGTACCAAGCATGTATTAAGAAGAGTAGCCCTTTGCAGTCAGACAGCTCTTTATATAGAATAGTGTTCATTTCCTATGTAAGGTTGTTTCAATCTCCCACAAGGCTGTGAATTGGCCGGGCAAGTACTTATTGTCTCCAATTTATGAATAAACAAGTGTAAGACTCAGTGGGGTTGAGTGACCTGCCGTAGGTGAGGAGCTGGGCATCGAGTGCACGGCTTTGGCTGTGAATCGAGCTGTGGGCAGTGCTTTCGCTTCGATTGGAACACCCTGTCAGTGTGACGAATGACGTCTCAAGGTTGTGTGTGTCCTAGCCGGCGTAGCTCGCGTCCTTTGTTTGCATTTGTGTGTGAGTGTGTGTGTGTGTATGTGTGTATCCGTATCCATTAATATTAAGCATCTTGCCACTTGCCTCTGCAGAACACAGTTGATGGATGGGAATGTACATTTGATGTAGTCAAGAGACTGTCATCTTTTATTAACAGTTGTGACTTTGTCTCACCAAGGAGCCTCTTTTTACGGTTAGACTATTGTGAATGTGAATATTCATGTACAGTATTTTATTTCTAGGCAAAGCATTGTTGCAGTCTGTGTTGTTAGCTTAGGATGACAATGCTGAAAGCTTCATGTATTCAGTTGTAGAGCATGACATTTTCTTGGGTGGTCTGTGAGTTTGTTTCCATTCATCTAACAAATTACTGAGTGCCTACTGTGTGCCAGGTGCTGTTCACCTTCCATTTTAAGGAAGTCTGAAATAAAGATAAAACTGTACGTATGGTAAGAGAGAAAGCTTCAGCTTTGTCTTTGTCAGGCTAGTTTGGCTATTGAACTGTATTGATTTCTTGACTTTTGATAAATAGTTTTTCCCTAAGTCACCTGATAGGCCAGGGTGGGAAATACTTTCGTTGGTCTCCAGAAATATGTCACAGAGAGGTGACTGTGGCTGGTGGGAATCTTGAAAAGAGCCACCCTGGAGCTGCCTGGATTGTGTGCCCTGCGTTCCGGCCTGCTGATTTCTCTCTTCCTTTTTATCCCCACCCCTTACAAGCACAGCCTTTTTGCTTCCTGCTTTCTATATCCCAGAGAGATTGTTAATTATGCTTGAGTATAAGGAAAGCAGTCAGGGTTGACGATTTCAGATGCAGAAAAGTGGTTTCTGCACTCAAGAGTTGCTTCCATTGTGCGTTAGTGCAGCACATTTATCTTCATCCAGGATGAACTTATCCTACGGAGATGGATCATAACCATTAGAGAGGAAAGAAAATGACGGGAAAAAACCCTGGATTCTGAAGATGGCTGCAGTGGATGCTTCAATAGAAATTTGAAGAATAAAGTGCATGTTAGAACATCACATGAAGCTCTTCTCACTTAAAACATGAGGACTTAGAAAGGGGGGAATAAAAGCACTCCTTCCATTTTGAGGGAAGTAAGCTTTTGACTTGTCACCTTGGTGAAGATAAACAAAGCTTATCTTTTCAGTTGGCATCAGACAGGGCTTTTAAAATCTCCTGGGAAGAGAGAAGTGTTGTTCTGTCATTTATTTACAATACTTGAACTAAGTCACTGAAATCCTTGGCGGAATGTCTCAGATTGCTCACTCCAGCTGTGGCCATCGGGTATGCCTGTTCTCAGTGAGGAGCCCATGGCATGGCTTTCTTCCTCCTCTGTTTCTCTGTTTTGTCTTGTCTCTTTTGTAGACAAGGGCAACCTGGAGTAACTCTCTTATAGATCCTCTCTTGCCCCCCACCCCCACCCCATGCCTCAAATCCAATCACAGCACAGGATGTGAATAAGCATTCCACGCGGACCTGACAGTGGGCTGAGAAACAGCAGTGACGTCAGCTCTCCATAGGAGATAACAGCCCAGATCTGTCAGCTCGCCCATCATCCTTGCTGGCAGAGCCCCGATTTCATCCAGGGGTTCACTTTCTATGTGGACGTGAGTTCCGGGGTGTATCTTGATTAGTCTAAGCCAATCATGAGAATTCCTCTCCTCATTCCAGTTAAAGATCCAGGTCTGGCCATGTCAGCATTCGGGGAAATCTTACATGGGTGCTTTTGGAAAAGACTCCTTGCATTTGAAGAGAGAAGAAAAGTACAGTTTCTGTCTCTGGTTGTTGTCTTTATGTGGTGCTTGAAACATGACAGCAGCCATCTTTGACCCACGAGCTGGCCAGGGAGCACAAAGCAGCATGTTGGGGACAGTGGAGTGGAAAGAGAGATGCGCAACAGCCTTGATGATACTGTTCGGGTACTGAATCCAGCAGCCTGGACTCGTTCTACGTCAGAGGGCTTCTCCTGTGTGAGGGAAACACTTCTTATTCACGCTGTTTTGCTTGGGTTTTCTGTTTCCTGCACAGGGTATTCTAACTGCTGGGCTGTCACCCCTCCACACAGGATGCTTTGAGATAGAATCATAAATGGTGAAAATGCATGTGCATGTCAGTGTGGCAGCAATCTGCACTGTGCTGTGTTCTTGTACTTTTCTCCTGTATCACTTTGCTGGCACCCTTCTCCACAGCAAAGGGTTAGGCCATTCGGATGAAAAGCAGCCATTCTAAAGGCTGTTTGGGGGCTTTCCAGCATCCTTTCTGTAACAATTGACATGATAAATAACTCGTGAAACTTAATATGAGGCAAAAATTCCCCACAAACTTGTGTTTCTTATCTCTAGAAAGTGACAAAAATAACCCAATATAGTTTCCCTTTGTCTTCCTTTGCTAAGAAGTGCCAATCCAACTTCAGTGCTTAATGATATTTCATCCAAAATTCCAAGAATATCGTTCTTCAAATTTTTGCTACTTTTATTTATTTCAGTTATTTTTACAAGCCAGTAATCTGTATCACATTCTCATTGGGAGTAGCTAATCATCTTTGATTTCATTGTCACTGAGGAAACGTTTCTGATTTATTTAAATGAATGTCCCAAATATCTTGTAATGGAACGTTTTCATTTCTTCCCTTATTCATCCATTCACTACACATTTATTGAACTCTTACTAAGAGCCAGCCAGGCACTTGAATATTTTTCTTTGGTTTGATTATAGGGCATACAGAAAAAGAAAGCACAAGAAATGCAGAATTGTGGGTAACAGAGCATTAAGTTAGCATTACGTTAGGGGGGAAAGTCATTTTTCACTGCTAGTCCTGAGGAGAGTTTTGAAGCTGACTTAGAAATATTAATTTGAGGGATGCTGATGATTTTCATCTCCTTTTCCCATCTCTGAACTAAATGTAATCCCTTCAGAGGCTGAGATTCAGAGAACCTTTATTAGAGAGAAAGGCCAGGAAAGGTAGACTTTCCCAGATATCACAGTACGTACTGAAATCAGTATTCAGCAGGGAAATTCTGGGGTCAGCTAAATGGTTTATTTATATACTGTGATTCTCATCTCACTTCCCCCAACCAAAAACAGAAAAAAAAAGTTGAAATCCATTCTTTTCATGCTTTTGCAAAATTTGCTACTTTGAAAGGCATTTTTTTTTCTTCTCAAAGAAGGAATAAAAATAATCTTTTTGCATAATCTGCTTATAATTGGGGAACAACGTTCTGTGGCTTTTCTGCCCTGATAGAGGAGGCTCATGGCATCATTGCTGGAAATGAAATCGGAAGTCCAGGATAACTTCACCCGAGGACTCCAGAATCACCACCACCACCATCAGCACCACCACCAACCAATTTGCACAGCTTCTCAATAGGCTTATTCTTGCTGTCAGTTATAAGTACCTACTCTTTCTGGACTGGATTATTTGATCTTCCCAGGGTGGGCAGAGAGTCTGGAAAGACCCAAGTTACTTTTGTCTTTTGTTTGTCCCTCTGAGCCTTGCTAAGAAGCCATGGCTCACCTTTTCTGAACCAGGACCCAAATGACCTCTTTGGGTGGGTTGGTTTTTTTGAGTCATATGCTCTTGTCTTGGGCATCTTATCTTGAAATCCTTTCCGATTTCATTAAGCTTTAAAGAGGACCTGTACTAAGTGACAGGGAGAAAATAGAATAATCCATATTGATGATGAAATACAAATCTCAGGAGGCTTCCGGTTGTACCCGAAATCTTTTCTGTTAGGGTGTTGAGAGAGTGAGGTGTAGAGTTTGAAAGTAAAATTCCTTACATCACTTTACTGCACGATGGAAAGCTACTTGGCTTTGGTCCTTGATGTAATCTAAATGGTGAAAGATTTAAGTGATGTCTTGTGACTGACTTAGTTTTCAGGGTTTTAAGTTATTCGCTAAGTTGGCTCAGGAGTCCTAAGTGGCGCTAGGATGTTGTGTGACATCTTCAAAAGATCGTTTGGCCCCTTGGTAATCCCCAAGGTCGCCAGTGTGCTAACGTTCAGAGAAGGACCTCCAGGTGCCTGAAATCTGCAGCTTGGTTTTGCTTCAGAGGAAGTGATATGCTCAGGTCGTGAGATGTAGATCAGGAATTGACTTGCATGGTGTTCCAAATCTTTATTTCCTCCATTTTTAATAATAACAGTGGTTTTTTTGTGGTCCTTTACTGAGCAGTGTAGGTGAAAGGAAGCATCAGTCGGATGGGGGTTGTGAGTAGGGGGATGGCTTCTCTGGAGCCACGTAGGTAGGTACCTGGGGGCCTAGAGTTTGGTTCATAGTTCTGGAATGGAGTGGCAGTCACTGGTATCTGCCAGCTGTCACATGGAGGGGCCTGGCCTCGGTAGCACGCGCTGAGCATCTGATAGACTCAGAGAATCGTGCCGACCCCCTAGCCGGAGGCTGGGTGTGTCGACTCCCGCCCTTCGCTCACGGGGTCGGCGGTGTCAGATAGCAGGGAGACCTTAATGCCATGAGCTTTTCACATGCTCAGGTTGCCACTCAGTGCTCCTACAGACGGCGAGTGAGCTTTCGGTGCTGTAACCGGTAAATGGACAACAAGCTGAAACGGCAGAGCACTCCTTAGGAAATATAGTTCTTGGTTTTATTCAGAGATCCTTGCCAGAATTTTGCCTTGTACGAGAGATACAAGAAGCACCTGCTACCCCTGACAGAAGAAATTGCTAACTATCCACTGCTGCCTGCAGGTAAAGTGCTGGAGGTCAAAAAGGGGTTTTGAGAAGGAAGTCCAAGTGGCAATAAGTACTTCTTAGTTGGCCGTGTTGTGAGATGTTGCCTGGGAGTGTCTGAGCTTCAGAGTATACATAATCTCCCTCCTGGATGTCCACAAAGAGCTCCTAGGATGCTTTATTGAGAAGGTGGAGAGCAGTTATCACCGTGCCTCAGTAGTTCACAAACTAGCTTACAACAGCATTACCTGGAGGGCTTATCAGAGCACAGTACTGGACGGCATCCCTAGCCTTTCCGTGGGTCCAGAATAGGGCCTGAGAACTGTAATTACTAGCAAGTTCTCAAGTGATGCCAGACTGTCTGTTGTTCGGGGAATCACCCCTGAGAACCACTAGCTGACCCTCTGTCTTTTTCTGCTCATCCCACATCCAGGCAGCAGGTATGAAATTGGGCCCCCAAAGCATTCACCTTCATTGTTGACCTGATTATCGTATAATTATAACTGGATTTTGACCTTATCAAAGGTCGATCATATTTGAACTTCAAATTAATTGTAAATCTTAGTGAAAGCTCTACTACGTGCTCTGGACTCTTGATCCTGAAAAAGTCTTGCTTCAACTTGAAACTTGTCCTAGGATGTCTTGGACAGATCCAGACTCTGGTAAGTGTAGGACTTTCCAAAGTAATTATACTAAAAGTTTTATGTCACAAATAATTACATCCCCACTCACAACTGAATCATCTGGAAGCTTAAAAAAAGGTCATGCTTGGGCCCTGTCCCTGATGGATTGAATCTGGGTCTCTGGGAGTAAGCACCAAGAAATACACACTTGCAGAAGTTTCTCAAGGAATTCTAAATGGCAGCCCTACGAAGAGCGAAGAGCGCTGCTCTAGAACCTGGGAGACATGGGGGCAGGGGAGCTGTGGGGAGTCCTTTAGGCCGGTGTCACCCGCTTGCTCTGTGCCTTTTCACTGTTAAACCAGGCCCCCTGTCGTCCTAGCGGATGGTGCCTCTGCTTCCCCCTTCTTTTCAGGCTGGCTAGCCTCAGTGCATGATAGGTCATTTTCTTTGGACTTAGAATAGACTGTTCACCCAAGTGTGTGCAATGAAAGGCCTTTATTCCTAAGGTTCAAATGATGTTAAAATGAGGTTGTTTAGTTTGGGGTCTAGCCAGTCACCTCTCCTATACTCCAGTTAGAGCTTCTGTTTTGGGTGGAGTTACCCACTCTCCCTTCCTCACCTGAATAAAGGAACAGTCTGGCGATGTTTCCAGAGCTTTCTAAGCCAACCCTTCATGCTGGAGGGAAGTTTCGGAAAGAGCCTGGCGCTCTCCCTCATGGCCAGCAGAATGAACGGTGTTGAATCACTTGATCCTGGCTCTGTGAAATAATACACAGGAGGAATTTCTGCTTTATGACTTTAATCTGATAAACTCTGCTTGCTCCGGCGTGTTAGAGTCTCTGTGTGTTCCTCTGCTACCGCCAGCATAATCCCAGCCTATGTGGAGCAGCTGGCAGGCAAGGCCTGAAACGTAAACCGAGCCTTGATGCAGACTTCAAACAAGAAGTACTTTAGAAAGCTCTGTGATAATGCTCTGTGCTTCACATGCCTGCTTCTGGGCTCTGAGAGGGAGCCAGGAAGTGGCAGAGAACCCCTCCATTGAGCTTGGGCCTGAAGCTGCCAATGGCTGTAACCAAAGAAAGTGAAACCAGTTTAACTCTTGCTTTTCTTGTATCTTCTTTTTCTGTTTTATCTTACAGAGTGTCACTTTTCCTTTTCTCTCTTATTTACTTATTTTCTTCTATTCTCATCTTTCCTCAGTTTTTGTGATCCACCCATTTCTCCCCTGCCACTTTTTTTTTTTTTCCTTTCCCCCATGTTCTCTCAATTCTTGCTTTTGAAGAGCCAGGAATCTTGTGTAATTTGAGAATTAGCCAAACATGGGGGTATTTATCCAAAATGGACCTTGGATGGTTTCCTTATGCTTATTTTGAATCTCATTAATTATAGAAGCAGCTGGCTGGATGGAGAGCAAGCCAGAGGAGCACTTGTGCCTTAGAACTCGTCAAAGGTGATGAGAAAAAAGAAAAAGAGAATGAAAACAGTGTTTTTAATCACCTGTAACCCAGGACATAGCAGACGCTGATACGGATGTGGCGAATGCGCAGCCTATCTGCGACAGTTTTCATTTTTCATGCTCACGGCAGATATCATAAATAGAGCTCAGAACACTGATCTGATTTTTCTTAACTCAATACTTTAGGGAGTATTGAGCACTGGACAAGCTCATTTTCCATCCTTGTTGGTGGGCGCTGAGAGGAGATTTTTGGTGGGGAAAATGCTACAGAAGGAAATCCCATCTTTTGAGATAGCTTTTTTGATTCAGTGTTGAGGATTTGTGCCCAGAGACCCCTGAAAGCATCACAGAGGCTGCAGCCCTTCCCTTACCACCTGCTAACCCAGGCGTGTGATAAGAGCAAGACTTCTAGAGAGTGCTGTAGAGGAAGAAGAATTTCAGTGCATTTGGGAAAGCCTGAAGAATGGTTTGGAGTGAACAGCACATGTCCTTCCAGAGTTTTTGTGCAGGCTGCTGCTTTTATCGAGAGGTCAATGGTTGGAGAAATGCGTTTTCTAGAATCATGTTGGGCACATTTAAGTTAGCGCTGTATACAACACCCCAGAGGTGACGATGTTTATTGTCAGGCACTCTGATCATTGGAAGGAGGGTGAAGAGATTTGACAGAAACAGAGCACGGGCACACCTGACCTGTGGCTGCTCATTGTCTTAGAACGAATTGCCTCCTGGCCGAGGTTTGTTGCCGTGTCTGATGGAAGGGCTCTACAAGCCACCGTTTATCTGTTTCTTCTGTTCACCATCAGAAGGCTGTAAATAATCGTTTGTGTAAGATGTGTAAGACAGACTTGGGTTCAAAGGACTGTACATTTTTAGATATACGCCCCTTGCCCTTCTTTGATGTGAGAGGTTCAGACAAAACTGCTTCCTTACGTGTATAAGTAGATTAATACTCAAAGTAGCTGAGAAGATGTGTGCCACGGTACAGTTTTATGGATGGTTGGCAAGTGTGACATCTCCGTCACATTGGAATCATCTTGTGAGTTTGGGGAGACGCTTCACCACTTCTCTGAAACAGTCAGCTGTGGCTAAATTCACAGAAAGTAGTACCTGGACATGAAATAGTCTGATCTTTATGCAGTAGGTAAAGATACTGCATTCTAAAGAATTTATGTAAATTGAATTATTTAAACTGGATTTAGGAACATTCATTGTAAAGATAATCTGTTGTAATTGCTTTTGTGATATACCCCCGCGCCTTTCATCCCATTTGAAAACCTGCAGTTGAATCTGTTTGGAGAAGGTGGATTTTTCTCTGTTTAAATCACTCCAGTTTATAACCATTGAGGGGTAAGTTACCAGACTGAGCTCCGTCAGGCAACTACTAGGAGCTTTGTGGGTGCGCAGGAAACCTGCAGTCACTTTCTGCACACACGAGCTGTGTTTCAATTAGTGCAAGTACTTGGAATTCTAGAAAAAATAAAAATGTAAACAGTAACAATGGGACTCACATTCCCTCATTGATTCCAAGATGCACCGAGCATCTGGTGTGCCCGGCAGTGAAGGGAGGACTGAGATGAGGGTGGTAGCCACACTTCACTGAGCGCACGGTGGGGGGGGCCGACAAATCCAGTGGTCAGTGCACAGTGCACATTATGCGTCATCGCCGCTGTGTTGGGAGCTGCTCTCGGGGTGCTGTGAGGCCAGAAACCTGGCCTGTAAAGGAAGACGTCGTGAACGTGAGACAGTGCGGGGCCAGCAGCTGGCCTGGGAGGTCGGCTATAAGGATTCAGGGGACTCAGTTTTGTCATCTGAAAGTGAGGGTGACCGGAATCCAGGCCCACGTTGTCCTGAGGATTTCATGGGACTAATACAGGCAGGTAGTGCGCAGTGCTGGTCATTGAGACGCCATCAGTAATGACAGCGACCCGACTCTACCTGTCACTCATCCTGTGTTCCTCACAACAGCTCTGGGAAGCGAGTAGCACTTTCTCTATTTTGCAGAAGCTCAGAGCGGTGAATTTGCCCAAGGTTACCCAGCTAGCACTGGGTAGGGCCCGGCTTTGAATCTGGACATCTCTCTCCTGGTTGCCTTTTGTTCTCCATGCTACTCTGGGGGCCCAGGATTCCAGCTGCTTCCTGCTTCCCTATCCCCCTGAGTGCTCCACTGAGAGGGGTCTGCAGTTGCTGCCCCTCCTCTCTGCCTCCTGGCCGTGTCCTGAGTCACCGCCAAGCCATTTGTGCGAGAGGGAAACGGGGGCTTGCTCAGCGCATGTAGCGGTTTGCTCGTATTCTTACTCATTTGCTGTGGACACCAGCAAAGAAGTATTCGTCAGGAGGCATCATGTTTGTTATGGGCCACATGGTGTATTGTAAAAGCTCTTAGCTCTCTGGCATCATCGATTGTGCTGGAGCATAAGAAATAAAGTGACACTGAGCCTTTTATTAATACTACACATGTTTTCCTTTTAACTCTGACTGGTTAAATCTGGCATAAAATGGAATCTTGCAAAGCTAGCCTCCCTGGGATGTGGGCCTTCTCTTAGCTATTTAAGATGACGGTCTCTGTTGAACAGGGGCTCAGATCGGCTCTGCCTGCAGTGAGGGCTCTGGTCTAGAGGTTTTCTCCCCCTTCTCGCTCTTGAGGGCCTGGGTTGCCTTGTTTTATGAAGCTGTGGGCATGGTAAATATTGACAACTGGAGAAGATATATATGTGGTCTCACATTCTGATGCAAGTTTCTGTCATTTGTACATTTGAAAAAACGGAGTGGCCAATATTTGGCGTGCTTCTGATGTTTGAGTGATAGGGATCATGCATTTATGTATGAAACAGGTCTAAGGCTGTGACAATGACGAGAGCAGTGATGGCACCAACACTGTTTAAGCCGGACACTGGTCAAGGTGCTTTATGTATTCGGTGACTTTGATGAGGGAGGTGTTATTATTACCTCCATTTCACTAGGAAACAGGCCCAGAGAGGTTTAATCGTTTGCTCATGTCACACAGCTGACAAGTGGTATTGCTGGGTTGGCACCCGGGCCCAGGCTTCCGGCTCCATCAGAAGCTTTGATCTCGGTTACTACAGTGTGGCTTGTATGCAACTTGTCCCAAGTCACAGGACTGGGAGAAATAACCCAGGACCTAACTACGTCAGTGATTTATAAAATTCTTTATCTGTGGAAGCCTTCCTTAAATGGAGATATTACTAGATAATGTAACCAAATAAAAAAGCAAAAACCTGCTGCTGTGCTTGAAGTGGGGTGAGAGGGGCATTAGCCATGTGTTCCATTCATGCAGCCCTTCCTGTGGCTTCTGAGAAATCCTCATGGGGCATCATTTTAAAACCCTGGCTTTAGTTAGGGATATATGCTTCAGATTGCTGTGTTTTCTTTGTGTGTGTGTGTGTGTGTGTGTGTGTGTGTGTGTGTGTGTGTGTGTGTTTGCCACAATTAAAATCATAACAGGGATTTATGGGTAGATCTGTCCGATTCTCTAGCAAACTCTGAAGCTTTTGTATTGCATTATTGTAGGTTTCCAGGGTCACTGGGGTCATCAGAATCAGTTGTGTGTTGGAGAAAGACGTTCTGAGAGCCGGAAGAGGGCATCAACCCCCCGGTCTGCTACAAACTCTCTGGGCTGGGGTCGGCCTGCTGATGAGCGTACCCAGGGGGCCGTGGGCACTGTCTTTTTGTTTCCACATCATATAGTGCCCTGGGGGCCTTACTCTGAATGTGTCCTGTGTTGGAATGACCTGATTTTGGCTGGTGTTATTCACTAGACTCTGACCCAGGCTCCCCATCGCTGACGGGCTGAGCACAGTTTAGTAGTTGCTGAATAAACGTTGGTTGAATTTTTTTAATCTCTTTGGGGTTCTAGACTATAGACGTAGATTAGAGGTCAAACAGGTTGTGTGTGAGTGGACCCCAGAATGTCTCCTAAAGCAGGATCTTTATTTTGTCTGTTTCCAAGCAATTCAATGAATTTGGTTTACTTGAGATTCTAGTTTGGTAAGAAGAAATGACGTCAGTTTGAAGCTGATACCCTTTTGAAAGTTATGGGAAAACCAAAGTTTTCATTTTTAGACCTTGCCCCCACAGTTTAAACAGCGTTTATCCTTTGTTAAGGTAGTATGGGGGTATTTAGTAACAGCAGGCTTCAAGCCAGAAGAATGTGTCTTTTTCTGTGGGTGAAGGAAGTGGGGCGGGAGAGTGGAGGGTATGAATCCTAGGAGCCTGGCACGTTGTGGGAGGACAGGGATGTAGGTCGGGCAGTGGAGGTAAGGAGCAGGAGCGCTCTAGGCCAGCGGTTATCAAAGTGGGATCCCTGGGCCAGCAGCGCCAGCGTCTGCTGGGAACTTGTTAGAAACACAGGGTCTTAGATTCCACCCCAGACCTGCCGGATCAGGGACTGGGGATGGGGCCCGGTGGTTGTGGTTTGGAAATCCACTACTGTACCCCTCCTCCCTGCCACTTAAATATTCCCAGTTGTTAGCAGTTTTTGGTTGATCCCTATAATATACTTTGATTATGTGTTGGTGAGTAGGTCGGCATTAAAGGACTGTTGAGGAAACATGAAGAAATCTCCTTGTATTCCCTGGCATTTCCCAGAGTTAAATTACATGTGTTGTTAGTGTCTATTGCTTTTGTTCAGAATAAGTTCTGAAACAAAATTAAGATTCTCATCAAGCCTTGAGCTCATTAATAGCGATTTCATTTGTTTAGAACTAGTGTAAAATGTCTGATATCTGGAGAGGAAGTTCTGCGTAAAAGCCAGGCTGTCCAAGGCCCTGGAGGAGAGGCACTGAGGCCCACAGGGGGCTAAGCCGCAGCACAGGTGCCTTCCCGCTGCGCTCTGCTCAGTGCGGAGAGTGTGGCGGGTAAGGACGCAGTGGTCAGGGGTCAGGCAGCTGGGACGTGACAAAGAATGACTGCACTGGAATTCAACATTGAACAAGTGAAATCCATGAACCCACAGTCGTGGGAGAAATTCTTGGCACCATTGAAAATGACTGTTACGTGAACTCATTCCAAACATTGTAAATTAAAGGAAAATAATGAAGCATTTACTTTGCTGTTTAAAGAGAAAGCGTAGTTCCTCTATGATTGATAAGGGAACTCTGCTTTGTAAAAGGGTGCTAGCGGGTGCCGTGTAGAAGGACACAGAACTAGGATATCAGCGTTTGCAGGCTGGAGTGACGTGCTGCATTCAGGCCAAGGCCATCGATGGGAGGCCAAACCGTCAGGTGAAGGGCACTGGGGGACAGAATGGTCTCACGGTGTCAGCAGGTGCTCGCACAGGGCGAAGGTGTGCTGCTTTGGCAGCGGTGGTCGCCGCCTCCCTCCCTGCTCACACGGCATGAGAAACGGGGTGCCTGCTGCCGCTCCTCCCAATCTCACCCAACGGGAAGCCCACAGCTCCAACAGACAGATGTGTGACTTGGATCAGTTCAGCTTACGGAAAACACAGAGTAGAGAGACAGATGCATTTACACAGGGGGAAGCCATCAGACAGACAGCAAAGGTGGGACGTGGTCAACACAGCTGGTCTGTCTGATGGCTTTAGAGCCAGCGTCAAGGGAAAACTTAGCTGCTGGTGGACATTATTCTGTAGTACAGAGGAAATGTCACAAATGCAACACATATATGTTCATTGGGTCTGTCTTGGAAATAATAACTGCTATAAAGGGTATTTGGGGGCATTTGTGGAAATTGGAGTTTGATCTGGCTATCAGATCACATTAGGAAATTCCGGTTAGTGTATCAGGTGTGATAATGGTATTTCGGTTGTGTTGGAAGAATTCCTTCACTCTTAGCAGAAGTTAAATTTTCAGCATGAAATTTCATAATATCTGAAAATCATTTTTACACGGTTCCATAAGAAACAAAAATCAGTAATAGATTAAGTGAATTTGGCAAGATGTTAACAATTTTAAATCTAAATAGTAGGCATATGAGTGTTTCATATTTTCAGTATGTTTGAAAATTTACTCAAACAACAAAAACAGGCTGCCTGGATTCAAATATTGACTGTCATTTATAAACGGTCAGGCCTTGGGTAAGTTTCTCGGGGTCAACATCTGTCAGTTGGGTGTAATAATAATACCACAAAGTGCTGTTGAGGTTCAGTGACATATTCAGCATATAAAACACATTGTTGTAGTATGTAGCACACAAGTGCCTTACACAGACTAACTGCTCAAGAAATAGCAGTTTTTTTGATGGCTGTGGGGACGGTTAGAGCCAATATCTCAATTAATGTTACTGATTCAGCATGGAGAAGTGTGACTAGTTCTTTAAGTTTTGGATGCTAACGAGACTCATGAAAGCTATGGATTCCCAGAAAATTTTACTTGTGATTTCTGAGATTTCTGGCTCATCCATGCATTCCTGTTTGAGAATGCCTCATCTAGAATTTCTTATCTAGAAACCCAGGCGGTAGTTAAGAATACCTTATCTAGAAACCTGCTGGCATCTCAATATTATGCTTTGATTTGGAGAAAAGTTTAATGGATTTAAAGAAAGGTTTGCAGAGCAGTGAATGAAATGCTGGTACGAGGAGTTTGGTTTTGTCACCGACATGTAACCAGATGCAGGTGTCCCGGTTGGTTTGGTCCTTTTCAGAGGAGGCATCTGAGCACCGTGTGAGCATGTTTGCAGACTGGCCGTGTCCAGAACGTGCTCTTTACGAATTTCCTTCAGAGCCTTAAAATGTTTAGTTTTTAGAAACATCCAAAGTTTTCTGGAGCTTATTCTGATGTTAGGAAGTGAATGATTACAGTGGATACTTTAGGTTTGATTACAGAAGTGTGTGACAGGAAGGTGGTGGGAGGTTTTTTGCACTTCTTTGTGGCTTATGGTGCCACTGGAATTTTCAAAGGAAGAGTTTCAAAAGCAGTGTAGTTCGTTCAGACTCGCCAACCCCAAACCATGGGTAATACAATGAATATCCCTTATGTTAGCTGTTTGTGTGTGTTGGATGCATTTTCACGGGGAGTGGACCTTGAGTCAGTGACCCTGAGGTTCGCTGTTTGAGCTTGTGGTCCTGCAGACTTGCTCGGCCTCAAAAGTGCAGTGGTAGCAATGCCAAAACTAGGTAAATGACAGCCAGTCCCGAGTGGCTGGCCCTCTGCTGGCTGCCTGTCCCAGCTCAGGACTGGAGGTGTGCAAGTTCCCGGATAGCCAGGCATCACGGCACGTTTCCTCAGAGCTGGTCCCGTGGGTGGGGTGGAGGCCCGGCTGCAGCGCTGCCCTGTGTGTAGGCTGCTAGTGGAAGTCATAGCAGCTGTGGGCAGGATGGTGTTGGCAGAGGCTGGGAAAGGCTGCATTTGGTACGCTTGTCAAACTCAGTGACAGTGACTCTAGAGTGTCTGGTAAAGGTGATGCAGTGTGGGTTGCTGGCCCGGGAAAGAGGCATTTTGAATGATGCTGTTCAGATTTTCCAGTAGACCTGCAAGAAGTGGGCAGTAACTATCTTGTGGGTCAGTGAAGAAGGAGTGTTAGATGGAAGAGTTGAGGAGTGAACCCAATAAAATGGATTCCTTTGGTCACAGCATTAGTGGAGGGGCATTCGTGCTGGGATGGGAGTCGTGAGAATTTGAAGAGGGATTGCACAGGGGTCTGTTCCCAGGGCCGAGTTCCTCACAACAGGTGCGTACGAGAGGCCAGAATGGAAGAGGTCTGTTGGAGACCATGAATCCCAGGAGACGGGAAGCATGTGTGTATTGTTCCACACTAAGGACTCAGTGTGGTGTCTGGTAGGTATGCAGTGAGTGTTTGTTGAATGAGTGAGAGTATTCAGTAGGTAAATAAAGAATGAATGGGGACGGCGTTACACGCCTGAGCTGTAGTCTGTGATGGAATGTCAGTCATGTTGGGTTTCCTCACAGGCCAGTTCCAAGATGTTTCATTTATCAGTGAGGGAACCTGCTGACCCGGCTTAGTTCACATGGTAACCTATGCTGCAGAACTGCAGAGCAAACACGTGTGTCCATTTTAGAGATAAGGAAACTGAGATTCAGAGATTTGAAGTAATTTGTTCATAGATCTACAACCAAGAAGGTCATAACATTTCAACCTAGGTCTTTCTGCTTTAGCAATCCGTACTAGGACAGTTTGTTTTGGATGTAGTTTATTAACTAGTATCCTTGTGTCATATTAGAGTGGTTAGTTAGTAAGCACGAAGAAATAAATAGGGAAAAATTCACATACTGGCTAGTCCCGGTTGCTCTACTTGATCCGCTTGTCATTGTCTGGCTGATGAATAACGAAGATGATAAAGCTGAATGAGTGGAACAATTCATGATTAAAAAAAAACCCCTCCATTTTGCTTAATGGGCTGCAGTTATTAGAAAGAAATAGAAACCCTGGTTAATCTTAATATAGGCTACTTATTTAGGAAAGGAGATATTTCAAATTAAATCAGCCTTTTTCCTTTGCATTGTATAGCCGGAGACATTTTTCATTTTGTCTACACCACCCATAAATGACTATCTTACTGATAACTGAATGAAAGAAATTAAACAGACGCAAACAAACCCAAAATGCATCTGAGAAGGATGTGGTCCTCCAGCTTTCAGACATTCGTAGAGGCTTTTGGCAGAGATGGGCTCTGCAGATAAAACTGTCATGGTTATCAGAAGTCGTCCCAAGACAGTAGAGAGGAAACGTGACAGACACTGGAAAGAGACCCTCTCTCAGCTGATGAGTAATATATATTTTATACTCATATTAATATTTCATTGGAGAGAAGGTCAAAATCTACATTTAAATGGAAATATTTAAAAAGAAGAAGCATAATATTTGACTAAGTGGAACACTCTGGGTTTTCCAAGAACACAAGCTATACCCCTGAGATCTCAGCCCTCCAGATTTGCTGTTTTTTAGAGCATGTGGGAGTGTTTGAATTGCTTTAGTCTTGTGGGTAGATCTTAACCCTGGCATTTTGGGATCCCGGCTCCCTCACTCTTCTTCCATTTGATCCTGAACTTTGTTATACGTCACGTAATATTGTGTCCTGTGCATATGGCCTCACTCAGTTTTGTAAGGTAATTTAAATCTCTAGAAACTCATTTTGTCTGTCCTGAGAAATGGATATGTTAGGATTGTGGAAATGGGCATCAGCTGGATGCTTTCAGTTGTAAGGAATGGAAACTCAACTAACAGTGTCTTGACCGAGAGTCAGGAATAGGAGAGCCCAGCTTGATGCAGAGACTCAAAGGTCCCAGTTGTGTTCATCCTTTACTCCCCTCTGCCATTCGTAACGCGTTAGGTTCCATCCTTCGGCTTGTGGATGCCCTAGTTCCAAGAATAATGCCTTTACAGCATTCAAAACAAGAAGGAAGGATGAAGGAGCAGAAGAATCTCCCTGGTACATGTTCCTCTCTTGTTACAGGGAGGAAGCTTTTCCTCAGAAGCCTGCACAGGGCCTGGCCCTCGCATGCCACTGACAGCCTGGGTCACCGTGCCAGCCCCCACTTACTGCCTACAGCTTGTCAGAACATCGAGCTGAGCACGATTGGCTAAGAACTAAGAGCACTCCTGCTTGACTCCCTGAGGCAGGGCGTGTTGCCTCAACTGTGCACTCAGGGCTCTTCTTGCTCACAAAGAAGAAGGGGGAGGGTGTTTGTGTGTGCCACACTCGTAGTCTTGTACGAGCTCTGAGTGTCAAGTGAGGGTGCACCCAGAGTGTTTTGTCCTTCCTTGGTTTGTAAGTGGCACGATGACACGAATCAGAGCTATCTGGAAAAGGAAAGTTGATGATTTGGGCCTATTCTCAGAGAGATGGCTGCAGGGAAGACAGTGTATTTGCAAGTGAAGGGAGAGTCCAGTTCTCTAAAGCTGTGCGGTGAACTCACACCATGTTTGGGGTACAGGGCTGAAAGGGAGCCGAGCTCCTCCTGCGCCCCCAGCATCTGTGATTCGTGTGCCACCTGCTCATTTTCCACCAGTCAGAGGTGCCTGTGGGCACATTCCTGGGATTAGGAGGCCTGGGTTGTGGTTCTGCTCTGACACTCACTGCAGGACAGTGACTTCAGGCAGGCACTGGGGACAAACGTAAGCGACACACAAGTCCTGTTTCTGAAAGGCCCCGGCTGCTGACTTTGACTAGTCCTGGTCTCTGTTGCCTCTTGACCTGAGTGTGTTGACACCAAATGACCATGTCCCTCCCTTCCTGAGTCTTATGATTTCTTTCAAGTTTGTTTGGGATTACTTTTTTCTTTTTTTTTTTTTTTTTTTGTCATTGGCTTTTGTCAGTATGTCCTGCATACGTTTTGCTCCCAGGGATACTGTTATTCAGAAAGCTTGCCACTGTCAGATGTGGCCTGAGAGCGCAGAGAGCAAACAGCTGACCGCGCCATGATTGTTCTGGACCGCGCGGCTCTCTTACTGCAGGCCAGGACAGCATTAACCTTTTTGGCCGTCCTCACTCCGTGGCTCTTCCTGGGTTTGCAGTCAGCTGCAGACTTCTAAGTCAGCTGACATGCCTAAGAGCAGTCTTTTTGGAAGATGACTGCAGGGGCTTTGGGAACGGGACTTCTCGTAGTTTTCTTCATTTTGTCGACTCCTTCCTTGATTTGCTAACTGGCATTGGGCCCGGAATCCATGATGTTGATAATCGATATTACCATTTTTTGAGCTCTCCCTGTGTGCCAGGTACTACCCCTAAGCACTTTACAGGTGTTATTTCACTTAATTATGCAGCAGCTTTCTGACCTAGGCTTACAGTTATGGAGAAAGGCGGGGTAATTTGAGCAAAATTGTCTAGGTAGCTAGTGGTTAAGGCAAGACTAGGATCCAGGCAGTTGGGTGGCAGCGCTGAAATTCTTAACCTTGCAGTGAAATTCTGGCATTTTGTATTTCTCTTACTCCCCCAGTTTCTCCCCCTCCCCCATCTAGTTCTTGTATAGTTGCTTTTAAACATTACTACCTGTCTTACCGTTCAGATTGGCTTATTAGAAGGTACTATGTGGAGATGAAAAAGTTGTATATACTAGACTCTTATGATGAGGGTTTATTTGTTCATTGCTTTTTGTGTTCATTCATTCATTCTCTAGTTCATGCTTGACTGAGTCCCTGAGGTACTAGCCTGAGTGTTGGGGGTCCAGATAGGAACAGGAGCAGGCATCGTGCCCCTGAGGAGGTCACACAGCCACGTGGGAGAAGCTGGGCCCCAGCAGGTCCCGTCGTGCCTCGTGGGTCGTGGGGAGTGCGGCGTCTCATTGCACATGTGATGATTTCTGAGTCCAGCACCAACTGGGCTCCACCACAGACTCCAAAGCGGGACTCAACTTAGGCCCCAGCACATCTGGGGGGCTCCTTGGCCTTCCTCTTTCTGCCCCACTTACTTTTCTCTCTCCTTCGGATTGACTGCTTTTTCAAAAGGCTGGTGCCCCCAGGAATAGGGTCGTATGAGCTCACTTTGATCCAAGAGAATAAAAGACCAGCATCAAACCTTTGCTCAGATTATGGTTTGCCAGGGGCAAGGGTAGAAAGCTGAGCAAAAAACACATAAGTGAGAGCAAGGAGGGACCCACAGATGAAGGATGGGCACAAAGAAAGGGAAGCTGGGGGCTCGGAACCGACCAGGGCCTGACCCAGCACCTCGTCGCTGTGTGTGAGACAGCTCTGCTCCTTCCCAGTTCCCACCGCCATCATGCCATCCTCTTCCCAGTTCCGTCCTCAGTTTCCTCCGAGGACCTGCCTCCTCTTCTGAGATCTATTGGGGTGGGGGAGGAAGCTTCAGATTCTACAGAAGGAAAGAGAAACTGAGGCACAGGATGGAGCAGCCATCTGTACCTCGGGACTGTACCTTTAGGGACAGTCAGAGTCTTGTCATAGCGCCCACGGGTTGCTGTAGGCCACAGGGGGCCAATACCCTCACTGGCATGGGCTCCTTCCCCCTTCCTCACGTGCGTGCTTGGGGCTTTGTACCTGAGAGGAGCAGCTCTCGTGGAAGGGAAGCAGCTCCTTGCAACAGAAGGGAAGTTTTTCGGCTGTGTACTGCACGGCCCCTACCCAGAACCCATTAAGGGGTTGTAAATAGTCCTATAATGATGTTTCAGTCATTTGTTTTGATGCATCCGACCTTTTAATAAATCAGCCACAGCTTGCTTATAGGAATATGAGAGCAGAGCGTGTTGCTGCCAGCAGCTGCTAGTGAATTCTACAGCGTTCATCTGTTTTACAAGGGAATTAAATGTTTGTTCTCTTTTAAGGGCTTGTGACTAAATAAGGGCGGGGGGTGTATTGGCTTGCCTGATGCCCCTGCCCTCCCAACAGCCCCAGGTACCTGGGGAAACACCTGTAAGCAGAGCCACTTGAAGCTCAGTGCCCGCAGGTAAACCTGTCTTTATTGGTCGCTGCTCCCTGTATGTCTCCAAAGCAATATTTAGTGGATTACATTTTTCTTCCACTTGAAAGGATTTTGTGACATACATGTTCCGTTCCCTCCTCCTTCCTTTTTTCTTAAGACTGTCTAGGGAGGCACATTAGATAAACCATATAGCCAGCGTGACTGACGTTCAGTTGTCTGCAAAATGGAGTTAGCCTATTTTATTGGATTTTATGTTTACATTTGAAGTAGACTCCCTCCCTCTTCTCAACACCATTGCCTTTATTTATTAAATCACTTTCAGAGGGAAGGCATTCGAGTCAGTGCTCTTGGGAGATAAAAATATGGGAGCCAGGTAAGCAGGATTCAAGAGCTGTTGACTACCTATTTTGTGACCTTTGACAAGTTGTACAGCCTATTTGAATCTGTTTCCTTAGATTTTGTTGTTTTTAAATTTTGAAGTACTTACAGATTCATGGGAAGTTGTAAAGATAATATAGAGAGATCCAGGGTACGTTTCACCCAGTACCGTGTGTGTGCAGCTCTGTGCCCTTCTATATATGTGTGGATTTGTGGAACCACCACTGCGCTCAGTATACAGCACCCGTCCCTCATCACAAAAGTGATACCCTTTGAAAGGAAAACCCACCCTCTCCTCCCAACTACCTGGCAATTACAGATATTTCCATCTCCATAATTTTATGTCAAAAGTGTTATCTAAATGAAATGATACACTCATGACCTTTCGAGATTGTTTTTCTTTTCACTCAGCATAATGTGTCTGAGATCCGTCCAGACTGTTGCCTGTGTTCCTTTTTTTTGCTGATGTTTGGAAGGACCACACATACGAGGGACATGCTCGTTGTTTCCAGTCAGGAGCTATTACAAATAAAGCTGCTAAGAACAGTCATTTCCAGACTTTCGTGTACATGGCGCTTTTTTTGTTTCTCGGTGATAAATGCCTAAGGTTGCAGTTGCAGGGCAATATGGTGAGTATGTTTAGTTTTTAAGAAATGCCCAACTTTTCCAGAATGATTGTCCATTGCATATTCCCCCCAGCAGTGTGTATGAGAGAATCAGGGTATCAGGATCCTTGCCAGGATTTGGTGTTGTTACTAGTTTTTGTTTAGCTGTTGTAATAGGTGTATAATGATGTCTCATGATGAATTTGCATTTCCCGAATGGCTAGTGGTGTTGAACATCTTTTTCTGTGCTCATTTGCCGTGTGTGTATCTTCTTAGGTGAAATGTCTAGTCATGTCTTTTACCTATGTCTTTTGGATTATTTGTTTTTTACTGTTAAAGATTTGATTTTTTTTTTATGTATTCTAGATATAAGTATTTGTCAGACTTGTGGTTCACAAATATTTTCTCTTAACCTGGAGCTTGTCTTTTTATTCTTTTAATGAGGACCTTTGCAGAGCCAGGTTTTCCATTATGATGAAATCAAATTTATACGCTATTTTTTTTTGTTTAAGGGTTTTGCTTTCGGAGTCACGTTCTAAGAACTCTTCACCAAATCCTAGGACCTGAAGATTTGCTTTCATGTGTTCTTGAACGTTTATGGTTTCACATTTATTTTTACATTTTATGTTTATATAATTTGGAGTTTATTTTTGTATCATGTATGAGGTTTAGGTTGAGTTTTATTTTTATTTTTTGCCTATGAACATCCAGTTGCTCTAGCACTGTTTGTTTAAAAGACTTTTCTTCCTTCATTGAATTGTTTTTGCAACTTTGTCAAGTCATGTATCTGATTAGGGGGTTAATATCCAAAATTTATAAAGAACTTATACAACATAATGTCAAAAATCAAACAGCCGATTAAAAAAATTGGTAGAGGACCTGAACAGATGTTTTGCCAAGGAAGACATACAGAAGGCCAACAGGCACATGACAAGATGCTTAACATCACTAATCATCAGGGAAATGCAAATCAAAATCACTGTGAGATATCACCTCACACCTGTTAGAATGGCTAAGAAGACAAAAAAATAAGTGTTGGCGAGGATGTGGAGAAACACCCCTCATATTCTGTGGGTGGGAATAAAAATTGGTGCAGCCACTATGGAAAACAGTATGGAGGGTCCTCAAAAAATTAAAAACAGAGCTGTCATACAATCCAGCGATTCCACTTTTGGGTATTTACCTGAAGAAAACAAAACACTAATTCAAGAGATACTGTGTGCACCCCATGTTCATTGCCGCACTGTTTACAGTAGCCAAGATATGGAAGCATCCTAAGTGTCCATTGAAAGATATATGCATGAAGATGTGTTTAACACACACACACATGCACGCAAATGCACACACACACACACACACAATGGAATATTGCTCAGCCATAAAAAAGAATAAAATCTTGCCATTTACAACAACATGGGTAGATCTAGAGGTTATGATGCTAAGTGAAGTAAGTTGAACAGAGAAAGCAAATACTTATGATGTCACTTATATGTGGAATCTAAAAAACCAGGCAAAGCAAAACAAAACCAAGCAGACTTACAGAGACAGGAAACATGATGGTTACCAGTGGGGGTAGGAGTGAGGGGCAAGCAAAATAGGTGAAGGAGATTAAGAGATACAAACTTCCAGTTATAAAACAGCATAGAGAATATAGCCAATAATATTATAATAACTTTGTATAATGATAGATAGTAACTAGATTTATTGTGGTGATCATTTTGTAATGTATATCAATATTGAATCACTATGATATACACTTGAAACTCATTATTGTATGCCTGTTCCGCTTCAGTTAAAAAAATCAGTTGGCTACACTTGTGTTGGGCAATTTTCAGTTCTTTGTTCTCTTCCGTTGCTCTGTATGTCTGTCCTTATAGTATTGATTACTATAACTTCATAAGTAATTGTGTAGAGTGATTCCTTCTGTTTTATTCTTTTTCAAAATAGTTTTAGCTATTGTAGTTACTTTCTTTTCCACATAAATTTTAGAATAATCTTGTTATACAAAAACCTTTCTGAGATTTTGATGGGAAGTGTGTACACTAATTTTGGGAGAACGGAAATCTGCTCTACTGAGCCTTCCAATCCATGAACACTGTATGCCTTTCCATTTATTTAGATCATCTTTGATATCTTTCTGTCAGCATTTTGTAGGTTTCATCATATAAGTCCTGTACAAGGTCTGTTAGATTCATACCTAAGTATTTTATATTTTTGAGAGATTATAAATGCCATTATAATTTCAATTTTGGTTTCCACCTTTTAATTGTTAGTATATACAAATACAGTTTATTTTTATGTGCTGCTCTTAAAACTTCAGCTTTCTTGAACTCATTTATAGGGCTTTTGCAATCATGTCATCTACAAATAGGGCTAGTTTTATTAATTCCTTTCTGATTTATATGTCACTTATTTCCTTATCTTGCCTTTTTGTGCTGGCTTGAATTTGCAGTACTGTGTTGAAAAGCAGGAGTGAGACTAGACATCCTTGCCTTCCTTGCTCCCAACTTAGAGGGAGTGACCATTCAGTCTTTCCCCACTAAGTATGATATTATCTGTTGGGTTTTGCTGAATGTTCATGTTGAGAAAATGTCCCTCTATTCTTGAGTTTCATATATGTGTATTGAATTTTGTCAGATTTCTTTTTTTTTTTTTTGCATCATTTGACAGGATAATGTGATTCTTTTCTTTAAGCGTGTGGCTTACATTGATTTATTTTTGAATATTGAACCAGCCTTGCATCTCTGGAATAAAACCCACTTGTTCATGATGTATAAATCTTTTTATGTATTGGTGAATTTTATTTGCTAACAAAAAAAGTCCTTTTGTTAAGGACTTTTGTGTCTATATTCATGAAGGATAATGGTCAGTGATTTTCCTTTTTGTACCATCTTTGTTTGGATTTGGTATCAGGGTAATATCAGCTTCACAAAATGAAATGGAAAGTCTCTGCTTTATCTGTTTTCTAATGTAAGGGTTTATTGTTATAAATTTCCCCCTCGTACAACTTGAGCTCCTACAGATTTGATATGTTGTCATTTCAATTTCGTTTTTTTGAGTCTTCTTCCTCATTGACCTATGGGTTATTTACCAAGTGTGTTTTTTAGTTTCCATATTTTTGAGTTTTTTTCCTGTTATCTTTCTGTTATTTATTTGTACTTTGATTTCACTGCAGTCAGAGAACACCCTCTGTGATTTCAGTTCTTTTAAATGTAAGTGTTCTATTATGGCCCAGGATACGGTCTATTTGGATTTTTTCCCCTGTGGTCACTTGAAAAAAAATTTGTTTTCTGCTTTGTAAAGTGAAGTGTTGTAAAGTGATGAGATCCTGATAGTTGATTGCATTATTGAACTCTTTTACGTCCTTGCAGATTTCCTGTCCAGTTGCTCTATTAATTGTTGAGAAAGGGATGGTTTAGTTTTCAACCATAGTTGTGTATTTGTCTACTTCTCTCTTCAGTTCTGTCTGTTTTGCTTCACATTTTGCAACTCTGTTGTTAGGCACATATGCATTTAGGGTTATTATGTTTTCTTGGTTTACTGACCTATTTATCATGTAATGTCGCTCTCTGTTCCTGGTAATTTTCTTTGTTCTGAAGTCTTATTATTTGATATTAATTTAGAGACTCTTACTTTCTTTTGACTGCTGTTTTTATGGTATACCCTTTTCATGTTTTTATTTCCTTCCTGTCTGTTTCATTCCAGTTGAAGTGAGTTTCTTGTAGGTAGCATATATTGGGTCATGCTTTTCTTCTTCTTTTTTTCATTATGCTGTCAGTCTGTTTTTTCAATTGAGGTGTTTACTTTTAATGTAATTATTGTATGTTAAGCCGTACGCCTGCCTGTTTTGCTTTGTTTTCTGTTTGTTGCCTCTGACTTTTGTAGATCTGTTTTCTTTTTCCTGACTTTCTGTGAATTACTTGAACATTTTTTAGAATTCAGTTTGATACTTTGTAGTGTTTTTGTGTGTTTGTGTAGATATTTTTAGGAGTAGCTCTGTGTATAATACTGTACACATATAACTTATTACAGTCTATTAATTTTGACATAGTACCAGTTTGTGTGAAGTCTAGCAACCCTACCTTGTTTTATCATCTCTCATTTAAAAGATAATTATTTTAAATATTTTCTTTATATACATTGATAACCACATTATCCAGTGTTACGTTTTGCTTCAAAAGTCAAACATAATTTAGAAAACCAAGAATAGAAGGAAAGTCTGTTATATTTACCTATATTTGTGCTCTTTCTGTGTATTTACTTCCTAATATTTTAAGATTTTCCCTTTCATCATTTTCATAGTAGAGAATTTACGTATGGCATTCTTGAAGGGCAAGCTTGCTCACAAAAAGGTTGCTTAGTAGTCCTTCATCTGAGAATGTCTTGAATTCCTGCAGGCTATTTTTTTTTTTTTTTTTTAATAATCTGGGATAAACTCCTCATCTTTTTTTTCTTTATTGTTTTTTTATTTTTTTATAGGACTTTATTGGGGAACAGTGTGCACTTCCAGGGCTTTTTTTTTCCAAGTCAAGTTGTTGTCCTTCCAATCTTAGTTGTGGAGGGTGCCGTTCAGCTTCAAGTTGTTGTCCTTTCAGTCTTAGTTGTGGAGGGCGCAGCTCAGCTCAGGTCCAGTTGCCGTTGCTAGTTGCAGGGGGCACAGCCCACCATCCCTTGCGGGAGTCGAGGAATCGAACCAGCAACCTTGTAGTTGAGACAATGCACTCCAAACGACTGAGCCATCCGGGAGCCGAGAGGCAGCTCAGTTCAAGGTGCCGTGTTCAATCTTAGTTGCAGGGGGCAGAGCCCACCATCTCTTGCGGGACTTGAGGAGCTGAACTGGCAACCTTGTGGTTGAGAGCCCACTGGCCCATGTGGGAATCCAACCGGCAGCCTTCGGAGTTAGGAGCACCTCCTGAGCCACCGGGCCGGCCTCTTGAAGGCTATTTTTGTAGATGTGGAATTTTGGGTTGATAGTTCTTTTCTTTCAGCCACTGGAAAATGTTGTGGTGCTTTCTTCTGACCTCTGTAATTTCTGATGGGGTGGGGGGATCTGCTCTCATTCAAATTGTTTTCCCCCTACTATAAGTAATGCATTGTTTCTCTCTGGATGTTTTCAGGATCTCTCTGTCTTTTGGTTGTAGGAAATTCGGTTATGATGTGTCTTGGTGTGAATTTCTTTGGGTTTATTGTCTTTGGGGAGCTCTGATGTTCTTGAATCTATAGATTTATGTCTTTAGCCAAATTTGGGAAATTTTCAGCCATTATTTCTTTGAAAAATATTTAGCCTCACTCTCTTTTCTTTCTAGGACTCTGAACACAAGAATGTTTGATCTTTTTTATAGTCTTACATGTCTCTGTAATGAAAAACATTTTTTTTCAACTTTTAATCTTTTCAGTTTTATTATTATACTTTCATTTTTTTTATTTGGGAAAGTACATTTAACATAAAATTTATCATTTTAATCATTTAAATGCACAAATTGATGGTATTAAATACATTTATTATGTTATACAGCCATCACTGCTAACTATTTTTCAAACATTTTCATCACCCCGAACAGAAACCCTCTCCCTAGTAAGCAATAGTTCCTCATTCCCCTTCCCCTCAGGCCCTGGTATTTCATGCTAGTCTGCTTTCTATTTCTGTGGTTTGCCTATTGTAGATATGTTTTGTTTAAGTTGGATTATACGATATTTGTCTTTTTATATCTGGTTATTTCACTTAGCATGATGTTTTCAAGGTTCGTCCATGTTACAGTGTGTATCAGAAGTTTATTCCTTTTTAAGGCTGGATAGTATGTTTTTGTATATATGAACCACATTTTGTTTAGCCATTCACCTGTTGATGGACACTTGGGTTGTTTACACCCTTGGCTATAGTGAATACTACTGTAGAGAACATGATCATACAAATATCTGTTCACTTTTTTGCTTTGTTTCTTTTAGGTATATACCTAGGGGTGGAATCGCTCGGTCATACGCTAATTCTGTTTAATGTTTTGAGTAACCAACAAACTGTTCTTTTTTTTTCTTTGTGTATTTTCTCTCTTTTGTTCAGATTGGGAAATTTCTATTATTCTGTCTTCCAATTCATTGATTCACTTCTTTCCTTTGTCCTCTCCATTCTTCTGTTGAGCTTATCCTTTTGAGTATTTTTGTTTTCCTTATTATATTTTTCAGTTCTAAAACTGATTTGGCTTTTCTTTGTATTTTCTCTCTTATGAGACTTATTTATTTTAAGTGCATTTGTGTTTGATGTTGGAAGCACATTTATCATGGTTGCTTGTAAATTCTTATATAAGCCTAAAATGTTTGTTATCTCACTGTTAGCATGTGTTGTCTTTTCTTACTAAAATTGAATTTTTTTTTTATATAAGTGGTTTTCTTACAAAACATGGACATTTTATATATTATATTATAAGATGCTGGGTCTTATTTAAATGTGGTGTTTTAGCACACCTTCCCTCTGGCACTGGTCAGGCGTGGGAAGTGGGCAACACTCATTCATCACTACTGCGTGTGGGCAGGCGTTCAGGCTCCTCATGTGACTTGCGCTGATACCACCTTGGCTGGGAAGGGAGGGGTGTCTTGTTACTGCTCCCCACGTGTCTCCGCTGATACCTTGGGAGTGGTGATGTTGAACAGTAGATGAGTGGCTCTCATCGACTCTCTGGTCGGCTTCCTCTGACACTACCCAGTGGGGGAGATGCTCATTGTCCCTGGATGGGCGGAAGTCTGAACCCCACGGGCGCAGCAGGGTGGGATGGTGTGGGTGTTACTGCTTGGTGCAGTGTTCCTGCCACCTGGGTGTCACCCTGGGAGGTGGGAGGCACAGGGAGAAGCCTTGGCTTTCTAAGCGTGGATGGAGTTGGAGCCAGCGTCTTCCAGGGGTGCTGGACTGCAGTAGGGCAGTTTTCTGTGTTGCTAATCTATCTTTCATGGCACTTGGACTAGAGACACATGGCTTTTCTTGGGTCTTTTCTTGTCTGTGCTATTGATGTTCTAAGTCCCCAGTTTCCCTAGTGCTCAGTTGGGAGTTCATGAGGCAAAGATTTTCATTGTGTCCCGCGTTTTCTAGCTATTCTGCCACTTCTCTCTACCTTCCAGTGTCATCTTATGTTTGTTTTATATATAATATCCAGGGTTTTCCATTGTACTTATCAGAAATAATAGGGAAAATTACATCTTTTCCATATTTCTATAACTATTAATTTATTTTGAAAAGTAAGGGAAATTATATATGTACATCTCAGTGTTGCTTTGATGTTTAAGTGAGATAAAAGTGAAAGAGGGTTAAGTTAGCTTCTGTTTGCACATCAGTACTCCTAAGTGGCGTATGGAAGTCATCTGCTCTAGAGCAAGAGTTACATGTTTTGTGAGGTTCCCACAAAGGCATGAAAATCCACACGTACTCGCTTTTTCTCCCTGACACCACCACACCCGTCTTTCACTCCCTCTCTAGCATATTCCTTGAAGAGATTTTACTCAGACTTGTGGTTTACATTTGGGATACCCTAAAAACATGACAAGTACTGAACTATTGACTTAGCACCTTGTAATGCTGTGCTAAGTGCCTCCCAGAGCCTGACCCTAAATTCATCCTATGAGATGCTCTTACCCTGTTTTGCAGCTGAGGAAATAGAGGCTTAGAGAAATCAAGTAATTTGATAAGGTCACTTAGCTAGTAGTGGGCAGCTGGGATTTGAAGATGGTCTCAGAGCTTAATGCTTGTGCTCTCAGCCTCTGCAGTCTGCTGTTTCCCCTTGGCCTCTCTTGTACTTCACCAAGCTGAGCTCGACAGCTTCCTGTTCTGTTGCTTAGGGTCTAGTCTTAGGGTCTGAAGCATTGTGTTATTTTTGGTTGTTTGTTTGTTTCAGTAGAAGGTAAAAGATGCTTTATCCAGTGTTACTTTGTTGTTGAGCCATAGTAGTTTTTTCTGCAAGTGTGTTTGTTAATGTTTCTAGCAAAATTTAAGATGTGTTCAAGTGACTGTATTCTCACAGTTGATTCATTTTTAGTGTCACTTTAATTTTATTTTTGAGAGATTAAGTAGTTATTTTTTCTTTCTTGCCTGTTGGAGAGTGATTGAGTGATTCACTGAGCAGTTATTTACTGAGCCGCTGCTGTGTGATAATCAGTGTGCTAGGTGCTGGCGGTGTGCAGTAAAGATTCATTTCTTCATGACTTGTGCTGTGACCTTAGTATAGCAGTTTTTAGGAATATTTTAATTCACAAGTCATCAATAAAATTTTATTCTTTTTAAAAACTTATTGGGGTGACAATTGTTAGTGAAATTACATAGACTTCAGGTGTACAGTTCTGTATTACATCATCTATAAATCCCATTGTGTGTTCACCACCCAGAGTCAGTTCTCCTTCCATCACCATATATTTGATCCCCTTTACCCTCATCACCCACCACCCACCCCCCTTACCCTCTGGTAACCACTAAATTATTGTCTGTGTCTATGAGTTTTTCTTTCACATTTGTTTGTCTTGTTCTTTTTGGTTTATATACCACATATCAGTGAAATCATAGGGTTCTCTGCTTTTTCTGTCTGACTTATTTCGCTTAGCATTATACTCTCAAGATCCATCCATGTTGTCACAAATGCTCCTATATCATCTTTCCTTAACGCCAAATAGTATTCCATTGTGTATATGTACCACAACTTCTTTATCCAGTCATTTATCGAAGGACATTTTGGTTGTTTCCATGTCTTGGCCACCGTAAACAAAGCTACAATGAACATTGGAGCACACGTGTCTTTATGGATAAATGTTTTCAGATTTTTTGGTAGATACCCCGGAGAGCGATTGCTGGGTCATATGGTAATTCTATTCGTAATTTTTTGAGGAACCTCCACACTGCCTTCCATAGCGGCTGCACCAGTCTGCATTCCCACCAACAGTGTATGAGGGTTCCTTTTTCTCCACAGCCTCTCCAACACTCGTTACTATTTGTCTTGTTGATGAAAGCCATTCTGACTGGGGTGAGGTGATATCTCATTGTGGTTTTTATTTGCATTTCTCTGATGATTAGTGATGTTGAGCATTTTTTCATATGTCTATTTGCCATTTGTATGTCCTCTTTGGAGAAATGTCTCTTCAGGTCCTCTGCCCATTTTTCAATTGGGTTGTTTGTTTTTTTGTTGTTGAGTTTCATGAGTTCCTTGTATATTTTGGATATTAGCCTTCGATGTCACTGATTCTTTCCTCCATCTGGTCAACTTTACTACCTAAGCTGGTTATTTCATTCTTAATTTCTTCTATTGAGTTCTTAATCTCCAGAAATTCCATTTGGTTCTTTTTTAAAATTTCAGTTTCTTTCGTAAAATGCTCATGTTGTACTTTGATTGCGTTTCTGAGTTTCTTAAATTGTCTTTCTGTGTGTTCTTGCATCACGTTGAGTTTTTTCAGACCTGCAATCTTGAATTCTCTGTCATTTAACTCACATATCTCCATATCTTGAAGTTCCTTTTCTGGAGACTTTTTCTTTCAGAGCTGTCTTGTTGCCTTGGTTATTCATGGCAATTACTGATTTATTATTTCTCTTCCTAGACATCTACAGGAGTGACTTCTGCAACAGGTTGATAGGAAGAGGTCTTTCTTTTGTTTTCCAGTACTTGTTGGTAGAATGTTTTATTTTCTCTCCGACTGCAGCCCTTTTTTCCTCTAACACGATAGCGCTATGTTATCTCTGCACTATTCCAGCTTCTCACACAATGGAAGGGTTCTCTGGGAAACGGACTTCTCTCTTAACAGTCCGCCTGGGTCATAGGGCGCCACGTCCCTGTGGGTATGCGGAGAGCTTCTGAAGTTCCAAAGCTCTTTCTGCACCAGATTCAGAGCCGGTATGTTTCAGCAGTTTTGTTTACTCCTGCAGGGATCCGCCCAGATGGGTGGGGCCAGGGGCGGGATGAGTTGTGAGAGGTGTCCCAGAGCAATGGTGGCTACCACCACCACAGCCGGTCCTGCTTCCACAGCTCCCTCCCCTTTGCCGGAACTAGTGAATCTGTGTCTGCGGTCCACAGTTCTCAGAACAGCAAATATCCTGTCCTTTGATCTGACACTGCTACTTTATCGCTTCTAGCACCGGGCAGGTGGGGGCGGGGCGAGCTCTGGGAGGGTAGGGAGGGGGCGGCTAGTCTCCGTGCCTAAGGCTTCCGTTCTCCGCTCGGCAGTGAGGGCTTAAACCACCGATTTCAGCCCTCTTCCCTCAGTCTTTGCTCCGAGGTGTCTGCCGTGAGCATTGGGTTCAGCCGTGTTATATGCTACCCCCTCAGCCCTGTGGGCCATAAGCGGAGCCCTAGCAGTCCGAGTCCTTCCCTCTCCCGCAGCTGCGGTGGTTCTGGGATGCAGTGAGCACGGAGCACTGAGCTAGGTCTGCGTCCTGCGCCCACGCGGCTCCTTCTCCGCACTTCTCCCTTCCCTCCTCCCCACCCCCACGCGATGGTCCCACCTTTAGGTGAATTCAGTAGTGGGCCTCTTCGTCTTGCCTGTCTGCTGTGCAGGGAGTCCTTTGTGGAGTTATTGTTGTCCGATTAGTTGTAAATTCCAGGGGAGCTTTACAGAGGCTCACCTCACTCCGCCATTTTGATGACGTCTCAATTTTATTCTTTTTTTAGTTTCAAAAGCATAGTCCTCTGGAAAGCATGTGGGTTTGTGAGAAAGTTTGGTTTTATTTTTAGGAAGATACTGGTTCTCCTCAAACTAGGTACCCTAGTGTTTATAGTTCATTTTTCATTGCAAGTAGAGATGTCATAGACGCATGCTTTGCCTCTCAAGTCCATGAGTGTTTGAGATGGGAGCAGATCTATAGAAACCAGTCACTCGCTAAGGTTGAATGCTGAGGAAACAAAGTTCTCATGAGGAACGTCACCCAACAGTGTGCTGGGGATACGTAGTCCAGATGAAATCAAGCTTCCAGAACTAGATGAAATGGCTTCAAAAACAGATGAAAACTTGACGTTCACGGGTAAACTAAGCACTAATCCTGCTGTTGTGAAATTAATATTTTTTACTTGATCACTGTGGGATTTTACAATTTTCTTATAGGTTAGTTCCTTAGAGGGAATTTGCCCAACCCATTCATTTTACAGAGAAGAAGCCTGCAATTTCTCGAGGTGCACTGATTTTTCTGCCTTGTGATGGAGGCAGGATGGGCAAGCAGGCTCCTAACCTGTCCTGGGCCCTGCTTATTGTATCATCTGGAGCACATGTTAGTCATGTTTGTTGTTGGAATCTGATGGGATGGTATGAACAGTAGCAGTACTGTTTTTCTTTAACTTTATCTTTTCATTCTAATCTCATATGTGCCCAAGACTCTTCCGTCACAGCGTTTTAATTTTCTCAACCAGGGTTGAGGTGAGGCTCATTCCGAGTTCATTCGTTGTTGAACTCTGTGAAGGTTTATGAATGGTTTCCTTAATTCGCATACTTTTGTTTCTTAGCTCGCTGGACTTCAAATGGTGATCGCTCTAGGAACTTGCTTTTTCATTCTTAGCAACTTGTCCTCCAGCTCCTGCTTCATGTCTTCAGGAAGAGAGAGTCCTGGGGACCCTGGTTTGGCTCATCTCACTGTGGGATGGCTTTCATTAAAAATAATAGTAATAATAATAAGAAAGAAATACAGAGAAAGAAAGTATTCCCTTGGATTGAGACATAACCAGCGTTTTGTAGCTTCCCCATAGTAATTCTGAGTGGATGGAATAAATCAGATCTCTCCATTTTCTACCTGGATGTTCAAGGCTGTTTAAGCCGTTCTTTACTTCCTGATTTTAGATAATTTACTGTTTATATTCTTCATTTTATTGACATCCCTCCTCATGTGAGCCTTAAATCTCAGACATCGTTCAAGTCCCGGGGGCAAGCCGGACCCTCTCGTCTGTACTCGCTCCTGGGGCTCCCTCCTGCATCTTGAACCCCACCCGGGGAAAGTGATTTCCAAGGCTTGGGGCCTGGGAGCTGCACTTGGGGAGCAACCTAGATTAATGCATTTCCTGTGTCCTGTCCTCAGCGCTTAGCTGGTCTCTTGTGTCCTTATTTTTAAAGGTGACACCTTCCTGTGTCACCTCTGCATCCATCATTCCTTTTTGCATTATGTCGGGGACCTCCAGGCCCTTGGGTTTCCAGTGTGACTGGCTTCATGTCCTGCTTCCCTCTTCTCATTATAAACGTGAGCTGGGTGCACTACCTGTAGCTGCGTGGCCGTGGACAAGCTGCTTAGTTATTCTCAGCGTCCGCATTCTCAGGTGGGCCATGAGTCGCATCAGACGCACTCACGTAAGAAAAGGAAGTAATGTGTATGAGAATGCTTTGTGGACGAAAAAGTTCCCTTAAAGGTTTGTTTCATTGTTGCTGTAACCGTTATTTCTACGGAATATAGAGTTGAATCCACCGAGTGAGTGCTAGCCTGGAATCTTCTACAGGTTCCCTTGGTGGTTGTTGCCTTTGACTGATGGTCTTTGGGGACATATATTCCCAGTGGACATGGCCCAACAAGGCTTTGAAATGCCCACATTTTTTGTTCTAGGAAGTACAAAAAGCTCCGTTGAAAAAGCTCAGACTTGCACAGTTGCAGAGGACGGGACTCATGAGCTCTTTCCTTCCGCCATGAAATCAGTGCAGTGAGACGCCATGTGCACTCTAACTGTTCCCCTTTGCTGGTGCCTTTGGCCCAGGCAGTGTGGAGTGATGGCTTTGTCGAAGGTCTGCCGTGTGTAGTCTTCGCAGACATACACAGACGAGGCACTTCCTCTCCTCCCCACGCTAAGCAGGCGTTTGGAATGTGATGAAATCTAGGCTCTTGCGCGCTGCATTACAAGGAAGCAAGAAGGCCTGGAAGTGAGCCCTGAGAGGTGTTACTACTACGTGTTGGCTTTGTTTGCCGTTTGGACAGCGTGGTGCATGTGAGGACTGGGCCGTCGGCGCCGAGTGGTAGTGAGTGTGTCTGCTGCGTCTCACACACCCTCACAGGGCTGGGGCTGGACCTGCCTGCCAAACCCGCTGAGACAACGAAGGGGGACACTGTTTTCTTGTGATAATAGGGCAGGTTATAGTTGCTTTGACGTGGTACTCTGACGGGAGGAAGTAGGGTCTTAATGAGGGCTCGAAGTGGTGTTTATTGTCCTGAAGATACTGAGCTTTGGTTCATTATGCAGAAGTTCACCAAGCAGCCCCTGAGATGAAGGATGCAGTAGCTGTAATTGATTGGCTTTTTAGGAGCGCCACAGAAGTGGTCTGTATTATACTAGTAACAGAAGGAGATGTTGTTCCTCAATACTTGGAGTTAAAGTGGTAGTTTCAGAGTACTGTCTTCGATAAGGCATTTCTCCCGGGTGATGAGGGACTGGTGTGCTGAGGGCCTTTTCCCGTTGTCTCTGATTCGGGGACACACGCTGCTAACTGCAGCAAGCTCAGGACTGACTTCTTGGCCAACCCCTGGCCCTTAGAAGTTGGCTTGTGGACAGTGTGATGCACCTTGGGCTTTTCGTGGTGCTATAAGCACAGGCATTAGAGATGGGGGTTTGTGGAGCCCTGCCCTGGTCTCTGTTCACAGTCTTTTCCCCATACCCCCAACCAGCCTTCTCGTCGGGGTGACCCAAACAGGGATGTGGGGCATGGATAGTTCATTGCAAATGTGTCATCGCTTCTGGGTGCATGTGCATGTCTTGCCTGTGGCTGGTCCGAAATACCACCTTTATGTGTGCAGGATGGTGGCAGCTGTAGCTGTTGCTGCTGCCACGACCGTCACCTGGATGTCCGGGCACTGTGGGTGGGCATAACAGTAACGGCAGGAGCGTATGCATATGAGGTTGGGGCTTACAAGCTCCAAGACTTGTTGGTCGTGTGCTGCTTTTCACGGCAAGTCGGAGCTGAAAGTCCCCCATCCTGGCTGTTGGCATGTCCCTCCCTCTGCGTCTGCCTCTTCTGAGAAAGGAGGAGGTTACCTTGGTGGCCCTTCCGGTCTCTTCTCTCTGACTTCCCATTGAACTCCTGGGTAAATTCTACATCCTGTTTCAGGCTTGTGTTTGCAATGCCTGTCACTTCGCTCCCTCATGCAGAGAATAGCATGGAGAATGGCGTTGCACCTTCTGTCTCCTCCCCGCCGTGTGGTGCTCTGGTGGTTGAGTGCTCACAGAAGGGGGGTGGCCAGAAGGCCATACAGCCTCGGGGAGGAGGGACAGTAGTGAGGACACTAAAGTGAGGGAACACCTGGGGTGCGTCCCTGAATGAGAAGAGACTTCAGAGGAGTCCCCAGCCCTGTCTTACCCCCAGAGGTCCAGAGGACTTGGTCTCCCACCTATTTTAAGCCCTCTGGGGCCAGGCTGAGTCCTGGAGCAGTTCTCTTTGCCTTGACAGCGTGTGGTGGAGGGGTGGACGTCACAGCGGGGCTATTACTTCTGCTCGGCCTAACGTCCCGGAAGTCACTGCACTTGTCAAGTCAACAGGACTGTGCTATGAAATACGACATAGAATGGCTCCCAGCCGGCGGCAGCCTCATCATTCCAAATGCTGTTCATTGAGGCAGAGAACGCTGTCAGGACAGCCATTACCAACATTTACAAAACGAAAGCAAGAGCTAGTAACTAACGCTAGATAAAAGTTGAGGATTTTTGCTTTCAAAAGAAACAAAGGGAGTTTAAAAATAATTCAGTGGGAAACCTCTTCCGTGGAAGTCTTTAAGACTTTGTAAATATTGTTAAACAGAAGCAGATACAAAGAAGTTAGTAGAGATGAAAAGACTGGATGTAAGTGCTTTACGTCATGGTCGCTTTAAGGCTCTTTGTGAAGTTAAGCTTCCAGGTGTCCTGTTTTGCAGGATAGTTCTCTCTAATGCCTCCTGAAAACCGCCCTGAGAATTGGGTGAAATGTGAGACGGGTGACAGACGCGTGTCCCTTAGTACATGGCAGAAGTCCTTGCCCGTAGCCCCACATTCATCTGTTTGCGGCTGTTGATGCTGGCCACGTCCATCCTCATCCTCATTCAAACCCAGGCAGTAAACCCTAATCTCTTGTGGATGCCCACGGGGTAGATCTAGGAGGATAAAAGGAGCACTTGTGAGTCACCTGCTCAGCCTGCTCAGGAGCTTGTCAGCAGCTGTTGACATCAGGAGCCAGACAGCGGGGCTGTGCAGGATGGCTGCCACTGCGCGATCCCAGGCCACTACCTGCTCGCATGTCACTCTAGTGAATTCCTTTGCGCTGGGAAGCCTGGCAGGGTCAGTGTGAGGGAACCTCCCAGCAGAGTATCGGAACTTTAAATCGTAGAGTCTTAGGGCTGGAAATGACATTGAGGGTCCCAGGTAGGGCTCCCAGATTCACATGTTGCCTGGGGTTAGACAGGTAGCGTAAGTGGATGAGTCGGACAGGTGTAAGCGACAGGGGACAGTGGGGGGTGGGCTAAGGGAGCCGGCAAAGCTGTTCCAGGTCAGAAATTGTGCAGGACGTTATTCCTGCCTAACATACAGTTCTAAGGGCTGATTCAGGTGCCTTTTTGGGGATCCTGGACTCCACGTTACAGGTTACCTGTCTCCTTTTTCAGTATGGTAACCCGGTGACAAATAGCACCTACCCATGGACAGCCTGCGGGTGAGGCCAGAGCCTAATGCCCACTCTGAGTGACAGTGTGACTGTCTTCCACCTGGCAGCATGGCATCCACGTGGTGAGGCACGGGCACCCTGATTTAGATGAGGGAGTAAAAAATCTTTTTCTGAACCACTTCTTTCTTAGAGGTAACATAATAAAGTGTGCTAATCTTCTGGGACAAGAGAAAAGAGTATGTGTATGTGCCGTCACGTAGTACCACCCTGGTCACCCCGAGAGGCCCTCCTAGCCCTTCCCAGCTGCCCCCCCCCCACTCATGGCAGTCACATGTCACAATGGAACCACGGCACTCCTGGGAGAGCTGGTCCACCCACCACTGGCTGGGGTCCTTCCCACACCGCCCTCCTCACCGTTTCCTGCTTTGGATGCAGCCGTAATGGTACAGCAGACACAAAGGTATGTGTCGCTTAAATTCTTCCCACATCAATTCTTCCCACAGAAACCCAAAGATGAGCATGGTGTGTCATTGCCTTCTTGGGAGCTGTGTGCCTTTCCGGAGTGTTCCGAGGATACTGCTGCTGGCCATGTCAACCGCTTTATACAAAAGCATATTTAAGTCACGTGACATTTGCCATGCTGTTAATTATCTGGATGCCACTTTTTCTCTGAAAGAGCTTCAAAAGTTTTTTGTTTTTTTCGTAATTTTATTAAATCAGAGGCCCATATTTCATTGTAATGGGCATAGCACTCAAAACCCTGGTGATTGACTCACTGAATATGTAACTAAAGCAACACCCATAGCAAAACCCACCTCACAGGCAATGCAGTTTCTTTAAAAAAAAAAAAGAGGAAAAAAAGAAAAAAGAAAAAAAGAAAAAAGAAAGCTGGTTCCCAGGCTGAAGCTGTTAAGCAGATTTTTATGCAGGGCTTCAAGTTGCTAAAAAAGCGGGATTCAATGTCTTTTCCTTTGATTTGTGGGAGGGGTGGGAAGTAATGCTGCTGCTTTCTCCCCCCGTCAGGGTTTTCCCATATTCTGAAAGCAGGGCTTGAAGGACCTGTAAATGGCTTCTGGCAGTCTCTAGTGTAGGGATTAACACAGAATGACGGAGGGCGCTGCACGCTGGCTGAGAAAGGAGGAGGACGCTCTTCTCTTGTGGACGGGTGGACGGGAGGACATGGTGCTCCTTCTCTTACCTGCGATGTCCCCTGTAAAGCAGCCTGTCACTGTGAAAAATGCACACGCTGTACCACCTCACAGTGACAGAGGTTAAGTAAGCACCGTGAGCAGAGCCCCACTGCTTCTGTACTTTCCTTCATGTCAGCTGATAAAGGATTATTGAAAAAAGCTTGCCAGGAGATAAAAGGCTTGCAGGTTGAGGTTGGACAATTGAAATTTTCTGTTCCCAGTGTGGTAAATTACCAATGGCAGATTTAACGTCTGTTAATTATCAGAATGAAGTACTAAGGATTGTTTTCTTTTGCCTAATTAATTACCTCATCTGGAGTGGAATGTTAATTCAGATAAATGATTATTTCTTAACACCTCGGAAGCTTTCCTTGGAGTCTCCTAGAATTGCCAGCCCTGTAGTTTGATTTGCTGATGTTCTGAGGAGAGATGTGGAGAAGCGGCCGCGTGGCAGCTCATGTGGTCTGGCCGGTCTGGATGATGCCGGGGGGCTCGTCCAGCCCTCTGGTGATAGGGCTGGTTTTCTGGGTGCCGTTCTGTGGAACAAGAGTCGGCTTCCTTGAATCATTTGCCTTATGACCAAGTTTACGTGGTCTCTGAATTTAACATTGGACACTCTTAAAAAAGACCTTTGGGAAAACTCATTTTAGGGGTCCTTTTGTGAACAGTAAAGATGGTGTTCCTTGGAAAGGACACGTGAGTTTCCTTACTTCACTTTTCATCTTCAAGTTTTGTTAATCAACTCGTGTTTACTGTTGGGGAAAAAAGGTGTCTTTAGAATTCAGAATCCTAGAGACATGTTTTTCTTCTTTCTTGGGCCCAAGTGATATCCCTCCTAACATTTAAAAGAACATATTCAAAAAAGGTAAAATCATGACTTTCATACAGATATTAAATGTGCACAAGTCAAAGAACATATTTAAGTTATCATTAAATGAGGGAACCAGGCATATGGTACTTCATGTTCAAAGGAGAAGTGAAAGAATCACAAATTTATATGAAGTAAAGGAATGTTGAAAAGAATGTCCAATGAACATAAAACTGGCATTTTTAGGGGAAGGGGAAGCACTGTTCTACCTGAGGGTAGAAGTTGTTCTGCATATCTATAAACAGTTTACAGAGTTACAAAATAGTTTAGTCGGAGACAGTTACTTTCCCCTGTAGGATGAGCTGCTCCAGTGGCTCCAGCTTTCCCTGGAAAGACGTCCAGTAGTCCCTTTGCCTTATTTCAGGGTCAGAGGTTTCCCCTTGCACAGTTTGCATGAGATTTTGATCCAGTTCTTTAGAATGATACTGTCTCTTCAAAGCAGGTTAGAGATAAATCATGTGACTTAGTTTTCTTTCTAGAAGAGACCATAAAGACCCCTGGGGAGAAGGGCTGGTAGACCCATGCCTCGGGAGGAGAGCTCCAGCGCATGTGACCGGTCGCCCCGTCTCCACGCCCCTTAGCTTACAAGCACTCTTTCCATAAAGATGTGCGTTTCTCAGATTATGTGGAGCCTGGTGTTCAGCGGATTGTCCTGTTTTCTTCTGGTGTTGCCAGGCAGGGCCAGGCAGGGAAGTGCTCCGGGACCAGCCTGACCTCGTGCTCCTGTTTCCCAGGCTGCCAGATGTTAGCGCTCTGGGGGCGAGCAGGCGGGGTGCTCTGGAAGCACACGTGTGTGAGTAAATGTGTGTACTCATGTGCCGCACAAGCTGGGGTTGGCTTTGGGCGTGTGACAGGTTCAGTAACTGTGTCGGATTCTCACGTTCTCAGAGTTTTATGATTCCCCAAAAGGTAAAGAACCATTGACAGAAATAATGTCCGCATCAATTACTGTGAATCTGTGGGTTTCTATGAGCATGACTTAAAAAAGGGAAAGTCTAGATTCGGATTCTGCCTAATTGTAGAGTCTGTTGCGGTAGCTCCATCTGGACTGAGGAATGCTGCAGCCTTGCCCTGCCCGGAGATGGGGGGCTGTGTGCGCACCCCTCCGCCCCCGTGGTGGGTGCATTGTGGGTGTGCTGACAAAGCCACAGAGAAACAAGGAGCGCCCTCTTGGGGGAGGCTGACCAAAGGGCCCCAGGCTCAGCATTGTGTTGGGTGCTCAGGAGCCTGGGGGTCACTCAGGTTAGCAATCCGTCGCCCTGTGTCTAGGGCTGTGGTCCTGATGCCAGGAAGCAGCGTGGGAGGTGGGGGCAGGAGGTCTTAGCCCCAAGCAAAGCAAGTTACCATCCCTGCCGGGCATTACAGGCTTTAAACCCAAATGTGTCTCTCCGCCGTCAAAACCGGGATTCAGAGCATGTCCAAAGGGTGTCACGTCTCCAGCAACCTGTACTTCATTGAAAGCTTGGGTAGGTTTCTGTGGGATTTTAAATTCAAATACTCCCACATTCACTTGGTTTGGGAAATCACTGTAATAAAGCAAATTGTTTCCTCCTTTTTTTTTTTCTTCCATAGTGCAGCCAAGTGAGAGCAAATCAATTCATAGTCGATTTTTTTGGTTTCTGTTTCCTCCATGCTGGAGAAGAGAGGAGGCCGGCTCCCTGTGCAGCCAGTCCAGGGGTGTGGTTCTTGCTCCTTAATTTGTCATCTGAAAGCAATTTTCTTCAATTAAAGATTAGAATTAAATTTCAGTTGTAGGGCTTCTGTGCAGAGGACATGATGCATTAATGAACACACAGGTGTCGTCTTGCAGCCGTGCTGTTTGCAGAGCCATTTCCTCAGGACTGAAATCGTAAAGGGGGCACAGCGGCAGGGGCGCTGTTCACTGCTTGGCAGACTAAGTGGAGGCCCTCATATTTATTTGTGAGCCATTTATCATTCTCTGTACTGAGAGGGAAAACATACTTTATCTAAAATATTTGAAATAATGACTGCTGAAATCAGATAACAGGAGCACTGATGCCGGTGCCATGCAGTAAATTGCATAATGCTTTTGGGTTGGCTCTGAAGCCATGATTTGTGATGATGGTAGCGCTCTATTCAAATAGATGGGAGTTGAGTATAAAAAGAGAATATTCCTGGAAAGAGACAAGGCGACTAGCGAATTAAAAGTGTAGTGGGAGAGGGAAAAAAATGTGTAGGGTCGTATTTCATTTATTGGAAGACCCATCTGCTCTTCTGTACACACATTATGTAAGTTTTACTCTGTATTACAAATATCCTGCAGGGTGGATAGGAAGCTCATATATCTGCCTTCAACTGTTTTTTCACTCCCAGTCAGACATGAATGAACGGAAAGATTTATGTCCCGTGTGTGCAATATTACAGGGTGGTAGGCTATTTTTTTTATAAAGGGAATTGTATATTTAGGTTGTGGCATTTTCTGCCCGCTTTTGCTTGATGACTGTGACGTCTAGGGAGGAGAAAGCGGCCAGTGGAGAATGCGAGTTTCGGGGCTGGAAAGGGTTTCTGTGAGACTCCACTGACCCGTGACCTTCCGGCCCGGGTTACATCTGCACATGCTCTTTGGCACGTTTCCAGCTGGTGCCCACACCGCCGCCCATGTGTGTCCTGAGTCAGTGTTAGGGTTCTGATGCTGTAATCTGTGCTGTGCAGATTCCTCAAGTGTGTTTGAACGCAGAGGGCTGTCAGTGTCAGGTGGCGTCTCCTGGTCATTGATGTCACTATGCATGAAATCTCCCCTGAGGACTAACGATCCCCACCTTCAAGGACCATTCTCCTTCCTCTTCCCATTATAGAACATCTCTGAAGTGTGTCACGGGGGTTAATGGTCCTCTCTTTGAAATCTTTTCTTTGTTGTGGCTTCTGTGACATTACATTTTTCTTTTTCTTTATCCGCAACTTGTGCCAAGGTCTCGTTTCCTTTACTAACCCCTAACGGTACACGCTGCGCTGAGTTCTGTTTTGCTGACTCTTCTCTTTTGCAGCCCTTATCAGTGTACAATATCCTTTATCAAAATGCCGGTAAGTCCCCAGTTTTTGTTTCCAGCCACAAGTTTCCTTCCCAACTGCATATCTACATATATATGTCTCTGGATATTTCATTAGAACCTCAGTGTGTCTAAGATAAAATGTACCCTCTCTTCGACTCATTTTCATCCTTACTTTTCAGTAATGGCCCCTACATTTTTGTGTGTCTTTCTGGTTGAAAAATTGATTGGTGTTAGTAGCCTTCTCCCTTTCTTTGCCTTTCATGAGTTCTGCTGTTCCTTGTCACTTGTGAGTCCTTTTCCTTTTTTTTTTTTTTTTTTTTTGCTACCTACTTTGTTCAGATCTTCGTTACAGGTTACCTGCACAGTTTCAGTAGCTTCTTAATTGGCCTTGTGGTTATTCCAAAGCCATCCATGGCTCCCTGTTGTCTGACAGATGAAATCCAAACTTTCTAGGCCTGGCGATGAAGCAGCTCCTCACCTGCCTCAGCAACCCAACCCTGTCTCTTACTAACTTTCCCTTACAGGTGCTTGTTCTATTCTTCTAATTCTCCCAAATCTGCCTTTTAAAATCCTGCCCTTGCTAAATCCCAGCTCAGATGCCGCTTCTGGGAAGCCTTCCACGACTACTTGCTGGAGTGTACTCTCTGCTGCAGGAGCCAATGGCCACTACATTTCTATTCGGGCACCTGCCACGTACTGCCATATTTATTTAAGGATCTTCTCTCCCTGCTGGATTATAGTCGTTATGATAGCAGAGACCATCTTAATTCTTTTTGTATTTTCAAAAAGGCTCGGTCTGTTCACTTTGAATTTAAAATGTTTTTGGAAATACTTGTTGGAAAAATATAGAGTAAACCCTTTCATATAGCAAGTGCTAGAACAGCTTTAGTTTGAGAAACAGAGGTGCCATTGAGGTGCTAGTATGCACTTTTCAGGCGTTTTTCCAGTGTTCCTGTCACAGTATGTGTCATTCATGTGAGGTAAGACAAAGCTGGTTGGAAAGGTAAGAGTCAGGCCTAGGCTGGCTTCAGCTTCTGGTGAGAAGTGACATGGGAGGCCTTACTCCTCTGCCCAGGGGTTTCCTCTGTAGCCTGGGCCTGCGATTTGCTCAGCAGCGCTGTCTCTCACAAGTGTCTAAGGAGTGCTTAGGCCTGGATTAGCAGGCTAGAGCCACGGGCCTTTCTTCCGTGTGCTTCATGCTTCACATGACAAGGCCATGGAAAGGGGACTCCAGGTTCACTCTGGTTCTCCAGCAGACATGAGCAAGATAAAGAAGTCCGGGAGACAGAGGTCTGCCAGTTTTAGCTTCCAGGACGTTCTTTGGGCGCGTTGTGAGGCCTGCTGTGCTCTGCCTTTCAAAGCAGTGGGGGTCTGTGCTGACTGACAGCCTCCCTTCCTCTGCCCAGTTGTGGCCTGAGGGTCGGGACACAATTCTCTGCTATTAAAGGAGAAGTCCCGCTCCTTGAGCTGGTTGCTGCTGGAGCTGGGAGGTGGGCAGGCCTGAGAATTTGGTGGGACGCTGTAATCCGGGCAGTTGTTCTTGGGCTGCCTGGCTGAGCTCATCAGAAGGGTGGATGGATTTTTGAATGGCCTGGGTCGCTCACCTACTTAAATTGAGCCTGAGCGGTCTGCATGTAGAACTTTAATAAGGAGATTATATTGAATCCCATTTAATACGGGCGAACAGGTGGTGACTAGCAGGAGGGACGTATTTTATCTTAAAAAGAAGTGCCCACTTTCTTGCACTGCAGAAGTATCTATTTTGTTACTCTGTGTATGTGGTTGTGGATATGTTTCCCGATTTGGTTTCCCTAAGGCAATGGTGTTCTGGTTCTGAGTTTTGGTGCAGCATTTCCTCCTCCGCCTCATGGCCTTGCCTACACTCCCTTCCAGTTCACTGTCCAGGGACTGTGGTTCGAAAACCACAAAAACATTTTCTTACCTATGTTCATCTCTCTTAAGACTGCATGGCAAAAAACAAAACAAAACAAAACAACATTTTTTTTTGTTCTTAGCTCACTTCTTTAACTCCACCTGTTTCCCATGCTTCACCGTCTCCCCCACCCAACATATTTTTCCCCTAATTAAACCAACAGCAATGATGTGAAATAAGCAAATGAAAACATAGGAGGGTATCAGTTAAATTTGCATTTATATAAAGGAAGACTTATATTTTTGTATAAGTGTCCCATGCAATGTTTGAGAATACTAGTACCGTGTTTCCCCGAAAGTAAGGCCTAGCCAGACCATCAGCTCTAATGCGTCTTTTGGAGCCAAAATAAGACCGGGTCTTGTATTAATTTTGGCTCCAAAAGACACTTTAGAGCTGATGGTTTGGCTAGGTCTTATTTCCGGGGAAACACGATACTAGAAATTAGTATCTGAAATTCAAATTTAGTTGGGCATCCTGCATTTTATCTAGCAATCCTCCCTAAGCACATATTTGAAATAAAATTTCACACTTAAAGGAAATGTTCTAAACAAGTAAATCTGAGTTTACTGTACTTTAAATACCCGTAAGGTTTCCCTTGCTGTGGACAAATCGTAAAACAGTTTCTGTGGAAAGTTGGTAAGTCCAGTAGACACGGTCTTACACGTTACTTACCTATAAGTGGCTGCTGGTTATCGGAACTCTTCGTTTATCTGAGGGGCGGCTTTGCCTGTTTGCTCCCTGGGAAGGTGCTGCGCGTTTTGAGGTGAGAATATTTGGCTCAAGCAGTGGATATATCACATGTATCTCTTTGTCCTATGTGACAGATCATAAAGCCTGTGTCAAAGGTGAATGCTAAAATTCTTGAGTAGAATTTTTCTTCCTTTAACTTGTAACCAGTTCCCATGTTTAGCACCATTTCTTCCTTCATGAAGGTCCTTAGCACTAACATGTAGAAGATGAAAAGTCAGCTCTTGACTCACTGAGGTGGTTCCTTCTCTCTGCCACCCAGTCGATTTGCAGGAAGACAAGTTAATTATGAAGCTGAATCTTCCTTAAGTCAACTGAAGCCTCCATTTATTCCACACTTAGCTTCTGCACATTTCGGTTTGATTCTCAGATGACCTAGCAGGGAGCAGTGATGGTTTGTCTCCCTAGTTTATAAATGGGAGGTGTGAATTTCCGGTACGGGAAGGGCTTGTGTACAATCAGGCAGACTGAAATCTTCATCTTAGGCCCCTGGGCCACTGCTCTTTCCACTCCCTGTATTGACTTTTCCACAGAAGCGATGGGGGGATGAGGCAGTTTAGGAGTAATTGCGCCAGTGTTCCCCTCTGCTAGCTTGGAAAATAGTGCTGTTCTCAGAGCTGTGCGTTGTGCTGGTTCAGCGCGTGCCAATAGCACACCTCAGTTCTCCTTGAGAGCAGGAGCCGTCGCCCGGCACTGCCACTTCTTCTGAATGAAGCAGATGGGCCACCACTGGCATGTGGGTCTGAAGCAGTGCACTGTGAATACTTGCCCACGTGCTGCTGGAAAATGTGGTTTGACCTCTGAATTATGCAAGCAGAAGACTCTGGAAGTAACCTCCTGCACAACTACAGGGAAATCATGGAAGGCTGGCCAGAGAGACAGTTCCGCAGCTTGCATTAAGCCATGTGCTGAGTTTGGGGTATACTAAGGAATGCGGGTGTCAGAATGTCTGCTCAGTCTGGGTTCAGAGCACTTCTGTCTTGATACCTTTTCCCATCTCCCGCCTACCACTGAGCACTTTTAATTGCAGTGTTGGATATATTTGAATTCAGACTTCAAACATTGCTTCCTTTATTTTATAAAGTATCCCACTTGTATCTGTTTTTCTCCAAAAGGAGTATGAACTCTTTGGGGTCAGAGTCCTTAGCACAGCATTGCCTCCTGTCTATGCTCTAAGCCAGACTCTGGTTAGGAGGGAGCACAGAGCCTCCAGGACCAGCAGTCCCTCCTCTCACTCCGTCACAGATGCCATACGCTTACGTTGGACTCTGAACTCGCACCCAACAGGACTCTGTATTCATGGCAGCAAACAATGGCAGACGTGCCTGTCACGTAAATTAACTATTTGCATGCTCAGCTCCACTGTCTCATCAGGCTTCACGTAGAAAACACAGCTCAAAGGTAAGATCATGGAGCAGTTAAGCAAGTGCCAAACCTTCTGCGTACAGGACCCTGGGTGACTGCACAGGTTGCAGCCCAGGAAGCTGGCCCTAAACCTCATCGATCAGAAAGGATGGTAGGGACAAACACGCCAGTCCTGATGTCCTTTTCTTGATTGCACATTGAGGAAAACATGGACAATTTCTTCCTTTCTTTGTTTGAAGCTCGGGCTTCAGAAGTAGGAAAGATTAGAACATCAATATATTGTGCCTTTTGCCCCTTTATAAATTGCTTAAATGTGTTCTTCTGTCTCTTGATTTCTTGTCATCCTGGGTATGTCCTTAATATATCAGTGTCAAATAGTATGTAATGCGAGCTAGAATTCTTTCCCACGCACTGAAATGAAAGCAGAACGCTTCTATGCTTGATTTGTAATGCATTTGGAATACTGGGGTATCTAAAACATCGTTTTAAGACAGGCTTTTATAATTGTAGTGCCTCCCACCCCAATTAAAAAGCTCATTTTCCTTCTTCTCACCTATCATTTCAAGTGAACATTCTGCGCTTCTAGTGCCTCCTGAGAAAATAGGTTCTCTTTTTTAGTTAAATGGAGACATACTAACATCGTGTGGCCCATGGCAACCCCACAGTGTCTGGTGGGAAGTAGAAGGTGTGTGGGGGAGAATCTCTGTTACATCGGCAGAGCCCTCTTTGCTGTCCTCAGGGGAGAACCATGAAACTGACTTACACATTCAAGGTGGCTCTTGATACAATCTGGATTCTAAAGAGACCCTCCTCTTACCAATCAGGAGGCTGTCACCTGCTCCTACTTTGGAGACAAGAAGAAATGATCCAGGACGTACAGTTCAGAGAAGCTGCTTCCTGGAGTGTAGTGCTCTGACAGATGTGTCTGGTCCTGGAATCAAACTGACTGCAGGTTGTCTGCAGCACAGAGACTGGAGAAGTTTCGGCACGTCCTCTTACCCAGTGGTTCTCAACCCTGAAGATACACACTTAAGGAACTTTTAAAAAAATGCCCCAAAGATTGGGATTTATTGCTTTTGGAGTAGAGTTCAGGCATTTTCTTTTTTAACCTTCCTAGAAGTTTCAGTAAGTAGCAGGGTCGAGAACCACTGCCTTGACGTCTCTCCACCTCAGTTTCCGCATCAGTGTGGTGGGAGGAGCCGAGTTCCAAAGTGGAGAGTGTCGTGGGCCAGGTGATAGGTGTGTGGCAAAGGGGCGCCCCCGTCACCATTAGTGCCCTCGCGGACTCGGCGGAGACTGGAAGCTAAATTGGCACATCCTTCTTAAGCTTGGGCTGATGTGTTAGACGTAGTGCAGGAGAGGGAACTGATTTGGATCGAATTAGAATACTACCCCATGATAGCTTCTTGCATTCAACCTCCCAAGGAGGGTGTGTGAGCGAATGGCTGGAACCACCTGCTTTGTGTACGAGGGTTGTCCCTGGAGCAGATACTTCTTCGAGGAAAAAGTTGGATTTATTCATCCTTCTGATGTTTATATTGACACTTAATACCTATCAATCCTTCTGTTAGATGCTGGGAATATGATAGCGAACCAGGTTCTGACGCTGGCCTCAGACTGGGGCTGTAGACTGGTAGAGGGATAGGAAGTAAACGCAAATTATAATCCAAAAGGAATGAGTGTTTTGTTACGGATGAAGGAAACCTTAGAGCTAAGGAGGAGATAGCCAGGCTGAGGGGGTTGAGTGGGTCAAGGAGGCATGATATTAGTAGCAGAGGAAATTACAGTTTGAAAGTGACCTGCGTTAAGCGACACTTGGCACAATGGGGGACCTTATAGTACTTCCGTATTTGTGGAGTGTGAGTGTGCAGTGGGGACAGGGTGCAGGAGACGGTGACAGGAGTGCGGTTAGTGGTGTAAGCAGCGCCCAGGTCATGGAGCTCTCCTGGAGCCTGGCCGGGGAGAGAGCATTGAGGGTGTCGGACAAGGGGGTGCCATGCTTAGCCGTGGCCGTGAGACATGTCACCAGTCCTGCAGCAGGGAAGCCGGGAGACGTGGGCGGACATCAGTTGGGCTGTTGGTCGCAGAAGTCCTCATGGGAAGGGCTGATCTAAGGTAGTGAGAGTGGTGTTACAGAGAGAGCTGGACAGACGGCAGAGCTTTGTCCCAGGCCTGGCAGTCATGTGATGTTGAGTATATAGGATGGACGAACTGCAACCCACTCTTAATGGTGATGCCCGCCTTGGAAACCCTCAGGGGCTCTTTACTGACTGTCATTCGCCCCAAACCTTTTTGTTTCCATTTATCTTTCACTGGTCCCTCTCTGAATCCGTGTGATCATGCTTTGCATATTTATTCCCCCTGTTCTCTCCCCTGACCCTCCCCTCCCCCCAATCCTTCCTGGATGAGTGTTTTGCTCTCCTCATTCTAAACTTTCGCACCTGACTGGGCATGTGGCAGTATATCAAGTAAATACATGCTTCGGGAAGTCTAGTTCAGCCTTTCTCAAACCGTCCGAGAGACTCTTGATGCTCAGTCTAAGGCATGTTTGTGTATAAGGAGTTAGCTTCTCTCTCTTCATCTGAGTGGTACTGGTCTGGTGCTTCTTTCAAGAGAATAGTCACTTCTGTGGTTCAGAACAGAAATGATTTGTTTCTTGCTCCTGTCCCAGCTAGGTAGCCAACTTAGTGCTAAGGTTATGGCATTAATATGATTATTAGCATTCTTGCTACATCAACTGTGATTATGTTCATCAAATTGCCATCATGAGCCCCAAGGCTCTGAAAACATTTGTCACACCCAGTCCTGTTTCTTGTGCAGCGCTTGTGGGATGAAAATGATTCACAGGTCTCTGTGTGGCACAAATATCTTGACAGATGTCCTCTGGTATATGTGTAGAAAATAGTTGGAGACTTTAGGCTTACTGTATTAAATATTGAATTGTAGACTTATTACATTTTGAATTTTAAGTTGTAAAAATAGTTTTTTGCTGTTGTACAGCAACTTTCTATTGAATGATTACCACGGAGCAGCTGTGGAGTTGTGGGAGATTTGACATGACAGCCTTCGCCCCCGAGGGGCTCGTATTGTAGGCCTAGCAACGATGTAGCTGCAGGAGCCACCTAGCTGATCTGGAATGTGCGAAACCTGATTGGAATAAGTGTTCAGTCCTTTTGCAGTAAGCGTCTACCCGTCTCCACGAGGGTGTTGCAGCTTTGAGTTTCCCCAGTGAAATGGCAAGTCACACACACCTGTCTGACTGTGGGTGTTGCAGTGACGGGAGGAATTTGCATTTATCTTATCTCCTGAGAAAAACATGTATTGGAGAGCAAGTATTATCACCTCTTCCCTTGATTTTCTGTTTCAATATAGTATCCCATTCAAATAGGTAAATCCCTGCTGTTTGGTTGAAAGAACTCTCTGGGCCAGTCACATAGTACTTGGTGTGTTAGCTGCCCAGTAGTCAGCTTGGACTTGTTACCTAGCTGTCTGTACCCCTCCGAAGTCGTCATTATATTGTTAATATCAAAAGGTGATCCCCAGACACTTGTTCTAAATGTGGGTATTTCTTGCAGCTTAATGGTTTATTTATTTGCCCAGAGCTGGGATTTGGTTTCACAGAGCACCCTTTTCTAAACCTCCCTGCGTATGTAGGTTGTGATTTGTAATGTCTAGTTACTATATCAATAAATCACTTACTGACATTTTGAGTGTTAAGAGCTTTGAGCGTTCAGAGACATGTAGGGAAAGGTTTCTGCTACCACGGTGCTTGCTTCCCTCCGCATAGTGAAAACCAGAAGTCTCCAGACTGTTTGATTGTATACCCTGTTGGCAGAAACACTTAGAATAAGCACCCCTGTTACATATATTTTTATTCATTTTAGTTTGATGTGTGTACTACATAAAACATACACAGAATTAGAAACTAGTAAAGAATGAGACGAAAACCACAATAAACATTTTCCTGTAGTTTTACTGCCTCCAGTGGGCCATCTTGCAGACGCTGGTGTGGACAGAGTGCTGAGGGTGCTTGGGAAGGAGAAACCATCCTTATGACACAGGGACGGAGAGGGAGTCATGTGCGAGGTGAACCAGTAAGTCGTGGCAGGGGCTGGGGACGAGAGACTTGATGCCATCCGTTTGGTGCAAGCAGTAGGGAGCCATGGGCTCTGGCGGGGAGGCATGAGATGGAAGTGGGCCCAAATGACGTGACAGCCTTGTGGGCTGGGTGAGAGCATGGGGTGGGGTGGGTCGTGAGGAGACAGGCTAGGATCCCACACCCACAGGGAAATGGGAGGGGGCAAGGGCCACCAGCAGAGTGGAGGCAGGCAGTTCGGGAACTTCCACGTGGCCAGCCACTTTGTTTTACTGAGGAGGGAGTGAGTGCCGCAGAAGGCTGGAGAGCAGCGGAGTGTGGGAGGGGAGAGCAGATGGAGGAGGGCTCGTGGGCACACCTGGCCCTGTCCCAGAGCCTGCTTCTGCCCGGTTCCACTTCAGCTGTTCCAGGACCACAGCAGTGTTTTTCAGGAAGTGGCTTATTTTCTCCCACCCCTTTTCTTTTATGCTAAATGACAGGAAGCAGTGCTCACATCCAGCTGAAGCTCTTTTCCAGAAGCTAGGAAATGCTTTCGCATTCTGTGATGCACGGTCAGTCTTCCTTGCCCCTCACTGTGCTGGTGGAAGGGTAGAGGTGCAGCTGCCGCCAGC